>NC_068432.1:18864619-20064619 GCF_023373465.1 Oncorhynchus keta | reverse complement strand
AGAACTGATATTGCAGGCGAAACCCTGAGGAAAATCCAATCAGGAAGTGCCTCTTATTTTGAAACCCTTCTGTTCCTATGCATGCCTATCCTCCATTTAAAGGGATATCAACTAGATTCCCTCTTCTCTGGCTTCCCTAAGGTGTCAACAGTCTTTAGACATAGTTTCAGGCTTTTATTTTGAAAAATGAGCGTGAAAGATCACATTGCGTAAGTGGATAGGTGGGGGCTCTCAAAGTGAGTTTTTGCGCTACAGAGTAAAGCCGCCATTGTTCCTCCCGCTGTTATTGGAAAAACCTACACACTCGGTTGATATATTATCGAATATATATATATTTTTTAAAACTACCTGAGGAATGATTATAAAAAACGTTTGACATATTTCTGTGGACATTATGAAGACTATTTTGAACTTCCGTGTGCGTTGTCGTGACCGCTCTTTCCTGTGGATTTCTGAACATAACACGACAAACAAACAGAGGTATTTTGGGTATAAATGAATCTTTATGGAACAAAAATAACATTTGTTGTGTAACTGGGAGTCTCGTGAGTGAAAACATCCGAAGATCATCAAAGGTAAATGGTTAATTTGATTGGTTTTCTGATTTTCGTGACAAAGCTTCCTGATGCTAAGTGTACATAATGCTATGCTAGGCTATCGATAGACTTACACAAACGCTTGGATTGCTTTTGCTGTAAAGCATAATTTCAAAATCTGAGACGACAGGTGGATTAACAAAAGGCTAAGCTGTGTTTTGCAATATTGCACTTGTGATTTCATGAATATGAATTTTTTTTGTCATATTATTTGACTGTTGCGCAATGCTATTCAGCGGTTGCTGACGAAAATGATCCCGCGACAGGGATGAGTAGCGTCAAGAAGTATTAAGTTGACGACTATTTGCAAATCCAAACAGTTTTCCATGTTGATTCAACGTTATCAAATGTAATTTCTTTGTTTAAATGACGTGGAAACTAGGTCGATTCAACCAGTTTTTGCCCAATGGGTAATCACAGAGTGATAAGTAGACATGCCAACCTCTTATTGAATGTAGGCTACATGTACAGCTGAAGTCGGTAGTTTACATACACTTAGGTTGGAGTCATTAAAACTCATTTTTCCACTCCACAAATTTCTTGTGAACAAACTATAGTTTTGGCAAGTCGGTGAGGACATCTACTTTGTGCATGACGCAAGTAATTTTTCCAACAATTGTTTACAGACAGATTATTTCCCTTATAATTCACTGTATCACAATTCCAGTGGGTCAGAAGTTTACATACACTAAGTTGACTGTGCCTTTAAAAAGCTTGGATAATTCCAGAAAATTATGTCATGGCTTTAGAAGCTTCTGAACATAATTTGAGTCAATTGGAGGTGTATCTGTGGATGTATTTCAAGGCCTACCTTCAAACTCAGTGCCTCTTTGCTTGACATCACGGGAAAATCAAAAGAAATCAGCCAAGACCTCAGAAAAAAATTTGTTGACCTCCACAAGTCTGGTTCATCCTTGGGAGCAATTTCCAAATGCCTGAAGGTACCACGTTCATCTGTACAAACAATAGTACGCAAGTATAAACACCATGGGACCATGCAGCCATCATACCGCTCAGGAAGGAGACGCGTTCTGTCTCCTAGAGATTAACGTACTTTGATGCTAAAAGTGCAAATCAATCCCAGAACAACAGCAAAGGACCATGTGAATATGCTGGAGGAAACAGGTACAAAATATCTATATCCACAGTAAAACGAGTCCTATATTGACATAACCTGAAAGGCCGCTCAGCAAGGAAGAAGCAACTGCTCCAAAACAGCCATAAAAAAGAAAAATGTCCTCAGGTCTGACTGCAGGAGGGAGTGGTGCACTTCACAAAATAGATGGCATCATGAAGACGGAAAATGATGTGGATATATTGAAGTTGTGGAAAAATGGCTTAAGGACAACAAAGTCAAAGTACAGGAGTGGCCATCACAAAGCCCTGACCTCAATCCCATAGAAAATATGTGGGCAGAACTGAAAAAGTTTGTGCGAGCAAGGAGGCTAACTAACCTGACTCAGTTACACTAGCTCTGTCAGGAGGAATGGGCCAAAATTCACCCACCTTATTGTAGGAAACTTGTGGAAGGCTACCCAATACATTTGACCCAAGTTAAACAATTTAAAGGCAATGCTACCAAAAAGTAATTGAGTGTAAACTTCTGACCCACTGGGAATGTGATGAAAGAAATAAAAGCTGAAATAAATAATTCTCTCTACTATTATTCTGACATTTCACATTCTTAAAATAAATTGGTGATCCTAACTGACCTAAGAAAGGGAATTTTTACTAGGATTAAATGTCAGGAATTGTGAAAAACTGAGTTTAAATGTATTTGGCTAAGGTGTATGTAAACTTGCGACTTCAACTGTATCAGGGGTCTCTATATTTCAACCATTTTACTCTCTGTTTATGAGTTTGACAAGGCGGGCTTTAGTGTGTAATTAAGTGCTACAGTCCCACAGTGACCCGCCACAGAAAAACAAGACCTCCCTTCAAGTCCTGTTGTCAGGAAGGACGAGCCAGATATGAAATCTGGGAGACAGCTGGGAGGAAACTAAAGATAAGTTACAAGGAGCTGCTCTCTCCTCTAAATCCAAAAAAGAGCAAACAGATTTTTTACTTATGCTGTTAAAGCAGCATGTGTTCTATTTTCATTCCAAATTAAAAAATACACAGAGGTCAAATACACCAAACAGCTTTTTTGTCAGTTCTGATTGTAAGCATTGTATTTCCAAGCAGGGAGTGCTTGCATTGCTAAAGACAAATGGGTACAAGGTGTTTGATGACAACATATTATTGGTCTCTGCATTCTAAAATATGCCATTGAATGTACCATGATGTATTTAGGACATAAGTAGTTTTTATGACACATTTCAGGTGTACATATCTCCTGCAAGATACGTTTCAGGGTTTAAACCTGAGTTGAGCCTTGGGTCACATTACCACTTCCACATTACTGGTTTTCAAAAAGTACCACAGAGAAGTGCATCAGATCCATAAGCAACTTTGTGCTCAAGTATATTTTAAATTCCATCTGCTAAACAAAACCCATGTGTCACTGCCAGGCTACTCCTCTGTGTCTAGGTCTAATCTGGTAACACAGACTGCCTCAGTTTATTATCACATTTCCTGGACCCTTCAAACGACGTTAAACTTAAACGGAACTCGAGAAAAACAGACACACTTGGAGAGCAAATGTCCCCTCAAGTTTACTCCAAACTGGCTGAGTTTTGTAGTAGTTTTGTGCACTGACACTCTGAAGCACCCCAGAACAGTTGTCTCTACATAAATTTTGCCACACTAAATGACACATTACAGAGCCTGTCATAAACTAAAGTGGTTACTAATGTGGTTACATAAAGTATTCTCTAAAAGCTAACATTTAGTGGCATGGACTCCATAATGGAATTGGAAATACACTGGGAAACATTATCAGTGAAGGGTTGTGGACGAGCTCTGAACTGACTAACCCAGAGAAACCAGGGTTGGCTGCCGAAAGCAGTTGGCTAGTGAAACTGTGTTGTGATTTTCAATTAATCATTTGCATTGTGGGACTGTGTGTGTGCGAGGCAAAATTCTGAAAAGAGGAAATTATTTTCCTCATCCTATTACGTTCTTTCCTTTGCTTCCTTTTTGTCATTATGCGTCTGTTTCACTCCAAGCATCATGGTATTTCTGCTCGTCTTTTTAAAATGACTTCACAAGGATGAGTGGGATGAATTCATGCATATTTGATTATAAGATATACGATTCCGGTTCTCCTTGGAAAATCAGCTGTACTGGAAGGATAAGAGGGTTCATTGTCCCACATTCATCAACGCGTCTTGCTAAATATCACTAAATGCTAAATGGAAAACACATGCTCACACAGATTTTAGCGACAGACTTCTATAGATAATGCAAACTAATTGCTGAGTGCAGTAATATTCTGGATTACTTCCATTATTTGATGATCAACACATAGTTCCCCCCCCATCTCTGTCCTCTCTCTCATGATCCCCTTGAGACACACTTAAACAAAGAGGTCTGCCCCATGGGTGTCTGGGCCAATGACACGGTGGATTAATAAATGCCCTGAAACTCATAGAACGTCCGTCCAGCCAGTCCTTCAATAATTACCCTATGAGCCTCCTGAGGGTATAGGAACACAGAAAACAAAGTTGTTTAGCCTAATTTTGCCCTTTGTCATCGCAATGCTCATTGCCCTCTGCCTCAGCACGTGTGCTAGTCAAGTAGCCATAGGGCAACCTTAACACTTAACCAACGGTGTGGCTGTTTTTACTTTCTGCTCATTGTTGCATGGCATGCAAGTGCAATCCATAGAACTGCATGGAGACACTGCCAAATCCAGAGAAAGCCCTGGGAACCACTTCACCTCTTGACAAAACTCTGAAAAGTGACCACAGCGTGAACTTTGATCTCACACCAACTGAATCAGGGTGGGTGGATCCTCTACAAAAGCTCTTTCCAGTGTTTAAGGATTTGTATTGCACTATTCCAGAGTTATTCTGATAAGGTGCTTTCTTAACAGCAAATATCATGGCCTAGAACAGGGGTGTCAAAGTCAAATGGACGGAGGGCCAAATAAAAAATTTAGCTACAAGCCGAGGGCCGGACTGTTCGAATGTTCATTGAAAAATTTTTAAATGACGCATATAGTCTAGTGAACCTAATTGAACCTACTGAAAACCTAACAAATATATTCCAATATGATCAGATAAATAAAGCAATATTTTCTTATGGCTCTGTCAGTAATCTTTAATTTTCAACAGACACAAAAGACAAATTTCCTTTATATAAAAATCCCCATAACATGAACATTAAATGAAAGAAACCGGTATTCAAGGCACCATCAGTAGCCTATATTTTCTATTTTAGCAAAAGTGGGCTAAATTTACTTCAAAGAAAAAAACAATAATAGCAATTTTCTATCATCCACTCAACTGAAATATTTTTAAAATATAATTGGATTGAAATACAATAAAATAAAGTGCAAAAATCTATTAATCAAAAACAACACTTTGTTTAAGGAGAAGTAACATGCAGTGAAAACAAATATTAAACTTTAACTTTTAAACTTGAACTGAGTAAAAACTCTAAATATGTGATTGCACAGTAATGTTCACTTGTTTGAGGTTGAGGGTGATACTTGGTGGTGTCCCATCTTTTCCACAAGTTCATCAATGTTCGGGGTAAGGCTCTGAGCTGAGGAAATCCTCAGAATTGAGTGGAGGTGTTCAGCAGTAAGTCGACTTCTGTGTGATGTTTTGTTCAAGTTCATCAAAGAAAACAGTTGTTCACACAGGTATGTGCTGCCAAACATAGACAACGTTTGAGCAGCCTGGATGCGCAGCTGGGGCATTGTGTCGGGGAGGAAACGGGCGAACTCCGCAGCACCCACTGCCGCATATTTTGCCCTCAGTGCATCATTGCATTGAGGTCAATCAACTCCATTTGGAGGTTTGGTGGTGAGCTTTCCACGTCAACAGCAAATGGGTTACCGAGCAGTTCCAACCTGCTTTTTGTGCTTCAAAGTCAGCAAATCGGCGTCGAAAGTCATCGGCAAGCATACCTATTTTATCAGCCAACTGTGCGCTCGGGAACGCACTGGTAGAGAGCTTCTCTTTCATGGTCTGGCAGCTGGGAAAGTGGCTCAAATTTTCTTTCCGCATCTGCGTCTCCCACAGAGTCAGTTTGGTTTTAAATGCCTTCACTGTACTGTACATATCAGAGATGACACGATCCCGACCCTGCAGCTGCAAGTTCATTGCATTCAGATGACTCGTAATGTCACACAGAAAAGCCATTTCACACAGAAACATTTAGTCTCGGAGTTGTGTTGTGTCTTTCCCTTTGCTGTCCAAGAACAGACAAATCTCCTCACGAAGCTCGAAACATCTTTGAAGCACCTTTCCCTGGCTTAGCCATCGCACCTCTGTGTGATAAGGCAAATCACCATGCTCCGTTTCTAACTCCGTCAGAAATGCCTTGAACTGGCGGTGATTCAAACCTTTGGCTCTGATAAAGTTAACTGTGCGCGTGATGATGCTCATTACATGCTCCATTTTCAAGGCTTTACCGCACAACGCTTCCTGGTGTATGATACAATGATAAGCTGTCAGCTCACCTGTCGCGTTTTCCTCTTGCATCTTTTCCCGTATCTTCGCCACCAGTCCGCTCCTGTGTCCACACATCGCAGGTGCTCCGTCGGTTGTCAAACCCACGAGTTTTTCCCAAGGCAGCTCCATCTCATTTACACATCTTGACACCTCTTCATACAAATCATGCCCCGTAGTTGTGCCATGCATAGGACGTAAAGCCAAAAACTCCTCTGTCACGCTTAGGCTGGAGTCCACTCCGCGGATGAAAATTGACAACTGGGCAATGTCAGAAATGTCGGTGCTCTCATCCACAGCCAAGGAATATGCAATGAAATCTTTTCCCTTTTCACAAGCTGCTCTTTTAGATTGATGGACAACTGGTCTACTCTCTCGGCAATGGTGTTTCTGCTCAGACTCACATTTAAAAAGAGTTGCCTTTTTCTGGGCAAACTTCGTCACAAACTTTAATCATGCAGTTTTTGATGAAATCCCCCTCCGTAAATGGCCGGGCTGATTTAGCGATCTCTTCTGCCAAAATAAAACTGGCCTTGACAGCAGCCTGGCCTTGTGATTTGGCTTTTTTGAACAGAGCCTGTCGAGATTTGAGGCCTCGTTTTAATTCCTCTGCCTTTTGTAGCCTTTGTTCCATGTCCATATTCTTGTTTTTGTCCGCGTGTTTCGTTTCATAATGTCGTCTCAGATTATACTCTTTCAGTACCGCCACACTTTCTCCACACAGAAGACACACAGGTTTTCCAGCTACCTCCGTGAACAAATACTCCGACTCCCACCTTGTTTGAAACCCCGGTTCTCAGTGTCCACCTTCCGTTTTGCCATTTTTGATGGGTATCTGAAAGTTAATTTTACTGTGATGCTGACAACTGCTGTGCCAATAAATATTGAAATGAAGCAGCCTACTGCTCGGTGCGTCACCGTTGCATTGTGGGAAATGTAGTATTGGTGCGTGTAAAAGATCTGCGGGCTGCCGGCTTGCTGCGGTCTGCGGGCCGGTTCTAATAATAAATCAAGATCATCCCAGGGGCCGTAAAAAACCTTCTCGCGGGCCGGATGTGGCCCGCGGGCCTTGACTCTGACATATGTGGCCTAGAAGGATAAAAGTTATTTTGAACAAGCAAAGCTATTGCAGACATTGAACTATGGAACACTTTGGCCCATTTGCATCTGACCATGGTGGATTTCAAATGTGTTTCTTTCCTTTGGAAAATCGATTCACTATGCTGACAAAGTGGTCACTTTGAGACAACCCATTCTACAGATGACAGAAATTAATGTACTATAAGCAGCATTTCCTGTAACAGACCAATTCCATCTCTGACACCAAAGAAACTGATGGAACATCTCATAAATTGACACCCTATCCCCAAACATACTGTCACTAAGCTATATCAGATGCTAAGTTTCCCTCAGTCACATTCCAATGAAGGTACCTTCACACCATTAATCCTAAGGGGCCACCAACTAAACACCATAACACAAATAATTTTGTCAATGGTAAGGACAGTACGAAAGTGAAAGAGGACAAATACAGAAACAGCCGCTTTTCCTCAAAGAGCCAGTGTAAACATTAATATTTATGTACATATGCACAGCCTTTATGCCTATCTGTCATTTTGCCAAAGCTGCCATTACATACTCATCCGGGAATCATTTTAATTAGGTGAGGCACATGTGAAAGTTTGGGATGAGAGCTGCTGGTGGCAGGAATTTGGCATGGTGCCAGAAAAAGCATCATGTGTTTCACCAATTGGCTTCTCGTATTCACCTGTCTCTGCTTAGACCCTGCACCAAGAGTCAATCTGCCAAGGGTTTAAAATGGAGCCAGCTAGCATCTAAGAAGCAAGGTAGCATGGTTAGTGTCATAGCTTCTTTCCACTGGGGTTCTTGACAACTCAAAGTACCCTTGCTGAATAGAATTCTTAGTTTGGTTTGGCTGGCAATATCGAAAACCATGCAAAAACTGGGCCAGCTCTTTGAGTTCCGCTGGTTTCCTAATGTTTATTTGAAAAACTGCCTCCGGAGAGCAGGACTGAGGAAAACCACTGCCGGGGCTATATTCAGATAAAGAATATTCATGAAGTTCAAACCTGCAATGAGCCCATTGTGCAAAAAAAGCAGTTAATTTGCACACAAAAGCTCTTTCTTTCAGGGGGATTTTTTTATTGTTGCAATTTCGAGCCAAGAAATTTGGTAAAAAGACACAAAAAACATACTCCTTACAAATTTGTCTTGGAGACTTTCTGCGAATCTGATAGCATATTCCAAATTAAAAGTAAGTCATTGGTTAAACTGGTATCTTGACATAACCCCAAGAACAAAAGGAGTTAGCAAAGACTCATTCCTCAAGACAAGGATATGGTTTAAGGGTATGTTCAGAGAGAGCATTCAGAGAAGAAGGTTGGGAGTTGCATTGTTCTATGACGAAACATTATCATATCTATTACAATAGAGTCCAGACCAAAGAGGAAAGTAGAACCTCTATCTTATGACACATTGCCTTGGTCGAATTTCACAAACCCTCAAGAGTGTGTCCCTTGAGCATTAAGGACAATAGGTGAAGCTAAGTCAAGCTCACATTCCAGCACCCTCACAGCATACTTAAAGCTTTAAGCCCATGTGACTGTGAGTAGTTTTTTACCCATCAAACTGGGCAGTATTACTGCATGCCCCCAGCACTTACATTAAATGTACTCTGGGGAGACAATGCTTACATAGAACATTGGAGTCACACATTTAAGGTTTTATGAATATTTGATTATTATTTTGCAATATTTGTCAATATCCAGGCTGTATCACAACCGGAGTCCTAAAGGGCGGCACACAATTGGCCCAGCGTCATCCGGGTCTGGCCGGTGTAGGCCGTCATTGTAAATAAGAATTAGTTCTTAACCGACTTAACTGACTGATATTTCAACAACAAAAAATTATAATAATATATTTTTTAATGGTTTAACATACAGTAACAGAAGCTGAGGGAAGTCAGTTGTGGACAAAACAAAATAACTACTGGGACTGTTCTGAAAACAACCCCTACCTATATATCTTCTGTCACCAGTGATGTTTTAGCAACAACAAAAAATGTTTGTATAAATAGGGGAGTTCTAAACTGACTAAGACAATTATTAGAAAAAAATGTATCTATTCAAACTGTTTGGAAAGGTGCACGATACCAAGTTACTCTAGACTGCCTATGTCTGTCACGCAGACTACGCTCTTAACTTCTGATCAATCGATCTGGACATGATATCAGCCTTCTCTCTGCTGCCTATTCACAGTACAAACAAAGGGAGTAATAATCCCAGGCCAAGACGACCACAAAGTGCCACGTAGAAAACAAATGTCCTTGAATACACTCAATAAATGAAAGGAATTTAAATTACAATTCATATCAACAATGAATCTCTCTTTGACATGACTGCACATTGCCCCACACCACCCTGTCTGTCCCTTTATCTAAAAAACACTTGTGCTATTATTCTGCTTTGGGTATTTCTATGTTAATCAATACTGTTTACTACAGCAACAGAAACACAGAGGCCTGGCAGCCTCAGGCTCAATCCACCAGGGATACCAGCTAAACAAAGACAAGGGGGGTAGAAAGTGGGAACAAGGGGAGGGGGGTTAGGCATGAGAGATGTGTGGGAGGACATGTTTTTGACTGCAGAGGATAGGGGGTGGAGGATTGGAGGGGGAGGTCCACTGTGGTGTATGTTTTCTGTGTAACCTGAGCAGCGTAGTACCCCCCTCCCCTGCCAATTCCCCCTCCAAAATCTGCATTGTCTGTGAATTGGGTGCCAGGTGTGTGCAGCTGCTGGTTGTTGAACTGTGTTTGAGAGACTTGGGGCAAAAGAAGAACAATGGGGGGCTTTTCAGCAAGATCTCTGAGTCCCTTTGGAATCATTGGGATCTCTGCCAGGGCCGAGAACCTGGCCCAAGAGAGTGCCATGTGTCCCACAGATGGGCACTCCAATATGAGGGGACATACTGTACAGACGAGATGGCTAATATTGCCCAAAGAGAGCTCAGGCACTAGCTTTAATGGCTATAATGGCATAAAAATGAGGCGACCCAGACTAATGCCTACCATCGATGTACTGTTATACACATTTACAATGCTAATAGACCGTTAATACCAATGTAATTAACACAGCTGTGGGCTTCTCAGGGCCCTGCCCTGAGAAAACCACAAGCAAAGAACATTCACAGTGTAACCTACTAAGACATTTGTCAACTATACAAATACATGTTTGCAAACAGCTGGACGCAAAGCTTTTGGTATACAAACTTCCTTTCCTACCACCAACAAGGTGTGAAAGTCCTAAGCACTTGCACCCTACTGCTTTTTTCCTGAAATGAACAGGAAAATAAATGTTTTCGCAAGAGCAGTATGCATTATGTGGTTTTTCTACAGAGTGCTAGATTTGCTGGATATGTGGATGCACTTGGATGATTTTTATTCACTCTCACGCCCAATTATCATAGTTGATCTCCCCGTCTGACTTTGATAAACAACCAGTATTTTTCAAGGCGCTAGATACTCCAAGGCTAAAACTTCCGGTGTAACATCTGGTCATGATTGGGTGTCCCATAGGGCGGTGCACAATTGGCCCAGCGTTGTCCGGGTTTGGCCGTCAATGTAAATAAGAATTTGTTCTTAACTGACTTGCCTAGTTAAATAAATGTTAAATCAAATTTTAAAAATTCAATTCTCATGAAAGAGGTGCCCTAAATAAAACAGTTAAATCTCAAGCAGTTTCTTGTCGGTTTTATGGCACGCATGTGATATGTCAATGCTGAGGAAATTTCCTCCGAGAGGGCAGGGATAAATCTAACCACTTCATAAAGAGCAGCTGAAATCCCACACTAAAATCAATAAGCCACATTCTGGAGATACTGTATGCATGGCTAAGCCCTCAGCTCAGGCCGGGGTGCCCTGACTGCTGGATGCCTTGACTGCTGGATGCCTCTTTGATATACTGTCTGTGCCTGGTTTATTTTTTTATAGTGTGGCAAAGACGTTCAACCAAAATCTAAAGCTATGGGTATGTAACCACAATCATTTGTGGGTGGGCTTACAACGAAAGTATCATGCTTCTAAAGTGCAAGAGGTCCAATAGAGAAGGTAAAACCAAACAACTCAAGGCTATCTTGTCTTCAGATCAGCACACAGCCTCGAGACCCCTGTCTACAGATCTAGATGGATTTGGGATTAGGATGACCCCCCTTCTATAATCAAAGCCCAGGTGGAGCAACATGGGGCCCTTAGAAGCTCCTACTCATTGTTTTGGTCCACACTTCAGCGGGCAACTTCAAATGGTGCAGGGGGGTGGACCGATTTGGGGCTTCCCTCAGTCTCCGTACTCCTGTCTCACCTCATCATTGCTCAGGGGGCTTATCACAGCAAGGCTCAGGGCCTAACTCCATGGCTCCTTGGCCTTGATGAATGAGCCTCCAGAATGAGAGGTGTCATGGTCGTCTCAGCTCCTGAATGCAGCTGTCAGGGCTGTAGACGTCCGAGGTCAATCAGAATAAAAGATCCGGAAGTTTCAATGAATGGTTTGGTAAAGTCCCAGCACCAAGCAAAAAGTAATTGGCAATGTAAACTGCAATGCTTGGCCAAAAAAAGTCTGCTGAGATGTGCTGCAAGTAGATTAGTGCAGAGTGCACCAACAAAAACACTTTAAGCTTTGAGACATTCTATTATCTACTCGATATCAAATGGGCCTATCAGTTCAAGAGCATATTCGCGACCAATACCATTTTTGGTGTACATTTTTGTCAGTATTTCCATCAGTATTAGTACTATTTCAAGGCCCTGTTTTAAGCCCATGGGCTCAGACAGCACCCTCTCTCTAATGAACACAAAGAGTATTTATATTATTTGAATATTTGCCTGCCGTGGCTAGCTGTCACTCAGGCTAAAGCAGTAATGCTGTGTGACGAGGCCCACAGCAGCACACATCCCAGCTGCCTCTGTACAGCACACGGCAAATCCACCAAATTTCCACAGCTGCCCATTTCTGTAACGGAAGAGACATGAAAAAAAGATAGGTAAAGTCAAGAAAGGTGCCTATTGGCATTGTATGTTCTCATGGCATTGAGAAGTGTCTGACTGCTGGAGCTAGAAGACCATTGTTCAGCTAAACTTCTGTTCTTTCACTCTTGGCCTCAAAAAAGAAGACTTCATTTTATAGATTATGCTTCTCCTCTGTAGGAAAGTGTAACCGATGTGAAATGTGAAATGGCTAGCTAGTTAGCGGTGGTGTGCGCTAATAACATTTCAATCGGTGATGTCACTCGCTCTGGGACCTGAAGTAGTTGTTCCTCTTGCTCTGCAAGGGCCGTGGCGTTTATGGCGCGATGGGTAACGATGCTTCGTGGGTGTCAGTTGTCTGTGTATGCAGAGGGTCCCTGGTTTGAGCCCGGGGCAAGGAGACAGACGAAAGCTAAACTGTTACATTGATGCTGTTGACCCGGGTCACTGGTTGCTGCAGAAAAGGAGGCGGTCAAAAGGGGGGTGAGTGTAACCGATGTGAAATGGCTAGCTAGTTAGCGGTGGTGCATGCTAATAGCGTTTCAATCGGTTCTCCACTCATTACCAGTATTAACTGCACCTGTTTGAACTCGTTACCTGTATTACATTTACATTTTACATTTAAGTCATTTAGCAGACGCTCTTATCCAGAGCGACTTACAAATTGGTGCATACACCTTATGACATCCAGTGGAACAGCCACTTTACAATAGTGCATCTAAATCTTTTTAGGGGGGTGAGAAGGATTACTTACCCTATCCTAGGTATTCCTTGAAGAGGTGGGGTTTCAGGTGTCTCCGGAAGGTGGTGATTGACTCCGCTGTCCTGGCGTCGTGAGGAGTTTGTTCCACCATTGGGGGCCAGAGCAGCGAACAGTTTTGACTGGGCTGAGCGGGAACTGTACTTCCTCAGTGGTAGGGAGGCGAGCAGGCCAGAGGTGGATGAACGCAGTGCCCTTGTTTGGGTGTAGGGCCTGATCAGAGCCTGGAGGTACTGAGGTGCCGTTCCCCTCACAGCTCCGTAGGCAAGCACCATGGTCTTGTAGCGGATGCGAGCTTCAACTGGAAGCCAGTGGAGAGAGCGGAGGAGCGGGGTGACGTGAGAGAACTTGGGAAGGTTGAACACCAGACGGGCTGCGGCGTTCTGGATGAGTTGTAGGGGTTTAATGGCACAGGCAGGGAGCCCAGCCAACAGCGAGTTGCAGTAATCAAGACGGGAGATGACAAGTGCCTGGATTAGGACCTGCGCCGCTTCCTGTGTGAGGCAGGGTCGTACTCTGCGGATGTTGTAGAGCATGAACCTACAGGAACGGGACACCGCCTTGATGTTAGTTGAGAACGACAGGGTGTTGTCCAGGATCACGCCAAGGTTCTTAGCGCTCTGGGAGGAGGACACAATGGAGTTGTCAACCGTGATGGCGAGATCATGGAACGGGCAGTCCCTTCCCCGGGAGGAAGAGGAGCTCCGTCTTGCTGAGGTTCAGCTTGAGGTGGTGATCCGTCATCCACACTGATATGTCTGCCAGACATGCAGAGATGCGATTCGCCACCTGGTCATCAGAAGGGGGAAAGGAGAAGATTAATTGTGTGTCGTCTGCATAGCAATGATAGGAGTGACCATGTGAGGTTATGACAGAGCCAAGTGACTTGGTGTATAGCGAGAATAAGAGAGGGCCTAGAACAGAGCCCTGGGGGACACCAGTGGTGAGAGCGCGTGGTGAGGAGGCAGATTCTCGCCACGCCACCTGGTAGGAGCGACCTGTCAGGTAGGACGCAATCCAAGCGTGGGCCGCGCCGGAGATGCCCAACTCGGAGAGGGTGGAGAGGAGGATCTGATGGTTCACAGTATCGAAGGCAGCCGATAGGTCTAGAAGGATGAGAGCAGAGGAGAGAGAGTTAGCTTTAGCAGTGCGGAGCGCCTCCGTGATACAGAGAAGAGCAGTCTCAGTTGAATGACTAGTCTTGAAACCTGACTGATTTGGATCAAGAAGGTCATTCTGAGAGAGATAGCGGTAGAGCTGGCCAAGGACGGCACGCTCAAGAGTTTTGGAGAGAAAAGAGAGAAGGGATACTGGTCTGTAGTTGTTGACATCGGAGGGATCGAGTGTAGGTTTTTTCAGAAGGGGTGCAACTCTCGCTCTCTTGAAGACGGAAGGGACGTAGCCAGCGGTCAGGGATGAGTTGATGAGCGAGGTGAGGTAAGGGAGAAGGTCTCCGGAAATGGTCTGGAGAAGAGAGGAGGGGATAGGGTCAAGCGGGCAGGTTGTTGGGCCGTCACAAGACGCGAGATTTCATCTGGAGAGAGAGGGGAGAAAGAGGTCAGAGCACAGGGTAGGGCAGTGTGAGCAGAACCAGCGGTGTCGTTTGACTTAGCAAACGAGGATCGGATGTCGTCGACCTTCTTTTCAAAATGGTTGACGAAGTCATCTGCAGAGGGGGAGGAGGGGGGAGGAGGATTCAGGAGGGAGGAGAAGGTGGCAAAGAGCTTCCTAGGGTTAGAGGCAGATGCTTGGAATTTAGAATGGTAGAAAGTGGCTTTAGCAGCAGAGACAGAGGAGGAAAATGTAGAGAGGAGGGAGTGAAAGGATGCCAGGTCCGCAGGGAGGCGAGTTTTCCTCCATTTCCGCTCGGCTGCCCGGAGCCCTGTTCTGTGAGCTCGCAATGAGTCGTCGAGCCACGGAGCGGGAGGGAGGACCGAGCCGGCCTGGAGGATAGGGGACATAGAGAGTCAAAGGATGCAGAAAGGGAGGAGAGGAGGGTTGAGGAGGCAGAATCAGGAGATAGGTTGGAGAAGGTTTGAGCAGAGGGAAGAGATGATAGGATGGAAGAGGAGAGAGTAGCGGGGGAGAGAGAGCGAAGGTTGGGACGGCGCGATACCATCCGAGTAGGGGCAGTGTGGGAAGTGTTGGATGAGAGCGAGAGGGAAAAGGATACACGGTAGTGGTCGGAGACTTGGAGGGGAGTTGCAATGAGGTTAGTGGAAGAACAGCATCTAGTAAAGATGAGGTCAAGCGTATTGCCTGCCTTGTGAGTAGGGGGGGAAGGTGAGAGGGTGAGGTCAAAAGAGGAGAGGAGTGGAAAGAAGGAGGCAGAGAGGAATGAGTCAAAGGTAGACGTGGGGAGGTTAAAGTCGCCCAGAACTGTGAGAGGTGAGCCGTCCTCAGGAAAGGAGCTTATCAAGGCATCAAGCTCATTGATGAACTCTCCAAGGGAACCTGGAGGGCGATAAATGATAAGGATGTTAAGCTTGAAAGGGCTGGTAACTGTGACAGCATGGAATTCAAAGGAGGCGATAGACAGATGGGTAAGGGGAGAAAGAGAGAAAGACCACTTGGGAGAGATGAGGATCCCGGTGCCACCACCCCGCTGACCAGAAGCTCTCGGGGTGTGCGAGAACACGTGGGCGGACGAGGAGAGAGCAGTAGGAGTAGCAGTGTTATCTGTGGTGATCCATGTTTCCGTCAGTGCCAAGAAGTCGAGGGACTGGAGGGAGGCATAGGCTGAGATGAACTCTGCCTTGTTGGCCGCAGATCGTCAGTTCCAGAGGCTACCGGAGACCTGGAACTCCACGTGGGTCGTACGCGCTGGGACCACCAGATTAGGGTGGCCGCGGCCACGCGGTGTGGAGCGTTTGTATGGTCTGTGCAGAGAGGAGAGAACAGGGATAGACAGACACATAGTTGACAGGCTACAGAAGAGGCTACGCTAATGCAAGGAGATTGGAATGACAAGTGGACTACACGTCTCGAATGTTCAGAAAGTTAAGCTTACGTAGCAAGAATCTTATTGACTAAAATGATTAAAATGATACAGTACTGCTGAAGTAGGCTAGCTGGCAGTAGCTGCGTTGTTGACACTACACTAATCAAGTCGTTCCGTTGAGTGTAATAGTTTCTACAGTGCTACTATTCGGGGGCTAGCTGGCTAGCTAGCAGTGTTGTTTACGTTACGTTGCGTTAAAAGAACGACAATAGCTGGCTAGCTAACCTAGAAAATCGCTCTAGACTACACAATTATCTTTGAAACAAAGACGGCTATGTAGCTAGCTATGTAGCTAGCTACGATCAAACAAATCAAACCGTTGTACTGTAATGAAATGAAATGAAAATGTGATACTACCTGTGACTGCGACCGGGTTGTTGAATTCGATTCAGTAGACGTTGGCTAGCTGTTAGCTGTTGGCTAGCTAGCAGAGTCTCCTACGTTAAGGACGACAAATAGCTGGCTAGCGAACCTCGGTAAATTAAGATAATCACTCCAAGACTACACACTCTAAACTACACAATTATCTTGGAAACAAAGACAGCTATGTAGCTAGCTAACACTAAACTAATCAAGTCGTTCAGTTGAGTGAATAGCACTACAGTGATGCTAATCTGTGGGCGTTTGCTAGCGTTTGCTGTATAAAAGACACCTGTCCACACACTCAATCAAACAGACTCCAACCTCTCCACAATGGCCAAGACCAGAGAGCTGTGTAAGGACATTAGGGATACACTATTCCCAGTTAAGAAGTTTTAGGTAGTAGTTATTATAGGACTATTTCTATCTATACCATTTGTATTTCATATACCTTTGACTATTGGATGTTCTTATAGGCACTATAGTATTGCCAGCCTAATCTCGGGAGTTGATAGGCTTGTAGTAGTCAAACAGTGCAATGCTTGAAGCATTGCGAAGAGCTGCTGGCAAACGCAGGAAAATGCTGTTTGAATGAATGCTTACGAGCCTGCTGCTGCCTACCACCGCTCAGTCAGACTGCTCGACCAAATATCAAATCATAGACTTAATACGAGCCTTAGGTCATTAATATGGTCAAATCCGGAAACTATCATTTCGAAAACAAAATGTTAATTCTTTCAGTAAAATACGGAACCGTTCTGTATTTTATCTAACGGGTGGCATCCCTAAGTCTAAATATTGCTGTTACATTGCACAACCTTCAATGTAATGTAATAATTATGTGCAATTCTGGCAAATTAATTACGGTTTTGTTAGAAAGAAATGGTCTTCACACAGTTCGCAACAAGCCAGGCGGCCCAAACTGCTGCATATGAGTTCACAGTTGTCTTGAACGCACTGAAGTTGGAGATTTCCAAGTTTCCGGTTGTCTTGAACACGGCATTAGTCTCAGCAAAGGGAGGGAGAGAGCAGCAGACGGTCCGCCTCTCACGGTCCCTGCCTACTCTCTTCTTCCTTTCCTCCGAAGAGACTGACCTGATGGTGAAACTCTAGTCGCACCACATCTGTCTCAGGCACATATTCATGTTGTTCCAATGCGAGCTGCTAATTATAATAAAAACGCAGGGCTATTGATACACTTGGCTACTCATTCAGTGCAGCTGCAGCGCACGTGGAAGTAGAGAGAAGCAAGTTTTATGTTTGTAATAGTGTTGAATAAAAACAGTGTTACCAGTGCTGACTAAAACTTACGACATGAACTCACTCCTAAAAACTGCACCTCTTTGCTGTATTCTTTGACAGACTCTCTCTGGTCATGGATTTAAAAGTTATTAAACCTCACGTAGGCTAGTATCAAACTTTGTTGTGGCCGGGGTCATGAAAACTGTGTAAGCTGCAGGTGGGCATGGTAATTTGAACTATCGATTGGCCAGTGCAGCAGGCACACTCCATTTAGCCACAGATCTCCCAGTCCACCGGGAAGGCGGAGTTTGTCTTTTCAGACAAATTAAATAGTTTAAAATGGGAACACTTTGCCTACCTGGTGCACAGGGCTTCTGAATGAAGTGTGCCAACAGCGCAACACACAAAAAAGGTATGCAACCCTTCATCGTTGGCTTTTCTACAAAAATGTTTGGTGATCGACTAGGAATGCCAGTTGGCATAACCAGCTGGTGACCACTGATTTAGACCATCCAGAATGAATTATCCTGTTGCTGCCCCCTGTTGGATATCTATGACATTACATCATATGGTGACTGAAGTGACGATTAACATTCAATTGCATTATGCTCCAATGAGCATGCTGAGTTCCCCCATCAGCAAGTGACATGTCGATATCTCAGCCAGGGGCTCTGGTTAATAACATTATATCTTATCTAGATGTACGCCAGAGAACCACTAGCAGCTGTGTATTACTATGCCATGAATGTTTACATTCATGATGAATAGTGTGTAATCTGGGGAGCTGTTCAAATGGATTTTAGGGAGGGCTGAGGGCTCCTTTATTCACTAAAAGAATGACTGCCAAAATGAAGAAAAGTTTTATTCCGTCTCAAAAAACTCTCGCTCCCTCCCCCCTCTTTCTAGAAGAAGGAGATCATTGAAGATGTGAAGTGAACATCTTCCTCCACCAAAGAGCCTTTGAAAAGGTCCATTGAATTTCTTTCTGTTGTTTTAAAAGCGTCCTTTAAGATGCCTTCTTTAATTTAATTTTTTGGGTCATCTGAGTTCAGTTCCAAATACATACTTAAAGGACTATAATAATTCTAAGGTTTTAAACTGTAAGGAGAAGCAGTGCTGCATTGTTGACGAACCTAGCAGTGTGCAAAGAATGGTCTCTGAGGGGGAACAGCATCCCATTGTGCTTCCATCAGCAGAGGTCAGGGGCTGCTCCATCAAGCAGGAAGCAGGCTGCTTAATGAGTGGGCATAGGCCTACTGAAGCTCCTATGATGGGGGCCAGTAATGTACTTCCATATTCCAATGATGGCTTAATTTGAAGTTCATTATTTCCTTCATCTAAATTATTATTAGAATCTATTCGGAACTGGGACAATGCATCAAGAAATATGGAGAGAAATGCAACCATACAAATAACGGCAGGTTATGTGTCATTCAAAGAAAGCCAGGCCTGTTTTCTCTGCTCAATGAGCACTACCTTCTTGTGTTTTGTTTTGATGATTTGGTTCTCTAAAACTTAATTAAAGAATCTCCTACCTTAGGAGCCTGATTATAGATTTTGTGTCAGTTACTGTTAGTCCTGAAATTACCCCATGTTTTGAGTTACATTAAAAGGCAGGCACAAACTAGGCATGCATGTTCGATATCAATTCTGTTTAACCTGTATTTTTCAATATTCACACAGTAGGCCAATTTTGTTGAATTCCTTGTATTGAAATGCAGTTATCTTCTATTAAGAATTTGTAATACAAGTACCTTGATTAAGGAGCGAACCCTTTTTTTCAATTTTCGCCAAAATGACATACCCAAATCTAACTGCCTGTAGCTCAGGACCTGAAGCAAGGATATGCATATTCTTGATACCACTTGAAAGGAAACACTTTGAAGTTTATGGAAATGTGAAGTTAATGTAGGAGAATATGACACATTAGATCTGGTAAAAGATAATACAAAGAAAAAAGTGTTTATTTTATTTTATTTTGTTCCATCATCTTTGAAATGCAAGAGAAAGGTCCAAATGTATTATTCCAGCTTAGGTGTAATTTCGATTTCTGCCACTAGATGGCACCAGTGTATGTGCAAAGTTTTAGACTGATCCAATGAGCCATTGTATTTCTGTTCAAAGTGTTGTATCAAGTCTACCCAAATGGGCCTAATTGGTTTATTGCTACATTTTCAAGTTCATAACTGTGCACTCTCCTCAAACAATAGCATAGTATTCTTTCACTGTAATAGCTACTGTAAATTGGACAGTGTAGTTCGATTAAAAATGCTAAATGAGGATGGGAATCCTACTCACAACCGTCCCTGTTTAGGTTCTCCAGAGGGGCCAAGGGTTTCTATCTTTAGTCAATAATCCAAAAACAAACAGCTTTACCTCATCTCTCAGGGGGGCAAGGAGGATTAAGTGGAGATGACCCAATTAAGACAAGGTTAAAAGAGGAAAAAACAGTCTTTTCGGAGGCTAAATTAAGGATAAGGCCAGAGCAGAGTGAGTGTTGTCCTGTTGTGAAGTGGTGGAGAGAGAGGGGGAGAATCAATCAAATGTATTTATAAAGCCCTTTTTACATCAGCCGATGTCACAAAGTGCTATACAGAAACCCAGCCTAAAACCCCAAACAGCAAGCAAAGCAGATGTAGAAGCATGAGAGGGAGGACCACACCATACTCAGGTAGATTAATGAACAGGTGAGTGTCAGTGGAAGTGTTTCCCCTATATGCATTTAGCAGCAGCACACCAGGATATGCATTTTGCAGCTGCACACCATGAGGATTTAGTGGATGGGGAGGAAAGGTTGTGGGGTCTGGTGACCAGCAGGGTCAGACCATGAAAAGAGCACTCACACACACTGTTAAGGTGAGCTGCACTTAGTAAAAGCAACACTCAAACCCAACCCATCTTCCCTTAGAGCGTGCATGCACACATACATACACTTGCATGCAAAAATACAAACTCACTGTAATTGTCCTGTAATTTCTTGTGATTTTTTATCAAAGCTGGCAAAGTACACACAACACAGCTCTAAACAGACACACACATATATATATATTTAAGGCGCGTGGTTGCCCGAGAGATGAAAAACACAGATATGCCATTGATAGCTCTGGAAAAACAACTCCTAATTAAACCATTTAAACCTCTTGATCGTTGGAGAGGGCAGTCTGACATTTAAAACCAGCAAATATCATATGATAATATTGGTGAGCAAAATATGTTCATAATGCAAAAACACAACAAGGTTTAATACCCAGAATTCCACATTTAACACGTGCATGATGATTGACAACGTGATTTCATAGTCACACTGGCCATGGTGCCAATTTAGCAACTGCAATTAAAACCGTATAACTAAAGTAAAGGTTCAGTTAACTCTGGCTACGTCAAGTTTTCTAGTTTGGGAAAGGGACGCTTTTTCATTTCCCAAAAACATGCGACTCCAACGGTTCACATTACAACATTTGCATTTTATACAGTTGCACTTGCTCCTAAAATAAGCAACAACAACTTAACTAAAAGTGTGTAGCCATTATTACTAAATAACTGTCCACAGCTTCGCAGAAGAGTCAAATATATGCTACTAGGTTTAAATGTGACTGCAACTAAATAAATTCAATTTACATTAAAAACAGCCAAATATCGAAAGCCAATGTTAGGCTGCTACAGCATCCTTCACTCAGTCGAAGTGCATCCCATTCAAACGGTACCCCTTGTAAACATCCGCGAGAAAAGTTTCCCAAAATCTAAAACAAAGAAAACATACGTTATTTGTCTTACTTACCATTCCATCTGAGGGAACAAACAAGAAGAAACACCAATATGAACGAGTTCTTTGGGAAAGCCATTCTGTTCCTCCCGTCTTATCCAGTCCTTTCAAAATGAAACGTAGTTAGTCAACTTGGTCCGCGCGCACAAAGAAAGAGCGAGTCAAGTCTGGACGGCTGTGAAGGAAAGGGAGGGAGGGAGTCGTGTTGCAGAAGGTTTGTCGTCTATTGTACTGTAGTACTGTAGTACTTTGTACTTTGATTTCCAAATTCCATCCCCCCTCCTCTTGTATTTAGTGGGTAACCGTAACACGATTGCTTTTCTTGCGAGAAAATGTATCTATAACAGTAGGGACGCTAAACCTATCATCATTGCCTGGAATAACACCTCTTGGCCAAAATGGTATTCTCTCATTTGGCTATATTTACATTGGGGTGTATAAGTAACTAGGTGCTTTGATAAATGAGAAAATGTGATTTATTGTGCACATTAACCCTAACCCATTTCTATGATGATATACCTCATGAATAATCATCCAATCATGAAATGCAAGGACGTAAAAGGATTGGAACAATCAATTCACATTCTATTCCATTAAAATAATCCTTTGTTCTCTCTATAGGTAGAAATACTGTACATTTGAAAAATATTGGAAGAAATACATTGTCCACCAATGGGTCCTTGTAAACATAGTAGTGACCCCAACTCTCCACCCTAGTAAAGGGGCTTCTCTGGGGCAGATCAGCTTGCAGGTCGTTAACAACCTCTGTTTTTTTCATCACTGGACTGTCACCTCAGCTAACAGCTGCAGCAGAGAGGGGCTCCAGAGTAAGGCTCCCACTCCAGCTGTCCTGCGGGGTTGGGTCCCCGTCTATAGATCACTACTAGCCTGGCCTGGGACACATTGCAGGGGAATATAGGGTTACAAATGGAGGGAAAATCAACCCATTGGGCAGAAATTAAGAACAGTCTTTCAGTGGCGGCAATAGAGCTATGTTGAACAATAGATGTAACAGGACACACACAGTATGTTCTGTTTTTACTTTATTTGATGCTGTGCAGGATATCTTGTTCAGCAAAACATTTTCTATTTGATTTATTAAAGCGTTCAATCTCCTCAATTATTGTATATTTAGACTTCTAAATATTTATACATATTTATACTTTATTTATACTTCTCAGAAGGACTACATCAGAAATAATGGTAAACAATTAGAGACCGTTTAGTTTTTACTCAAGATGTTCCATTTACAAAATGGGCTCTAGAGGTACCATCTACACTGACAAAGGTACTCTCAGTGTAGTTAAGGTCACCTTCTACATCCATCACACACTCCACATGCATCACACTGTGTGAGTGTGTTTGTTCACCTACAGATGCAAAAGCACTCATCACTGTACACAGCACCTGCAGATGCAAAAGCACTCATCACTGTACACAGCAGCAATTCACCCTGCAACCACCCCTGCCAAGTGCAGCAAATCTTGGCCAGTGGATTTAGAAAGAGGGCAAAAAGGCAGAGTGTAGCACAGTCCCTTGAGGCCAAGGTACAGTCTACAGAGCAGTGAAGGCAAATCTGAAGCAAACGAGAAAGGGCCTTTGAAGTGGACATAGAGCCCAGGCCCCCTCTGAAATCCCCTATTTTCCCTGTGATAGAGGCAGAAAAAGACGATTCCATGTTGAAATGTCATTTTCTCCATCTCAAATCAATTGTATCTCTTGCACCCTCTTTCCATCTATCCCTCTCTTTTTTGACCTCTCTCTCTCTCTCTCTCTCCCCCCATGTTGTATCAGAGTTTCCCATCTGTCTCTCACACTGTTGTGTCTTCGGAGAGCAAACAGAGAGGGAGGGGGAGATAGGAGGGAGTGACAGTGAGGATTTAATGGTCAAACACCATTAACACACACACTGATTATTTTACCAGGTGACAGGTGCCAGTTCAGATGATCTGCACACTCTCGTTAAGTCTCCAAGTTGACTTTTCCAGAATGATTGTGGGCTGGAAAGACAAGTGTGGTTTTTGTAGACTCAAGTACAAGTGTCTCATAAACAAGTCAAGATCACTGTGATGAAGAAGGTTGTCACTCCAGTAAAATGAGGTTCAAAAGTACAACTGGACCGATACCTCAAATCAATAAATTAAATATTCAAGAACTGACAGGTTGACAAGAGGTTGAAACTGAAGTTTCTATCTCAATATAATATTTATGCTTTTCTGTTTCTTGGACATACTTTTGTAGAAAGAAATGGTTAATGGTGAATAAGATTGAAAAGTCATTTTTGAAAATTCACTATCTTGTTAGATTAATATAATGCATTTTCTGCAAATACCAGAATGATCACCATTATGACTAATCATCACATTCACAAAACAGATGTTCTGTATTCCTCACCCTAGTTTTATATGATGAATCCACTCCCGTTGGGTTTACCGTTGGCATCGATATGAGTCAGAATAATTTATTCTACTGTCAAAATTGACAGCAAAGTGTAAATAGGAGAATTTTGGTCATAAAGTCATTTTCGTACAAAATTGTGTTTTGTGAGACTTTTGGTCGTGACTGCATCACAACATAAATTAAGGTTGGGTATGTTTCAATCCTGCCCACAGCTGGCAGCACACAAGTAATCATCAATTCAGAGTACAGCTGCATGTGACCCAATCGTAATGCGGGTTCACTTTGGATATCTCTATGGGCTAGTTAGGGACCATCAGTAATTTACACAATGTACATGTCAAAATTCTAATAGCTCCAAATTGAAACTCAGCCAACAATACATGAAAGATAAACTGAAGTTTCTATCTCACTACAGTATTTGTGCTATCCTGTCTCTTGGACATATTTTTGAAGAAGGAAATGGTTAATGGTGAATAAGATCAAAAAGTCTATTAGGAATCAAGGTAAGACCCAGATGCGGACACGTTGAATAAACAATGGTTTAATAGTCTAAGGGGCAGGCAAGAGACAGGTCAAGGCAGGCAGGGGTCAATAATACATGGGGCAGGGTACCGGGTACCGGTTGGCAGGCAGGGTCAGGTAGGCGGGTACAGAGACAGGACAGACGAGGCGAGGGTCAAAACCAGGAGGGTGAGAAAAGGAGAGGCTGGGGGAAAAACAGGATCTGACAGGACAAATGCTGGTAAGCTTGACAAACAAGAGGAACTGGCAACAGACAAACAGAGAAAGAAGGTATAAGTACACAGGGGATAATTGGGAAGATGGGTGAAACTTGGAGGGGAGAGGAGACAATCACAAAGACAGGTAAAACAGATCAGAGGTGACAAAGTCATTATTTAAAATTCACTATCTTGCTAGATGAATGTAATGCATTTCCTGCAAATAATCATCACCTTTATGACTAATCATCACATTTACAAAACACATGATATGTCTATTCCTCACTCTAGTGTCATATGATGAATCCATTTCCATTGGGCTTACTGTGGTGAGGTCAGGTGCTGATGATGTGGAGTACATGAGAGGGAGAGAGATGAGCCAACAGAGGATCAGGATGAGCTCTGAGGTGTGACCGGTTTCTGTGGCTGCCTGCACAATTCCCTATCATCAAGATCACAGAATACCATGTTTTTTTCCATGTCACTCACTTTGATTACACACACAAAGAAAATCTTGTATATAGTGCCGAATAAGGGTTATTTGGCTTGTAACCATAGCGGATCCTATTTTGATACTATATAGATACTTTTTTAAAGATTCTATTAAGCAGGGGTTCTCAAATTGGGGTCCAAGGAGGTGCTATTTTTACATGATAAAAAAAAAACATTGTCAACAACAACAGATTAAACTAATTCATTTTGGACAAGGGTTCTGTGGAATAAGTTTAGAGGGAGTAATACAATACAATACAATGCAATATTATTAATCTACAATTTATGTTCTTAACCCTGGGCAACATGGACCTGGGAGGCTCACAGGGATATTGGTATCCACATTACTGTGGCAGGTAGCCTAGCGGTTAAGCGTGTTTCGCCAGTAACCTTAAGGTTGCTGGTTTGAATCCCTGAGCTGACTAGGTGAAAAATCTGTCAATGTGCCCTTGAGCTATGCACTTAACCCTAGTTGCTCTGGATAAGAGCATCTGCTAAATGGCAAACATACTCAAACAATTTTTCAACTTAATACTTCTTGTATACCCCCCAAATTATATATAAAAAACAACAACATAAATGCACTGTAATTTAAGCAATTTTTCTATCTGCCTCTTGGCAAAATGTTTAGAATTGCAGGAAGTCAGCTTGGGTTGGTGGGAGGAGCTATAGGAGGACAGGCTAAATGTAATGGCAGAAATGGAATTCATGAAATCACAAACATGTGGTTTCCATGTTTGGCATCACTTCCTTTATTCCATTCCAGCCTTTACAATGAGCCTGTCTTCATATAGCTTCTCCCACCAGCTAAATGTTCTCTCCTAATTTTTATTTAACTATGCAAGTCACTTAAGAACAAATTCTTATTTACAATGACAGCATAGGAATAGCTGGTTAACTGCCTTGTTCATAATGACAGATTTTTACTTTGTCAGCTCAGGGATTTGATCTAGCAAGCTTTCAGTTATTGGCCCAACCCTCTAACCACTTGGCTACCTGCTGCCCCCTATGCCAAGAGGCATAGAACTAATAACTAATCATTTAGAAAACAGCCTATGTGACATCGATATGAATCAGAAACATTTATTCTTCTGTCAAAATTTACTACAAAGTGTAAATAAAGTCAGTCTCGCCCAAAACGGAGTTTTGTGAGACATTTGGTCGTGACTGCATCGCAACACAAATTAAGTTTGGGGTGTTTCAAACCTGCCCACAGCTGGCAGCACACAAGTAATCATCAATTCGGAGTGTAGCTGCATGGACCCAATCATAATGCCCGTGGTAAATGTGGGTTCATGATGGATACCCCTATGGGACTAGTTAGGGACAATCATTCAATTACACAATGTACATGGGACAAGATGTAAAAATTCCAATATCTCAAAATTTCAATGATTTAAAAAACTCAAACCAAATGTAAATTGCAGAAATTAATTTACAATTAGTGAAAATATTTCATGAAATGGCTAAAAGTTGCCTAACTGGCCCCAGAGTTAGGCTATCCAAAGTCAAACCAATTTTGCCATGGTCGTACAGCAGCCGGCTGTAGCTAATTGGCAAAATAATTTGTATAACTCAACCCACCTGCAAACACACACAAGAGTCACCCACATCAAACCACACTCTGAAACCAACTCACGTTTGAATTCAGTCGCCCGAACCTTTAAAATGTTTCTTCCCAGGGTAGGGCTCAAGACTTGGTTCGTCCGGCAACGCACTGCCGAAGTCATAGTAAAACTCGAGTTGTGTTCTGATTCTGAGGGGGTCCCTGGTGAATTTTCTATCACAAAAGGGGGACCCCAGCCAGCCCCAAAGAGTTTGGAACCTTTATGGTGCTATAAAGAACCCTTTCCTAAGGTTCTATAAAGAACCATTAATAATAAAGGTTCTATATAGCATACAAAATGGTTCCTCTATGGTTACAACCCCTTTTGGAGCTGTATAGAACCTATTTTTATGGGTCTTTATAGAACTTTTATGGAGAAGAGTTCTATAAATAAACCTCAATCTCAAAAGTTCTTTGTAGATAATTTTTAAGAACCATACAGTTTTTTAAAAATATTCTCGTTAGCCATATTATATAATAAAAATTCCTTGGGCGTTATTGGGTTGATTGACAATTTAAATCAGGTGTGCAACATGTAGAACAGCCGGGGTTCCTTGTGGAGAGAATTGAAAAGCATTAATTTATACCATACATGAGTATTTCACAAGACATGGCTACTGGCCCTTAGTCATATTTAATACATAACTTTGCAACACAACATATTAGAACAATTGGAATGACGCTCTCATTCATGGTTTGCTTGCACACAAAAAAGATGTGAGGAAACAACTTACCAAAATATTTGAATGAGCCACCACCCCTAAATTTCAATTATCACTAAACTGCAAAGAACCATCACCCTTACCAAAAAACACTTGAAGAACCCTAATTTGTAAGTGTGTACAGTTTGCAGTCACGATAGAAATCCCTAACAAAACTATCTGTTTCACATACTCAAAACAACCATGAGAAATGGTGAATGGAGAATTAAGAGGGAAGAGCTGCTGGGATCAAAGTCATGCTAAAGGTGCTACTCTCCTGCCAAAACTTGCAATCAATACAGGAATCTTCTCCCCTACAATGTTTGATTCTGATGGTTGGTGTTTGTCTTGAATAAGACCCCCACTGTATGGACTTACTCACGGTAATGATGCAGCATTGGGAATGTATATTCTTCAGACAAAGACCACCTCCAGGGCCATGCAGGTCCCACCTGAATAGTCATCTTATACCACAGCGGGAGGTGTTCTGTCGCTAGATAATGCTGATGAGATGATATCTATGACTATGTGAGTGAGAACCCTAATGTGCCTGTTCTTAAAAAAAGTATATATTTTGATTGTATTTTCACTTTTTACTGGGTTGATTGATTTGATGGTGAATTCATTAATTAGTGATAGGGTGTAGCTGCACTTGGTCATACTCAAGCACGTTGGTGTACATTTAAATTAAAATAGTGTATCTCTTTTACACCACCAAACTTTTTATTTTTACTCTTTGGTCCCCTCTTCACCTTGCTGTTACATTCAGCACCACTGTAACACATATAAAACAACAGCACTCTACAAGACAACACAACAGCTTGTAAAGACAACACAGCTGTAGGCCTCTGGATCAAATTCGCCACAGCACCAGGTACGGCAAAGAACCTAACCCAAAATGGCACATATTGTTCAATGACATTCAGTGTGGGGCAGCTGATGTAGGCTAGTGATACAGAGCTAACATGATGATCCTGAGCATTCTCCTCCTTGTTGCCTGGAGCGGGAGCTAGCACTGGCAGGTCTGGTTACACAGATTGGGAACAGAGTGTACCTCCACAGGGGTGTCAGACTCGCCAGAGCCAAAAGAGAAGATGACATGCAAGAGCTGAGGACAATGTCAAGGTCCTTTTTCCTCATCCCCCCAAGTTCAGATACTGTAAGGTTATTTCTGAAGGTTGTGCTGAAGGTTTTGGGCGCCAAAGATCTTAATTATAGGTCATAGTGCACAAAAAGTGACCTTGACCTCTCGTTGTTCTGACTTTATTATCAAAGTTAATCATGTATGTCATTAGCTGAAGCTGTATGATCCTTGTTCCCATGAAAGTGTGTGTATCGGGACTGAAATTCACCTCAGGGTATCACACATTTCTCTCATCTCAGTTGTAGCAAACATTTCACTAATGTGTGAGACGCAGTGGGTAGGTTTTGTTTAATCTGAGTGGTAACCAACATTATGCCCTCTTGAGGATACTAAGTTCTTTCTGGTTATAGTGGCTAGTTTTCCTGTAGCTTATTCAACCAAAATCTGAATTCATCCAGGTCAAGACAAGTTCAAACTCATGTTAAATGTCTGAGTGAGTTAAGCAACTAAATATTCATGCCACAGTAGGACATTTCAAGGATTGTGATTGGGGATTCATTAAAGTAAATTACAATCGGTAGTTTTTTAATGCCCATAATCATTAGTTAGGTTATGTTTTATTCACATGACTAGTCATCAGAAATACTCTGTTAATAGGCACCATTATTCCAGAACATGAGGCATAGGATACATTCAAAGATCAAAGTGAATCCACATTGTCAGAAGGTGATTTTCAGCTAGTGGAGCATTTTCTCTATACGGAAGCTCTGACAATACTACTTGTTGTTAATGGAGGTGAGTTCAGACACAG
Source organism: Oncorhynchus keta (assembly GCF_023373465.1). Lineage (NCBI taxonomy): Eukaryota > Metazoa > Chordata > Actinopteri > Salmoniformes > Salmonidae > Oncorhynchus > Oncorhynchus keta. The sequence goes on along the minus strand of NC_068432.1, from coordinate 20,035,486 downwards.
GTGCAGGATTGTGCCAAGAGCAATAGGCTAAACAGGTCTAATCTAGAGGTTGACTCATTGCAATTGAGTTTAAATCAGAGTCCATGACACATTTGTAATGACCATTGCCTGGTCTAGCTGAGGGGGCCTTTTGAATTGTTGAGCCATTGTCTTATCTGCACTTTCACCTTTATTTACAATAAATTTACAATAACGATGCAGATTTTCTTAACTCTGTGAAGATTAAAGGGAACTCCAGGGTTAGCCGTCCCTGAGTCTGGTTATTTATACGTCTGAAGGTTAACAATTAGGTAAGTTATGGCTGAAGTTCATGCAAGAGGCTTTATAGACAAAAAGAGTGTAATGCATCAATCTACGAGACTTCCAGGAGGGCCAGCCTACTTTCTGATAGAAAATGCAATGATGTGTACTGAACCTATCACCCATAATAAAGTATAATGTGCCAATTGATGAAAGCCTCTGAATAAGTAATGAGTGATATACAGTGTCGAATGCTTTAGACAGGTCAATAAAAAGGGCAGCACAGTGTTTCTTCTTATCATGTCTCTTCTTCTTATTCTTCTTGTGTGTGCGGGTGGGTGGAAAGGGGGTTTCTGGGGTGTTTAGGGGAGGAGTGACTGGTGACTGGTGCCAGTCTTCACATTGCTCAGTTACAATGACATGGCTTGTGCTGAAGAGGACTCTAACATCTACGCTGACCCCTTATAACAGCCGTTGCCATGGTGACCCAACATAATTAACAAATTAAACACCTTGGTGTTCCTCAGCTCAGACACATCAAGGTCTGGTTGGTGAGGTGGAGAGAGGGGGTGGACCGTAGGCTGAATCCCAGACACAATGCTGGTTAGGGTAGAGGACAGGGGTGGAGCCAAAGTGGGACCCAGGTGGCCACTTGGAGCGAAATATAGTGTGTTAAAATAGGATCAGGGCACCTCTTAATCATCATTAGAAGGCTAGACACTTTACAATAACTTCTATGTTATCACATTATACCATTTCCTAGTTCTGGCTCTTGTCATTTTTCTATTTACATTATAGTGAGGGTAGCAGTTGTAGCTTATTGAAATTCAGCTCATGATGGTTTGAAGAGTCGGAATGTGCTTTTTTTATGCTGTGAGAAATTCAACCACATACTGTAGGTTCCCTATCAAAAGCTTCTTTGAATGGTCACTTCTTATATAAACTATGGGCAACCCTTGCATTTTAAAATATTGGTATTAATAATATATCCATCCCTCATAATAAAGCTGTTACTTAATTAAAGATGAACCGTTTGTTGTAGGTTATGTACATGCATTGTGTTAAATTGTTTCTGTAACATTTTCAGTTGAGAACAAGGGTGTGATTGTATGCTTCAGGTTAGCCTCTAGACTTCGTTGACAGACCATTGATAAGGTCCCTATCCCCACACCCAGCCCAGGACAAGGGCAGCCAATTCAGTAGATTTCACCTCCGAGCATGGCCTATGAGCATCGACCGAAGAAAGCAATTATAGCTCAGCTGTTCTTGTAAAGGGGACTTTCACAGGCAGAGAACCCCCAACCCTCAAAATTGTCAGAGTGCCAGAAAAAATGAATGCTATTCTTTCATTTGTTCAGTTACCAACTGAAGGCGTGCTCTATTTAGGCTATCAAGATATAATTTAGCCTGAATAGACTATAGGCAATGTTGTTCTGTGTGTCCTTGGCTGTATGGGAAAATGTACTTATCATCGCAACAATAAGTTGAGTGTGCTATTCCCCCATTCTATTATGTCTATGGAACCAATTGTTACATTAGAATCATTGGCATTATTCTATTGACCAATCTATGAATGTCCACTATCTTTCCTATTTGATACATTGAAAGGGTTTATATCAAACATCAACCTAGGATACCGACAGTGCACTTCCACCAGCAGAGTCTTGAAAAGCCTTCCTGTTCTCAGAACATCTTAAACATTAAACATGGACAACTCTTTCAGGGTGAGACAGTGGAGGCATCCAATTGTGCTATTAGTAAGGACAAGTGTTGAATGCTCCAAAGGCCTACATGAGGAGTGTTTAGTGGGGGTCCTAATTGGCAGGAGAAGGGTGTCTGATGCCATTTTTCCACATTGGGCTTGAAGGAGAGCAGCAGCTGTGATAAGATGGGCAAGAACAACAAACGGGAGAGGAGTGAGAGAGTGAAAGAGAGTTAGAGAGATTGCAGCTGTCTGAAAAATGTCTGGGAAATAACAAAGGACTAACTGTGGACATTGGGTTACCTATCTGTTAACCTGGAGGCTCATCCATGGAATACCATGATGTCACTTAAAGAGCAAGAGGGCTTGATGTATGGTTTAAGTCATTTGAAGAGGGTAACACCCTGTTCTGGACTCCAAATGGAGGCATTTTTGTTGACTGACTCGTGTTAGTCTGTACACTACCACATATTTTTAGAAAGTCGAGTAGCATGACATAAATAGTGGGGAAAGCACAGAGGTGTATGCAAAACAGCTCTCTCTTCTAAGACAACATCACACACGCACAGCTGGGATGAAGGAACATGACTGATTATGCTTTTCAACCCTCCAAAAGAAGCCATATATTCAGGTTGTGCGATGATTTGATAAGGGCCACGGTTGGCTGCGGTTCTTGAGCAGACAGGATGGGGGTGGACATGGGTGTTAAGCAGTCAAATTTGTGATTTTTTTTGTTGCCAGTTCCATTATGACTGTCCTCAGGGCAAGCTTGCTGGCGAGATCAATCACAGATAACATACATTGGTGCTGAGGGATTTATTGACTCATAATGAGATACAAGACGTCTATTAGAAATAGCATGTTAGTGTCTCACAACATGGACTAGGATCTGCCCAAAATACATTTTCTCATTCTAGAGCCGTTAGTGAATTGTTGAGTGAGATTATGGCTTTATATTTGGGATATCCTACAGTACAGTGGTGTTAATGGTGTTACTACATGAATGGTGTTGCCTCAGGTGAGTAGGTGGGTAAGTAAATACATTAAATATATCAAATTACTTGGCCTGTATTGTCTCCTAAAGCACAGAATGACAGGGGGTGACATGAGTGTGCAATATCTCACAGTTTTGCGGTTGACCACTGTCTAGCCAGGAAACACCAGAGCATGGGAAACTATTGAAAAAGAATACATGTGAAAAGAAACTGTAATGGCACTAAATATGTATAAATATGTTTCCACTGCCTATGCAAAAACAGGATAATATGGACATGACAGTATGATTTAAAAAAAAATATATGATTATGAGTATAAGGTCACTATGATTGATGATAAACGAACTACTGTTACAATTTAATTAATAGTTAGAATATAATATTTGTATTTATTCTTATTTTATTTTTTGTCGTTCTTATTTCTTTCGCAGGCATCATAGTTGAAGCAGTCACCATCACAAGATCTGAGTTCGATTAATTTGTCTAGATAGGCTTCTCAAAATTGAATCTTCCTGTCTGGTTGGTCGTGTTTACATGGATGGCTAAAATGACAGCGTCTTTAGATTGGAGCCTGCAAACATTTTTATTGATTGTGTCAACCAGGGTGTATATCAATCCATTTATCCCATTGGTAGCAATTGGTTAGCGTGTTATATACGATATGTAAGGTGAGATCCGTTTTCTATTTTATCTGCTATAGCTAGCTAGCATAACTTGCTAACTAGCTTGCTGATAGTGGGTGGGGTTTCCATTCGCATTAGAAATAGCATACTAGAGGTGTTTTTTCTTCAATGTGTCATTTTTAACATTTCTGTTAATCTCAGTTCGTGTTATGTCATTGGTAATCGGGAATAATAGCTTTAACTAGCCACTTAATAATGTTGCATAGCTTGAAAGTTAGTTAACTATGCTGTTTAGCCTAACTGATAGCATGCTAGCTAACTAGTGTGTAAAACGTAAATGTAGTTCAATGGCAAACTTTAACACGTTCTTGTCTCCTGTAGGGAACACTAATATGGATGTAGTGAACTTTGCTTCCTGTGCTATTGGGAAATGCCTGGACACTTTTTGCCTTCTACTAGACTTGGTCATCTGGTTTGTGAATTGGCTAGGCCGACTTTTCTCCAACATGGGTTCATCAATGCACGACCTGCAAGTGGTCCCGAGTGGCTCCATCTTACTAGAATACTGGAACTGTGCACTGTTCTCTTTCCTCACTGTAACAGAGGTGGTCACAAGCACAGCACACGGAGCTTTCAATCTACTGGAGGGATGGCTTCAGACCTTAGGAGGGGTGTTCGAGAGTTTCAAAATGGTGGGCCACCTCTCTTCTCATGTTGCATGGCGCACCAAGGAGCTGCTACACCGCGGATTCCTGTCTGGACATACTGTGCTTAAACAGACTTGTGACGGTTTTAGCATTGCGTTCAGCCTCGTTCTCTACTTTGTCAACACTATCGTCAACATTCTTCTCATTGGTACCCAGAACTGCTTCTCTGCAATGGTAGGGGCCTGGGAGGCAGTGTCAGGCCCCCTGCATAAAGCCTTGGAGCTGGCCCTCACACTTCTCACCTTCCTATACAGCTGCCTGGTGGGCACCTCTGTACTGCTTTGGACACCCTGCCAACTAGCTCTTGAGTTTCTGGGCTCCCTCGGTCATGTCTTTATCACAGTATTCATGCTCAACATCTATGGCTTGCTCTTAACAGCAGTCATTGTTGCATTGACCTTGCTATATCTCAACCCAGAGTTGCCTCGTCATGTGGCCCAGCAATGTCTTCACTTTGTCAACACAATCCCAGGAATGCTAAGTCTACAGAGAACCATCTATAGACTTTACCTGCTGGCCATGGAGCAAGCTCAAGCACTTCAGGACAATGGAGCTGGACCACAGGCTATGGGGCAGGTGGCCCAAGCACGACAGCCAAGGGGCAGAACAGTACAGACTTCTGTGGACCAAGGTGGAGTGGGGCACCTAGTTCTGGATCAAAGGGCCCCAGGTATTCCTACTGACCATACAGGTACCCTTCTTCCCCCAGAACAGACTGGAAGAGAACAAGTGGAGTTATACTCAACACTTCAACACTTCGACAGTAGGTGGGATGACATCAACCTTGACCCAGACCAATACCACCACCAGTCTACAACAAGGACTACAGTGAAGCAGCAGCCTGCCTCTGGCCAAGGCAGCCAGGCCCCTCCAGTTGACACTGGCCTCCTCAGTCTATTGAAGGAGCATGAGGAGAGGAAGAAGTGCGTAATCTGTCAGGACAGGGTCAAGAATGTGTTGCTGCTGCCCTGCCGCCACCTGTGCCTGTGTCGCCACTGCTCGGCCATCTTACTACAGCAGCCCCCCCAGCAGCACAGCTGTCCCCTCTGCCGACAGGCCATCACACAAACCATGGATGTCTTTCTCTGAGGGAACTGGTAGTGCCCTTTGGGGTACCATTTCAGACACTCCCCCATAGTTAAAGAGCGGGACACTGATAAATACATAGAAAGAAATGCAGCCAGTCTGAAAACAACCCCAGTTAGCATAATGGGGATGGCTTCAGCTTGACTTCCAATGGGCTTTAAAAGAGCTTCTGCCATATTACTTATTTCTTTTGTACATTTTAGATCTACGAACACTGAAGGGGAAGATGTTAAACTCAGGATAATGAGTGATGATAGACCTCCACAGTGTATAGCTGTGCTGATAAAACAACTCTTGTCCACTGTCATGTAAAAAATGGTACTGTATGTATGGTGCCTATTTAGTGGGGTGGAACATTCAGATTCACATGAATTTTATAGAATAGCACTGACTGTAGAGTTTTGTTGGTTCTGTGCAGTACATTGCTATCCATGCTCTGACCCAAATAAGCCCATAGGGTTTCTGATGCTCACACTTTGCTTCCACCAGTTCAATTAATTCATATTGCAGCTTGCATTTTAGGTGTTTGGTCCTTTAGTTTATATAATGTGGACAAATCCTTGATGGTTTTCCACAGTTGCACTAACTATGTTGCACTGGCTACGAAGCTGCTGTGCTGGCTTGTACAGTGAACAAAATATTACATTTGTAATTGAATAGACGTTGAATACATCCAGTTCCATCTTTCAGGCACATACTGTAGGAGCGCTGCACCTGTACTGTCATATATTTTATATAGATAACTTAGAAATGACTTATAGGCCTATAACAATGTATAAATTGTGAAGATGAGGAATAATCCCATTTGTTTAACAACTAATACATTCAGAGTGAACTAGACTAACGTTGCTCTAATATATTTCAAGGAACTGTTTATCATCCATACTGTATATGTATACTGGCAAAATGTTACACTACCTTAAGTTTGTGTTATGATTTGATGCACAAGGTCATGCATTTTTCTATGTTTTGTACTTATGAATGTTTTTTTAAAGTTATTCAGATACACGTGTTGTCTATTCATTACCCTTGTCAATGTTTTTGTATCATATCAAATAAACATGCAACAGGCTATGCCTTGTAGGCTATAGTTCCATATTATTCATGTGTACTTGCAAGTGTGTATTTATTCATCAAAACTAACGAGCTGAAATCTTCAGAAGTCCAGAGAGGACATATTCATAAAAAATATAATTCCCTCGTTATGTGGAGATCACTACATATGAAAACAACTTGTGTTATGTTAGGCTTCTTGCAGACAGCCTACAAGACAGCCTCCTGACTTATCAGCCTCTGAGGCTGCTATTGAATCTGATCAGCATGCCAGGAATAGAGCACGCCCACTCTTGATCATATACATAATGGACTGATTGCTAATCTGCCTGCAAGGAGCTTTACCTATGAAACAGCCTAGAAGGCAGCATCTTGATTTACCATTCTCTGTTGAATCTGAGGCTGCTATTGAATCTGATCAGCCTGTCGGGAATGTAGCTCACCCACTCTGTAAATATTATCCATAAAACATGAAGTGTCCCATACAATTATACACATATCAGTTATGCAAGCTAACAATCAGCATAGATAACTGGCTAGCTAGCTAACAAGACTACCTAGCTAACTAGCGAGCTAGTTCGCCCACAAGACTAGCCAAGTTAGCTGTGATGTTGTTTGCTGTGGTCTTCGGGGTGGCACACAGCCTGGGAGACCGTGCTGCCTGTCAGCTATCAATCAGGTCTTAAATGTCTCTTAGCTCAAAGGTAAGGGACAATTAAATTGCTAACATTCTAACTTGTAAACTAATAATGAGCTCCAAACACAAATGAAAGCACGGTTAGAATGAAATCTACCATCCCTTAGTGTAGCAAACAATAAAAATGTATGCATTGATCCACCATGGGCTCTGCCACCTCAGCCATACTGTCAATCTATCATCAATCCCTCCACTCTTATTTATAGTTTCTCGGGATCTCAACAAAACAACTTTTATGTCGTGATCATGAGAAAATTATTTTAATATCGACAAAACTATTGTTATGTTTGTGATCATGAGATAAGTTGTGAACTCAACATAACGAGGGAATATTATTTTTATTCATATGTCCTCTCTGGACTTCTGTAGAGATCTATATTTTACACATCGATTCAATTTATCTAGGATTGCGACTACATTAGTAACACTTCACCATACCTTTATTTGTCACATATTGGGGACTAAGCAAAACTGAAATGTTAACACCACTGCAGATGGTGTGTGTACGCCATAGGGCATGGTGGTAGACTATTCACATGCATTTTATTCATTGACATAAATCTGGATGATGGATGTCTCACACACAGTGACCCCCAGATATTTTTGGCCAAGGAAAAAAAATATGCAAACAATGCAGTTTTAAGTGTTTTGCTGTTTTGGTAATCATATTCACTGTATGAGCTCTGATTTGTCATTGTGTCATTTTAATGGTACTGTGAGACTGGTGTGGGCTACAATGATCTGTCACCTGCTCCCCTGTCTATTATTCAATGTAAAGAACAGTAGTTTAATACACCGGAGTTCCTAGGTTGAAAGTGCTTGAATCCAGGTTACACTGCAGTGCATTCTATCTGATAAAAGTTTGTATTGACTTTACACTTTATCCATCAACTAGTATGAAAGAGTAAAACGTACATAATTGATTGAATGCCACCCACACTCAGTCATTACTACCCCGTATTATCATTTAAACACCATTGGGAAATTGAATTCAAGCCTTATGTTTTTCTCTTTCAGCACAAGAGAAAGGACATGAGGGAACAGCAGGGGGGTAAAGGCCCCTTCCTTAGTGGGACGTCTTGCTCTTGAGGCTGGGGAGTGGCCCTGTTCTGCCCTACCTCTCTCTGGACCAGCCGTTGTTCCCCTCCTGACCTGGCACTGGGCCAGCAAGGCTGCCATTACGGGGCCTTAGTTGATTCTGGGGGGATAATTGGCCAGCAGGAGCCCTCTCTGGACCCTCCAGGCTGAGTGACAACTAGGAGAAAGAGAGCCGCGACTCCCCGCGTCCGCTGTGACAGCTGCCTCACCCAGCCACTCATGCCTCGCCCATTGTCTGAGGTGTCCTAATAGCTGCCTATGTAGAATAAAGAAAAAACATGCACGTCTTTTCATAATGAGGCAATTTTTTGGAGGGTTTTGTCGTGAGGTGCAAATTGCACATTTTCATTGAAAGGTTTTGGTGCATTTGAAAATTAAAGTCTCATCAGTTCATGCTGACCTCAAAATTGCCAACAGACTATTTGCTTCACCATAATTTTCTATCGCCTCAATGTACAAAACATGAAGGACACCTTTTCTTTCCATGACAGAGACTGACCAGGTGAAAACCATGATCTCTTATTGATGTCACCTGTTAAATCCACTTCAATCAGTGTAGATAAAGGAGACAGGTTAAAGAAGGATGTTTAAGCCTTGAGACATGTATTGTGTGTGTGTGCCATTCAGGGGGTAAATGGGCAAGAGAAAAGATTTAAGTGTCTTTGAACAGGGTATGGTAGTAAGTGCCAGGCGCACAGGTTTGTGTCAAGAACTGCAACACTGCTGGGTTTTTCACAGTTTCCCATGTGTATCAAGAATGGTCCGCCACCCAAACATCCAGCCAACTTGACAAAACTGAGGGAAGCTTTGGAGTCAACATGGGCCAGCATCCTTTTGCAACTTCATATTAGGATGGTGTCCTTTATGTTTTGTACACTCTTCTGAGACTGTATTCTATGTCCATCTCTAGCTGTCCATTGCCTGTCCGTAATGTCAAGTGTTGGGAGTGTTGGTAACCATGGAGCTCCATATAGACAGAGAGAAGCTTGGGGGGGGGGTCCTCCTCCTCCTCCTCCACTCCCAGACTGCGGGCCAGGCAGAGCGGGTGGGTGCGTAGGAGGGCTTTTGTCTTCTCCTCTCCCTGACTCTAGTGGGCTGCCAGCCAGGATAATTCAATCTTTCACCAGCTGTCTGCTAGGCTGTACCAGGGCCAGTCCCTCCCCCTCACTGCCCACCACTCTCTGACTGGGTCAGGTCACACCCCAAAGGCCAAGGGATGAGCCTCTGTCTGCTGGGAATCCCTGTTCCAGGTTATCCACCATTAAATGATGGGAAATAAGCCTACTTACAAAGTAGAAAACCGTCCCTAACTATAGTATCTGTTTACAAGCACGATGCATCATGGAGTATTGGTGCTAACTATTTATTGAAACTACTGTATGTTGTAATTTAGGCAGTATGTTGCCATTTTTAATTGCTCCAAAAAATGTATATAATGAGAATGTTTATTTATCAAGGTTCAGATCCTTGATAAATATTTTTCTATAATCACGCCTGATACTTTGTGTTAAGTTTTTTTTTTCTTCACAAAAGTCTGAAATGTTTCCTTATGTTTTGCCCCAAAATTACAAGCTTGAAATTGGGGTTTCACAGTTATTTGAAGTATGTTTTAATTGATTTTACACTCAGGAAAATGTGGAATTTGTCACCACCGCCCCAGAAGACAGAAAATCCCTTTGAGGCAAAAGCCTAAAAAGTGATGGTGTTGTTAGCTTTCCAGAATACCTGAGCTGCTGCTAAGAAATTGCTGGAGTCTGCTTGTATTTGTGCCAGTCTTTTCTTTCAACCGAGACCGTTGAGAAATATCCCCAAGCTGTGAGCTGGACATCTAAATGGTAGGCAGAAACCACCTTGTCTCTATTGTCCTAGCAGTAAACATAGATCAGAGTAGAACATCAGTGTAATTACAAGCTCAGGCTCAATAACTGGCCAGTAAAAACAAATAGAAAAGCTATGGGAACAGTGGTGTCTAGGGTATATGAAGGCGAAGGTTAACCAGTAGCCTTGTTCCATTACGAGGCTAGAGAACGGAGCAGCAGCAGGAGAGCAATGGCCTTTCAGCACCCTGGAGAGCAGGCCAGGGCCACCCCAATCCAATGACAGTCTGTCCTCAAAGGGCAGCCATGGAGGAACAAAGGCTTGGAGGCCGTTGGGAGGGGATGCACAGGAAAATAAATGTAATTGATCATACGGAGCGCTGGATTGAAAAAATGTGTTTTGTGGCCAACAGCAATTCCCAATACAGTTCTGTAATTGTAGGCATATGTGCAATTTCTTTAGAAAAAAAGGAAAACTATGGTGGAATCAATTAATTCTATATAAAAATACACTACATGAACAAACGTATGTGGACATCTGCTCGTCGAACAACTCCTTCCGAAATCATAGGCAATAACATGGAGTTGGTCCCATCTTTGCTGCTATAAAAGCCTCCACTTTTCTGGGAAGGCTTTCCACTAGATGTTGGGACATTGCTGCGGGGACTGGCTTCCATTCAGCCACAAGAGCATTACGGAGGTCGGGCACTCATGTTGGGTGATTAGGGGTTCGATGGGGTTGAGGTTAGGGCTCTGTGCAGGCCAGTCAAGTTCTTCCACACCGATCTGGACAAACCATTTCTGTACGCACCTCGCTTTGTGCATGGGAGCATTGTCATGCTGAAACAGGAAAGGACCTTCCCCAAACTGTTGCTGCAAAATTGGAAGCACAGAATGGTCTAGAATGTTATTGTATGCTGTAGCGTTAAGATTTCCCTTCACTGGATCTAAGGGGCCTAGCCCGAACTAACAGGACCAGACCATTATTCCTCCTCCACCAAACTTTACAGTTGACACTATACAATCGGGCAGTTAGCGTTCTCCTGGCATCTACCAAACCCAGATTTGTCCATCAGACTGCCAGATGGTGAAGCGTGATTAATCACTCCAGAGAACGTGTTTCCACTGCTCCAGAGTCCAATGGCAGCAAGCTTTATACCACTCCAACCGACGCTTGGCATTGCGCATGGTGATCTTAGGCTTGCTCGGACATGAAAACCCATTTCATGAAGCTCCCGACGAAAAGTTAGTGTGCTGACGTTGCTTTCAGGCGCAGTTTGGAACTTGGTAGTGAGTGTTGCAACCGAGGACAGACATTTTTACGCGCTACGCACTTTAGCGGCCCCGTTCTGTGAGCTTGTGTGGCCTACCACTTCGCGGCTGAGCCGTTGTTGCTCCAAGACGTTTCCACTTTACAATGACAGCACTTACAGTTGACCGGGGCACCTCTAACTGGGCAGAAATTTGACAAACTGACTTGTTGGAAAGGTGGCATCCTACGACAGTGCCAAGTTGAAAGTCACTGAGCTCTTCAGTAAGGCCCTTCTACTGCCAATCTATGGAGATCGCATGGCTATGTGCTCGATTTTATACACCTATCAGTAAAGGGTATGGCTGAAATAGACAAATCCACTAATTTGAAGGGTGTCCACATACAAAAGTATCTATAGTGTACATGGCTAGACTTTTATTCATTTAATTTAAGAAATGTTTGTTTCAACTCCACTAAAAATGGCACATAGCTGGTGAAGGAAGGCTACGCTTGGCTACTTCAGAATGCTGTTTGACTGTCTGGAAGAAACTAAAAGCACCTAAGGTGAATAACAAGCATAGTTTCTGCTGCCTGCATTTTCTGGTTGCTATAGGAACGTGTGTAGTTGAAACCACAGAAACCCTGAATATGTGTAATCATTGCTTGAGTGTGGGGAACTCATGCCAGGGTTATTCCCCATGTGCCATGCTGAATAAAGATGAATTCTCTTTTTAATCCATGTTCTGCCAGCCACAAGCGTACTGAAACATACTGTACTCTTGAGTTTTTATGATGTGCCTTTTATGTCCATGTAAGAATTGGAAAGAATATATTTTTTATATAAATGTGCATATTTGAGTCTTATGTGTCTATAATTCAACTAGGCCACTACGTAAACCTGAGTGGGACCAAATTGTGTACATTTCAATGAGGAAATAACTAGCTAAAAGTAGCCATGCTCAATGAAAACCTAAATCTTATTGACAACTTCATGTAAGGACATATGACCATAGGGTCACTGTTTAGCCAGTTTTGTTTAACCAGCAATTTATGTATGCATAATCGAGCAGCTTTTTTCCATTGATTGGCAGCATAATCTGTCCATGTAAATTTAGCCCAAGGAGAACTTTGCACAAGCCCTATTGATCATCCATTATTCATACACTTTATGATCTCATCTCAACATCCCATTTTCTAAAAGGACTTACCAATAGATGGAAGCACAATGGAAACGGACAAGAGATCATAAAGAATATGAACTACCTGATTTAAAAAAAAATATATATATAAATGTTTGCATATTCACACTACAGGCCTTCTGTAATCGCAATTGTAAATTGTTCAACATGCTCTTGAACAGTGCTGGAAAAAGTACCCAATTTTCATACTTGAGTAAAAGTAAAGATACCTTAATAGAAAATGACTCAAGTAAAATTGAAAGTCTAAAAGTATTTGGTTTAAAATATACTTAAGTATCAAAAGTATAAATCATTTCTAATTCCTTATTAAGCAAACCAGATGGCACAATGTTTTTTATTTATTTACAGATAGCTGGGGGCACACTCCAACATCATTTACGAACGAAGCATTTGTGTTTAGTGAGCCGCCAGATCAAAGGCAGTAGGGATGTTCTCTTGGTAAGTGTGTGAATTGGACAACTTTCCTGCTAAGCACTGAAAATGTAATGAGCACTTTTGGGTGTCACGGGAAAATGTATGGAGTCAAAAGTACATTCATTTCTTTAGGGATGTAGTGGAGTAACAATTGTCAAAAATATAAATAGTAAAGTACAGACACCCCCCCAAAAAACATCTTAATCTTAGTACTTTAAAGTATTTTCACTTAAGTTTATACCACTGCTCAAATGAAGTCAAATTCTTTCCCTTATTTTGATTTCTGAAAAACATTTGAGTTACTTCACTGTCAGTATTCACATTATGCAATTTAACTGCAAATAAAGCTTTAATTTCTGTAGCTACATCAGCATAAGACCTAGCCAACCGTAGAGAAACCTCTGACTACTCCCACAATATTGATCATACTATCCTCCTTGCATATCATGACATTCAAGACCAATCACAGTGTCACTATAGCTTGGGATGTTAAAATGTCACCCCTGAAGAGTCACTCTTTTCATTGTGTGCAGGTCAAGAGTAGTAAGGGCACCAAGCAAACCTGTACATACTCAAAATCAGCATTCTTCCTGTATCCCCCATTGCACTGAGAAAGAGTTCTCACTCTATCACTAAACTAATGGGGTCTCTCTTCCCCCACTCCACCCTTCTTAATCACCCCATCCCAGATTGAACTTCATTAACATTGCCCTCCTGCCTCACTCACTGGCTCCCTATGTGACAGAAACACTATTTCGGGCCCACTCAGGGATAGCTGCTACTCTGCAGCCTTGTCAGCAACGTGTCCTGGCTGAGTGAGAAGGTGGAAAAAGAAAGATAAGTTATTTATCAGTGGACTTGAGCCCCGGTGTAATCCAACAGTGGCAGGGTAGGGAGAGAGGGGGATTGGGGAGATGCAAAGAGGGAATGGGAAAGAAGGGGATTGAAGAGAGAGGAAGAAGAAACGAGAGAGAAAGGTGGGCTTACAGTAGGCAGCCTGTCCAGTCTTCCCATTCCCCCCTACTGATGAGAGGCTCCATCCCTGCGTCCTTGGGCTCGTTTGGGTGCCCCCCCGCTGCTTTGGCGTTAACGGGAGAGAGAGATGAAAGAGAGCGAGAGGGTGGGGCTGCTAACCCAGTCCTCCCCTCCCCCATATTCAGACCCCTCACTGCTTTCCTCATCCTTTTTATTCTGCTCAGGCTCAGTGCTAGCCCTCCAGCAGCACTACATCTAAGACATGTCACTTTTTGGGAGAGCAGAACTACTGTACAATACACTATATGTACCATAACATTCACAATAGTTGTATGGAAATTTGGCAAAAATGTTGTACATTTTTCAAATGGTACCAATTCTTTGTGATCTAAGTTTCCATTGTGCATACTCACATCTACTGCATCGGATAAATATTTAGTGCCTTTACACGTCTTGGAATTGTGAGGTGGCTGTGGAACATTTATACATAATAAACCACAACATTAATATGCCGAGTCGACTAAGATGTGAAAGTATTATTTTATTTTAACTTTATTTAACTAGGCAAGTCAAAAGGGCTTTGTGGGGACTAGGGCTGAGATAAAAAAAAATGTTTTTTAAAGATGACAAAACACATCACAAGAGACAACACAACACTACATAAAGAGAGACCTAAGACAACAACATAGCAAGGCAGCAACACATGACAACACAGCGTGGTAGCAACAAAACATGGTAGCAGCACAAAACATGGTACAAACATTATTGGGCACAGACAACAGCACAAAAAAGGTAGAGACACAACAATACATCACGCAAAGCAGTCACAACTGTCAGTAAGAGTGTCCATGATAGTCTTTGAATGAAGAGATTGAGATAAAAGTATCCCCAGGCTTCAGAAATAAAAAGAAACCAGACATACGTCTCATGTTTAATTATGAGCATGAAAAGGTTTGAACCTGACTTCACAGACATGTTATGCTACTTTGATGTTACCTGACTGGATCCACAACAGGCTAACAAATGATTCAAATAATTATACAATGAATTTAGAATTAGGTTGTGAGCATGCATGTAAATGTGCATCTGGACATACTGAAACCAGAACAACATGTTGGATGTCCAGTGCATATTGCCTTGTTTGGGGGGAAATCTGTACACCTATTTGAATGTACTCTCTGCTGGTAAAATGTAGGCCAACATTCAATTAAATGTGTTTTTATTGTATTTTTTAAACATAGGCTGTAATTACATTCCCGGTATCCATTAACAGGATCAGGACCCTTTATGAATATGGAGCCTGGGGTTCCAGCCATGGACATCACACAACTGTATGATCACTGCTGGGACTCCCACCAAGACCATACTGTCAGAGCAGCCCACTGTCAAACCAGCTACTTATCAGTCAACATCATACAGCATTAGACATCACAGACAAGCCTAGACTGCATCTGACATAGAGACCATGATGAGAAAGGATTTGAATGATTTAAATGATACCTGATTTAAATCAGATGCAATTGCACAATTACACTTTTATTTATTCAAAATTATTAAAGTGTTGTACATTTAATGATTTTGCCAAAAAGATAATAAGGCAATGAATCAAAAATAATTCACACTGTACAATGGCACTGCTTGGTCAATGTACATTTGAGATGGCAATAACAAACCAATGCTTCCCCCTTGTGGTGACTATGGCTCCAAAGTTCATTCATTAATTAACATACATTTATAAAAAATGCCAGAGAAACAGAGTTAAGACTGGGAGATAAAAAAAAAAGACTAACTGCTTGAGCCTCTTACTACTCAAATTGTGGATAATATATTTTGAATGTATAGTAAACCATCAAAAAGTAAATATATCAAACCAAAGATGAATTATGATTTAAAAACTGCTCATTCTTGTTTGTAAGACTTGTGTCTGATAAATTGTATAATTGTTAATACATCCAAAGGCATAGAATTCTATTTGTCTTTTGTCTGACAGAGGGTGCTATTCCAAGTCACAATTTTGCCACACCTGCAACCTACCCATCTCACAACACCACTAACAAGTATTTTACACCATGTGGGTCCATCCCACTGACGAGTCCTCATCCAGTCTTTTGCTTTTCTTATTGATCTCTCCAAAGACAGCCTGCAGTTTCTTGACCGACTGCATCATCACACAGAAGCTGTTGTAAAAGCTGCCCATTCCCTCCTGCATCCATGCTGCCTGTAGTTCTCCAATCCAGCTCAGGATCCCATCCAGCTGCTCTTGGACCTCTCTTTGCTCCTCCAGTTCAGCCAGCAAGGCCTGCCTGGCACACACCTCCACTTGGTACGCTTGTTGCAGCTCCGCCAGGGAAGACTCCAGCTTAAGAACCTCCTCTAAACGTTGAGGGTACTTTTTGTGTGGCTGGTCGTCAGGCAGCAACACATTAGGCGGGACTGAGAGGACGTTGTTGACCAAAACGGTTTCCATGCGACCAGACAGACGCTTGAAGCGTTCCTGAAGGAATATCTGCAACTTTTGGGTGCATTCTCTTGCCCTTAAATGTAGTTGCTCTCCATTTGGTTCAGTTCCGCTTAGTTTTCTCACGAACACTGCTTCTACGACAAGTAGCAATTCATTCAGGCAGTCCTGAAAGGCACTGTATACTCTCACCATGCAGGTCTGAGGGGTGAAACCAAAGAACTGTGCCTCGTACAGCTTGAGGGAGGAGGGAGACGTTGCCTCCTCTAGAAAAAAAGAAGGCAGAATATTGTCTTTACATTGGTATGTACAGGGTTCATACATATTTCGGCAGATAGAATTTCCTTGACTTTTAACCAAATTTCCATGACAAGCAGTTGGTGGCATTACCAACAATTGGTGCTTCCTTTTTATACGTACATAAAAAGTTAGTGTAATGTGGTATCGACACTGGAAGGCTGCTCTCTGATCCCATGCACCATTTCCTGTCGTTGTGCAAGGCACTTAAAGTAGAATACCTGTTACGCAACTGTATAAAACATGTGGTCAATCCTCAGTGTGGAGAGCTACTGGGTGTGCAGGCTGTTGATTAAGCCCTGCTTAAAACACATCTGAGATAGTTTATCTAGGTCCGGTTGAGCAGCTAATTTCTAAAATGTGGTTTGTTAGAGGGGGACTGGAATGAGGGGGACTGGAATAAAAGTCTGCACACCATTAGCACCATTAGCTCTCCTGGGGGATGGTTGACCACCCTTGATTGCAACAAAATAGGTTTTGTGCCTTTTTAAAGAATTAGCTCATTCAATATATCAAAGATCGAATGGCTATGGTAAGCTACAAATCGCTATATTCAGCTAAAGCAAGCCCACATATTTTCTTCAGGAAATGTACCTCTTCAACTTTAGTCAAATATACCTTAGAAGTGTTTACATTGCAGGCTGACTAGCATCTATTGAGTTGCAATTTCCCATACATTTGATCCCCAAATCAACTGCTAGTATCTACAAAACAAGTTGAAGCCACATAACCCAAAAGGCCACATCAAATATTTTTTCCCCAAATAACTGTTCGTGATTCACAAATTATTATTTTCATTCACATGATTCGATTGAACCAATTGAACCGATTGAATTCGATTGAACCGCGATTGAACCAAATCCCAGCTAATGCAATGGCGAAGTGAATCGTTCGTTTCGTCAAAAATAATAGTTTAAATTATTATTGGAAAAAGCAAATCGTTCAAAAATAGCAAATCAACTTTGTATGGGCTTATTTGCAAGTGTCGGTGGAATTTTTGGGGGGACATGACGAAAACAACGCAAACAAATAATAGCTAAACAGCGAACTATAGGGTACAATATATGTTTTTGAATTGGCTACCTAGTTAGTCTGTTCTTTATAATATTTTATAGGCTACGTCAATGTGCGACTGTCTCTCTCTCCTTGGGCAAAGGCCCACTCTTCTCGCACACATGCATAAATTACTATTATATTTTTTTTTTATGTAACTAGGCAAGCCAGTTAAGAACAAATTCTTATGTACAATGACGGCCTACACCGGACAACGCTGGGCCAATTGTGCGCCGCCCTATGGGACTCCCAATCACGGCCGGTTGTGATACAGCCTGGATTCGAACCAGGGTGTCTGTAGTGACGCCTCTAGCACTGAGATGCAGTGCCTTAGACTGCTGCGCAACTCGGGAGCATCACATGCAAGTGATGCGCGCAAACAGACACTAAAGTGTCATGCTGATCCTGGCTGATATGTATATTTTTTATTTGATTGATCAAATATTTAAAAAATGTGCCTAAATAAAACTACAAATTATCAAATTCATTTTCATGACTATTCAGATTTTATAATTTTCCTAAAAATGTTTCTTGGCCTGGAAAACTATTTTAAAATGCCATGACTTTTCATGACAGTACAAATGCTGGATGGAGAAGTGTATTTATATTGGATAATCCTGCAGTCTGTCCATTCCTTCAACGACCACATTGGAAATAGGGCCCAAGTTCTGTACAGTGTGAGTTCCTCTTGGCTCTAATGTGCTTTGTACAAATTTAACCAGTCAAAACATTTACAACTGGCTCATTCTCTCCTTTCCCCTGGTTGTAAAATGTGTTGCTGATAAATAGAAAAATGTTCAGACATTATGATCTGGTTGGATAACAACAATAATCACTTTTTATAGTTAACCTCAGGTTTATAGCAATAAAACTACAATCAACTGACCAAACATTCCCGTACTGTAGTTAAAACTACCTAGCTAGCTAGCTATGTTGTTTCACAAAATATGTCATGCAATAGCTATTAAAAACACAGTATCACCTAGTCAGACTACTACTCTGTTCCAGCTGGCTGATGGGCGTTAATACACTGAACAAAAATATACAACTGCAACATGAAAAGAGTTGGTGCCATGTTTCATAAGCTGAAATGACCCAGGTGGTGAGGGTAGGAAACCACATCTCCACCCCGCTGAGCCTCAACACTGGGGCCCCAAAAGGGTGCGTTCTCAGCCCTCTCCTGTACTCCCTGTTCACCCATGACTGCCATGGCCATGCACGCCTCCAACTCAATCATCAAGTTTGCAGACGACACTACAGTGGTAGGCATGATTACCAACAACGATGAGACGGCCTACAGGGCGGAGGTGAGGGCCCTCGGAGTGTGGTGTCAGGAAAATAACCTCACACTCAACATCAACAAAACAAAGGAGATTATCGTGGACTTCAGGAAACAGCACAGGGAGCACCCCCCAAACCACATCGACGAAACAGTAGTGGAGAAGGTGGAAAGTTTTAAGTTCCTCGGCGTACACATCACAGCCAAACTGAAACTGTCCACACAGACAGCGTGGTGAAGAAGGCACAACAGCGCCTCTTCAACCTCAGGAGGCTGAAGTAATTTGGCTTGTCACCAAAAACACCCACAAACTTTTACAGATGCACAATCGAGAGCATCCTGGCGGGCTGTATCACCGCCTGGTACGGCAACTGCTCCGCCCTCAACCGTAAGGCTCTGCAGAGGGTAGTGAGGTCTGCACAACGCATCACCGGGAGCAAACTACCTGTCCTCCAGGACACCTACACCACCCGATGTCACAGGAAGGCCAAAAAGATCATCAAGGACAACAACAACCCAAGCCACTGCCTGTTCACCCCACAATCACCCAGAAGGCGAGGTCAGTACCGGTGCATCAAAGCTGGGAACGAGAGACTGAAAAACAACTTCTATCTCAAGGCCATCAGACTGTTAAACAGCCATCACTAACATTGAGTGGTTGCTGCCAACATACTGACTCAAATCTCTAGCCATTTAATAATTAAAAATTTCATGTAATAAATGTATCACTAGCCACTTTAAACAATGCCACTTTATACAATGTTTACATACATATGAGATGAGTAATGTAGGGTATGTATATATTGTACTCTATACCATCTACTGCACCTTGCCTATGCCGTTCGGCCATCGCTCATCCATATATTTATATGTACATATTCTTATTCATTCCTTTACACTTGTGTGTATAAGGTAGTTGTTATGAAATTGTTAGATTACTTGTTAGATATTACTGAATGGTCGGAACTAGAAGCACAAGCATTTCGCTACACTCGCATTAACATCTGCTAACCATGTGTATGTGACCAATAAAATTTGATATGAAATAGACATTTTCCATATGCTCAAAAAGCTAATTTCGCTCAAATTGTCCACACATTTGTTTACATCCCTGTTATTGAGCATTTCTCCATTGCTAAAATAATACATCCACCTGACAGGGGTGGTATATCAAAAAGTTGATTAAACAGCATGATCAGTACACAAGTACAGCTTGTGCTGGGGAAAATAAAAGGCCAATAAAATGTGTAGTTGTAACAACAATACCAGATATCTCAAGTTAAGGGAGCATGCAATTGGCACTCTGACTGCAGGAATGTCCACTAGAGCTGTTGCCAGAGAATTTAATGTTAAGTTTGTTTTAGAGAATTTGGAAGTATGTCCAACCAGCCTCACAACAGCAGAGGCACACGCGCGGTCTGGTCAGCATGTAAGGGCAGCCCTTAGCCATTATATATAGGCCATATACCCCCTTGGGCATTATTGCTTAAATAATTATCATGGCTAACATATCACCATGGTGAAACGTGCATTACTGTAGATCTGCAATAATTTGATGGTCAAACTTGCCAGCCAACCAGAAAAGCAAGGTGAAACAATTCAGGCATTCTTGAAAATCAGAACAATCTGTTATAGCGTAAAAAATATATTTTGCAAGACATATGCATTGACATCACGTTCAAAATGATTCGGCAATCATAATATATTCCAAAAACACCGTTTCCATCTTAATTTGTCACAATAATGTCGCCCTCTGTCGAACAGATAAAAATTGATGTCGATCTTTAGTTTAGAAAATGTCTCCCATCTGCCGTTTCCATTACACGTCGCAATTACATGTATTTTGTCGAATAAACCTGGGTTAATGGAAACCTGCCTAGCATTTGTATTAAAGTTACTTCATGGGGGGGGGGCACTGATATCATTACGGAGCATTTTCTAAATTCAAACGAATAGCCTGCAACTAGACATGACACTAGACACGTTTAGAATACACTGGTTGTCTTCCAAGTGGGGAATTGAGGAAATATTGAAAAGTCCCTGTGCTACGCTAAACCTTAGCTACCTAACATGTATCGGCTAATGAAATATCACATTAGGCCGTTACAATCTACTAGTTAATCACGCAAGCCACTTCTGAAACACCTTGCCGACCTAAGAAACAACTAGGCTAGCTAGTAGAGTCAGATGAATGATCAATATCTTTGGACTAGCTAATTAGTTAACGGTAGCTGGCTACACAGTCTATTACGATGACTACGGACGCGTCGAGGAATGCATTTTTAGTGCGAAACACATACTATTGGCGTTAATGGATAGGCAACCATTTAGACGAACATGTCAAACAAACTATTTACATATACTGGAATGTCTATTCGTAAAGAATTAATAATTTTCTTATTATTTTGCCCCTTACCCTCACTGGTTATGTACTCCGCCATTTCCAAATTTCCCGCGCCCTTTTTGTCTGTCGTTGTCAGCTGGTACTACAAGATGTTGCATGCACAGTATCGCCGTCTACTTTTCTGGCGGAGCACATAACACTTCGTTGGTTGAACCTAGAACTCCGTGGATGAACCAGGAAGAGACGGGCTTTGTGGACCACAAGGCACAAGTACCATTGAGGCGACCCAAGAAGCCCAACGAAGAACCATATCAACATTTTCACACCATCAATTAAAAGGCATTAAAGTACAATTTTAGTTTTATTTTGTAACTATTTGAAATAGACCACATTTCTTTGGCTGCCTTTGTAACATTTATAACTGAGAATTGAGACCGCATATTGGGCAGCTAGAATGACAAAAACTGATTTTTTAAAATACGTATAGCTTCGAATTTCTAAATAGAAGGCTAGGTATGGCTCTTGTCCTAGACATAACATCACTAACGTTAATAATATTGTATCGTTCTAAAATCTCTATGTCATTATGACGCAACAATAAGGCTAGAACTATAGAACCAAATAAATAACCAGTATCCTGTACTTTTTTAACTCTTCAAAATTGGACGAAAATCATGGAGGAGAGGTAAGACTGAATCCGGCCAACAGTTGAGTAAGAAAATAATATGTAGCTAAAAGTGTTTATGTATCAGTAGAAAAGTAGGCCTACTCACTAGTATTAACTAGATTATACCAAGTAGCCTGAGGGTAACGGAAGTTTGAAATCTGGCATATTCAGATTTGTTTAAAAAAATGTAAGAAAAAAGATTCACACAGAATGAAAAATGACGAATACATTTCTCCACATATCAATGCAGAGAGGTGACAATATATACTGAACAAAAATATAAATGCAACATGCAACAATTTCAACAATTTTACTGAGTAATAGTTCATATGAGGAAAAAAGTACATTCTAATAATTCATCAGGCCCTAATCTATGGATTTCACATGACTGGGAATACAGATATGCATCTATTGGCTACAGATACCTTTGAAAAAAATGGGCTTCACAATTGGCTTCGTGGTATTTTTGTGCATTCAAACTGCCAATCTATAAAATGCAATTGCGTTCGTTGTCCGTAGCTTATGCCTGCCCATAACAACCCCACCCCCACCATGGGGCACTCTGTTCACAATGTTGACATCAGCAACCCGCTTTCCCACACGATGCCATACACATGGTCTGCGGTTGTAAGGCCAGTTGGACATACTGCCAAATTCTCTAAAACGATGTTGGAGGCTGCTTATGGTAGAGAAATGAACATTCAATTCTCTGCCAACAGCTCGGGTGGACATTCCTGCAGTCAGCATGCCAATTGCACACTCCCTCAAAACTTGAGACATCTATGGCATTGTGTTGTGTAACAAAACTGTGCATTTTAAAGTTGCCTTTTGTTGTCCCCAGTACAAGGTGCACTTGTGTAATGATCATGCTCTTTAATCAGCTTCTTGATATGCCACACCTGACTTGTGGATGGGTTATCTTGGCAAAGGAGAAATGTTCACTAACAGGGATGTAAACAAATTTGTGCACAAAATTTGAGAAAAATAAGCTTTTTGTGCATATGGAACATTTCTGGTATCTTATAATTCAACTCATGAAACATGGGACCAACGATAGTAGTACCACAGTATGAGTCATAATACCCATAAAACCTAAATAAGGTTGTGTTTGTGTAGGCTTACCCTGGCGTGACGGTTTGATAACTGTAAATCTCTCGGACAAGGTGAATTTTATCTACAGTGGGGCAAAAAGTATTTAGTCAGCCATCAATTGTGCAAGTTCTCCCACTTAAAAAGATGAGAGAGGCCTGTAATTTTCATCATAGGTACACTTCAACTATGACAGACAAAATGAGAAAAAAAATCCAGAAAATCACATTGTAGGATCTTTAATGAATTTATTTGCAAATTATGGTGGAAAATAAGTATTTGGTCAATAACAAACGTTTATCTCAATACTTTGTTATATACCCTTTGTTGGCAATGACAGAGGTCAGAAGTCAGAAGTCTTCACAAGGTTTTCACACACTGTTGCTGGTATTTTGGCCCATTCCTCCATGCAGATCTCCTCTAGAGCAGTGATATTTTGGGGCTGTTGCTGGGCAACACAGACTTTCAACTCCCTCCAAAGATTGTCTATGGGGTTGAGATCTGGAGACTGGCTAGGCCACTCCAGGACCTTGAAATGCTTCTTACGAAGCCACAACTTCGTTGCCCGGGCAGTGTGTTTGGGATCATTGTCATGCTGAAAGACCCAGCCACGTTTCATCTTCAATGCCCTTGCTGATGGAAGGAGGTTTTCACTCAAAATCTCTAGATACATGGCCCCATTCATTCTTTCCTTTACACGGATCAGTCATCCTGGTCCCTTTGCAGAAGAACAGCCTCAAAGCATGATGTTTCCACCCCATGCTTCACAGTAGGTATGGTGTTCTTTGGATGCAACTCAGCATTCTTTGTCCTCCAAACACAACAAGTTTAGTTTTTACCCAAAAGTTATATTTTGGTTTCATCTGACCATATGACATTCTCCTAATCTTCTTCTGGATCATCCAAATGCTCTCTAGCAAACTTCAGACGGGCCTGGACATGTACTGGCTTAAGCAGGGGGACACGTCTGGAACTGCAGGATTTGAGTCCCTGGCGGCGTAGTGTGTTACTGATGGTAGGCTTTGTTAATTTGATCCCAGCTCTCTGCAGGTCATTCACTACGTCCCCCCGTGTGGTTCTGGGATTTTTGCTCACCGTTCTTGTGATCATTTTGAACCCACGGGGTGAGATCTTGCGTGGAGCCCCAGATCGAGGGAGATTATCAGTGGTCTTCCATTTCCTAATAATTGCTCCCACAGTTGATTTCTTCAAACCAAGCTGCTTACCTATTGCAGATTCAGTCTTCCCAGCCTGGTGCAGGTCTACAATTTTGTTTCTGATGTCCTTTGACAACTCTTTGGTCTTGGCCATAGTGGAGTTTGGAGTGTGACTGTTTGAGGTTGTGGACAGGTGTCTTTTATACTGATAACAAGTTCAAACAGGTGCCATTAATACAGGTAACGAGTGGAGGACAGAGGAGCCTCTTAAAGAAGAAGTTACAGGTCTGTGAGAGCCAGAAATCTTGCTTGTTTGTCGGTGACCAAATACTTATTTTCCACCATAATTTGCAAATAAATTCATTAAAAATCCTACAATGTGATTTTCTGGATTTGTTTTCCTCATTTTGTCTGTCATAGTTGAAGTGTACCTATGATGAAAATGACAGGTCTCTCTCATCTTTTTAAGTGGGAGAACTTGCACAATTGGTGGCTGACTAAATACCCCCCACTGTATATGTTTGCCTATATTTACTCTCAGATTCGAAAATACTAATTACAGTGCATTCAGAAAGCATTTATACTCCTTGACATTTTCCACATTTTGTTACGTTACAGCCTTGTTCTAAAATTGATTAAATGTTTTTCCCCTTCATCAATCTACACAGAATACCCTATAGTAAAATTGCAAATTTAAAAAAAGCAGAAATATCACATTTACATAAGTATTCAGACCCTTTACTCACTACTTTGTTGAAGCACCTTTGACAGCGATTACATCCTCGAGTCTTCTTGGGTATGACGCGACAAGCTTGGCAAACCTGTATTGGGGAGTTTCTTCCATTCTTCTCTGCAGATCCTCTCAAGCCCTGTCAGGTTTGATGGTTTGCTCCGTCCATCTTTCCCTCGATACTGACTAGTCTTACATTCCTCTGAAAAACATTCCCACAGCATGATGCTGCCACCGCCATGCTTCACCGTAGGGATGGTGCCAGGTTTCGTCCAGACATGAAGCTTGTCATTCAGGCCAAAGAGTTCAATCTTGGTTTCATTAGACCAGAGAATCTTGCTTCCCATGGTAAGAGTCCTTAGGCACCTAGCCTTTTGGTGAGGAGTGGCTTCCGTCTGGCCACTCTACCATAAAGGCCTGATTTGTTGTGCTTTAGAGATGGTTGTCCTTCTGGAAGGTTCTCCCATCTCCACAAAGGAACTCTGGATCTCTGGCAGAGTGACAATTGGGTTCTTAGTCACCTCCCTGACCAAGGCCCTTCTCCCCCAATTGCTCAGTGTTGCCAGGAAGAGTCTTGGAGGTCCCAAACTTATTCCATTTCAGAATCCTGTCTCGGAGTTCTACAGACAATTCCTTCGACCTCATGGCTTGGTTTTTGCTCTGACATGCACTTCTTCTTCTATGATGTAATGGCGGTCCACAAACCAAAGTTAAAGGTACATGCCGCCACCTACTGTCTACACGGACAAGTTCTGGCCTGGTTTAGATCTTATCTGTCGGAAAGATATCAGTTTGTCTCTCTGGATGGTTTGTTCTCTGACAAATCAACTGTAAATTTCAGTCTTCGAAGGTTCCGTTTAAGGACCACTACTGTTTGCACTATATATTTTACCTCTTGGTGATGTCATTCAGAAACATAATGTTAACTTTTACTGGTATGTGGATGATACACAGCTGTACATTTCGATGAAACATGGTGAAGTGCCGAAATTGCCCTCCCTGGAGTTTCAGACATAAGGAAGTGGATGCTAGTTCAAGGTCCCAAGAAACAAAGAGATCTTCTGTTGGATCTGACAATTCATCTTGATGGTTGTACAGTCGTCTCAAATAAAACTGTGAAGGACCTTGGCGTTACTCTGGACCCAGATCTCTCTTTTGACGAACATATCAAGGCTGTTTCAAGGACAGCTTTTTTCAATCTACATAACAATGCAAAAATCTGAAACTTTCTGTCCAAAAATGATGCAGAAAAATTCATCCATGCTTTTGTCACTTCTAGATTAGACTACAGCAATGGTCTACTTTCCGGCTACCCAGATAAAGCACTAAATAAACAAATTTAAATTAGTGCTAAACACGGCTGCTAGAATATTGACTAGAACCCAAACATTTGATCATATTACTCCAGTGCTAGCCACTGGCTTCCTGTTAAGGCAAGGGCTGATTTCAAGGTTTTACTGCTAACCTACAAAGCATTACATGGGCTTGCTCCTACAGTACCTATTTTTCCGATTTGGTCTTGCCCTACATACCTAGACGTATGCTACGGTCACAAGACACAGGCCTCCTTATTGTCCCTAGAATTTCTAAGAAAACAGCTGGAGGCAGGGCTTTCTCCTATATAGATCTACATTTTTATGGAATGGTCTGCCTCTCCATGTGAGAGATGCAGACACGATCTTGACCTTTAAGTCTTTATTGAAGGCTCATCTCTTCAGTAGGTCCCATGAACGAGTGTAGTCTGGCCCAGGGGTGTGAAAGTGAAGGGAAAGGCACTGGAGCGAGGAACTGCCCTTGCTGTCTCTGCCTGGCCGGTTCCCCTCTCTCCACTGGTATTCTCTTTCTCTAACCTTTTTACGGGAGCTGAGTCACTGGCTTACTGTTGTTCTTCCATGCCGTCCCTAGGAGGGGTGCGTCACTTGAGTGGGTTGAGGCACTGACGTGATCTTCCTGTCCGGGTTGGCCCCCATCGGGTTTCTGCCGTGGGGAAGATCTTCGTGTGCTATACTCGGTCATGTCTCAGGGTAGTAAGTTGGTGATTGAAGATACCCCTCTAGTGGTGTGGGGGCTGTGCTTTGGCAAAGTTGTTGGGATTATATCCTGTGTTGTGTCTTTACAATCATTAAATTGAAGACATAGATTTATCAAATATTCCCTGTAATTAGTATAACGCGATCAAAGTAATAATCGTGTAACTGTAATTAACTAGGAAGTTGGGGCACCAAGGAAATTATTCAGATTACAAAGTTATAATTTCCCAATATAACCTTTCAGATATTTTCATATCTGATCAATAGTATTCTGATTAATGATGTATTTATTTTACCTCACGTTTGTCTCATTCCAAACGTTGTAAATTGTTGGTTATCTGCACGAATCCTATCTGCACGAATCATTTATTTATTTTTTACTAACTAAGTAATTCACAGAAATGCATAAACTAACAGTAAATATGGTTACATGAAATTATAGAATGTGCCCTAGTGGGCTGAACCGGAATGGCGGCTTGTTTGACAAAAGGAGTGGGTGTAACGGTTTTCTAGGTGTGGTGAAGGAGAGTCGGACCAAAACGCAGCATGTAGATTGCGATCCATGTTTAATGAACAAAAAAACGTAACACGAATCTAAAATACAAACACTACAAAATAAAGAACGTAACGAAAACTGAAAAGGCCTATACTAGTGAAAACTAACACAGCCAGGAACAAGGACACTAAGGACAATCACCCCGACAAACTCAAAGAATATAGCTGCCTAAATATGGTTCCCAATCAGAGACAACGATAAACGCCTGCCTCTGATTGAGAACCACTCCAGACAGCCATAGACTTTGCTAGATCACCCCACTAGCTACAATCCCAATATATACACACCAAAACCCCAAGACAAAACACACCACAATACAAAAACCCCATGCCACACCCTGGCCTGACCCAATACATGAAGATAAACACAAAATACTTCGACCAGGGCGTGACAGTGGGGGTTGACTAAGAAGTCACTACAGAGTTAATTATAACAATTAAAATGCTAATCCCTTACACATGAACTCTCACTCATTCGGGAACAATTGCAATCAATATATATATTTACGCTCAGTGTGTCGTCTTGATCGCTGGTGAAAAGTCTTTCTTTTGTAGAATTGTCCGTCTCTCTCTCTCTCTCTGTCTTGGTTAGAGGGGATAGTTCAAAGTGACATTCGTTATAGGATGGATGCTTCGGCGGTTGTCGTTCTTCGCAGAATTCCTAGCTGCAGACTAGTAATTAGTATCACATACTTGTTCTTATTCTGTCGGTATCGATAGTCTAAGAGTTTTACCACGTGGTATGGTTGAAAGATTCAGCAATGGTCTGCAACCTTTAGTCCCCCTCCTAATGGAGAAAAACATGGTCTCTTGATAATTTCTCAAAGTTGGGCTTTATTCCGAATGGCAGAAAAGGGCTGTCCCAGGATGTCTGACCCTAACTGGGCTCAGGGGCGGTCCTCTGATTTAGTTCAAATCAAAAGGGAATTGTATTTTTCTTCATTAAACAGTCCACAATCATATTACACCATTATACAAACAGAATCATCCTCACTCATTCATCTTATACAACAATTAGATGTAAACCTCATATCTGAGGCTATTATATAAACATGGTAATGTGGCCACACAGTCTCTCTTGAGCTTCCCAAGTTGTGACAAACGCACCAGTTTGTAGCTGGATCCTTCACCGATCTTTTACACTTTCTCCGGAACATGAAACTTGTTCGTACCTCAAGTTCTGTGAGGTGGAAGGATTTCTTTTGTCCCCATGAAAAACTACTCTCTATAACTGTGTGTCCATGAGGCAGGGTCTTCCTTAGGAATTTACGACCTCACCCTGCCCACAGCAGTCTGGTTGTAAAAGCAGAGAGCGGGGGATGGTGCTCGCTGTACTCAAAGAGGGCAACGTCATGACACCTGCATGGTTGGCCCTGTCTGGGGTTATGGTCGGACGAGGCGACAGTGTCTCCCGACCCCTCCTGTCTCAGCCTCCAGTAATTATGCTGCAATAGTTTATGTGTCGGGGGGCTAGGGTCAGTCTGTTATATCTGGAGTATTTCTCCTGTTTTATCCAGTGTCCTGTGTGAATTTAAGTGTGCTCCCTCTAATTCTCTCTCTTTCTCTCTCTCTCTCTCTTTCTCTTGGAGGACCTGAGCCCTAGGACCATGCCTCAGGACTGCCTGGCCTGATGACTCCTTGCTGTCCCCAGTCCACCTGGTCGTACTGCTGCTCCAGTTTCAACTGTTTTGCCTACGGTTATGGAACCCTGACTTGTTCACCGGACGTGTTACCTTTTCCCGGACCTGCTGTTTTCGACTCTCTCTCTCTACTGCACCTGCTGTCTCTAACTCTGAACAATCGGCTATGAAAAGCCAACTGACATTTACGCCTGAGGTGCTGACCTGTTGCACCCTCTACAACCACTGTGATTATTATTATTTGACCCTGCTGGTCATCTATGAATGTTTGAACATCTTGGTCATGTACTGTTAGAATTTCCACCCTGCACAGCCAGAAGAGGACTGGCCACCCCTCTTTCTGGGTTCCTGGCTTTCTAGGGAGTTTTTCCTAGCCACCGTGCTTCTATATCGGCATTGTTTGCTGTTTTGGGTTTTAGGCTGGGTTTCTGTATAGCACTTTATGACATCGTCTGATGTAAAAAGGGCTTCATAAATACATTTGATTGATTGACTTTCTTGGGCACAGGGACTATGGTGGCCTGCTTGAAACATGTAGGTATTACAGACTCGGTCAAAGAGAGGTTGAAAATGTCAGTGAAGACACTTGCCAGTTGGTCTGCGAATGCTCTGAGTACACACCCTGGTAATCCTTCTGGCCTCGCAGCCTTGTGAATGTTGACTTGTTTTAAGGTCTTGCTCACTTCGGCAACGGAGAGCAGTTGTTGGGAACAGCTGGTGCTCTCATGCATGCTTCAGTGTTGCTTGCCTCGAAGAGAGCATAAAAGGTATTTCGCTTGTTTGGTAGGCTCGTGTCGCTGGGCAGCTCTCGACTGGGTTTCCCTTTGTAGTCTGTAATAGTTTGCAAGCCCTGCCACATCCGACGAGCATCAGAGCCGGTGTAGTAGGATTCAATCTTAGTCCTGTATTGACGCTTTGCCTGTTTGATGGTTCATCTGAGGGCATAGCGGAATTTCTTATAAGCGTCCGGATTAGTGTTCTGCTCTTGAAAGCAGCAGTTGTAGCCTTTAGCTCGGTGCGGATGTTGCCTGCAATCCATGGCTACTGGTTGGGATATGTATTTACGGTCACTGTGGGGACGACGTCGTCGATGCACTTATTGATGAAGCCGGTGACTGAGATGGCATACTCCTCAATGCCATTGGATGAATCCCGGAACATATTCCAGTCTGTGCCTTCAAAACAGTCCTG
Source organism: Oncorhynchus keta (assembly GCF_023373465.1). NCBI lineage: Eukaryota > Metazoa > Chordata > Actinopteri > Salmoniformes > Salmonidae > Oncorhynchus > Oncorhynchus keta. The sequence continues at coordinate 20,005,138 of NC_068432.1, read as the reverse complement.
TAGCGTAGCATCCGTGTCATCTGACCACTTCCGTATTGAGCGAGTCACTGGTACTTCCTGCTTTAGTTTTTGCTTGTAAGCAGGAATCAGGAGGATATAATTATGATCAGATTTGCCAAATGGGGGGTGAGGGAGAGCTTTGTATGAGTCTCTGTGTGTAGTAAAGGTCGTCTAGAGGTTTTTTTCCTCTGGTTGCACATGTGACATGCTGATAGAAGTTTCCGGATGAACATTTCCTTGTTTGTGTATGGCCTTATACAGCTCTTAGTGTCAGCGTCGGTTTGTGATGGTAAATAGACAGCTACGAAAAATAAAAAAATATATATGATAGTGTGGTCTACAGCTTATTATGAGGTACTCTACCTCAGGCAAGCAATACCTTGAGACTTCTTTAATATTAGACATCGCGCACCAGCTATTTTTGACAAATAGACACACACCCCTCGTCTTACCAGACGTAGCTGTTCTGTCCTGCCGATGCACGGAAAATCCAGACAACTGTACAACTGTACAGACAATCTGTGTCACTCGAAGCAAATCTTAAATGAATCACTCTTTATTGTCAGCAAGCTGGAGAGGTCACAGTAGATGCATAAAGTTAGCTCTAACGGGGCAGTTATATGACAAGTTATATTTGCATGATTTAGCTTATTCATCATACATTTTTATTTTACTAGGCAAGTCAGTTAAGAACAAATTCTTATTTTCAATGACAGCCTAGGAACAGTGGGTTAACTGCCCTGTTCAGGGACAGAATGACAGACCTTGTCTGCTCGGGGATTCGATCTTGCAACCTTCCGGTTACTAGTCCAAAGCTCTAACCACTAGGCTACGCTGCCACTCCAATTAATGTTTTCTTCATTCATATTGCAGCCTCTGCATGAGATTAGATTTAGATTAGATTCAAGTACAGTACAACGAAATGCCGTTAGCATCTAACACAGAAGTGCAAATAAAAGAGTACAAAAAAATGTAGAAGTAAAATAATTAAGAACAATGTATGTTATTAAGTTATTAAGTGGGATGTATAAATAAGCAATGAAATGTTAAGTACAAATGGCAAGTCTAAATGTGCAATGAAGGCAAATTGAAAGTGCAAGGAGGCATGTAACTGAAATGCAGGGAAAGCAGCAATGAGGTTGCCGAGGTAGACATGTACATGTAAAACTGAATAATGTCCTTAAGTCCAGTAGTCCAGTAGTACCGTGAAGAGTGCAAAGACAGTAGTGCAACAAGGTCCCTGAGAGGCATTACTAATGCGGACGGGTGGATATAGCTAGTACCGTGTCACAGAGATCAGCAGGGATCAGCAGGGTTACAGTAGCTGGGGAAAAAAAGTTCTTGAGCCTTCTAGTGCGGGAAGCTGTACCGCCTGCCTGATGGTAGGAGCGCAAACAGTTTGTGGCATGGATGTGAAGGGTCCCTGATGATGCCGCGCACCCTACGCAGACACCGCTTGCGCTGGAGGTCTATGATGGCAGGGAGCTGGGCACCAGTGATGTGCTGGGAGGTTTTCACCACCCATTACAGGGCCTTCCGGTCGGCCACGGTGCATCCGCCAAACCACACTGTGGCGCAGTTAGTCAGAATGCTTTCGACTGTGCAGCGGTAAAAGTTCACCAGGATCTTGGGAGACAGGAGGGCCTTCTTCAGCCTCCTCAAAAAGTACAGGCGCTGCTGCACCATTTTGACCAGGGTTGAGGTGTTGAAGGTCCAGGAGAGGTCATCGGAGATGTAAACACCCAGGAATTTGAAGCTGGGCACACACTCCACCTCAGTTCCATCAATGAGAAGTGGGGCGTGGCTGCAGCTTTTAGACTTCCGGTAATCCACAATGATCTCCTTGGTTTTCTTTGCATTGAGGGCCATGTTGTTGTCAGCGCACCATGCAGCCAGGTGCTTGACCTCCTCCCTGTAGGCTGACAGTCATTGTCACTGATCAGACCTACCACCATGGCGTCGTCTGCGAACTTGACGATGGTGTTGGAACCGTGTCATAGGTGAAGAGGGAGTACAGGAGGGGGCTCAGCACACAGCCCTGTGGTACACCGGTGTTCATAAGAGACATTATGCAGGATTTTATATATTTGGGTCTCTCTAGTCTCTTTCTGCACCTGGAATCCACCAAGTGCTGCACTGTGTCCCCCCTTCCACAATCACAACATTCTTACTGAACAGCCTTTTGGCTTCTACCACGATGCCCTCCCTCTACATGTTATTTTATGTAATCTATGGATGGGATCTCATATAGACAGGTTTGTGACTTTCCAAATCATATCCAATCAATTGGATTTACCACAGGTGGACTCCAATCAAGTTGTAGAAACATCTCAAGGATGATCAATGGAAACAGGATGCAGCTGAGTTCAATTTCGAGTCACATAGCAAAGGGTCTGAAAACTTAAAAAATATTATTTATATACATTTGCAAAACATTAAAACAAAAAAAACGGTTTTCACTCTATCATTATGGGCTTGATGAGGAAATCATTTATTTAAACAATTTTAGAATAAGGCTGTATCATAACAAAATGTGGGAAAATAGAAGGGATCTGAATACTTTCCGGATGCACTGTAGCATCAAAGTAGACAACGTCACAAAAGAAATTTGTGACATGTCTAATGGAAATGGTAGATATAGGATACACTTTCTAAAGATCTGTTCGACAGGGGTTTATTTTTCTTCTTTAGAACTTTCTTTATTGCGACAAAGGAATAGATGATTGACAAATAATTAAAGGTACGTGACGTCACTGCAAAACTATAAGGCTCCATTCCATAATGAATTCTAAATGCTCAGGTCTTGCAAAATATTTTTTTGCAATGATACAAATAATATTTCTTTGCAGGACAAGGATTGTCCTGACTTTCAAGAAGGCCTGAATTGTTTGCCTTGCTTTTCTGGTTGGCTTGCAAGTTTCACCATCCAATTATTTCAGATATCCAGGATTGCAAGTTCCACAATGGTACAGACAGTGGCAATAAAATGGCACATGATAATTATTAAAATATGGCAAATATTAGTCAAAGATTACATTCTATCGATGGTGGCTGCCTGAGAGATGAAACAGATAGGTGGGAGGATAGGTTAGTAATGCGCAACTTGGCTAAATAGGTAATGAAATCACGTAACAGCACATTTTTATTTAACAATAGGTTTTGCAAAGTTTTCAAGTCGTTATGTCCAGCTGTTTTCATCCATTTAAGATAGTGAAATGGAAACGCACCCTGTGGCATATGTCTTTCAAAGATCATTCGTAAAAATCCAAATAACTTCACAGATCTTCATTGTAAAGGGTTTAAACACTCTTTCCCATGCGTGTTCAATGACCCCATAAACAATTTTATTTTATTTTATTTCACCCTTATTTAACCAGGTAGGCAAGTTGAGAACAAGTTCTCATTTACAATTGCAACCTGGCCAAGATAAAGCAAAGCAGTTCAACACATACAATGACACAGAGTTACACATGGAGTAAAACAAACATACAGTCAATAATACAGTATAAACAAGTCTATATACGATGTGAGCAAATGAGGTGAGATAAGGGAGGTAAAGGAAAAAAAGGCCATGGTGGCAAAGTAATTACAATATAGCAAGTAAAACACTGGAATGGTAGATTTGCAATGGAAGAATGTGCAAAGTAGAAATAAAAATAATGGGGTGCAAAGGAGCAAAATAAATAAATTAATTAAATACAGTAGGGAAAGAGGTAGTTGTTTGGGCTAAATTATAGGTGGGCTATGTACAGGTGCAGTAATCTGTGAGCTGCTCTGACAGTTGGTGCTTAAAGCTAGTGAGGGAGATAAGTGTTTCCAGTTTCAGAGATTTTTGTAGTTCGTTCCAGTCATTGGCAGCAGAGAACTGGAAGGAGAGGTGGCCAAAGAAAGAATTGGTTTTGGGGGTGACTAGAGAGAGATATACCTGCTGGAGCGTGTGCTACAGGTGGGAGATGCTATGGTGACCAGCGAGCTGAGATAAGGGGGGGCTTTACCTAGCAGGGTCTTGTAGATGACATGGAGCCAGTGGGTTAGGCGACGAGTATGAAGCGAGGGCCAGCCAACGAGAGCGTACAGGTCGCAATGGTGGGTAGAATATGGGGCTTTGGTGACAAAACGGATTGCACTGTGATAGACTGCATCCAATTTGTTGAGTAGGGTATTGGAGGCTATTTTGTAAATTACGTCGCCAAAGTCGAGGATTGGTAGGATGGTCAGTTTTACAAGGGTGTGTTTGGCAGCATGAGTGAAGGATGCTTTGTTATGAAATAGGAAGCCAATTCTAGATTTAACTTGGATTGGAGATGTTTGATATGGGTCTGGAAGGAGAGTTTACAGTCTAACCAGACACCTAAGTATTTGTAGTTGTCCACGTATTCTAAGTCAGAGCCATCCAGAGTAGTGATGTTGGACAGGCGGGGAGGTGCAGGTAGCGATCGGTTGAAGAGCATGTATTTAGTTTTACTTGTATTTAAGAGCAATTGGAGGCCACGGAAGGAGAGTTGTATGGCATTGAAGCTTGCCTGGAGGGTTGTTAACACAGTGTCCAAAGAAGGGCCAGGAGTATACAGAATGGTGTCGTCTGCATAGAGGTGGATCAGAGACTCACCAGCAGCAAGAGTGACCTCATTGATGTATACAGAGAAGAGAGTCGGTCCAAGAATTGAACCCTGTGGCACCCCCATAGAGACTGCCAGAGGTCCGGACAGCAGGCCCTCCGATTTGACACACTGAACTCTATCTGAGAAGTAGTTGGTGAACCAGGCGAGGCAAACATTTTAGAAACCAAGGCTGTCGAGTCTGCCGATGAGGATGTGGTGATTGACAGAGTCGAAAGCCTTGGCCAGATCAATGAATACGGCTGCACAGTAATGTTTCTTATCGATGGCGGTTAAGATATCGTTTAGGACCTTGAGCGTGGCTGAGGTGCACCCATGACCAGCTCTGAAACCAGATTGCATAGCAGAGAAGGTATGGTGAGATTCGAAATGGTCGGTAATCTGTTTGTTGACTTGGCTTTCGAAGACCTTAGAAAGGCATGGTAGGATAGATATAGGTCTGTAGCAGTTTGGGTCAAGAGTGTCCCCCCTTTGAAGAGGGGGATGACCGCAGCTGCTTTGCAATCTTTGGGAATCTCAGACGACACGAAAGAGAGGTTGAACAGGCTAGTAATAGGGGTGGCAACAATTTCGGCAGATAATTTTAGAAAGAAAGGGTCCAAATTGTCTAGCCCGGCTGATTTGTAGGGGTCCAGATTTTGCAGCACTTTCAGAACATCAGCTGAACGGATTTGGGAAAAGGAGAAATGGGGAAGGCTTGGGCGAGTTGCTGTGGGGGGTGCAGTGCTGTTGACCGGGGTAGGAGTAGCCACGTGGAAAGCATTCTCAATTATAGTGGATTTATCAGTGGTGACAGTGTTTCCTATCTTCAGTGCAGTGGGCAGCTGGGAGGAGGTGTTCTTATTCTCCATGGACTTTACAGTGTCCATGAAGTTTTTTGAGTTAGTGTTGCAGGAAGCAAATTTCTGCTTGAAAAAGCTAGCCTTGGCTTTTCTAACTGCCTATGTATAATGGTTTCTAGCTTCCCTGAACAGCTGCATATCACAGGGGCTGTTCGATGCTACTGCAGAACGCCATAGGATGTTTTTGTGTTGGTTAAGGGCAGTCAGGTCTGGGGAGAACCAAGGGCTATATCTGTTCCTGGTTCTACATTTTTTGAATGGGGCATGTTTATTTAAGATGGTTAGGAAGGCATTTAAAAAAAATATCCAGGCATCCTCTACTGACGGGATGAGATCAATATCCTTCCAGGATACCCCGGCCAGGTCGATTAGAAAGGCCTGCTCGCTGAAGTGTTTCAGGGAGCGTTTGACAGTGATGAGTGGAGGTCGTTTGACCGCTGACCCATTACGGATGCAGGCAATGAGGCAGTGATCGCTGAGATCTTGGTTGATAACAGCAGAGGTGTATTTAGAGGGCAAGTTGGTTAGGATGATATCTATGAGGGTGCCCGTGTTTAAGGCTTTGGGGAGGTACCTGGTAGGTTCATTGATAATTTGTGTGAGATTGAGGGCATCAAGTTTAGATTGTAGGATGGCTGGGGTGTTAAGCATGTTCCAGTTTAGGTCGCCTAGCAGCACGAGCTCTGAAGATAGATGGGGGGCAATCAGTTCACATATGGTGTCCAGAGCACAACTGGGGGCAGAGGGTGGTCTGTAGCAGGCGGCAACGGTGAGAGACTTGTTTTTAGAGAGCTGGATTTTTAAAAGTGTAAATTCAAATTGTTTGGGTACAGACCTGGATAGTAGGACAGAACTCTGCAGGCTATCTTTGCAGTAGATTGCAACACCGCCCCCTTTAGCAGTTATATCTTGTCTGAAAATGTTGTAGTTTGGAATTCAAATTTCAGAATATTTGGTGGTCTTCCTAAGCCAGGATTCAGACACAGCTAGAACATCCGGGTTGGGACCAACCATACGTAAAATGTATGCACACATGACTGTAAGTCGCTTTGGATAAAAGCGTCTGCTAAATGGCATATATTATTATTATTATTATTGGCAGAGTGTGCTAAAGCAGTGAATAGAACAAACTTAGGGAGGAGGCTTCTAATGTTAACATGCATGAAACCAAGGCTATTACGGTTACAGAAGTCGTCAAAAGAGAGTGCCTGGGGAATAGGAGTGGAGCTAGGCACTGCAGGGCCTGGATTCACCTCTACATCGCCAGAGGAACAGAGGAGTAGAATAAGGGTGCGGCTAAAAACAATAAGAATTGGTCGTCTAGAACATCTGGAACAGAGAGTAAAAGGAGGTTTCTGGGGGCGATAAAATAGCATCAAGGTATAATGTACAGACAAAGGTATGGTAGGATGTGAATACAGTGGAGGTAAACCTAGGTATTGAGTGATGAAGAGAGAGATATTGTCTCTAGAAACATCATTGAAACCAGGAGATGTCATTGCATGTGTGGGTGGTGGAACTAATAGGTTGGATAAGTTATAGTGAGCAGGACTAGAGGCTCTACAGTGAAATAAGCCAATAAACACTATCCAGAACAGCAATGGACAAGGCATATTGACATTAAGGAGAGGCATGCTTAGTCGAGTGATCAAAAGGGTCCAGTGAGTGGAGAGGTTGGTTGGGGGTCACGGCGATTTAGACAGCTAGCCAGGCCATCGGTAGCAAGCTAGCATAGGATGGAGGTTTGTTATTAGCCACCTCTTGCGTTCCGTCAGTAGATTAGTGGGGTTCCGTGTGGTAGAGGGGATTAATCCAAATCACACAACAACAACAACAAAAACAATAGATATAGTTATAGAGGCCCAAGAAGAAAAAAAAAAAAAGAATAATAAAAATAAATAAATAAATAAATTGTCCGATTGTCTATTCAGATAGCAGACGATAAGACAGCTACCGGTTAGCAGGCCACAGATGGGCGTTCAGGTAACGTCGCGACGGAGGAGCCAGCCGGATAACTCCTTCGGGTAGATAACGTCAGCAGTCCAGTTGTGAAGGTCCGGTGGGGCTCCGCGTAGGCAGTAAAACGGGTCCGGATAGGTGATTGTAGCCCAGGAGTGATTGATGGAACTCTTCAGCTGACTAGCTCCGGAATAATTTATGTTTGCTCCGGAATCGACGAAAGCCGGTAGTCACACGGATAGCAGCTAGCTAGCTGTGAGATCCAGGTATGAATGTCCAGAGTTAGCGGTTGAAAACCAGGGACACGGTGAGAAAAATTGGTCTGGTATGTTCCGTTCCGAGCCGCGCTGCGCCGTACAAAACTGGCGCTGGATTTTCGAGCTAAAGGATAGCTGACGACCACAAACCGTGGTTAGCTGAATACTAACAATTTGCCAGTAAAGAAGCTAACTAGCTTCTGAACTAGCTTCTGATTAGCTTCTGGCTAGTTTCTGGCTAGCTTCTTGGAGTTTCTGGCTAGCTTCTTGGAGGATTACAGATTTGAGGTAAATAATACTTTTTTATAAATATAAATTGGTGTGGCGGTTGCAGGAGAGTGTTTTGAAGATGAGTTTATGGAAAATTTTTAAAAAATGTATGTGAAAAAAAGTTGTATATATATATACGACAAGACGAGGACAAAAGACGTCTGAACTGCTATGAGACGTCCGATGGCTATGCCATCTTGGAAATAAATAAATTAATTAATTAATGAACATGCACCTGTGGAACGGTCGTTAAGACACTAACAGCTTTCAGATGGTAGGCAATTAAGGTCACAGTTATGTAAACTTAGGACACTAAAGAAGCCTTTCTAATGACTCTGAAAAACACAAAAAGAAACATGTCCAGGGTCCCTGCTCAACTGCGTGAAGCATGCTGCAAGGAGGCATGAGGACTGCAGAGGACTGCAGATGTGGCCAGGGCAATACATTGCAATGTCCGTACTGTGAGATGCCTAAGACAGTGCTACAGGGAGACAGGACGGACAGCTGATCGTCCTCGCAGTGGCAGATCACGTGTAACAACACCTGCACAGTATCGGTACATCTGAACATCACACCTGCGGGACAGGTACAGGATGGCAACAACAACTGCCCGAGTTACACCAGGAATGCACAATCCCTCCATCAGTGCTCAAAATGTCTACAATAGGCTGAGAGAGGCTGGACTGAGGGCTTGTAGGCCTGTTGTAAGGAAGGTCCTCACCAGACATCACCAGCAACAAACTCACCGTTGCAGACCAGACAGGACAGGCAAAAAGTGCTCTTCACTGACAAGTCACGGTTTTGTCTCACCAGGGGTGGTGGTCGGATTCGCGTTTATCGTCGAAGGAATGAGCATTACACCGAGGCCTGTACTCTGGAACGGGATCGATTTGGAGGTGGAGGGTCCGTCATGGTCAGGGGTGGTGTGTCACAGCATCATCGGACTGAGCTTGTTGTCCTTGCAGGCAATCTCAAAGCTGTGAGTTACAGGGAAGACATCCTCCTCCCTCATGTGGTATCCTTCCTGCAGGCTCATCCTGACATGACCCTCCAGCATGGCAATGCCACTAGCCATACTGCTCTTTCTGTGCATGATTTCCTGCAAGACAGAAATGTCAGTGTTCTGCCATGGCCAGCAAAGAGCCCTGATCTCAATCCCATTGAGCACGTCTGGGACCTGTTGGATCGGAGGGTGAGTGCTAGGGCCATTCCCCCCAGAAATGTCCGGAAACTTGCAGGTGCCATTGTGGAAGAGTTGGGTACCATCTCACAGGAAGAACTGGCAAATCTGGTGCAGTCCATGAGGAGGAGATGCACTGCAGTACTTAATGCAGCTGGTGGCCACACCAGATAGTGACTGTTACTTTTGATTTTGACCCCCCCCTTTGTTCAGGGACACATTATTCAATTTCTGTTAGTCACATGTCTGTGGATTTGTTCAGTTTATGCCTCAGTTGTTGAATCTTGTCATTGTCAAACAAATATTTACACATGTTAAGTTAGCTGAAAATAAATGCAGTTGACAGTGAGAGGACTTATTTTTTTGCTGAGTTTATGTTCTATGCAAACTTTCTAAATGAAAGTAGAGAGAGTTGTTGGAGAAAGTCAACAAGATGAGGAAGGAACAAGAGCAAGAATGCCAAAAGCAAATAGAAGAGCTACTGAGAATGAGACTTCTAAGGAGGTACACTGAAACCAATGGAAGCTGGAGAGAGAGAGGTGTTTGAGAAACAGAGAGAAAGGGCAGTGGCAGACAGACAAAATATGGAGGTCAAGATAGCAAATGTGAAGATGGAGAACACAATGTCCTTGGCTAAGTAAAGGAAGGTGACAGTGGACAAAAGGCTGTTTGCTGAAAATGAAAAGGGTGGAGAAGGTGTGAGAGAAGAATGGAAGGAACCTCATACGGCATGGTTTGGAGTCAGCTTTGTCCAAAGCAGGCCAAGGAGAGGAATCAGAACCAAGTAGCCTGAAAGGATGACAGGGGGAGATGGTCCAAGGCTGGCCTACGAAACCTCTGGGATTAACAGGGTAACAGATGGATGAAGGAGGAGGAGATTGTGGGTGGGTTGCACCAAATTGTAATTAATTTTTTATTAGACCTAATCTAGATTTTGTAAATATAGGTTTATAATTAATCAGATGTGTTGCACCACTTAATTTTCAACCTGCATTAGTTCATCTAAAGTTAAATCACTAAACTATGATTTGTGACACATGTCATAATGGATGTCATAATGGATTCCCCATGTTCGAATTCTATGGAAATAAACATGCACTGGTCAGTGAGTTTTCACTTCGGGCTAAATTATGTAATTAATTGCACTTTGTTGTCAAATTAGTTTGCTGGCTGGTTGAATTTTACAAACATGATAAGGCACAGGAGCTAAAATTGTAAACACACTGAAAATGTGATTAATTGTAACCTCCTCCAGTGGAAGTTTAGATTTAATCACTAAACAAAATTTAAATTTGACTTTACAATAATGGAGCAACAAGATTACATTTTATCTTGGTTTAAAGTCCAAATTAAACTTTGTTTAGAAGGATTATATTTGACTAGGATTAATTTTAAACTAGGTTTAAAGTTAGCTGCAACAAGATTAATAGATAAACCTTTTTAAGAGTTAATCCTTGTTGGTGCAATCCATCCTAAGAGTAGCATGCATGCAACAGAGGAGTGGATAATTGAGCTGAGAGAGGAGAGAGCAATAGAGGCTCTGGAAAGAGAGAAGATTAAGATTCTGTTCCTGCATGGACAAGAGGAAGTGATGGGAGTTTACAGGGAGTGGGAGAGAAAGAATAGTGAAATGGAGAGAATGCAAAGGAAGAAATAAGAGAAATGGGCAAAAGAGAAGAGCGAAATCGAGAAGGGGATGAAGGAGCCAGGAATAAAGCTGTACCAGCTGCAGAATGTCCTGAGGTTCAGGAATGTCAATTAAGTGTCATACTTAGGATTCAATAGATTAAATTGACTTCATGCTAGAGAGTAATAATAATATCGCAGATCACTGTCTTACATGGGATTTCTCTTTCAGATGCATCATTGTAAAGTTATGGAAATTAGAAGTGCTAAGAGAGTCAGGGCGAAGCAGGAGAGGAAAGAGAGATGTTGGAGAATAACAAAGTAAAAGAGCCACTCAGAGCTACAACAGAATAGAGTAAGGAACAAGTGAGGAAAAAGCCCACCTGGTGGATGTTGCGAGGAAATATAATGAAAGGAAACGGAGAGAAAGGGTGAAAAAAGGTGTTGAAAAGGGCATATGGCAAATAAAATCACATGGTGTACATGCCAGACTTCAAAGTGAGGAAGATGTAACGGAGATGGAAGAGTAAATACTGTCAGCTGGCATTGGTCAAGTTCTTTCATTTAGTGGAATACTTCATAAATAAAGTAATATGCGCAGTTATCTGCCTTTATTCATTGCCATATTGAAGAAAACACACACAAAATATAAGTATAAGATGTAGATTAAAGGTGATTACGGGACAACGCAATGTATTGTAATGACACAACCACCTCCTAGCCTAACACATAACACACAGCTGTCTGTGCGGGTCGCTACAGTATGTTAACTTTGTTGACAAACTGAATATATTTGAAATACTGTATCTAACCTCGTGACGGATGAAAATCCGTTCCCATCTTGTCAAAACCTCACTCCCCTTCATCCTATTTGCTTTAGAGGCATACGCGGACCAATCAAAAAATGCCATCGTTTCATCGACTATGTGATTGACAGGTTTGTGGTTCGCTCACACCATTGGCTCACACAAAAAGAACGTGGACTGACAAACCAATGACAGATCATAAAAACTCACAGCAACTCCCCTTTATGCCGCGTTCAAAACAACTTGGACATCTCCGACTTCCGAGAGTTCAAAACAACTTCGCTCTCTGAAAAAAAACGAGCTCCGACTCGGAACAATCTATTTGAACGGTCACCCAACTCGGAATTCTAACTCGGGAACTCAGGCCTCTTTCTAGAGCTCCGAATTTCCGACCTGAAGGTCAGTGATGTCATGATTTGACGAGTTCCCAGTTGTTTTGAACGCGGCATTTTCTCACCATGTGATGACGTGTCAAGAATGTGCCGGAAGCCTTCAGTTAGTCCAAAATGGCTTACCAGACTTTTCAGCAGGAATATTTACAGATTCCTGTTGTAACTCGGGCATACACAACTGCCTGCGTCCTCACCACCGCTGCCGTGGTAAGATAGTAGAATTTAATCTGAAACATGTTCTTGTCGGCAATGGAGACAGGGTCAGGCGTTTAGCTGTGGATGTCAGTCTGCTAACTCACTAGCTTGCTGCTTTTAGCTAGCGCGTCGCTGACAAAACAGAAGTGCTAAAGACAGTACGGTAGTGCACATTAATTAGCTAGAGTGCTAGACAGCTGTGTTTGTCGCCAAATAATTGTTATTGACTGTAGTTGGGCTGTCACCGACCTTGATCGAATTGACCAAATGTGTGCAATGGTCAGTAGCTAGCTAAATTGACTGCAGCTGGTAGCGAAACTTCTCAATGTATGATTATCTGTGAGCATAAGTGCATCTCGTAACGTTTACATTGCTGTTTTTTTTGTGCGGTTTACTGCCGCAATCAAAACAACTGGGAACTCGAAGATCTCCGACTTCTGTGCGTTCAAAACAACTGGGAACTCGCGAAAAAAGAGTTCCGACAGAGATATTTTTTAAATGATATTCAACTCGGAATTCCGACACAAACTCGGGCCTCTTTCTATAATTACCGACCTGAATATCACTAACATAATGATTTGAATGGCTCACGAGTGGCGCAGCGGTCTAAGGCACTGCATCTCAGTGCAAGAGGGGTTCGAATCCAGGCTGTATCACATCCGGCCGTGGTTGGGAGTCCTTTAGGGCGGTGCACAATTGGCCAATCGTCGTCCAGGTTTGGCCGGGGTCATTGTAAATACGACTTTCCGAGTTCAATAAATCTTACATTTAAAATAAAAATGGACCTCTATTTTTGTGAGTTCCCAGTTGTTTTGAACGTAGCATACATCTAGCTAGCAAGACATCCATGCTAATGAGCAAGTCAGATCTCTCCTCCTCGTGGACTGTTTAATCAGGCTCTAATACATTCTAGGCTGCTGTTTTCGATTATTTTAACTAGTTCTTAGGTGGAAAAGTACCCAATTGCCATACTTGAGTGAAAACAAAGATGCCTTAATAGAAAATGACTCAAGTGAAAGTCACCCAGTAAAATACTACTTAAGTAAAAGTATTTGGTTTTAAATATACTTAAGTATCATAAGTAAATGCAATTTCTAAATATACTTAAGTATCAAATCATTTCGAAATCCTTATATTGAGCAAACCGGAAGGCACCATTTAATTTTTTTTTAACATATAGCCAGGTGCACACTCCAACACTTAGACATCATTTACAAATTAATAATTTGTATTTAGTGATTCTGCCAGATCAGAGGCAGTAGGGATGACCAGGGATGTTCTCTTGATAAGTGTGTAAATTTGACTATTTTCATGTCCTGCTAAGCATTCATTGTGTGATGAGTACTTTTGTGTTTCAGGGAAAATGTATGGGATAAAAAGTACATTACTTTCTTTAGGAATGTAGTGAAGTAAATGTTGTCAAATATAAAGAGTAAAGTACAGATATGTAAAGATACTTTTTTGTAAGTACTCCACTGTATGAAAAATTATATATCCAGGCTGTTAAAAATAAATGTATTTATACAATGTTTGCTTTCAATCTTCAATAGCTCTTAAGACAGTGTGCCATGCCAAATCATATTTAATGAGCTTCAAAAGTATTGGGACAATTACTATTTTTTTGTTTGTTATTTTGGCTCTGTATTCAAACTCTTTGGATTGAAGTGCAGACTGTCAGCTTTCATTTGAGGGTAATTTCATCCATATCGGTTGAACTGTTTCAAAATTACAGCACTTTCTGTTCATAGACCAAAAAGTATAGGGGCAAATTCACTTACGTACGTTAAAGTAGTCAAAAGTTTAGTATTTGGTCCCATATTTGTAGCACATCGAGCTTGTGACTCTACAAACTTGTTGGATGCATTTGCGTTGTGCCTTCAAAGTCTCTTGCATAGTTTGTTTTGTTTCAGTATGTTGCATTGACAGTGTCTATATTGTGTTGATTCGATCACAATTACCACAGTAAATGGAAATGTATATAGTGTTAACTAACAGAACTTCAACTTTCTAGTTTTCCCTATCGTGCTTCCCCACGTAGAGAGAACATTGCTGTATCTTTTTTATTTGAAAGATTCTTTCTCGCTGATATGAAAGATTCATTTTTTATTTTTTATTTTACCTTTATTGAACTAGGCAAGTCATTTAAGAACAAATTCTTATTTTCAATGACTGCCTAGGAACAATGGTTAACTGCCTTGTTCTGGGGCAGAATGACAGATTGGTACCTTGTCAGCTCGGGAACTTTCAACCTTTCGGTTACTACTTGAGGCGGCAGGGTAGCCTGATGGTTAGAGTGGTGGACTAGTAACCGAAAAGTTGCAAGATCAAATCCCCGAGATGACAAGGTAAAAATCTGTTGTTCTGCCTCTGAACAGGCAGGATCTGTTCCTAGGCAGTCATTGAAAATAAGAATTTGTTCTTAACTGACTTGCCTAGTTAAATAAAGGTTAAACAATTTTTTAAAAATACATTACTACCCCAACGCTCTAACCACTAAGCTACCCTGCTGCCCCAGTCAAAGACCGTGTGTTTCGAAAAACCTGTTTCGCAAGCGATGATTATGGACGTTAAAACACCGCGTCGGAATTGGCGCCTGCCGTGTGCCACGATAACCGCTGAAAACCCTACGGAGAGAAGGGTTTTCGAAAGCTACCGTTTACCTTAGTTAAAGAGTTGCTGTTTAAAAGACTGTCAAGACTTGACTTAGCGTTTTCTGACAAAAGATGAATGATCAGGTAGAACAGGTGAACTATTGATTCTAATGAAGACACTTTCTTTGCTCTCACCCTCAGCAATTAGAACTCATCACACCTTTCCAACTATACTTCAATCCTGATTTGATACTAAGGAATTATCAGGTGAGTACATGCAATTTGTCATTTAGCTACTGTATGATATAAAAATATTTAAAATATAAAAATGTAATTAAATCAAAAAATATATTTTAGAGTTTTTAATCTTAGGCCTGCTGTGTATAGGTGAAGCAGTTACAAAAAAACTGAGATGCAAGGTTGACTGATTTCTCTGTTCTGTCTTGTAGGTATGGAGACTCATAACCAACTTTCTATTTTTTGGTCCAGTTGGCTTCAACTTCCTTTTCAATATGATTTTTTTGTATCCTTTTTCTGTTGCACATGTCTTGCCCTGAGTGTACTTGTGAAATGTATATTTTTTGTCCCTTTGATTGGAAGCACTATGCGACTCATAAAATACTTGTCTTGAGCAAGGCAAGCCATGTTTAATTTATTTTTAATCATGACAACTGTCTAATCATAGTGAATTCTAGGTTTAGTATTTGCTTTGCCCTTGCCAGATTACCTTAACCGTTGGCTTCCAGGTACCGATACTGTCGTATGCTGGAGGAGGGCTCTTTCAGGGGCCGCACCGCTGACTTTGTCTTTATGTTCCTCTTCGGTGGCCTTCTGATGACTGTATCCTTGTAACACTGTTACTTTCATGGTCTTAGTTGATACCGCAGGAGTCGAGACATGTTCAGCACCACATAGACTTAATGTGCCTGTATTTGACATATTCTTAGCAAGCTTCTGATTGAGCTCTTACTAAGGCCTGCTGTTGTATAATGCTGTATGTGTGTACAGGAAATATGTAGGCCAATGTTATCCACAGGTGCCTTAATGAGAAGCTCTTACGCAACAGTCACATTCCTTGCCACCTGAATATATATATGTACAGTGCCTTGCGAAAGTATTCGGCCCCCTTGAACTTTGTGACCTTTTGCCACATTTCAGGCTTCAAACATAAAGATATAAAACTGTATTTTTTTGTGAAGAATCAACAACAAGTGGGACACAATCATGAAGTGGAACAACATTTATTGGATATTTCAAACTTTTTTAACAAATCAAAAACTGAAAAATTGGGCGTGCAAAATTATTCAGCCAACTTTAGTTAATACTTTGTAGCGCCACCTTTTGCTGCGATTACAGCTGTAAGTCGCTTGGGGTATGTCTCTATCAGTTTTGCACATCGAGAGACTGAATTTTTTTCCCATTGCTCCTTGCAAAACAGCTCGAGCTCAGTGAGGTTGGATGGAGAGCATTTGTGAACAGCAGTTTTCAGTTCTTTCCACAGATTCTCGATTGGATTCAGGTCTGGACTTTGACTTGGACATTCTAACACCTGGATATGTTTATTTTTGAACCATTCCATTGTAGATTTTGCTTTATGTTTTGGATCATTGTCTTGTTGGAAGACAAATCTCCGCCCCAGTCTCAGGTCTTTTGCAGACTCCATCAGGTTTTCTTCCAGAATGGTCCTGTATTTGGCTCCATCCATCTTCCCATCAATTTTAACCATCTTCCCTGTCCCTGCTGAAGAAAAGCAGGCCCAAACCATGATTCTGCCACCACCATGTTTGACAGTGGGGATGGTGTGTTCAGGGTGATGGGCTGTGTTGCTTTTATGCCAAACATAACGTTTTGCATTGTTGCCAAAAAAGTTCAATTTTGGTTTCATCTGACCTGAGCATCTTCTTCCACATGTTTGGTGTGTCTCCCAGGTGGCTTGTGGCAAACTTTAAACAACACTTTTTATGGATATCTTTAAGAAATGGCTTTCTTCTTGCCACTCTTCCATAAAGGCCAGATTTGTGCAATATACGACTGATTGTTGTCCTATGGACAGAGTCTCCCACCTCAGCTGTAGATCTCTGCAGTTCATCCAGAGTGATCATGGGCCTCTTGGCTGCATCTCTGATCAGTCTTCTCCTTGTATGAGCTGAAAGTTTAGAGGGACGGCCAGTTCTTGGTAGATTTGCAGTGGTCTGATACTCCTTCAATTTCAATATTATCGCTTGCACAGTGCTCCTTGGGATGTTTAAAGCTTGGGAAATCTTTTTGTATCCAAATCCGGCTTTAAACTTCTTCACAACAGTATCTCGGACCTGCCTGGTGTGTTCCTTGTTCTTCATGATGCTCTCTGCGCTTTTAACGGACCTCTGAGACTATCACAGTGCAGGTGCATTTATACGGAGACTTGATTACACACAGGTGGATTGTATTTATCATCATTAGTCATTTAGGTCAACATTGGATCATTCAGAGATCCTCACGGAACTTCTGGAGAGAGTTTGCTGCACTGAAAGTAAAGGGGCTGAATAATTTTGCACGCCCAATTTTTCAGTTTTTAATTTTTTTTAATTTTTTAAAATATTCAATAAATGTCATTCCACTTCATGATTGTGTCCCACTTGTTGTTGATTCTTCACAAAAAAATACAGTTTTATATCTTTATGTTTGAAGCCTGAAATGTGGCAAAAGGTCGCAAAGTTCAAGGGGGCCGAATACTTTCGCAAGGCACTGTATATATATTTTATTTATTTATTTATTTATTGTTAGGCTAGTTGTCAAACCTGAGAATCAATTGGTTGATTGCCTGCAGTTGGCAACAGGTAGCCTAGAGGTTAAGAGCTTTGCGCCAGTAACCGAATGGTCGCTGGTTCGAATCCTCAAGCCGACAAGAGGGGGAAATCAACCCTTATGCCGCCGACTTCAGTTCAGCCCCCCGCACCGCTCTGATTCAGAGGGGTTGGGTTAAATGCAGAATACACATCTTGGTTGAATGCATTCTGTTGTGCAACTGACTAGGTATCCCCTTTCCTAAGTTAGGGTAAATCAACTCGAATAATGCTGTATGCCACAATTCAATCCACCAATTACTTTTTTTTCTCAGTAAGCACAAAGATATTTGGCACCTTTGTGAGTCTGGTGTTCTTGGGCCAAGCCTTCACCATCATGCTGGTGTACGTGTGGAGCAGGCGTAACCCCAACGTTCGCATGAACTTCTTTGGCCTGCTGAACTTTCAGGCACCCTTTCTCCCTTGGGTGCTCATGGGATTCTCTCTGCTGCTGGGCAACTCCATCATTGTGGATTTACTAGGTACCAGTCGCTCTAACCACCATAGCAAAATTCTGTAATGCGTCAATATTATTAAGGACTTGAAGATCAACAATGTTGTTGCCTTATTGACCATTGAGGAGTGGTGACTAGTCGGGTCAATGCTGTGTTCCCTTCCCTAAGGTATCGCTGTGGGTCATGTGTACTTCTTTCTGGAAGATGTGTTCCCAAACCAGCCAGGTGGTGGCAGATGGCTCAAGACTCCATTTTTTCTGTAAGTTTGGTATGGTTCTAGTACAGTCCAATAATGAATTTGTCTTATGATAGAAACTGCAGTGTTTACCCCACGAGTCTGCTGAGAGATGGTGATGTTGCTGGAGAGATGGGGGGCACAAACAAATAGCAGTAAGCTTGATACAGAGTTAACAATAGTCACTAATATATGGAAATTGCCAACATTTACAATGTTGTCACCAATGTTTTGACATGGTGTTCTGAAGGTATGCTGTCCTTGCGAGTGGTCGTGACAATGTTGTCTATGCTGATTGGTATTATTCCAGAAAAGGAAGGGCATATCAATAACTCTTAATGAAAGTAGAAATATACCATTCATTTATCAGATGAGTAAAGAATGTATGTACAGTTGAAGTTGGAAGTTTACATACACTTAGGTTGGAGTCATTAAAACTCGTTTTTCAACCACTCCACAAATTTCTTGGTAACAAACTATAGTTTTGGCAAGTCAGTTGTGTCATGCACAAAGTAGATGTCCTAAGTAATTTTTCCAACAATTGTTTACAGACAGGTTATTTAATTTATAATTCCCCGTATCACAATTCCAGTGGGTCAGAAGTTTACATACACTAAGTTGACTGTGCCTTTAAACAGCTTGGAAAATTCTAGAAAATATTGTCATGGCTTTAGAAGCTTCTGAACATCATTTTAGTCAATTGGAGGTGTACCTGTGAGGTATTTCAAGGCTTACCTTCAAACTCAGTGCCTCTTTGCTTGACATCATGGGGAAATCAGATAATAAAAATGGTAGACCTCCACAAGTCTGGTTCATCCTTGGGATCAATTTCCAAATGCCTGAAGGTACCAAGTTCATCTGTACAAACAATAGTACGCAAGTATAAACACCATGGGACCACGCAGCAATCATAACGCTCAGGAAGAAGACGCGTTCTGTCTCCTAGAGATTAACGTACTTTGGTGTGAAAAGTGCAAATCAATCCCAGAACAACCGCAAAGGACCTTGTGAAGATGCTGGAGGAAACAGGAACAGAAGTATCTATATCCACAGTAAAACGAGTCCTATATTAACATAACCTGAAAGGCCGCTCAGCAAGGAAAAAGCCACTGCTCCAAAACTGCCATAAAGCCAGACTACAGTTTGCAACTGCACATGGGGACAAAGATTGTACTTTTTGGAGAAATGTCCTCTGGTCTGATGAAACAAAAATAGAACTGTTAGGCCATCATGACCATTGTTATGTTTGGAGGAAAAAGGGAAGCTTGCAAGCCGAAGAACACCATCCCAACCATGATGCACGGGGGTGGCAGCATCATGCAGGAGGGGCTGGTGCACTTCACAAAATAGATGGCATCATGAGGAAGGAAAATTATATGGATATATTGAAGAAACATCTCAAGACATCAGTCATGAAGTTAAAACTTGGTTCGCAAATGGGTCTTCCAAATAGACAATGACCCCAAGCATACTTCCAAAGTTGTGGCAAAATGGCTTAAGGAGAACAAAGACAAGGTATTGGTGTCGCCTTCACAAAGCCCTGACCTCAATCCCATAGAAAATTTGTGGGCAGAACTGAAAAAGTGTGTGAAAGCACACCTGACTCAGTTACACCAGCTCTGTCAGGAGGAATGGGCCAAAATTCACTCTACTTATTGTGGGAAGCTTGTGGAAGGCTACACAATGTTTGACCCAAGTTAAACAATTTAAAGGCAATGCTACCAAATACTAATTGAGTGTATGTAAACTTCTGACCCACTGGGAATGTGATGAAATAAATCACTCTACTATTATTCTGACATTTCACATTCTTAAAATAAAGTGGTGATCCTAACTGACCTAAGACGGATAATTTTTACAAGGATTATAAATGTCAGGAATTGTGAAAAGCTGACATTAAATGTATTTGGCTAAGGTGTATGTAAACTTCTGACTTCAACTGTATGTATGTATCTTAAGCATATTGCACTGTTTTGTTTGGTATACAGTACATTTGGAAAGTATTCAGACCCCTTGACTTTTTCCATGTTTTGTTACAGCCTTATTCCAAAATTGATTGAGAAAAACAAAACAATTCAATCTACATACAATAACCCATAATGACGAAGCAAAAACAGGTTTAGATTTTTGTGCAAAAAAAATAAGAACCATTTACATAAGTATTCAGACCCTTTACTCAGTACTTTGTTGAAGCACCTTTGGCAGCGATGACCCTTTCAAGGATTCTTGGGTATTACGCTATAAGCTTGGCACACTTGTATTTGGGGAGTTTCTCACATTTTTCTATGCAGATTCTCTAAAGCTCTGTTAGGTTGGATGGGGAGTGTCGCTGCACAGCTATTTTTAGTTCTCTCCAGAATTGTTCAAGTCCAGGCTCTGGCTGGATCACTCGGACATTCAGAGACTTGTCCCGAAACCACTCCTGCGTTGTCTTGGCTGTGTGCAAGGAGTTCAATTTTGTTTTCATCAGACCAGAGAATCTTGTTTCTCGTGGTCTGCGAGTCTTTAGGTGCCATTTGGCAAACTCCAAGCCGGCTGTCATGTGCATTTTACTGAGGAGTGGCTTCCGTCTGGCCACTCTACCATTAAAGGCCTGATTGGTGGAGTGCTGCAGAGATGGTTGTTCTCCCATCTCCACAGAGGAACTCTGGAGGTCTGGCAGAGTGACCATCGGGTTCTTAGTCACCTCCCTGACCAAGGCCCTTCTCCCCCGATTTCTCAGTTTGGCTGGGCAGCCAGCTCTTGGAAGAGTCTTGGTTGTCGCAAACTAATTCCATTTAAGAATGATGGAGGCCACTGTTCTTGGGGACCTTCAATGCTGCAGAAATGTTTTGGTACCCTTCCCCGGATCTGTGTCTCGACACAATCCTGTCTTGGAGGTCTACGGACAATTCCTTCGACCTCATGGTTTGGTTTTTGCTCTGACATGCACCGTCATCCGTGGGACCTTTTTTTATATTGACAGGTGTGTGCCTTTCCGTATCATGTCCAATCGATTGAATTTACCACAGATGGACTCCAAGTTGTAGAAACATCTCAAGGATGCTCAATGGAAACAGGATGCACCTGAGCTTAATTTCGAGTCTCTTAGCAAAGAGTCTGAATACTTATGTAAATAAGGTACGTTTTTTTATGAAAATATATATACATTTTGCTTTGTCATTATGGGGTAGTGTGTGTGTGTGTGTGTGTGTGTGTGTGGACTGATGAGGAAAACAATTTAATCCATTTTAGAGTAAGGCTGCAACATAACAAAAGGTGGAAAAGGTCGAGGGGTCTGAATATTTTCGTGAATGCACTGCATGTAGATCCTTCACCTGTCTGTAATTCTCTCTCTCACAGTAAGATGCTGTTTGACACTCCAGAGGAGGATGCCAACTACAACCCTCTTCCCGAAGAGCGTCCGGGGGGGTTCGCCTGGGGAGAGGGACAGCGCCTCGGGGGTTAATCTAGCCCCCCACCACAGGATCACTTTATAATGGACTTTTCCTCAGTGAGAGACCGAGGGACAAACTTGGTCTTTTTTTCCGACTTGTTTCTCTAGTTCTGGATGGAAAACGCCAATCTCCAACCAGAGCTTTTCGGAGATTGTTGTGTGACTTACATCTCCCTCAAACTGTTCAATAAGCCAGACTGTCACTTTAAGACCACATGAGTGGACATAACAGGAAGTGACTTTTGATGGTTAACCTTTGGTTGTGTTGAGATTTGGCTTTATCTCTGTGGGGGAAAAATGAGGCTCAACAATATTGTCAAATGATGGGAAACAGTGGAAAAAAAATCTGAATGAATTCAGATTGAGTGTTTTCTTTTACTTTTTAAAAAGAATAAACGTGTGGCATATGTAGATAATGCTGGAGATATTTTCTTTGTAAATTTTCTGCAGTGTTGCATCAGTTGAAGCAAGTTTTTCTGTAAGGAGTTCCATAATGAAATTAGAAATGTATTCAGTCATTTGATTCCAGTACCAAAAGAGTGCTTGGATGCACTAGGATCAACAATGTGAGAACGCTTACGTAACTTACATTGTTTATTGCAACTGTAGAAAACATGTACTGTGGACAAATCAAATAAGCATACGTTACTCTATAGTACTGCCCTCATTGCAGTGTGGAAGGAAGGGGGAGTCAATTTGACCGACCATTGTGTTGCATGCCAGGCTTCTAGGCTCGACAAGAGACTAGACATTTTGAAACTCCTGCAACAAACCCTTCAGTATTCAAATTGAAACTAAACGGCTTCTCTTTTTTTTAAAGTTTCGGTTACATACAGTAAATAGTATACGCTTCACTTTTTTGCAGTTCTTTACCTTTATGGCAGGGCTTATAGATTTACATTTGTATTTTAATCAATACAGATTTTGAAATGCTTATTGTTTGTTTCATTGTCAATAACCAGAGGATCTAATCTTTTAACTTAAATTAAGTCACTGGTGGACAAGGAAAGTCACCGTTCTCCCATTTCTATTCTTACACTATCTGATCTGTTTGAAACCTTTTACAGTTATTGGTTTCATAAAACATGGCAAGGTCTGCAGCTTCATGATCCATAGTGAGCTAAGAGCATAAGTACACAGTTGTAAACACAATCTAACATCGATGATTCCTAGAACTACAGGGTTTTAACAACTATGCTGGTTTGTAAACTCAAGCCTCGGAGGTTACTACTTAGATGTAAAGACTGAGTAAAATGATTAAATATACCACTTCACTTGTGTTGATTCCTGATACAACTGGTTTGGTCTATGGGATTTAAAAAGTTAGCAAAACCAGCACCATTGACAATCATATGGTACTAGGTAATCACTAAGATTGTTAATTTTCTGTGCACCATTATATTATATTCAATTGAAACTACACAGCTTTATTTTTTTTCTGCTAACTACAGCCTAATAGTTTCAGTTACATGGTATACCCTGAAACACAAATTGTGTTATTCTTGAAAGAAATTGTCCATTGTTACAAGAGAGCTTTTTGGTAAATACCAGAAAGCTATACTTTAGTCTTATGCAAACTGGTAAAGCATTGCCAAATAAATAATAATATAATAATTTAAACATGAAGCCGTATCAGCCAAGGGATAGTCGTATTTCTGCAGAACATCTATTTTTGGCTAGTAGGAGTATACATTACATATGTACCACAACAGTGTCTTCAGTATAGTCTCCATTGCCTCTGGCTTTATCCCAGATCATCATAGTCCTCCTCGATCTGACAGTCTGCTCCGATGTCATCGTAGTCCTCTGGAATGCCGTCATTGTCCTTACACACCAGTGTCTCTGTGTGATGGTACGGTGGAGGAGGGGCATTGTCATCTACTTTCACATAGTCAGGTAGCCCTACAAGGTTCTCATAGCTTTCAGTCTCTGGAAAGCAAAGATGCACATTATTGACAGTTGAGGCTGACGTTGTACAGGGCCTAAAAAGTGTTACTGTGGGCTTAAAAGGTTCCTATTGTGAATGTTTCAACACAACAGCTTATCCTTGTGTAATATTACTCCCAATGTGTGCTTATGATTGCATTTCAAGGCTTATTGAATTAAATCTGATGCTTACTGGGACAGGATGTGAGAAACTGAGTCCTGGGTGGTAAAGGAGGCAAATCATCCTCCAGATCTTTGAGATGATATTTGCTGCTTCTGGATGGGGGAGAAACCTGAGAAATTAGATCTCCACTTTGGAAAATACTTTTTACAAAACCCCTCCCTTCCCTGGACTACTAAGAATGCTTAAAACAACTCGCATAAATTGAATCAAAGGTTTTAGGAATAGAGGACCAAACTTGTGGTTTTAATTGTGATAATGAATGATGAGGCAACAAATTCAACTACTATAAGTGTCAATAGAAATGTAGGTTACATCTACATCAGCTGAAAATAGTACAAGAGACTTACTGGGCATAATACTGAGGCGTAGTGCGACTTGGTGTATTTGTATTGTATTGTTCAGCAGCTGTAGAAAAGATAAGACTGTTGATACAATACTTTGAAAAGACAGTTCATATAAGTAGAGAAATGGATCTGTAACGCTCACAATAATGCTACTGATGTAAGTGTAATTGAAAATACTTACCTTTCTTGGAAATACACTGGTTGATAAGAATGAAGATGAGACCTATTACCATGGAAACAAAAATCATTCCAAGAACCACCCACAGCCAGAAGAGATCCCGTAAAGGTTCCATGAGTGATCTAGTCCACAGTGCACAAAAGAGCCCAAATATACATGTAAGTAATTGATGATGACCTCTCACAAAATTCCATAGAAATGGCTTCATGGAAGATTTTGCAAGAGGTGTAACTTGTTAAAAAAGAAATGTTTGATTGCACATAATTTTAACATGTTCAACTTCATAAAACATTTTTTTCCCCTAAGTGCCAAATAAAATACCAGGTTTGACTGTAACAGGGTTGACAATTTCATGTTAAATCAGCCATCAAACCCCTTGTGACGGGGAATCAAAGCTTGTTGTGTGCAAAAGGGAGTGGCAATTGAATGCAAGATACACAAAGAATAAAAAAACAAATGTCTAGCCTGTCTATGGGTAACAGGGTTGATGTGTTATACTCGACGTGCTCAGTTTCCCACCACAAAACAACAGAAAATGGCCATAAAGAGTAAAACCAGGTTACTTGCGTTTAATGTGAATTGACTATAACAGTGCATTCGAAAAATATTCAGACCCCTTGACTTTTTCCACATTTTGTTACATTAGTCTTATTCTAAAATTATTCTAAAAAGTACACAACACTCCATAATGATAAAGCAAAAACTGTTTTGAAATTTCAACCCAAAATTCAATATAAAAAATGTAAATATCACATTTACCTACAGTTGAAGTCGGAAGTTTACATACACCTTAGCCAAATATATTTAAACTCAGTTTTTCACAATTCCTGACACTTAATCCTAGTAAACATTCCCTGTCTTAGGTCAGTTAGGATCACCACTTTATTTAAAGAATGTGAAATGTCAGAATAATAGGAGAGAGTGATTTATTTCAGCTTTCTTTCTTTCATCACATTCCCAGTGGGTCAGAAGTTTATGTACACTCAATTAGTATTTGGTAACACTGCCTTTAAATTGTTTAACTTGGGTCAAATGTTTCGGGCAGTCTTCCACAGGATTCCCACAATAAGTTGGATGAATCTTGGCCCATTCCTCCTGACAGAGCTGATGTAACTGAGTCAGGTTTGTAGGCCTCCTTGCTCGCACATAATCTTTCAGTTCTGCCCACACATTTTCCATAGGATTGAGGTCAGTGCTTTGTGATGGCCACTCCAATACCTTGACTTTGTTGTCCTTAAACCGTTTTGCCACAACATTGGAAGTATGCTTGGGGTCATTGTCCATTTGGAAGACCCATTTGCAACCAAGCTTTAACTTCCTGACTGATGTCTTGAGCTGTTTCTTCAATATATACACAATTTTCCTGCTTCATGATGCCATCTATTTTGTGAAGTGCACCAGTCCCTCCTGCAGCAAAGCACCCCCACAACATGATGCTGCCACCCCTGTGCTTCACGGTTGGGATGGTGTTCTTTGGCTTGCAAGCTTCCCCCTTTTCCCTCCAAACATAGCAATGGTCATTATGGCCAAACAGTTCTATTTTTGTTTCATCAGACCAGAGGACATTTCTCCAAAAAGTATGATCTTTTTTCCCATGTGCAGTCACAAACCGTAGTCTGGCTTTTTTATGGCGGTTTTGAAGCAATGGCTTCCTTGCTGAGCGGCCTTTCAGGTTATGTCGATATAGGACTCGTTTTACTGTGGGTAGAGATATTTTGTACCTGTTTCCTCCAGCATCTTCACAAGGTCCTTTGCTGTTGTTCTGGGATTGATTTACACTTTTCGCACCAAAGTACATTAGTCTCTTTCCCCCTTCTGATGACCAGGTGGCGAATCGCATCTCTGCATGTCTGGCAGACATATCAGTGTGTATGACGGATCACCACCTCAAGCTGAACCTCGGCAAGACGGAGCTGCTCTTCCTCCCGGGGAAGGACTGCCCGTTCCATGATCTCGCCATCACGGTTGACAACTCCATTGTGTCCTTCTCCCAGAGCGCTAAGAACCTTGGCGTGATCCTGGACAACACCCTGTCGTTCTCAACTAACATCAAGGCGGTGGCCCGTTCCTGTAGGTTCATGCTCTACAACTTCCGCAGAGTACGACCCTGCCTCACACAGGAAGCGGCGCAGGTCCTAATCCAGGCACTTGTCATCTCCCGTCTGGATTACTGCAACTCGCTGTTGGCTGGGCTCCCTGCCTGTGCCATTAAACCCCTACAACTCATCCAGAACGCCGCAGCCCGTCTGGTGTTCAACCTTCCCAAGTTCTCTCACGTCACCCCGCTCCTCCGCTCTCTCCAATGGCTTCCAGTTGAAGCTCGCATCCGCTACAAGACCATGGTGCTTGCCTACGGAGCTGTGAGGGGAACGGCACCTCAGTACCTCCAGGCTCTGATCAGGCCCTACACCCAAACAAGGGCACTGCGTTCATCCACCTCTGGCCTGCTCGCCTCCCTACCACTGAGGAAGTACAGTTCCCGCTCAGCCCAGTCAAAACTGTTCGCTGCTCTGGCCCCCAATGGTGGAACAAACTCCCCCACGACGCCAGGACAGCGGAGTCAATCACCACCTTCCGGAGACACCTGAAACCCCACCTCTTTAAGGAATACCTAGGATAGGATAAAGTAATCCTTCTCACCCCCCCCCCCTTAAAAGATTTAGATGCACTATTGTAAAGTGGCTGTTCCACTGGATGTCATAAGGTGAATGCACCAATTTGTAAGTCGCTCTGGATAAGAGCGTCTGCTAAATGACTTAAATGTAAATGTAATGTAAATGTCTCTAGGAGACGAACGCGTCTCCTTACTGAGCTGTATGACTGCTGCGTGGTCCCATGGTGTTTATACTTGCGTACTATTGTTTGTACAGATGAACGTGGCACCATCAGGCATTTGGAAATTGCTCCCAAGGATGAAGCAGACTTCTGGAGGTCTACAATGCTTTTCTGAGGTCTTTTGATTTTCCCATGATGTCAAGCAAAGATGCACTGAGTTTGAAGATAGGCCTTGAAATACATCCACAGGCACAGGTTCAACAATTATGTCAATTAGCCCATCAGAAGCTTCTAAAGACATTACATAATTTTCTGGAATTTTCCAAGCTTTTTAAAGGCACAGTCAACTTGGTGTATGTTAACTTCTGACCCACTGGAATTGTGATTAAGTGAAATAATCTGTCTGTAAACAATTGTTGTAAGAATGACTTGTGTCATGCACAAAGTAGATATGCTAACCGACTTGCCAAAACTACAGTTTGTTACCAAGAAATTTGTGGAGTGGTTGAAAAGCAAGTTTTAATGACTACAACCTAAGTGTATGTAAACTTCCGAGTTCAACTGTAATTATTCAGACGCTTTACTCAGTACTTTGTTGAAGCACATTTAGCAGCAATTAGAGCCTCGAGTCTTCTTGGGTATGACGCTACAAGCTTGGCACACCTGTTTCTGGGGAGTTTCTCACATTCTTCTCTGTAGATCCTCTCATGCTCTGTCAGGTTGGATGGAGAGTGCCGCTGCACAGCTATTTTCAGGGTTCAAGTCCGGTTCTGGCTGGGCCACTCAATGCTGCAGAAATGTTTTTGTACCCTTTCCTAGATCTGTGGCTCGACACAATCCTGTCTCGAACCTCTACGGACAATGACTTGGTTTTTGCCTGAAATGCACTGTCAACTGTGGGACCTTTTATATTGACAGGGGTGTGCCTTTCAAAATCAATTACAATCAATTACATTTACCACAGGTGGACTCCAAGTTGTAGAAACCTCCTAAGGATGATCAATGGAAACAGAACGCACCTGAGCTCAATTTAAAGTCTCCTAGCGAAGCGTCTGAATACTTATGAAAATAAGGTATTTAAAAAATAAATACATCGAAAAACCTGTTTACGCATGTCATTATGGTGTATTGTGTGTAGATTGAGGAGGAAAAACTTTTTAAAAATCCATTTTAGAATAAGGCTGTAACGTAACACCATTTGGAAAAAGGGAAAGGGTCTGATCTTTCCAAATGCACTGTAGATGTTCAATGTTTGAAAGGATTAGTTGCACTATATTAAAATTAGAGTTCAGCTCACATAACAGGATTAATCTTAAAATGAGGGACAGATGTAAATGAATCACTAATCTCATGAAATAAAGAAATCTTCAGAAATGACTGTCAAATCAACAAAATAACTATGACGTTACAAACTTGGTGAAATGTTAGGTTTAAGTTGGTTAAATCTTCCTAGAAGTCAGAGGGTGCACGGGGGGAAATGTCAAGATACTAAAACGTTTCTGCTTTAGCATGTCTTTGGAACGACCTAATACAAGTAAATAACTGATGGGCACCTACATCAACATCGTTCTGCATTTCTGCCTTTTCTCCATGAAATGTCACTTCCCCATTTCTGAACTGGCCAAGTCTTGTGGTTATTTTAGCCTACACTGTGTTGACATGCCACTTATTACTGTCATTGTTTTCCATTGAAGCAGACTGTTTTATTATCTCTATAATTGATCAATAAAAAAACGGTGTAGACAATTGTACTAAACTAAAGGGGAAAAGTGATTTGATTTTTACATAATAAATCTCATTCTTTGTTTTTTTTGACAGTCACGCTCAATCCTGAGCACCTTTACATGCACCTAATACTACATTTATATCTTAGCTGTAATGGAAGTTAAGTTCATACATTTCCCATGAACTGTGTTTGCCACAGACACAGCTGGTAAATGGTACTAATTCACACTTATCTCTGTGACCAGAGTTTGATGTAAATGACCGATGTTTATCAGACAACATGCACAACATCCTTTCACAGCTGCATACCTTTTTATAGAACTAAATAACTTCCGGCAATGTACTTTTTCTAAGAAGTTCTAGTCTGAGAGAGAGATGATGTATTCACAATTAAAAGCTGTTGCAGAGTAGGCTGTTGTTAAATTGTTATTTATTTATTCTATTTTAAATGAATAATAAATTAATGATAAATAAGACCTTTATGGTAGTAAACTACCATTACCAACAGTAATTATCATACAAAATAAACCCCCAACCTGCCTCCATAGGCTATGGTTATTCTTATAAAATAACATATAGTTATTTTATCAACACCATAATCAAACAATAACAATATCACCTATTGCATTTATTGAACAATTAGGTTTATGGTCAGCACAGTTTTATAGTACGCCATAGCCTAGAAGAAAATATTTAGCTGACAATTAAGTATTTCTTTGTTCTTATGACAATAGAATACACCTCTCAAATAGATGGCACATGCCTTACCTTACAAGGAAAGTCGAACAGCTGAAAACTAGGATTGTGTGGGTCAATGATATTCTTAGTTCTAAGCTGTGTACAGAAGATAGGGAGACTCTTATGGGATCATGATTCACTTCTGAGGTCTGAGGCTTCAGCCAACTCATTTCCTCTCAGTCATATTAAAAGGAACTACCCATACCCATCACTCTGCTGCATGCAGTGTGTGTGTGTGTGTGATAAAGGGAAAATGAATAAAAGGACCGATAAGGTCTACCATGTGCCGTGGTTACTAAGCAATGCTGCTGCAACCTCGTGTTGGAAAGTTGCGAATCGGAATAGTCAAACTCAAATGTGTTTATTTCAGCTGGGAGTAAGACAGGCTATCAGACAGCTTCTGTGCATGTCTCTGGTTTGATCAGTCCAATAACATGGAGGTCTTTGACGGTTTACAAGCTGCAGTTTTTTTGTTGACTTATTATCGTTCTTGCTAACATACTCAGATGTATCATTTGTCAATAGAGATCCCCATGCCGATGACTCGTTCCATGGCATTGATCATCAGTTTGACCATGAGCCACAGAGTCAACTAATGGTCAACTAATCAAATCAAATCATATTGTATTGGTCACATACACATGGTTAGCAGATGCTATTGCTTGTGCTTTTAGTTCTGACAGTGCAGCAATATCTAAAATGTAATCTACCAATTTCACAACAACTACCTAATACACACAAATCTAAGTAAAGAAATGAAATAAGAATATATACATATAAATACATGGTTGCGCAATGACAGAGCAGCATAGTCAAGATGGTATAAAATACAATACATACTGAGATGAGATGAGTGATGTAAGATATGTAAACATTATTAAAGTGGCATTATTAAAGTGACTAGTGATCCATTTACTAAAGTGGCCAATGATGTCAAGCCGGTATGTAGCCAGCAGCCTCTCTGTGTTAGTGATGCCTGTTTAACAGTCTCTCGGTCCCAGCTTTGATGCACCTGTACTGACCTCGATTTCTGGATGGTAGCGGGGTGAATATGCAGTGGCTCGGGAGGTTGTTGTCCTTGATCATTCTTTTGGCCTGTAGTTTGCCCCTGGTGATGCGATGTGCAGAACGCACCACCCTCTGGAGAGCATTACAGTTGTGGGTGGTGCAGTTGCCATACCAGGCGGTGATACAGTCCGACCAGATGCTCTCAATTATGCATCTATAAAAGTTTGTGAGGGTTTTAGGTGACAAGACACATTTCTTCAGTCTCCTGAGGTTGAAGATGCACTGAATGCTGAGCTATAGTCAATTAATAGAATCAATGTATGGATCCACTAAGGTAGGGTCATCAAGAGAATGGTTGTCAATATGAACTGATTTGTTAGCTAGTTGCTATGAATGATTCAGAAAGCACACTATATATTAAAAAAAAGGGTGAAAATGGCGCTGGAGGGGATGGCTGCCATTTTACAGGCTACTAACCAACTGTGCTATTTTGTTTGTTTTTTCACATTGTTTGTAACTGTTTTTGTACATAAAGTTGCTGCTACCATCTCTTATGTCCGAAAACAGCTTCTAGACATCAGAACACAGATTACTCACCTCGAAGTGGACAAAGATTTTTTCATTAATGAGTCTGACGTAAAGGAAATACTGCTTTCTGGAGAACAGGCCCAATTCCCTGTCATTTGTATGAGGAAAAGGCGAAGAACAGAGGGAGAAGATCAGGGTGCCTTGTGAGGATTCGGAGACGAGTGAGTAAATCGGCACTACCATCGGTTCTATTTGCCAACGTGCAACCACTGGAAAACAAACTCAATGATCTACGGCCAAGACTACCCTACCAACGGGACATTAAAAACTGTAATGTATCACAGAGTCGTGGCTGAATGATGACACAGATAATATAGAGCTGGCTGGGTTTTTCGAGCATCGGCAGGACAGAGCAGCTACGTCTGGTAAGACGAGGGGCGGGGCTGTGTGTTTGTTTGTCAATAACTGCTGGTGTGCGATGTCGAATATTAAAGAAGTCTCAAGGTATTGCTTGCCTGAGGTAGAGTACCTGATGATAAGCTGTAGACCACACTATCTACCAAGAGAGTTCTTATCTATATTATTTGTAGCCGTCTATTCACCATCACAAACCAAATCTGGAACTATGACTGCACGCAACGAGCTGTATAAGGCCATAACCAAACAAGAAAATGCTCATCCAGAAGCGGCGCTCCTAGAGGCCCAGGGAAGTTAATGCAGGCAAACTTAAATCTGTTTGACCTCATTTCTACAAGCATGTCACATGTGCAACCAGGGGGGGAAAAAACTCTAGACAACCTTTACTCCACACACAGGGATGCATACAAAGCTCTCCCTTGCCCTCCATTTGGCAAATCTGACCATAATTCTATCCTCTTGATTCCTGCTTACAAACAAAAACTAAACCAGTATGTACCAGTGAAAACTCAATATGGAAGTGGTCAGATGACGCGGATGCTACGCTACAGGACTGTTTTGATAGCACAGACTGGAATGTGTTCTGTGATTCATCCAATGGCAATGAGGAGTATACCACCTCAGTCGTCCCCACAGTGACCGTACGTACATATCCCAACCAGAAGCCACAAGCAACATCTGCACCGAGCTAAAGGCTCCAGCTGCCGCTTTCAAAGAGTGGGACACTAATCCGGACGCTTCGAAGAAATCCTGCTATGCCCTCAGACGAACCATCAAACAGGCAAAGCGTCAATACAGGACTAAGATTGAATCCTACTACACCGGCTCTGATGCTCGTCAGTTGTGGCAGGGCTTGTAAACTATTATGGGCTACAAAGGGAAACACAGCCATGAGCTACCCGGTGACGCGAGCCTAACAGACACGCCTTTTATGCTCGATTTGAGGCAAGCAACACTGAATCATGCATGAGAGCACCAGCTGTTCTGGACGACTGTGTGATCACGCTCTGCGTAGCCGATGTGAGCAAAACAATTAAACAGGTCAACATTCACAATGCCGTGGGGCCAGATGGATTACTAGTGTGTACTCAGAGCATGTACTGAACAACTGGTAAATGTCTTCACTGACATTTTCAACCTCTCCCTGACCGAGTCTGTAATACCTACATGTTTCAAGTAGACCATCATAGTCCCTGTGCCCAAGAATGTGAAGGTAACCTACCTAGCATTCACGTCGGTAGCCATGAAGTGCTTTGAAAGGCTGATCATGGCTCACATTAACACCATTATCCCAAAACCCCACTCCAATTCGCATACCACCCCAACAGATCCATAGATAAATCACACTTCACACTGCCCTTTCCCACCTGGACAAAAGGAACACCTATGTGAGAACGCTGTTCATTGACTACAGCTCAGCGTTCTACACCATAGTGCCCACAAAGCTCATCACTAAGCTAAGGACCCTGGGACGAAACACCTCTCTCTGCAATTGGATCCTGGACATCCTGGCGGGCCACCCCCAGGTGGGGAGGGAAGGCAACAACACATCTGCCACTCTGATCCTTAATAACGGGGCCCCTCAGGGGTGCATGCTTAGTCCCCTCCTGTACTCTTGTTCACCCACAACTGCATGGCCAGGCACGACTCCAACACCATCATTAAGCTTTCTGACGACACAACAGTGGTAGGCCTGATCACCAACAACGATGAGACAGCCTATAAGGAGGAGGTCAGAGACATGGCAGTGTGGTGCCAGGACAACAACCTCTCCCTCAATGTGAGCAAGACAAAGGAGATGATCGTGGACTACAGGAAAAGGAGGGCCGAACAGGCCCCCATTAACATCGACGGGAATGTAGTGGAGCAGGTTGAGAGTTTCAAGTTCCTTGTTATTCATATCACCAACAAACTGTCATGGTCCAAACGCACCAAGACAGTCATGAAGATGGCACAACAACACCTTTTCCCCCTCAGGAGACTGAAAAGATTTGGTATGGGTCCCCAGATCCTCAAAAATTTCTTCAGTTGCATGATTGAGAGCATCCTGGCACATCGAAAAATCGCCTGGTATGGCAACTGCTTGGCATCTGACCATAAGACGCTATAGAGGTTAGTGCGTATGGCTCAATACATCACTGGGGCCAAGCTTCCAGCCATCCAGGACCTATATACTAGACAGTGTCAGAGGAAGGCCCAAAAAATTGTCAAAGTCTCAAGTCACCAAAGTCATAGACTGTTCTCTCTGCTACTACACGGCAAGCGGTACCGGAGCTTTTACGCAGCAGCGTAAAAAAGGGGGGTGGGGGGGCACACAATGCAAATAGTCCGGGTAGCCATTTGATTACCTGTTCAGGAGTCTTGTCCTAGACTTGGCACTCATGCACCGCTTGCCATGCGGTAGTAGAGAGAAAAGTCTCTGACTGGGGTGGCTGGGTCTTTGACAATTTTTATGGCCTTCCTCTGACAATGCCTGGTGTAGAGGTTCTGGATGGCCAGCAGTTTAGCCCCAGTGATGTACTGGGCCATACGCACTACCCTCTGTAGTGCCTTATGGTCAGAGGCCGAGCAAATACCGTACCAGGCAGTGATGCAACCAGTCAGGATGCTTTCGAAGTTGCAGCTGTAGAACCTTTTGAGGATCTCAGGACCCATGCCAAATCCTTTTAGTTTCCTGAGGAGGAATAAGCTTTGTCGTGCCCTCTTCACGACTGTTTTGGTGTGTTTGGACCATTCTAGTTTGTTTTTGATGTGTACACCAAGGAACTTGAAGCTCTCAACCTGCTTCACTACAGCCCCGTCGATGAGAATGGGGCGTGCTCGGTCCTCCTTTTCCTGTATTCCACAATCATCTCCTTAGTCTTGGTTACGTTGAGGGATAGGTTGTTATTCTGCCACCACCCGGCCAGGTCTCTGACCTCCTCCCCTGTATCCAGCACATGTGACAAATAACAGTTGTTTTCATTTGAAAGTATGTGGACACCCCTTCAAATGAATGGATCCGGCTATTTCAGCCGCACCCGTTGCTGACAGGTGTATAAAATCATAGGATGCCACCTTTCCAACAAGTCAAATTTCTGCCCTGCTAGAGCTGCCCCGGTCAACTGTAAGTCATTGTTATTGTGAAGTGGAAACGTCTCGGACCAACAACGGCCGCAAAGTGGTAGGCCACAAAATCTCACAGAATGGGACCGCCAAGTGCTGAAGTGGGTAGCTCGTAAAAACTGTCTGTCCTCTGTTGCAACACTCACTACCGAGCTCCACACCCCCTCTAGAAGCAATGTCTGCACAAAAACTGTTCGTCAGGAACTTCGTGAAATGGGATTCCATGACCGAGCAGCCGCACACAAGCCTAAGTTCACCATGCACAATGCCAAGCATCGGCTGGAGTGGTTTAAAGCTCGCCGCCATTGGACTCTGGAGCAGTGGAAATGCGTTCTCTGGAGTGATGAGTCACACGTCACCATTTGGTAGTCTGATGGACAAATCTGGGTTTGGCTAATACCAGGAGAACGCTACCTGCCCGAATGCATCGCGCCAACTGGAAAGTTTGGAGGAGGAAGATTAATGGTCTGGGGGTGTTTTTCATGATTCGGACTAGGCCCATTAGTTCCAGTGAAGGGAAATCTTAATGCTACATCAGAATGACATTCTGGACGATTTTGTGCATGCAATTTTGTGGCAACAGTTTGGGGAAGGCCCTTTCCTATTTCAGCATGACAATGCCCCCTGTGTGAGATGTTCGACGAGCAGGTGTCCACATACTTTTGGTAATATAGTGTAGGTTGACTCTCAATGTGTTATTATTTTGGGTGAAAGCACCACATACTAAATGAAATCATGACATCTAGAATCTGATCTCTAGGCTGATATACGTACACCCAGTGTAGGTCCCAGTTAAGCTACTATCATCATCGCTACCATCATCATGCAACTCCTCCATTATGTTCCAGTAGTGTTCACACATGCGTAGTGAGCTGTTTCTCCACATAGTGAAAGTCGACATGACATGGCGGCAAATTCAAGATACAGAACCATATGAACAGTTTGCTATTACAGAGGATGAAGGAACAGAAAGAGCGTGGAGATGTGGAAATGGACAGTGAGGAAAAAAGAAAGGAGCTGAGTGTCGGGGGAACTGGTGTGGTGAGGAAAATTGGCAAAAATAAAAAATATACTCCTGTAGGTCAGAAATTGAACCTAACGAGAGTGAGGATGAATTACCTGCGGTGGCAGGTGCGCTGAAGACCACGAGTTAGGACCTTGTCCAGATTATGACAAAGATGATTCTGACCCAGTGGGCGTAGACTTTTTGGACAGAATAGATCCTAGCCATATGGCGTCAGGTTGGATGGAAAAGAGGTTGGGCACTGTTGAATCGTGAGACTAACTTGAAGTGGACTCGTGATTATTTTTGTGTGTGTCTTCCATCCAGAGGGAACCGGCGCTCTGCACCACATACTTCGGGACTTGCTTTGTTTTCCAGAGCAGGGTGTGATCACTGGAGTGGCGTTAAGTGTTGAGGAGGACGAACTGTTTGATGCGATTCAGGCCCGGTGGAGCGTGTGGTGAAACAGAGAAGACGGTCTGTCCTGCTGTTTTGAAACAAGCTTGGCAATGTGCGGGGGCACCGGTTAGTTGAGATAATTAAGGTAATATGTACATGTAGGTAGAGTTAAAGGGACTATAAACAGAGTAGCAGCAGCGTAAAAGAGGGGTCTGGGTAGCCCTTTGATTAACTGTTCAGGAATCTTATGGCTTGGGGATAGAAGCTGTTTAGAAGCCGTTTGCAGTAGCGGAGAGAACAGTTTTTGACTAGGGTGGCTGGAGTCTTCGACAATTTTTTGGGCCTTCCTCTG
This sequence comes from Oncorhynchus keta, assembly GCF_023373465.1. NCBI lineage: Eukaryota > Metazoa > Chordata > Actinopteri > Salmoniformes > Salmonidae > Oncorhynchus > Oncorhynchus keta. The sequence continues at coordinate 19,968,768 of NC_068432.1, read as the reverse complement.
ACACCGCCTGATATAGAGGTCCTGGACAGCAGGAAGCTGGGCCCCAGTGATGTCGGAATCCAAGCAGTTGCCATACCAGGCAGTGATGCAACCAGTCAGGATGCTCTCGATGGTGCAATTGTAGAACATTTTGAGGACCTGAGGACCCATGCCAAATCTTTTCTGTCTCCTGGGGGAGAATAGGCTTTATTGTGCCCTCTTCACGACTGTCTTAGTGTGTTTGGACCATGCTAGTTTGTTAGTGATGTGGACACCAAGGAACTTGAAGCTCTCAACCTGTTCCAATACAGCCTCGTCGATGAGAATGGGGGCGTGCTCTGTCCTCCTTTTCCTGTTGCCCACAATCATCTCCTTTGTCTTGATCAAGTTGAGGGAGAGGTTGTTGTCCTGGCACCCCACAACCAGGTCTCTGACCTCCTCCCTATAGGCTTTCTCATTGGTGATCAGGCCTACCACTGTTCTGTCATCGGCAAACTTGATGATGGTGTTGGATTCGTGCCTGGCCATGCAGTCATGAGTGAACAGGGAGTACAGGAGGGGACTGAGCATGCACCCCTGAGGGGCCCCCATGTTGAGGATCAGAGTGGCGGATGTGTTGTTACCTACCCTTACCACATCGGGGTGGCCTGTCAGGATTTTCAGGATCCACTTGCAGAGGGAGGTGTTTAGTCCCAGGGTCCTTAGCTTAGTGATGAGCTTTGTGGGCACTATGGTGTTGAACGCTGAGCTGTAGTCAATTAATAGCATTCTAACGTTTTCCTTTTGTCCAGGTGGGAAAGGGCAGTGTTGAGTGCAATAGAAATTGTGGACCTGTTGGGGTGGTATTCAAACTGCAGTGGGTCTAGGTTTCTGGTATAATGGTGTTGATGTGGGCCTCCCGGGTGGCGCAGTGGATAAGGGCGCTGTACTGCAGCGCCAGCTGTGCCATCAGAGTCCCTGGATTTGCTCCCAGGCTCTGTCGTAACAGGCCGCGACCAGGAGGTCCGTGCGGCGATGCACAATTGGCCTGGCGTCGTCCGGGTTAGGGAGGGCTTGGTCGGTAGGGATGTCCTTGTCTCATCGCGCACCAGCGACTCCTGTGGAGGGCCGGGCGCAGTGTGCGCTAACCAAGGTTGCCAGATGCACAGTGTACCCTCCGACACATTGGTGCTGCTGGCTTCCGGGTTGGATGCGCGCTGTGTTAAGAAGCAGTACGGCTGGTAGGGTTGTGTATCGGAGGACGCATGACTTTCAACCTTCGTCTCTCCCGAGCCCGTTGTAGCGATGAGACAAGATAGTAGCTACTACAACAATTGGATACCACGAAATTGGGGAGAAAGAAGGGGTCAAATTTAAAATTTTTGTTTTTTAAAATGGTGTTGATGTGAGCCTTTCAAAGCACTTCATGGCTACAGACGTGAGTGCTACGGGTCGGCAGTCATTTAGGCAGGTTACCATAGTGTTCTTGGGCACAGGGACTATGGTGGTCTGCTTGAAACATGTTGGTATTACAGACTCAGGGACAGGTTGAAAATGTCACTGAAGACACTTGCCAGTTTATCAGCACATGCTCGGAGCACACGTCCTGGTAATCTGTCTGACTCTGTGGCCTTGTAAATGTTGACCTGTTTAAAGGTCTTACGGAGAGCGTGATCACACAGTCATCCGGAACAGCTGGTGCTCTCATGCATGTTTCAGTGTTACTTGCATCGAATCGAGCATAGAAGTAATTTTGCTCCTCTGGTAGGCTTGTGTCACTGGACAAGCTCGTGGCTGTGCTTCCCTTTGTAGTCTGTATTATTTTGCAAGTCCTGCCATATCCAATGAGTGTCGGGGCCGGTGTAGTACGATTCAATCTTAGTCCTGTGTTGACGCTTTGCCTGTTTGATGGTTCGTCAGAGGGCATAGCGTAATTTCTTATAAGCTTTGGGTAAGAGTACAGCTCCTTGAAAGCGACAGCTCTACCCTTTAGCTCAGTGCGAATGTTGCCTGTAATCCATGGCTTCTGGTTGGAGTATGTACGTACGGTCACTGTGGGGACGACGTCATCGATGCTCTTATTGATGAAGCCAGTGACTAATGTGGTGTACTCCTGAATGCCATTGGAAGAATCCCAGAACATATTCCAGTTTGTACTAGCAAACAGTAGCTGTAGCTTCATCTGTAGCTGCTTCATCTGTCAACTTTCTTATTGACCGAGTCCTTGGTGCTTCCTGCTTTAGCTTTTGCTTGTAAGCAGGAATCAGGAGGATAGAATTCTGGTCAGATTTGCCAAATGGAGGGCAAGTGAGAGCTTTGTACGCGTCTCTGTGTGTGGAGTAAAGGTGGTCTAGTGTTTTTTTCCCCTCTGGTTGCACATTTAACATGCTGATAGAAATGTGGTATAACTGATTTGAGTTTCCCTGCATTAACGTCCCCGGTCACTAGGAGCGCTGCCCCTGGATGAGTGTTTTCCTGTTTGCTTAATGCCGTATACAGCTCATTGAGTGCGGTCTTAGTGCCAGCATCGGTCTGCGGTGGTATATGTACAGCTCTGAAAAATATAGATGATAACTCTCTTGGTAAACAGTGTGGTCTTCAGCTTATCATGAGATGCTCACCTGAGGTAGAGTAAAACCTTGAGACTTCCTTAGATTTCGTGCACCAGCTGTTGTTTACAAATATATATAGGCCACCGCCCCTTGTCTTACCAGAGGCCGCTGTTCTATCCTGCCGAAAAAGCTTACAACCCGCCAGCTGTATGTTAATATTGTCATTGTTCAGCCACGACTCGGTGAAACATAAGATATTACAGTTTTTAATGTCCCGTTGGTAGGATATACGTGCTTGTAGTTCGTCTATTTTATTATTGATTTATTGTACGTTGGCTAATAGTACCGATGGTGAAGGTAGATTACCGTCTCGGCGATGGATCCTTACAGGGCACCCGGACCGTCGTTCATGGTGTCTGGAGTAAATCCTTCCCGTCCGACTCGTTGAAGAAAATAATTCCCCCAGTACGGGGGAGTAATGACTGCCCTGATATCAAGAAGCTCTTTTCGGTCATAAGCCATGGTGGCAGAAACATTATGTACAAAATAAGTTACAAATAATGCGAAAGAACCTACACAATAGCACAATTGGTTACAGGATCGTAAAACCGTGGCCAACTCTTTCGGTGCCATTACTGTGTCAGTTATTCAGTTATCCTGTGAGAACCTTTGTACCAAACCCATTACAGTGTTTTAAGTGCCAAACTTATGGTCATGTTGCAGCAGTGTGTTGGAGGGAGATTTTTATATGTGAAGTGTACAGGAGGGCATGAGACAAAGGAATGTGGAGTGTTGAGGGAAAAAGCTGTGTGTGTTAACTGCAGGGGAACCCATGGTGCTGGAGATCAGAAGTGTCTGATGAAAGAAAGGCAGGTCGAGGTTGCCAGGATCAGAGTAGAACAGAAGGTGTCCTTTGCTGAGGCAATCAAGAGAGTAATAAAGGAAGATGGGTCCAGGGCGAGGGATCGTAAGAAGCTCCCTGTGAGTAGGCCGTGGCCAATATAGAGTGATAGGAATACTGTGTTTCAGTAAGGTTGGCTTCTTAGCGTTCATAGCCACGGTTATTTACTGTACCACAGAAATAGAACGTAAATCACAGAAAATAAATGTTGTGGTGGCAGGGAAGTACTTGGGTGTACGAGATTTTACTGTAGAGGAGTTACAAGGTGTGTTAAACGATAGTGTTCTGGCTGCTGGCCTGATGTTGGATCAGATAGTGCCAAGTAGTGGAATAGTGGTGAGGTTTTAATGGGTGTAGGGTTAGTTGGTAGGGCAATTTTCCTTCCCTTTTCCCCATCCTTTTGCCCTTCTCTTTCGTGTCACGAAGTGTGAGGAATTCACACTCCAGAACAGTAGGTGGAAACCAATGATGTATATTAACTCTGAATGACTGACAGGGGCTGCTGTATTTAACCCACTGCACAGCCATTTTGGTAATCTTGTACTAAAAATATTTAGAAATGCATTTATTAATGTCTACATTTGCCTTTGACACATGCATTATATCACAGACACCTTAATGCATACTTTATATTATATTATGCGAGTAAAACATGAAAATATATTTCTTTCATTAAAGTTATTTATTTATTTAGGTTCTAATGTTACTGTCCCCACTACAAGAACAAAATACTACAATTAGTTTAATTGTGTCCTTGAAACATTTAATTGAAATATTGTAGAATTCCATGCATTCCTATGGAGGACTGCTCATACTCGGGAGTGCCAATGTGGCCGACCGGTGGCTTCGAAGCCTCTCAATGGCCAATACATAGCATCAGCAATCCAGGGTTTATATACGTAATTGGCGGAAACACAGGAGCCTCACAATCCAGTACAGTAGGTAGATCAATATCAATTTCTTGTTTTGCTCTTAGGAACAGGGCACAATTGAAAGGAGTGTTTTCTGGGGTAGCATTCATTATGTGGATGGAGCAATTGAAGTTGAAGATTCCGTGTGTTTGTGATGCCTGCCATTTGGTGCAGGGCAGACCCAGTGGGGAGTGTGGTGAAACAGAGGAGTCACTTTCAGTCCCTTTGAGTGTTGAGTCAGTCTCTACCCAACAAAGTAATGTAAGGATATATTAGTTATCCTATTAGTTATCCTGTTAGAGCTTTTGTGCCGTATACACTGCATTGTTCCATGGTCATGTGGCAGCAGTATATAGGAAGGAGATTCCAAGATGTGGGAAGTGTGCTGGAAGGCATGGGACATAGGATTGTGTAGTTTCGGTGGATAAAGTTGTGTATGTCAATTGTAGGGGTGCCCAAGTTGCTGGAGATCGGAAGTGTCCGGTGCGAGAGAGGCAGGTTTAAGTGACCAGAGTCAGAGTAGAGCAGAAGATTGTCATATGCTGAGGCAGTGAAGACATTAGAGGAGGATGGTTCCACCTTTCAGTTGGTTGCGATCAACCAATACAAATGTAAAGAAGAGCTGTTTCTTGTACTGGCTATACAAGTACTTAGTAGTGGGGATGTTTGTGTTGTAGCTTCAATGAGCAAGGCAGAGGCAAAAGGCCTCATTTAGCTCTCTTGTAGCTTTGTCAACTATGTGTGTGTTTTCTATACCTGTTCGCACCTCCTCTCTGTAGGCTCTACAGACACTCCCCACCCCTTGGCTGCAACCCTTTTCATTTAGTGTACCCTGCGAGCACAACCCATGTGGAATTACGGGTCTCTGGCAGCATTTGAAACTGCCTATTTGCTGTCAAGAACATCAAGTTAATCTCAGCCTATGCTGCCTTTCAGTACCTTGACGTTTTGGCCCTGACGGAGACATGGATCACCCCAGAGAACACTGCTACTCCAGCTGCTCTTTCTTCATTTAACTATGTTTTCTCTCATAGTCCGAGAACACCTGGTTGTCATGGTCGTTGCAAAGCTTCCAGTCGAAACTCGCATCCACTACAAGACCATGGTGCTTACCTATGGAACAGCAAGAGGAACTGTCCCTCCCTACCTTCAGGCTATGCTCAAACCCTACACCCTAACCTGAGCACTCTGTTCTGCCACCTCAGGTCTCTTGGCCCTCCCACCCCTACGGGAAGGCAGCTCCCGCTCAGCCCAGTCCCAAACTTTTACTGTACTGGCACCCCAATGGTGGAACCAGGTTCCGCCTGAAGCTAAGACAGCAGAATCCCTGCCCATCTTCCGAAAACATACCTCTTCAAACAGTATCTTAAATAATCGTCCTCATCCCCTCAAAAATAAAGAATAAAAATGTATCCTACCTCTTCAAACAATATCTTAAATAATCCTCATCACCTCGAAAATAAAGAATAAAAATGTATCCTACCTCTTCAAACAATATCTTAAATAATCCTCATCACCTCGAAAATAAAGAATAAAAATGTATCCTACCTCTTCAAACAATATCTTAAATAATCCTCATCACCTCGAAAATAAAGAATAAAATTAACCCGGACTTGCACTTGACCCCCTGTTACTGAGGAAGAAAATGTACTTTCTACGCCTGTGATATGTGGTTGTCCCATCTAGCTATCTTAAGATGAATGCACTAACTGTAAGTCGCTCTGGATAAGAGTGTCTGCTAAATACTATAATGGAAATGTAAAATGAATAAGACTTTAAATGTGATAGGAAAGCATCCAACAGGAATGTGATTATTGCAAGGAAACAGAGACAGTGGGGCATGTATTGATACCGTGTGGGCAGTATGAGAGGTAAAGAGAGAGGCTGAGATCTAGTATAAGGGAGAAGGAGATACAGTCAATTTTATATTGAATATGTTGAAAATAGTATATTCAGTAGAACTCCATTCGATACAGTCGCAAATATTTTTTAAAGAGAAACAGGGCTGGCTGGTAGGATTTAGTTTCACCCTGTCGCTGGCACACACTGCATTGCAGTAGGTGGCAGTAATGCACCATAACGTTGTATGCCAACCGCCGAAGAAGAAAAAGAGCTGTTTCTCCAATTATGTTGCCTTCCATGTAGCAGGCAGCCTGTTTTCTTGGACACTTCAATCTAGTTTTCTCCTACACCAAGCTGGTTATAGCATTTCCACCTCCCTGGAAACCATGGCCGAACAGGCCACGGAATCGGCCCGGCAGCCCCAGCACGACGGTAAAGCTTGTTCTTTTTTGGAAGTATATGATGTGGTGACGTTTCGAGCTAATCCAGATACCATAAGAGGCCTGTGAATCTTCGGTTTAGCTAGCACCATCACCCGACGTGTCACCAACCTTACCTATACTTGGACATTATTTCACAATGGATGTATATAATGCATAGCGAGCTTCACGGGCACCAAACTAGATGTGCATACTTTGTTAGAAAATACATGTATCGTTACATTTTGCGCGATAAGAATGGCATATGATTGCTGACCCACCTGTCTGGATCTATTTTAGCCACAGACGACGCTTAACTAGATAGTCGAACTGTGTTGATGCTAACTACGTTAGCTAGCTAGCTAGCTGTCATTGTTGTTTTGCAGCGCTTGACAGTGTATGCGAGTTATTCGACGGAGTGGAAGTTGGATAGTGGTGGTTATAATTGTACATGTAGCAAACGTTTTCGAAAACAGTTTTTATTGACGCATGAATATTCAGTCATTTAGTTCTCCATCCTCTGCCCTGGTTTGCAAAATGTAGCGTCTAGCCCTAAAGTTATACAGGTAACGGTTTGGGGACTGGCCAATGTATGACGTTTTGCTCCAGACTAGTTTAGTTTACTAGCAAGCTAGTAACGTTAGCCACACTCCACAGATAAATTGTATGCCAACATGTCTTTATACATTGAGCCTATGATTGAATTGAAATAATTATTTTTCTCTAAATAGCTACACCAAATCTGGTAAAGGAGATAATGAAATGTGTCATGACAATGCCGGTGTTTACATGAATTTGCGCATGTGCCCGGTGATTTCAACCGTAGTACCGACGCTCTAAAAAGTCGGATAAATAATACTTTACTGTGGATATTTTGTCTAAAATTCCAACCCACTGAAGGAACAACCGCAGACAATCGGTATTTTTAACTTCAAATGCAATTTTATTTAACATTCAGGCATGCTTTCCAAGTCATACTGATTTATTAGGAAACCTACGTTTATGCTCTCCATAACGACTGAGATTGGTCTGTTGTGGGCATTTTGAGTAGTGAGTTAGGCTATGCATTGTTAAGAATGGGGAAAACTGTACAGTATGTAGCCTAAAGCTAGTGGACAGATGGGCCTATACCTCAAGTAGGCCTAAAGCCCCAAATCATCAAAGATTGGAACTTGCAACTAGTGTACTTTCTGCGCTGGAAATTGACTCTAAGAAGTAGGCTATATAACCATTATGTTGGACACCGGGGAAGTTACTTTTCAGGCACCCCATGTTGTTTTATATGTATAAACTTGAATCTCTGAACAACTTGGAAAACCTCGAGTTTGTTATTTGGTAGGCTCATGTCATAGATCTTTGTTTAGTTTGCGTGTCTTAATGGTCAAACCTTTTGCTGACACTGTCAGTATGCCAATAGTCATTAATAGATCTTGCCCCTAGAATGCTGCTTTGTATTTTGTACTGCACAGGTGTCATCATTTTTGATTGGCTACAATTAGTGAGATTGATTTGCTCTTTGTCCACCAGTTAAACCTCCATTTATTGTATGCTATAAAAAACACCAACAGTGCTTATTGTTGAAGTGAAGACCATACCCTCCCACTCAGTCCTGCCTGGGCAATACTTTTTTTGACCAGATTCCCCCTTAAAATAAATAACATCCCCTCTTTCAGGCTGCTGGTTGTAAAGAGAAATACCTTTTTATTTCTGGAAGTTTCTTTTAGTGTTCTTGTTTTGTCCTCTTCCTTAGTGGTGCTCCAGCAGCGAATGGCAGCCCTGGAGCAGGAGAGAGCAGAGTTCTTCAAGCTCAAACAACAACTGGAGTCTGAGTTCAACCAGAAACGGGCCAAGTTCAAAGAGCTCTACATGTCCAAAGAAGGTGACTGTTCAATGTAGGGGTGTGACCTGAATTAGGGATCATTAACATTTAGAAAAAAAACTTAATTGAAACACCCCTTAGCCTACAATTTCCATTTCCCCGCAGAAGTCTAACATAATAAAAACATCCCCATCAAAAGCTGTCTTTTTAAGCTAGGGATATATTTTTTTTTGCATGGGTTGCTTCTCAATCCACTGCATCCACTGATATCTCCCTTCCGCATCTGCGGTAGAAAAAAAAAAGAAAAGAGAACGTAACCCGACTCAACCTTCCTTCTCCCGCTCCTGCTGGCTTTCAGCAGATTCTGCTCTTCTGAAGTTGCTGGTAGTAGGCTGCTACACGAGGAGGCAGTAGGCTGCTACACGAGGAGTCGGCAACCTTTCTCATGTTGAAAACATTTCTACTGATCTGCGTGCCATTATGGTATTCATATGCACATTTTTGTGGAACAGTTTAATTTCATTTTAATAAAATGTAGGTACTGTATCTCAATCATTGTCATGTGGTTAATCAAAATTCTATCCAAATTAAAATGATACAAACCTAACAAGTAACTTAATGCCAACTATTTAAAAATAGCCTACATAAAGGCAACAAATAAAAACATTGCTGCCTGCGGGTAGAAAATATTCAGATTTTAATAAAATAATCCTATAAATCACATTGTTGCAGACACGCCATGCATAGCCAAACTTGAAACATTCTTTCAACTTGGGTCTGGCCTGAAGCTTGTGCTAACAAACTTGCAACATTGTATAAAATATTCTGGGCCCTCAGAATTTCCAGCTCCAGTGAGCTCGGGACAGACACAGCTGTAGGCTATTTGCTCAAGGGATAAGTTTCCACTGGATCAGAGCATGATATTTTTTCCTTTCTCGCAGAGTGGGTATCGAAAGATTTTTCAAATACATTGAAGAAATATTGACATTCTCAATGGATGTAAAAATAGACTTTGTTTTCTTGCTGTTTGAGGGGAAGAAAGCTCCACAGCTCATTAGTCGTGGTGCGTTAAGCCAATCAGAAATACTATCAGAACCTCTAATGAGAACATTTTATATGCCTACTTTTGCGTGCAGGCCTACTTCTATGCATAATCAGGTGCGTGTCCTTATTCAACATTGACAGGAGCGAGCGCACCAAACAAAAGACAATAACTAAATTGACAGCTCGTAAATGGAATGAAATAACCCACAACTTGTTTCTCACAAGTGTAGCATAGGTTGTGCACTCTGCAAACTACATGTCAACTCTGAGAATTAATAAATGACGAATAATAATATATTGAATGCATTAACAGAAATTACCGTAACCAAACACTATTAGAAGTGATACATTATTTCCTATCACCAGTATTATATTTACCGTTATGTAATGGAAAATTGATAGACACTAACAGTCAAACGCAAACAATTTGCATGTTATGAAACAATGAATGTGCACCACTTGTTTGGAGAGAGATGTGCATCTTAGCCACACTCTCCTTCTTGGACTGCCATCCCCACGGCCTTTGCAATGGAGGTGAGCGCTCTTTGGTCGGTAGTCAGAACTGTATTTCCCCCTAGCGGTCATGCAGGACCATATCTGAATTGTGATTTCACGTCACTTAATTTTTAAAAAATTTTTTTACAAGATTTTTTAAAACGTTTGATCATTGAACTAGGGATGTTGACTATCATGCCATTTTGCTAATTGTAAACTCCCAACTAATTGTAAGCTTCATGAATATGGGAGAGGGAAAGGGGGATACCTAGTCAGTTGTACAACTGAAATGTCTTCCGCATTTAATTCAACCCCTCTGATTCAGACATCCACGTCTTCGGCGCCCGGGCCCTGGTCTCCTAGAACATATCTGGCCTTATCATTGGGTAACTCTTGTATTTTCCTCAGTTCCTCAATTTTCTTCCCCAGAGGAGCTGAAGAGCCAGGCAGCATCTCTGGAGGCGGCCCAGTCGGAGCTGAGTCGTGTCCAGGCCCAGCTGGAACAGGCCCAGGCAGACATGGAGAACATCAAGGCAGTGGCCACTGTGTCAGAGAGCACCAAGCAGGAGGCCGTTGACCAGGTCAAGGGACAGTGGCAGGAGGAGGTGACCTCCCTACAGGCCATCATGAAAGGTAGCTAGGCGAACTCTACTTTGCCTCCTCTGGCTCTCATTTTGCCATTCAGTATCTTGTTGGTGACATTGTTGGAAGGCTTTCAGAAAAGCTGTAACCCATGGAACATTTAGTCTAGTCTAGGCCTTCATAAAAGGCAGTCATTAATTCTGTTACAGCCCTGATGACGTATCATCTTAGCCTGACACGCAGACATTAAAATAGAATAGGATTACAATTCTGTGGCTAAATAAGTTGAGTTGAAGAGTTAAGCAGTGATAAGCCTGGTTGCAAATGAACTGCTACACTTTACACCCCCCCCTCAGACACAGTGCGTGAGTACGAGGTGCAGTTCCACCAGCGCCTGGAGCAGGAGCGTGCTCAATGGAACCAGTACAGGGAGGCGGTGGAGAGGGAGATGGGCGAGCTGAGACACCGCCTCTCAGAGGGTGGACAGGAGGAAGAGAACTTGGAGAACGACATGAAAAAGGTAGGCTGGTTTCACACCTGGGGTGGGGGGGTCATCAGAGTACATGTATCGTTTTGTCAGGGTTGGGGTCAATTCCATTTCAATTCAGGAAGGAAACAGAAATGCCAATTCCAAATCATTTTTTTTATAGAGAAGTGTTGATGAGAATTATAATTTTAGATTACTTCCTGAATTGACTGAATTGAAATGGAATTGAGCACTTTTGTTTTAGATTCGACTTATTTGTCTGTTTTGATTCAAGGTCAATAGAGTTGGACTTGATTTGAATGTCTTTTTTCCCCCAAGGCTCAGGAAGGTGCAGAGAAGCTGCGGTCGGTGGTGATGCCCATGGAGCAGGAGATGGCAGCTCTGAAAGCCAAGCTGACAATGGCAGAGGACAGGGTAAAGGAGCTGGAAGCCTCAAAGGTTAGTCAATGGGGACTGTAAAGGAAAATGGATGCTGTGGAAGTTAGACTTTTACAATACAAAAACTCCATGATGCTAATTTTATTAACAAAACAATGTCATCCATCCAAAATGTCAATTGAAGTATGGGTTATATCCTTTGCAAAGGAACATGTTTTTGTGTTGATTATTTATGACATTTATAGGGACAACTGTGAAGTGATACAGAGGGGGGGAAAAATGTCTAAAAATGGCTTACAGTTGAAATATGTCATGAGTTGGATGACAAATTTTCATTCTGTAGGTAAAGGAGCTCAATCATGTCCTGGAAGCAGAGAAATCCTGCCGCACAGACCTGGAGATGTACGTGGCGGTGCTCAACACTCAGAAGTCTGTCCTTCAGGAGGATGCAGAGAAACTACGTAAAGAGCTCCATGAAGGTGACTCACTTGAAAAGCTTTATTCAAATGCATGCTGTAAAACTTTAGGAAAAAATATGTGAGAGACTTCAATACAAGAGTACAGCACAGTATTCTTTCTCTTTACCTCCACTTCTCTCAATCTCCCCCACCCCCTTTTCTAAATAACATATTTTCTTAGTTTGTCACCTGCTGGAGCTGGAGCGGCAGCAGCACAACCAGCTGAAGCACACGTGGCAGCGGGCCAACGACCAGTTCCTGGAGTCCCAGAGGCTGCTGATGAGGGACATGCAGAGGATCGAGAACGTGCTCTCCTCCGAGCAGTTCCGCCAGGTGGAGGAGATCAAGAAGAGGGACCAGGTACGCACACTAACGATAAATTACCATTAATTAGCTAGAGCTGGGTGATATGGACTTAGTCATATTGTGATGAATGTAACTATTTTGCTTGATTACAAATACAACGATAAAACAAAATGTCTTAATGGACAGTTACTTTACATTAGCGGCAGGGCTCTAGACAAAATGCTTTCAGTGCCAAGTAAGAACTGATGGTAGCCTATGTTGAAAAAATAAGCTATTTCATCTAACATATCCAGGGAATGCGTGATTTTACATTTTGATGGGCAACCTGGCAAAATAAAATCCAGAAATATCAGATTTATTTTTGGATCTTCAGAGAATTTGCCGACATCTTGCTCCCGAGTGGCGCAGTGGTCTAAGGCACTGCATGTCAGTGCAAGAGGTATAACTACAGTTCCTGGTTTGAATCCAGGCTGTATCACATCCTGCCGTGATTGAGAGTCTCATAATGTGGCACACAATTGGCCTCGCCAAGTAGGCCATCATTGTAAATAAGAATTTGTTCTTAATGGACTTAACTAGGTTAAATAAAGTAAGCTACAGTGGCAAGGGAAAGTATTTGAACCTGTTGGAATTATCTGGATTTCTACATAAATTGGTTATAAAATTTGATCTGACCTTCCTCTAAGTCACAACAATATTTACACAGTGTGCTTAAACTAATAACGCACAAACAATATGTTTCCATGTCTTTATTGAACATACTGTGTAAACTTTCACAGTGTACGGTGTAAAAAGTATGTGAACCCTTGGATTTAATAACTGGTTACCCACCTTAGGCAGCAATAAACTCAACCATACAGTAAGGAGGAATTTTGGACCATTCCTCTTTACAAAACTGTTCCAATTGAGCAGTATTCTTAGGATGTCTGGTGTGAACCGCTCAAGGTCATGATACAGCATTTTAAATTGGGTTGAGGTCAGGACTCTGACTGGGCCAGTCCAGAAAGCGTATTTTCTTCTGGTGAAGCCATTCTGTTGTTGTTTTCCTTCTGTGTTTTGGGTCGTTGTCCTGTTGCATCACCCACTTTGGCGGACAGATAGCCTTACATTCTCCTGCAAAATGTCTTGATAAACTTGGGAATTCATTTTTCTGTTAATGATAGCAAGCTGTCCAGGCCCTAAAGCAGCCCCAACCATGATGCTCCCTACACCATACTTTACAGTTGGTTTTGATGTTGGTGTGCTGTGCCTTTTTTTCTCCACACATAGTATTGTGTTCCTTCCAAACAATTCAACTTTAGTTTAATCTGTCCACAGAATATTTTGCCAGTAGCGCTGTGGAACATCCAGGTGCTCTTTCGCTAACTTCAGACATGCAGCAATGTTTTTTTTGGACAGCCGTGGGATCCTCCCATAAAATACCATTCTTGTTTAGTGTTTTACGTATCGTAGACTTGTCAGAGATGTTAGCATGTTTCAGAGATTTCTGTAAGTCTAGCTGACACGCTAGGATTCTTCTTAACCTCATTGAGCATTCTCCGCTGTGCTTTTGCAGTCATCTTTGCAGGATAGCCACTCCTAGGGAGAGTAGCAACAGTGCTGAGCTTTCTCCATTTATAGACCATATGTCTTACTGTGGACTGATGAACATCAAGGCTTTGAGATATTTTTGCTTTATACAAATCAACAATTCTTAGATCTTCTGAGTTCTCTTTTGTTTGAGGCATGGTTCACATCAGGCAATGCTTCTTGTGAATAGCAAATTCAAATTTTGTGAGTGTTTTATAGGGCAGGGCAGCTCTAACCAACATCTCCAATCTCGTCTTATTGATTGGACTCCAGGTTAGCTGACCCCTGACTCCAATTAGCTTTTGGAAAAGTTAGTAGCCTAAGGGTTCACATACTTTTGTGTGAATGTTTAAACATAGACAAAAATAAACTAACACACAAATTATTGTAAACACACTGTCTATTGTTGTGACAAATATGACACATTTTATGCAGAAATCCAGGTAATTCCAAAGGGTTCACATACTTTGTCTTGCCACTATATTATTCCCCACCTCAAAACACTTAGCTGAATTTCTAACTCTGAATCCAATATTGCTGCTATATTGATTGATTATCAGTAAATGTAAACTCATGTCCTACAACTTTCCAGCGCTAGACCTAGGCTATTTGATGTAGGTCGTTTTTCCTAGCCACCATGCTAATGCATTGCTTGCTCTTTGGGGTTTTAAGCTGGGTTTCTGTGTAAGCACTTTGTGACAACTACTGATGCTTGGGATTTATAAATAAATTAGATGTAGTCCTATTAACTGCAAATGGCACGTTTGTCTCTGCTCCACTCCAAGGGTGTTTATTCACTATTTAAATAAACACCCTTGCACAGAATAACTTTTGCGGCTCCGCCATCTTTTTATTTTTGATAGAGGTTAGGTTTTCCAGTTTAGCCTTCTGGCCTACTCTACGTGACATAGGAAAGGTACTTGAAGTTGAAACGGGGTGGAACACCATGGAATCGTCTGGTGAAGGAGAGGTAAAGTATGAGGAACTAGGAGCCCGACCAAGGGGCCAAACACAACCAGAACCGTTTGAGCTACCAGTTGAACCAGCAGATAGTCATAAAAGACCAGCTGACTGAAGGAGCAGTTGGGGTACCAGAACCACACCCAACCATGGTAGCCCTTTTCCAGCAACTTTTCACCTGCCTTGAGAGGAGGGATGAATTCACTGATTTGCGGTGCGCCATCCCACCGCTGCCACCATATGTCACGTAGAGTAGGCCAGAAGGCTAAACTGGAAAACCTAACCTCCATCAAAATAAAAAGATGGCGGAGCCGCAAAAGTTACTCTGTGCAAGGGTGTTTATTTACATAGTGATTCCAGAAGAAAAACAACAGTACTGCCATCAAAAGTATACCTGATGGGGACAGCTTAAAACAATGCTGCCCCATCCACAGCTCAATCCAAAATGCCTTCCTCAATGAACTGAGAGGCTCCTTTTGTAGGGGTAGCCCCTCCCATCAGAACAATTAACACTAATTAATTAAGCAGTTACCTATTCAAACCAACATTTTCCATTCAACTAAACATACTAAAGTATATACATTGCAACATATTTTTTATGAAACAATATCCCAATATAACATTTACAAAATCATATCCCTACTGACATGGTGTCTTTTAATATGCCCATTTACATTAACGAGCCATTTGGGACAGGCACTACAAAGTCAGCCCGATTCCCTTAGCTCTGGTCCTTATCCAGCATACCCAGAAGCTACAGTGATGGAGAGAGGGAACAGAACCAAACCAACAAAGTGCTCATCCATAACATTGATGAGTATAATAAACATTGCTTACATTAAACATGAATGCTTATCTGTATATTCTTTGTACCATAACCAGGTTATTGATGGGAGGTAAGTGTGAAATGTATGTACTAAGATAGGGACGTTAACTTATGTGTCGACCCACATTATTAACGTAGCCGATAATGGAGCAGGGAGGCGTGCGTGTTAGTGTACCAAATGCTGCCTGGGGCCTGTGACGGACTTCTCTGTCACAGTGCCATGAACTCCATATTAAGAGGTAAGAAATAAATTATATACTCCCAGAATGCTGTGACTGGTCAGGCGTACAATAAATGCTTCAGTAAGAGGAAGGCAATGTTGTTGTATGTCATTTTCGGTTTATCATCCCAGGTTTAACTCACACCCAGAGTCAGAGGGGGGTGTGTATGGGGGGGTGTTTGACCGTGCACGGGTGAATCAGATGGTACATGAGAAAGAGTAAATACCGTGTCAGCTTGACAGTGTACTGACATTTATCAACAGGATATTGTGCGCTTATGGGAATGCAAGCCAGTTGATAAGGTAGAAATACCCTGTCAAAGTGTAACATTGTTTACAAGTCGTATTTACATGCTCAGACTATTAATTTACATTGTTTGCTTCCCCCCAGGAGGAGGATGATAATGAAAGGATCATCCAGGCTAAGGAGCAAAACGAGGAGGACGGGACAGAAACCGAACCTTTAGAAGACTCATTTCTTGGGCTCAGTACTGAAGAGGTAGGGATATGACATCACCAACACCTTACCGAGAGCACATTACCCCAGACACACACAATTCTCTGAGGTCAACCGCTCCATAAAACATTCTCGTTCATATTGTATATGTGACCCACCACCTGGATTCCGTCCTATGCCACAAAATTTTAAATAGTGTTCTTTACATTGTATAAAAGTAGACGGGCTACAAAATGGTATACTGAGCAGAAATGTAAACGCAACAATTTCAAAGATTTTCCTGAGTTACAGTTCATATAAGGAAATCAATTTCATCTATGCATTTCACATGACTGGGAATATAGATATGCATCTCTTGGTCACAGGTGGATAGCTTTAAAAAAACATGTATCTGGTGTGACCACGATTTGCCTCGTGCGGTGTGACACATCTCCTTTGCATAGAGTTGATTAGGCTGTTGATTGTGGCCTGTGGAATGTTGTCCCACTCCTCTTCAATGGCTGTGCGAAGTTGCTGGATATTGTCTGGAACTGGAATGCGCTGTCATACACGTCGATCCAGAGCATCCTACACATGCTCAATGTGTGACATATCTGGTAAGTATGCAGGCCAAGGAAGAACTGGGACATTTTCAGCTTTCAGGAATTGTATACAGATCCTTACGACATGGGGCTGTGCATAATCATGGTACAACATGAGGTAATGGCAGTGGATGAATGGCACGACAACGTGCCTTAGGATCTCGTCACGGTATCTCTGTGCATTCAAAAGTCCATCGATAAAATGCAATTGTGTTTGTTGTCTGTAGTTTATGCCTGCCCATACTATAACCCCATCTCCACCATGGGGCACTCTGTTCACAACGTTGACATCCGCAAACCACTTGCCCACACAACACCATACATGCGGTCTGTGGTTGTGAGGCCGGTTGGACGTACTGCCAAATTCTCTAAAACGACGTTGGAGGCGGTTTATGGTAGAGAAATGAACATTAATTTCTCTTGCAACAACTCTGGTGGACATTCCTGCAGTCAGCATGCCAATTGCACGCTCCCTCAAATCTTGAAACATCTGTGGCATTGGAGTTGTGTCACAATTGCAAATTTTCGTGGCCTTTTATTGTCCCCAGCACAAGGTGCACCTGTGTAATGATCTTGGAGTTTAATCAGCTTCTTGATATGCCACACCTGTCAGGTAGATGGGTTATCTTGGCAAAGGATGAATGCTCACTAACAGGGATGGAAACATATTTGTGCTCAATTTGAGAAGTTTTTTTGTGCGTATTGAACATTTCTGGGATCTTTTATTTCAGCTCATGAAACATGGGACCAACACTTTATATGTTGTGTTTATATTTTTGTTCAGTATATGTCATACACTGCAGTTGAGAAATAATGAAAGTAATTCTGCTTTTAAAGTTGATAAACATCTAACCCCACTTTTGATAAAATAGCCTGTGAATGTTTTGGTACAGCTACATGAAGTAGTCGCCTGGAATCAGTTTCATTTTTATCAAAAGTGGGGTGTGCCTTCGTAAAAGTTAATTTGTGGAATTTCTTTCCTTAATGCGTTTGAGCCAATCTGTTGTGTTGTGACAAAGTAGGGGTGGTATACAGATATCCCTATTTGGTAAATATTATGGCAAGAACAGCTCAAATAAGCAAAGAGAAACGACTGTGCATTATTACTTTGACTGACTTATGTCTTAATGTGGAACATTTCATTAACTTTGAACGTTTCTTCAAGTGCAGTCGCAAAAAAACATCAAGCTCTATAATGAAACTAGTTCTCATGAGGACTTTCACAGAGGATAAGTTCATTAGTTACCAGCCTCAGAAATTGCAGCCCCAAAAAAATGCTTCAGAGTTCAAATAACAGACACATCTCAACATCAACGGTTCAGACGAGACTGAGTGAATTAGTCCTTCATGGTCGAATTGCTGCATAGAAACCACTACTAATAAAGTACACCAATAAGAAGAGACTTGCTTGTGCCAAGAAACGCAAGCAATGGACATTAGACTTGTGGACATCTGTACTTTGGTCCGATGAGTCTAAATTTGAGATTTTTGGTTCCAACCGCTGTCTTTGTGAGACGCAGAGAAGGTGAATGGATGATCTCCACATGTGTGGTTCCCACCGTGAAGCATGGATGAGGACGTGTGGGGTGCGTTGCTGGTGATGCTGTCTGTGATTTATTTAGAATTCAAGGCACACTTAACCAGCATGCTACCACAGCATTCTGCAGCAATAAACCATCCCATCTAGTTTGCGTTTAGTGGGATTATCATTTGTTTTTCAACAGGACAAGGTGCTATTTCATAGATTTAATGTCTTCACTATTATTCTACAATGTAAAAATAAAGAAAAACCCTTGAATGAGTAGTTGTGTCCAAGCTTTTGACTGGTAGTGTATGTGATTGACGATGGTGTCAATATTGGAGAGGTTGGCCAGAACCTTGGGCAGGAGGGAGTTGATGTCATGGACACGGGCTCCTGGGTGTCATTGGCTCTTGGTCCGTCAACACAGACTGTAGGCAGGCCAGAATCTCTCACCATCAAGATGCCCACAATGATGGTGGTTGTGATGGAATCCAATGCAGAAGGAAGAGGGGGAGCAGGATGGGACTGCCTCGGGCAGGGCGGATGAAGGCTTCGAGCCAAGCCAGCCAGACTTTTCGCACCCGCAACAGCAGATGGTGTCGGAAACCCCAGCAAGGTGGAAGATGGTCCGAAACCCTTCAGCAGGTCACAGACTCAAGACAGAACTGTGGTGGCCGTGAGGGAGGGTGCCACAGGGAGGCCGCCGGCTGGTGGTATACTCCCAGGATCCATGCTGACTCCCGGGCTGGTAGGTCCGTCTCAAGTGGGCCAAAGCTGTTTGATAGCTGGATCGGGTAGATGAAGGGTGGCCAGACTGCCTCCCCGATCTCCTACGCCTTGCGAGTGTCCAGTCTCCCATGGGCTGCAAAATTGAGGTTGACATCTGTCTGTTGGCTTGGGACTGATCACTGCCGCCCGACTCACCGACAGCTTTGCAATAGGAGGCATTTATAACTGCGATTGGGTTTGCTTGGGCTACAGCGAGTTCGGTGTACTTTTCTCGCAGCCGGAGGATCTCTTCCTCTAAGCCTCTTGGTGGTGCATTTAGGGCAGACAAATCCTTGTTAATTTGTCAGTTTGACCTTATCTTCACCTTGTGATTTTGTGGAAATCATCTCACACCTAAAGCATTTGTGCCCAGCTGTGGATAACAAACACCGGTGGGCTAGCACTGCTAGCGTTAGCTTGCTCAGTTTTTTTAATGAATGCTAGCAGCTAACTGCAACTTAACACTAGAACAGCCTGGCCTTTCAGCATATAAGTACCCGCTAGAGAACGTTGCTGGGCGTCTCCTTTAGCATATGCATCAGATGCATATCAACTAGCAAGGTGTGCAAACACGCTTGATAGTCTGTATTGTAAAGGATGAATTGCATAAAGGAAAATTTGTGGAAATATATAGATAGGTTTTGTATAGTTCTAAGTCCTAGAAAAAACCTAGGCCTATAACACATGTTTGTTTCCCTTACACGAAAAACATTTGTGTAATCCATTTGATCAACTTTATTTATATTTATTTTATTATTTTTAATTCCTTTTTATCCCCAGTTTCGCGGTATCCAATTGTCTCATCGTTGCAACTCCCGTATGGACTCGATAGAGGCGACGGTTGAGAACCGTGCGTCCTCCGAAACACAACCCAACCAAGCTGCACTGCTTCTTGACACAATGCCCACTTAACCCGGAAGCCAGCTGCACCAATGTGTCGGAGGAAACACTGTGCACCTGGCGACCGTGTCGGCGTACACTGCGGCCGGCCCGCCACAGGAGTCCCTTGTGCATATGATGGGACAAGTACATCACTGCCGGCCAAACCCTCCCCTAACCCGGACTACGCTGGGCCAATCGTGCGCCGGTCTCCCGGTCGCGGCAGAGCGTGGACTCAAACCCAGAATCTCTAGTGGCACAGCTAGCACTGCGTAGCAGTGTGCCTTAGACCACTGTGCCACTCGGGAGGCCCTTTGATCAACTTGTATTTGTAGATTTGATTAGTAATAGAGATATTGATGATGATAGATGATAATATAACCAGCCAAGTGCGCAAGTGAAATGATTTGCTGTATTCCTGAACAAAAGTACCAGTGCATTGACAATTGTAAAGAAT
Source organism: Oncorhynchus keta (assembly GCF_023373465.1). NCBI lineage: Eukaryota > Metazoa > Chordata > Actinopteri > Salmoniformes > Salmonidae > Oncorhynchus > Oncorhynchus keta. The sequence goes on along the minus strand of NC_068432.1, from coordinate 19,948,377 downwards.
GAATTTCATAAAGATATATTAATGACAAGATACAATCAACAAATGACTTTTTTTTAAATCAGACACTGTATACTTGGGTCCTGTATACTTATACACCGGCCCTTATGCATGTTTCAATCTCGTCTTCTCTTTATGCTTCGGGTCCACAGTCAGCACACAGCTTCGGGACTGCCGACGTGTGCACCTGACGACGTGACATTTTCGTCTTTTTCTAGTGGTAGCTGTGGCGCTTGGGGAAGAGGGAGAGCAGGACCTGCTGCCTGCTTGGCGGCTGTAGTTTCTTTCTTGGTGTTCATGTGGTTCTCACGAAGCTCACATGCCAGATCCATGATGAAGTCTCTCCAGCTGACTGTCTTGTCAAGGCATTGCTTGTACAACATGTGCGCGTTGATAACAGTCATGTCGAGCACTTTGTAGAACACTGCTACAGGCCAGCGGCTAGTATCTTCTTTTACAGAGTACAGTCTTGCCATCTCGTCGAGTGCATCCACACCAACCTATTGCATAGAATATAATATAGGATATAATTATATAGAATAATATTAATGTAATAAAAGGAGATAATATTTGGTGTTTGGCAAATGGAAAGGCTGTCTGTATATGGCAGATGGCAACAGTGGGATGCAAGGTGCTGAGGATCCAAACACTTCAGTTCATTATATATCTGTACACCACAAGTGTTGCTTTACCACTCTCTCTCACTGATGTACAGTACAGCTCCGCTGGTATGTTTTGCAATCAACTTGTCTGCCAGGGAAATTGATGTGAAGAAGTTGTCCATGGTCACCTTTCTGCCTTTGCCCATTTTGTAAGGCTCCCAGTTTTAAAACCACAGTCTGTCACTCACTCACCCGCTGGCATGGTTTAATCTTTCCCGTAAAACGGCACTGAGCTTTTGTTGAGAACAGTTGTTCATCAACCGTTACGTTCTCTCCTGGCTTGTAAGAAGCAAAGAAATCCGTCACGACTTTTCAAGGTGACTGAGACGGCAACAAACTTGTCTGTCTGCACGCGTATTGGTGATGTCTCCTTGTCATCGTGACACAAGTGTTGCATAATCTGTCTTTAAGCAGTTGTGTGGCATGGTCTCTGGAAAAAGCCCACCCTATACCTATCAGACCAAAATGACTCCACATCCATGCTCTTTCCGCTGTATGCTCTACGGACATACAAGAGTGTAATAAATGCTTTGAGTTCATTCATAGACATGTCCTAGGTACGGTTTCCTTTTCTGTGCGCATTAGCGACGACACAATCTCCAATGTGCTGCAACATCTGCATGTCACATAATCAAAAACATGTTGAGTGCACTGGCAATTTGTGTCTTTGCGTGAGGTGTAAGGCCTACTCTCTGTGAGAATGTTCTGCGCTCTTGTCACACTTTCCACCCAAACCGTGCCTTCCCTCCCAGACTCCTGTCTCACAGTGGCAGTTGAAGTCAGAATCGGATGAAGACTCTTCATCAACAACGTTGATTTCAAGCTCAATATCCGATCCTCCATCCGACTCCAACTCATCTAAATTATCTAAGTTAATTTGTTACGTGCACCGAATACAAAAGGTGTACTGTAGACCTTACAGTGAAATGCTTACTTACAGGCTTTAACCAACAGTGCAAAAAAGGTATTAGGTGAAAAATAGGTAAGTAAAGAAATAAACACAACAGTGAAAAATAACAGTAGCGAGGCTAGTTTGTCAGACTGATTTGAGGTAGTATGTACATATGGTTAAAGTGACTATGCATATATGATAAACAGAGTAGCAGCAGTGTAAAAGAGGGGTGGGGGGGGGGGGAACACAATGCAAATACACTGCTCAAAAAAATAAAGGGAACACTAAAATAACACATCCTAGATCTGAATGAATTAAATATTCTTATTAAATACATTTTTCTTTACATAGTTGAATGTGCTGACAACAAAATCACACAAATGATCAATGGAAATCAAATTTATCAACCCATGGAGGTCTGGATTTGGAGTCGCACTCAAAATTAGTGGAAAACCACACTACAGGCTGATCCAACTTTGATGTAATGTCCTTAAAACAAGTCAAAATGAGGCTCAGTAGTATGTGTGGCCTCCATGTGCCTGTATAACCTCCCTACAACGCCTGGGCCAACTCCTGGACAGTCTGTGGTGCAACGTGGCGTTGGTGGATGGAGCGAGACATGATGTCTCAGATGTGCTCAATTGGATTCAGGTCTGGGGAATGGGCGGGCCAGTCCATAGCATAAATGCCTTCCTCTTGGGAACTGCTGACACTCTAGCCACATGAGGTCTAGCATTGTCTTGCATTAGGAGGAACCCAGGGCCAACCGCACCAGCATATGGTCTCACAAGGGGTCTGAGGATCTCATCTCGGTACCTAATGGCAGTCAGGCTACCTCTGGCGAGCACATGGAGGTCTGTGCGGCCCCCCCAAAGAAATGCCACCCCACACCATGACTGACCCACCGCCAAACCGGTCATGCTGGAGGATGTTGCAGGCAGCAGAAAGTTCTCCACGGCGTCTCCAGACTGTCACGTCTGTCACATGTGCTCAGTGTGAACCTGCTTTCATCTGTGAAGAGCACAGGGCGCCAGTGGCGAATTTGCCAATCTTGGTGTTCTCTGGCAATTGCCAAATGTCCTGCACGGTGTTGAGCTGTAAGCACAACCCCCACCTGTGGACGTCGAGCCCTCATACCACCCTCATGGAGTCTGTTTCTGACCGTTTGAACAGACACATGCATATTTGTGGCCTGCTGGAGGTCATTTAGCAGGCCTCCGGCAGTGCTCCTTCTGCTCCTCCTTGCACAAAGGCAGAGGTAGCGGTCCTGCTGCTGGGTTGTTGCCCTCCTACGGCCTCCTCCACGTCTCCTGATGTATTGGCCTGTCTCCTGGTAGCGCCTCCATGCTCTGGACACTACGCTGACAGACACAGCAAACCTTAACACAGCTCGCATTGATGTGCCATCCTGGATGAGCTGCACTACCTGAGCCACTTGTGTGGGTTGTAGACTCCGTCTCATGCTACCACCTAGAGTGAAAGCACCGCCAGCATTCAAAAGTGACCAAAACATCAGCCAGGAAGTATAGGAACTGAGAAGTGGTCTGTGGTCACCACCTGCAGAATCACTCCTTTATTGGGGGTGTCTTGCTAATTGCCTATAATTTCCACCTTGTTGTCTATTCCATTTGCACAACAGCATGTGAAATTTATTGTCAATCAGTGTCGCTTCCTAAGTGGACAGTTTGATTTCACAGAAGTGTGATTGATTTGGAGTTACATTGTGTTGTTTAAGTGTTCCCTTTATTTTTTTGAGCAGTGTAGTTTGGGTAGCCATTTGATTACCTCTTCAGGAGTCTTATGGCTTGGGGGTAAAAACTGTTGATTTTTAGAGCCTTCCTCTGACACCGCCTGGCTAGAGGTCCTGGATGGCAGGCAGCTTAGCCCCAGTGATGTACTGGGCCGTACGCACTACCCTCTGTAGTGCCTTGAGGCTGAGCAATTGCCGTACCAGGCAGTGATGCAACCAGTCATGCTCTCAATGTTGCAGCTGTAGAACCTTTTGAGGATCTCAGGACCCATTCCAAATCTTTTTAGTTTCCTGAGGGGGAATTTGTTGTGCTCTCTTCACGACTGTCTTGGTGTGTCTGCAACATTTGCAATGCTGTCAGTGCATCCATTAATTTGGTTCAGCTTGCCATTGTGAACTTTGTCTGTTCTGTATGTTGTACTCTGTCTCTGATTTGACTCCTGAGGGGACAAAAAAATAAGCTATTTTAAGTTTGTTACTAGTTTTTTGCTATGTAGCCAGAGCAATGAGGCCTCGCAAGTGTTCATGTGCTGAAGGCATGGACAGCATGTATATTTTCGTTAAGTGGATTTTGGAAATGGTTGCACCTCTTGAATTGTGAGAATTATTTGACAAAGTTAAGTGTCAGAAACGGCAGAATGTGCTCCGCTCCGTCTGATACTATATAGAAATCACAATTTTTTTACATGCATCTGACTCTGAAGGACGATTTGATGAAGTGATGATCTATTCCCTGCATCTGTCAATTACAAAATGCACCCATCTCTTCATGTACAATTTGACAAATAATAATATTGTCACTCATCAGATTACACATTGTTTGTTTCCTGCTCATCAACTTGGAGTCACTAGAGTCAAGGATATTTTTAGCAATATTCTAAAGGCCTACTGCAACACGTAGCATGTTTTAGTTTCATTTACGAAAATATATATATCTCTTTATTTATTTATTTATTTATTTATTTTTAGAATTTTACCCCTTTTTCTATCCAATTGTTTTCGTAGCTATTTTGTCTCATCGCTACAACTCCCGTACGGGCTCTGGAGAGACGAAGGTTGAAAGTCATGCGTCCTCCGATACACAACCCAACCAAGCCGCACTGCTTCTTAACACAGTGCCATCCAACCCGGAAGCCAGCTGCACCAATGTGTCGGAGGAACACTGTGCACTTGGCAACCTTCGTTAGCGCGCACTGCGCCCGGCCCGCCACAGGAGTCGCTGGTGCGCGATGAGACAAGGATTTCCCTACCGGCCAAACCCTCCCTAACCCGGACAACGCTAGGCCAATTGTGCGTCGCCCCACGGACCTCCCGGTCGCGGCCGGTTACGACAGAGCCTGGGCGTGATCCCAGAGTCTCTGGTGGCACAGCTGGTGCTGCAGTACAGCGCCCTTAACCACTGCACCACCCGGGAGGCCCTTACAATACATTTTATTCGTAATAGTTATTTTTATGGGACTGTTTTATTTACTGTATTTTTACGAAGTAAAAGAGAATGGTATCAACCTGCAAGACACACGGTCAAATTAACATAAGTGCCAATAATGATAAATGGGCATTACACAAACTCATCACACTATTTTTCTAAATTAAATTGACCTCTTCGCCCTCATCATTCAGTTAAGCCTAATTTACATTTTGATTGTGAAGTAACTTGCACAAGTATCGCCCTTTCCATCCATTGGGCATTCATTCAGGGGGCATCGTTTGCGTCCCTTCGCTCATCAACTTCATCAACTCGGAGTCAAGTCAAGGATATGTTTTGCATTATTCTAAATGCCTACTACAACATGTAGTATGTTATCGTTTCCGTTACAATAAATGTGATTAGTAATAGTTAACATAATTAGTGCCAATATGAGACTGTGCATTGTCTGGGCATTTTAAGTTGGGAATAGGTGTGAAAAATGCGCAATACTTTTCTGTTTGCTCATTTGTCAGAATTTTGAAATCACATTGTAAAATACAAACATTTAGAAAAAGTCAGGGAAGGTGAAGGACATTGCTTTTTGGGGGGGATATTTTTATTTATTTACAAAGGTCAGAGGCCATTGTCGTTTGATTATGGCGGTTCCAGTGTTAACAGTAATCTGGCGCACAAACTTGCAGTCCCAGCCATGAAAGCTAACCGTGTTGCGGACTCTGTAGCAATAAAAACTTGAGCTATGATTTTAAACTATTTGATGAACTGTTTCATTTAAAACAACAAACCGAGTATAGATAGTACGTTCTGTTGTGTGATGACGTAGAAAGAGAGAGAACTGAGGACTGGATTGGCCATAAACTCAGGATATTAACTCCACGTCTTCACAATGACTTCTCTGTGACGGTAGAATGTTCACTTTTCCACCTAATCCTCTGTGACAAGCATGGTCAATTGTGGTCTGAAATGAAATCTCCTTAAGTGGCTTGGAGAATTCCTGACATAAGTATTCAAGAAATTGGTCTAAAGCATGTTAAAAGCACTATTCTCTGCTGACAATACACCTTTAATTTCCAATCTTGACACTGCAGTTTTGCCATCGCTCAACCACAGCACATCCCCACAAGCACTTTTTCTCTCCCTCTTCTCGATTTCTGTGTTTACACAACCACCCGAAGAACCAAAATTGTATATTTTCTATATCCTATATATTTTTCTGACTGTCCAGCAACAGGTGCTGTATAGATTACAATATACTTTTTCTGACTGTTTGGAGCAATGTAAACTAAAATAAATCAAATATAAGGTTACCAGAGAGTCTATAAATCTTTTTGCTAAACTTTTATTACAGCAAAGACGAAACAGTCGTATTCATTAATGCAATTTCAGAAATATAATTATTTATTATTTAAGCTAATTGGTCAAGGCTCACTTTATTTCAACTAAAATGCTTGATTGCATTTCATGAATGATTAATTGATACAGTAGCCTATATACAATGCATTCGGAAAGTATTCAGACCACCTGACTTTTTCCACATGTTAAATTACAGCCTTATTCTAAAATGGATTTAAAAAATAATGTCCTCATCAATATATTGTTTTACATGGAACTTTTAACTAGGCAAGTCAATTAAGAAAAAATTCTTATTTACAATGACGGCTAAACCCGGACGACGCTGGGCCAATGTGCGCCTCCCTATGGGACTCCCAATCATGGCCGGATGTGATACAGCCTGGATTCAAACCTGGTACTATAGTGACGCCTCTTGCACTGAGATGCAGCGCCTTAGGTTGCTGCGCCACTGTTACACATACCCCGTAGTGACAAAATGAAAACGGGTGTTTTAGAATTTTTTGCAAATGTATTAAATACACACTTTATTTACATAAGTATTCAGACCATTGGCTATGAGACTCGAAATTGAGCTTAGGTGCATCCTGTTTCCATTGATCATCCTTGATGTTTCCACAACTTGATTGGAGTCCACCTGTGGTAAATTCAATTGATTAAACCATGATTTGGAAAGGCACACTCCTAAGGTTCTACAGTTGACAGTGCATTTCAGTTCAAAAACCAAGTCATGAGGACGAAGGAATTGTCCGAGACGACAGGATTTTGGCGAGACACAGATCTCGGAATGGTACAAAAACATTTCTGCAGCATTGGAGGTCCCCAAGAACACAGTGGTCTCCATCATCCTCAAATGGAAGAAGTTTGGAACCACCAAGATTCTTCCTAGAGCTGGCTTTGGTCAGCGAGGTGGTCAGGGAGGTGACCAAGAACTCGATGGTCACTCTGACAGAGCTCTAGAGTTCCTCTGTGGAGATGGGAGAAACTTCCAGAAGGACAACCATCTCTGCAGTACTCCACCAATCAGTCCTTTCAGGCCAGACGAAGCCACTCTTCAGTAAAAGGCACATGACAGCCCGCTTGGAGTTAAAGAACTCTAAAGAACCTAAAGAACTCTGATGAAACTAAGACTGAACTCTTTGGTCTGAATGCAGTGAACCATGGTGGCAGCATGTTGTGGGATGTTTTTCAGTGCAGGGACTTGGAGACTAGTCAGGTTTGAGGAAAAGATGAACAGAGCAAAGTACAGGGAGATCCTTGATGAAAACATGCTCCAGAGAGCTCAGGACCTCAGACTGGGGCGAAGGTTCACTATCTAACAGGACAACGACCCTAAGCACACAGCCAAGACAACGCAGGAGTGGTTTCGGTACAAGTCTCTGAATGTCTTTGAGTGGCCCAGCCAGAGCCCGGACTTGAATCTAATCTAATATCTCTGGGGATATTGAAATATAGGCCTAGGTAAGTTATGGTATTAAGACTAAACAGGATGTGCTCTTAGGCCTACAGCTCAATGGTGGTTAATAAAAGGCTGCTATCCTTAGCCTACTAATGATAATGACATTACTTATTATTATTATTATTATAAAAATATTATTAATAGTAATAATGAGATCAAGAAAAGAGCGTTATTTTTAACCTTACAGAGACACCCGTTCCCAGCTGGGACCCCCCCCAACACCCTCAGCTGTAATGTGGCGCATGGAACGCAATAAATATTCCTAAAAATATTTAACCTCCACACATTAACAAGTCCAATAGCTCAAATGAAAGATAAACAAGTTGTTTATCTACCCAGCAAGTCAGATTTCTAAAATGTTTTACGGCGAAAACATAGCACATATTTATGTCAAACCACCACCGCAGACATAGCTCATTTGCATAGCCAAGTAGGACAAAATATGCAATCAACAAACGCAGGATTAAAAGAAAAATCATTTCACTAACCTTTTGAAATCTTCATCAGATGACAGTAATATAACATGTTACACAGTACATTTTTTTTCAATAATCTGTAATATATATCCATAAATCTCTGTTTACAATGACGCATCGTTCAAAAAATGCTACTAAAATGTCAGGAGAAATGACGATAGCTCCGGCAGATAACGTCAGCTAACAAGGAATACACATCATAAACTTTGACTAAATATGCATGTTCTACATATGTATAGGAAGATACACTTCTTCTAAATGCAATCGCTGTGTTACATTTATTTTTAACGTTACAGGTTGCGTTCACTAGGCTATACTAGGAGTCGGCGCTCCAAAAGTAGCATTATCACTCTATCTTGGAGTCGACAGAAACCCAAATTTACCACATAAATATTCCCTTACCTTTGCTGTTCTTCCATCAAAAGACCTGGAAGGGATTATACTTACCAAAACAGCGTTTAGTTTTCAAGTCTGCGTCTTTCGGTTCTCAAACACAACACTTTTCGGTCGAAATGTAGCCAAAAGTCAAGTGGATGTGCACCAAAACGTCGAACTTACAAATTATATGTCGAGTAAACTTGTCAAACTAACTTCATAATCAAGCTTTAACATGTTATAAAGGTGTACAGCAAACGTGAGAACGAACAGAAACACAGGCACCGTTCAATCGATCTTGGAAAAAAGACAGGACTTGACCAGAGCGCATATAAAAGTGACTGTTTTTTTTGAGTGACGGAGAGCTTTCGGCATGCTCAAACTCTCGCGAGCGCGCGATTCTCACAATGAGAAGCCCCATTGAAAGCTGAGATCGCGCTGAACACGTAGGGACTGTTCCCAGAGCTGTAACTGTTTGGGAAGGGTGTTTGCGATGACGTCAAAGTTGGGCCAACTTTTATCATGACAAGAGATAGTTTGGAAGAATGCATGCTCTGAGAGTTCTGCTTTACATAGACACAATTTAAATGGTTTTAGAAGCTTTAGAGTGTTTTCTATTCGATAATATTTTTTACATGCATATATTAGCAACTTTTGACAAAAATTGATCCTGTTTATTAAGGGCACCAAATTCCTCCAGTAGGGGCAGTAAACATCCCTATCTCTAAGAGGACAATTTGGAACAGTGTAAGCAACACTAGATGAATTATAAATAATACTAGAGGCTGTTCTAATGAGAGAAAAAGTAAAGCCTTTATTGCAGAAAATCAAAGATTAAACACAGACAAGTTTGTGATATTATTTACTTGATAGGTCATTGCATGAGGCTTGGTGCTCACTGAATCCGTAGGCTATTAAACAAACACTCAAACAGCCAACAGAAGCAGGATCTGTCTTACTTCTGTAGATGTATTGATGATTCATAAAGCCAGGCACATTTAAGTTAGGCTATTGATTGCAGACTTAAGTTGCGGTTTCTTCTCCACTGCTGCCTCCACCTCAACACCAATATGCTACTTAACTTGGCTATTAGGCACATCGCAACATGGTCTAGGAAAAGGCGCTTCAGAACCGCGGACAGCAACCCCTATCAAACACAGGGGAAAGCACATTTGTTATTAAATAGTAATTTTATTAGTGTGGCACCATTGCAATTATGTAATATAACCATATACAATTTTAGTAGCACTTGTCTTAATTGTGATGGACTGTGCCATCCCCAGGCCTCCACAATGGATTAGTCCACTGGAAACCTCAAGGAGCACTAACGGCTCAGCTGTGAAGTGTTACGCCACACAAGCTCACAGAATGGGACTGCTGAAGTGCGTAAATAATCATTGGTTGCATCACACTACAGACTTCCAAACTGCCTCTGGAAGCAACGTCAGCACAAGAACTGTTCGTCGGGTGCTTCATGAAATGGCTTTCCATAGCCGAGCAGCCACACACGCCTATGATCATCATGCACAATGCCAAGTGTCGGCTGGAGTGGTATAAAGCTCGCCGCCATTGGACTCTGGAGCAGTGGAAACGCATTTTCTGGAATGATGGAGGAATAATGGTCTGGGACTGTTTTTCATGGTTTGGGCTATGGTGGAGACTGGTGGCTATGGTGGAGGCTGTTATAGTAGGAAAGGGGGGACCAACTCCATATTAATGCCCATGATTTTAGAATGAGATGTTCGACGTGCAGATGTCCACATACTTTTGGTCATGTAGTGTATGTAGGTGGAAGTCAAGATCAGATTCCATGTGCTTTTTTTTACTGTTTACACATTAGGGAATAGTTCAGATGGTAATCAGATATGCAAAATATCTGAATTGGGCTTCCAGTGTAAATGCAGCCTGAGGTGCTACTCATCTACCTCTCGTTATTACAACCACTCACTTACTCCCTCTTTTCTCCTCCAGCACCACAGTGCCCACGGCTCCATGTACTCCTTAGACACAGACCTGGTGGCAGGGGGCCCCTTGGACTCCTACAAAGACTGCCTGCGGAGGGTCCAGTCCACAGACAGCCTGGGTTCCTCTCCGGGTCTCCAGGGCCTGGGGGGCCACAACCATAAGGCTAAGTCGGCCAGCCATCTGGACGAGTCTGACTTTGGGCCCCTGGTGGGGGCGGACTGCGGGGCCTCTGAGGGCCTGGCGGGCTTTGGGGACACACTATCGGTCAGCTCCATCCAGCTGACGGCCGGCCACTTCCTCCTCACCAAGGTCTTAAATCAACCTTTATTATACTTTCATTTCATGTGGTCCTTCTGTAGCTCAGTTGGTAGAGCATGGCGCTTGTAACGCCAGGGTAGTGGGTTCGATTCCCGGGACCACCCATACGTAGAATGTATGCACACATGACTGTAAGTCGCTTTGGATAAAAGCGTCTGCTAAATGGCATTTATTATTATTATATTATTTATTGCGTCTGTAAAAGGTATCGTTTTTTTTTTACATGCAGTTTTAAGTAATAATTTGAGTAATTTAAATAATTTGATATGATCCAGGACCAGGAGAAGGCCATCAAGGCCATGACACCGGAGCAGGAGGAGACCGCCTCGCTGATGTCCAGCATTTCTCACGCCCCCGACACCGCCTTCCTTTCCCCATCAGGCTACCGGTTGGTCAGCGACCAGGAGTGGAACCTGCTACAGCAAGAGGTCAGACAGTTTTCATAGTGTTTTGGTTCATTTAAATTTTATGATATTTTCGTTGGGCTTTGTTTTCCAGTTCGATATTGTACTCTAAACCTTGTTTACATGGTAACAGTTGTTGGCTTGTAATTCCATAATCACATTGGTTCAAAATCACCACTAAGTACCACTTATTACCAAGCAGGGTTTCCGTTAGGAAAATGTGGTGCTGGGTATTTGACAGGCAGTGTTTTAATTGACCGGGTATTTGAGAAATTTACCGGACCATATGCATTGGGTGCTTAACCTGAGTAGGGCGTCAACTCACAGTGCTCAGAATGACAGAAATCCCATTTAGATTATGGTAATTCATATTAACAGAACATACCCACCTAGACAAAAGGAACACCTATGTGAGAATGCTGTTCATTGACTACGGCTCAGCGTTCAACACCATTGTTCCCTCTAAACTCATCCCTAATCTGAGGACCCTGGGATTAAACACCTCCCTCTGCAACTGGATCCTGTACTTTCTAACAGGCTGCCCCCAGGTGGTGAGGGTAGGCAACAATACGTCCTCCACGCTGACCCTCAACACTGGGGCCCCTCAGGGGTGTGTACTTAGTCCCCACCTGTACTCCCTGTTTACCCACAATCCCAAAAACATTTTTTTCACATAAGCGCACAAGACTGTAGGCTACGGCGCAAATGTTCGTTCCATAATGCAATTAGCTGTCCGGTCCTCTGGCAGTCTCTATGGGGGTGCCACAGGGCTCAATTCTCGGGCTGACACTTTTCTCTGTATATATCAATGATGTTGCTCTTGCTGCGGGCGATTCCCTGATCCACCTCTACGCAGACGACACCATTCTATATACTTTCGGCCCGTCATTGGACACTGTGCTATCTAACTTCCAAACGAGCTGCCATACAACACTCATTCCGTGGCCTCCAACTGCTCTTAAACGCTATTAAAACCAAATGCATGCTTTTCAACCGATCGCTGCCTGCACCCGCATGCCCGACTAGCATCACCACCCTGGATGGTTCCGACCTTGAATATGTGGACATCTATAAGTACCTAGGTGTCTGGCTAGACTGCAAACTCTCCTTCCAGACTCATATCAAACATCTCCAATCGAAAATCAAATCAAGAGTCGGCTTTCTATTCCGCAACAAAGCCTCCTTCACTCACGCCGCCAAGCTTACCCCAGTAAAACTGACTATCCTACCGATCCTCGACTTCGGCAATGTCATCTACAAAATGGCTTCCAACACTCTACTCAGCAAACTGGATGCAGTTTATCACAGTGCCATCCGTTTTGTCACTAAAGCACCTTATACCACCCACCACTGCGACCTGTATGCTCTAGTCGGCTGGCCCTCGCTACATATTCGTCGCCAGACCCACTGGCTCCAGGTCATCTACAAGTCCACGCTAGGTAAAGCTCCGCCTTATCTCAGTTCACTGGTCACGATGGCAACACCCATCCGTAGCACGCGCTCCAGCAGGTGTATCTCACTGATCATCCCTAAAGCCAACACCTCATTTGGCCGCCTTTCGTTCCAGTACTCTGCTGCCTGTGACTGGAACGAATTGCAAAAATCGCTGAAGTTGGAGACTTATCTCCCTCACCAACTTCAAATCAGCTATCTGAGCAGCTAACCGATCGCTGCAGCTGTACATAGTCTATTGGTAAATAGCCCACCCATTTTCACCTACCTCATCCCCATACTGTTTTTATTTATTTACTTTTCTGCTCTTTTGCACACCAATATCTCTACATGTACATGACCATCTGATCATTTATCACTCCAGTGTTAATCTGCAAAATTGTAATTATTCGCCTACCTCCTCATGCCTTTTGCACACGTTGTATATAGACTCCCCTTTTTTTCCTACTGTGTTATTGACTTGTTAATTGTTTACTCCATGTGTAACTCTGTTCACACTGCTATGCTTTCTTGGCCAGGTCGCAGTTGCAAATGAGAACTTGTTCTCAACTAGCCTACCTGGTTAAATAAAGGTGAAATAAAAATAAAAAAGCTGGAAAACTCTCAAAAGCCAACTGCACATGTGAGCGGTTTGTGACAGAGAAAAATATCTATTTGAAATTGAGGGGAGATCTAATATGCAACAACCGGCATGGGTTGCTAATATGACTAGGATTGTGCTTTGGGCTACTGGACAATGAAAGAAAGTTTATATAAAATTATTGCTTTCATGGATATGTTCTGATTTTGGCTCGGCTGCTTTGAAGCAAGGTAAGACTTAACTCGTATGTAGTAAAAACATTTGCTGTTTGAGATGCAGCAGCAGCTCTTGCGCTGTATGACAGATTTTATGCTCAAAGGTACCATGTGTATGCTGCACACGTGCCAATTTCATTCCCCTAAATTCTGCAATTAATCTATAGTCCGATAAGCATGACCAGTCAAATGTATTTCCATCAATGAATAGGCAAAAAATCATTATTTTGTCTCCCGGACAATTTGTCTGGCGCCGATTTGATTAATCAGTTCTTCAATTTTTTTTTATCGGCCAAAAGCCGGCTATTACCGGCTAACGGAGAAATACAATGTAGGCTAAGTGTTGAAATGGTACTGTAGAATAAAGTAAACAATCTTCACACTGCTATGAAATGTGTACAGTTTAGTCTGCACTCATGGACAGCCCAAAGTTTCTATATACATCTTTCTCCTAGACGTATTTACCATGTGGTATTCCTCCTAAGTGGTTTCTTGGCCGTCTGTCACTAGGTGAAGAACGCAGGGAGGAAGTTGGGCCGGCGGTGTGACATGTGCTCCAACTACGAGAAACAGCTGCAAGTCATCCAGGGCCAGGAGGCAGAGACACGTGATCAGGTAACTCCCTCTCTGAGATACTCTATTACAGTTGGACTTTCTGAAATCTTTACTAAATGCCAAGGATACTTAAAGGGAAGGTACATCTCAAAATCAAAGTCCTTTATTATAGATAAATGTGATCTTTAGTCTTTCCCTATTCAATGGCATATGTTGTGTGGCTATATGAATTCGAATAAATATGTCGACAAGAATCCTAAATGAATAGAAAATATTTGCACCATCTGATTTAGTGTGTTAACTGGTGCCGATCTCTCCCATTCATTTCGCTGGTACTTCTCAGGTAAAGAAGCTCCAGGTGATGCTGCGGCAGGCCAACGACCAGCTGGAGAGAACCCTGAGTGAAAAACAGGAGCTGGAGGACTCTGTGAAAAAGGGAAACGAGGAAACCACTGCCAAGGTCTGTCCTGATTACACACACATACGCACAATTCAGAGTTCTTATGCAAAAAGCGTAAAGTAAAAAAAAAAAAAAAGCTCTTACTTTGTTTGAGTAGTTAGTTATAATCTTCAAAGAATGTACAATGCTCCCTGTTGGATTGTGGATAAATCAGCATACATCATTCCTTTTCTGTAGATTGTATGTTTACTCAGTTATCCCTTGGAGCATGCTGATTTCTTTCTTTGTGTCTCAGGTCGCTGCTCTCATGCAGAGAGTCCACGAGTCGGAGTTGCTGCTCAACACACTACAGGAGGCCTTCAGTCAGGCCAAGAGGAACACACAGGAACGGATGGTGAGCAGCACGTCTCTACTACACCTTCTCAATATAGCCTTTGTTTGGCCCTCCAGTGTCTTAATAATGTCTATATATTCCAGAAAGACTGTGTTAAAAAAAAGATGGCAGCCAAAGCATTTGGACATTCCATCACTGCATGTGCCTTTGATTTAGTGATGCAACTGGCTTTTTTCTGGAATTAAGGAGGATGTTTCTCCTGCCAAAGAGATAGAGCTGGTGGACATGTGATGCAGTGTTCTGCCAGATGGCAGATGTTTGGCCTCTATTTGCCAGTGAATCACACCTGAAGACTGTGGTCGGCAGTTCCATTTTACAGTACATTGAATCATCAGGAGGAAAGAGGGTGATGACATGATTTGACGGAGTGCTGTTTTTGCCATAACCAGGCAGTGCTGATGCAGTCTAGGGAGCAGGTGGCAGACGAACTGAGCAGACTGCAGAGGGACAACGACAGCCTAACAGGCAAACACCGACTCCACTTATCTCTCCAGCAGCAGGAGGACTTCAAACTACCCACCACGGTGCAAGTACGAGACAATCATTCACAGCCACCGTTTTGAGAATTGCTCTCAGGCGCATCTCAATACTGTAAACCATAGCCCTCGATTTGTTTTGTATGTATTTTGTCACACACATTCATAGATTTACAGAATGTCTCTTGACATCTGAATAATAAACATGAGTTCATTGCAAGAACCATCCAGGCTCTTAATTTTCCCCCCAATGCTTACATACCAAGCTTTCTTGGCATTGACAAAGAAGAAAACCACAGTAATATTCAAGAGGTAAATCCAAGACAGATAATGTAGTGTATATTTTAAGCCTAGATTTAGCTTTGTCATATTCTAAGACTTTGGTTGCGTTCCAGATGCACTGATTCTGCACACATTATAGGAGCGTCATGTTGATGTGGTTCCTGAGATGTTAAATACTTCTCCTGGAATTGTAAAGGTCTAGTAATGTTAGCAGACCTGCACAGAATCTGTCTTTCAGAACTGAAACAATCCACTTGTCTGACCAGGTAATATATCACTGACTTTGTTTGATGAACTGACAGGGGACAGCATACTAGGGCCCTTCATTCAGGGGTGTTAAAGATTCTATAGTGTATTTCTTGACCGCTTTGAACAAGTCTTTAGATTGAATCCAAACCTTGATGAAAGTGCGGTAGCTAAACCCTTGTAACCACCTAACTGATTATTTTTTCCCCCCATCCCATATAAACTCATATTGCAGTATTCAATTACTTAAAATAGCTTTTAAAATGAGGAATAGAACAGAGTAACCAGTATAAAAGGGGTGGAAGCAACTGAAATGTATGAGTAAATCATCACCATACACTTCTCCACATGCACAGTCCTCAGAAGCAGACTACCATCTCTGGTTCACACCATCGAGCTATTTACATGCCCATCTGGTAATTCTTTCACCATTCATACCTAGTGTGACTCACTTAAATTGGTATGTGCAACTATTTCTGCTGCCCTCTAGGAACTACAACCACTGGTGCTGCAATTGCGGGAGGACATAGTTGCGGTGCGCACGGCTGCAGACCACCTAGAAGAGAAGCTGAAGGCGGAGATCCTGTTCCTGAAGGAGCAGCTCCAGGCAGAGCAGTGCTTCAAAGAGAACCTGGAGGACACACTACAGATGGAGATAGAGGGCTACAAGGAGGAGAAAGGTGAGGCTCCCCTTCCCATTCCCGAGGCTTGACACAAGGATAGGTCAGAGAAGGGTGAGAAGAACCATGGATGTATATTTGGCATTCATGAAAAGTTACTTAGTTGCGCTATAATCCTCATGCTCATTAATCAAGATATATCTATTGATTCATGTGCCAGATTTACCAAAAGTTTAATTTTGATCTGTATTTACTGGGCAGGTGTAATGTTTATCTATGGCTCTGAGTTGAGATGTCTGGACACCCAATGAGGAAACTGTAGGAGCAGAGAGTGAATACGAGCAATAAAGAAAATCTTCGAAGTTGCATTTTCCAAGAGCCGAAGATGCTAAATATCACCGTTAGCTCAAACTTGTATGACGTAGTTGTGTCATTAGTACACATTTGAGTAGAGTTAAGGGATAAAACATGCTGAGCAAGTGTTCAGCTTCACGGTCCCATAATGAACTCTTCAGCGCAACTGAACTCTGCTTTTCCTTTGAACTTCATAAAAGACCCAGGCTTTCACATTTTCTGAAGATGTTTTTCCCCCTCCTTTCCTTTGTACCCTCTCAAACCTGTCTTTTTCTCCTGTCCTTTTTTCTCGGTTGGTGATTGTTCAGACATCTTGGAAGGTATGAAAAACACTGTCTTGACGAACCTACTGAGGCTGTTTGTGTGTGTTAATGCTGTAAATGTTGGACTAATGACTGTAGGACACAGAAACTCACTCGCTGCAGTAATGTTTTTGAACATGTGGCATGCCAAATTGGTATAGGAATTTAGGATTATGGATGTCACAGCACATACATTTTAGTCATTTGGCAGATGCTCTTATCCAAAGCGACTTACAGGTGCGATTTCGGGTTAAGTACCTTGCTCAATGTCTTAGCCATTCACATCGCTCTTCTTAGTCAGCATGGGTATGATAGAATAACATGCCTCACTGCTAGTAATACCATTCATGTGGCATCACAACTTTGTTTTTGTCTATTTTGTTTTCAGAAATGTTCAAATGAAATACACTGCTTAAAGTGCCGTGCAGAAAACCCATGTTCTGCAATGGCTGAATTCTGGCCCAAGTTATCAACACTTCCTTGATTGCTCTTTGTGTCAGTCGAATAGTTTGGAGGAGCACTGTTTGCTTGCTTAGTAGCCCACACATCACTCCCCTTGGCAAACCGTGCTAATTCATTATTCATGAGTGATGAGTCATTTCTGAGGTTGATGTTCTGATTTACCATCATAATGGCACTGTAATAAGCCTTCTATCTCTTTTCTCTCCTTCCGCCAGCGTCATTCTCCAGTCTGAAAACCGAGCTGGAGCGTGTGAAAGATGAGAAAGAACAGGTAAATTAAATGTAGGGAGTCTGCATGTGAAGTCAGATTTCCTTGAGTGGCTGCCTTCAATAACATAATCCCAGTTTAGGCCTAAAATCACTGGCTTGTTAGAGTAGTAGTTGCTGTTTTGAAATGTGTGGAATAAGGTGAACAAATGTAGGTGTGAGTGATTTTTATTTACCATCACCAATGTGTCAATGTGAATAACTCCTGGCCAATATCAGTGGTCACTGACCATAGATGTGTAGAGCTACAAGGTGTGTAGGCTTTGGCTCAAGCCTTATATGTACACAACTGAATTAACGAAGGTCTTGATGTTTAGTTGAATTTGACGTTTGAGTTCTGAGCTGGAACAAAAGCCTGTGCACCTAACTCTACCAGGACCAGGGTTGGAGGCCACTGGCTTAACATTGTTTTGCAATGCAGACTGTTTGTAGCCTTGTTGGCGTGCAGACCACGTGACACAGCAAGAGGATCGGTGCCCCACTGGTCTGGACAGGTGGCCGTTATAATTCCATATTCCACTCTTTTCGAGAGTGGACGCATTGATTGGTTCTCTTAAATGTTTTTTTTTCCTGGGGGGTTGGATTTGAAAATCCAACACTTGTAATGGAGGGAGGCGGATCTCGGGGACTGTGTGGATGTCCATGTGGGTGTTTGAGTGAGAAAGACGGAGGAGAACCACTAAGGCACAGCCCCTTTCATTATCGACACATCGTGCTGACATCTAGCAGCCTCCCCAGAATGAAGTCAGGAGGACTTCAAGTTTGGTACTAGACTATTTGTGCCAGTAGTTATTAATAAGCCTGATTGATGTGCTAATTTCCCAGCTGGAGAGCAGCTTGGCAGAGAAGAGCAAGACATTAGCGAGTGTCCAGGGTCTGAAGAGCAGTCTGGAGGAGCAGCTCAGAGATCTCACCACAACCAAGGTCAGAGGTTAAAACTGGCCACTGCTGTTCCTTTCTCACCTATCTGTGATAAGTCTCAACATCCTGTGGGAGTAGTGATACTGTGTGTCTCTGTGTGTGGGGGGGCAGACTTCTCTGGAGGCTCAGGCTTTGGATGAGAAGGACAAAGCACAGCGCTTGCAGACGGAGCTGGACGTCAGTGAGCAGGTGCAGAGGGACTTTGTCAAGCTCTCCCAGAACCTCCAGGTACGGACCGCAATGCCGCATGGTTACCATGGCAACCAGTTTGAGATCGCAAACTGGTTACTTCAGTTTTTTTGTCTTCAGACTGGAGTGTTTAACATTCATAGATATAGGACAGCAAATACACCTCCAATTATGTATTATAGGTTATGTACGACCATTCCGCTTCCATTGGTAAGCAATGCATGCCTTCCCCTAGAAATACATAAGCACTTACATACTTGTAAAATGTGTAAAAGTATTTGATCAGGATTTTTGATGTAGATCTCAGACATAACTTTGTATTTGACAAAAATTGATCTTTACCTTGTCTGACCTTACATTTGATAGGTCCGCATGATCGTGGTATTACTATGGCAATGGTACTCCAACTGCTAAAGTACACCTCTTACCATGGCAACCATATTCCTCCCCGGCAACCATATACAGCACCTCATTGGTGCTTTTAACATTATTTGATAGTGGCTTATTTTACCCTATCTCTGATGTGCTGCCCCTGATATGTGAGATGTAACCTACATGGCTGTATGGGTATTTCTAGATCCAGGGTATACGAGGCCTGGAACCTGCTGGTTTTCTGTTCTACCTGATAATTAATTCCACCCACCTGTTGTCCAAGTTCTAAATCTGTCCCTGATTAGAGGGGAACAATGGAAAAAAAACAGTGGAACTGGCTTAGAGATCCACAGTTGAGTTTGAGGGTTCTAGGTTATCTGGTAAATTCAATCATGCAATCACACTCTTCCCCTCAGGTCCAGTTGGAGCGGATCAGACAGACTGACTCTCTCGACCGTATCCGAGCCATCCTCAACAACACCAATTTAACTGACATCAGCCAGCTCCCAGAGACATGATACCCATGGCTGAAGAAACTGCATTCCCCCTCCTTCCACTCTATCTCACTGGCCTAATGAAATTCTCCTACCCCTCCAGCCCCCCTCCCCCCCAATGGAAGGGCTCAGGATGGATAAGAGCGGTGTGGGTGTTTTTAAATAAAGACTAAATCCAAGGTGGAGGATGAAAAAATACATTGTTTGTACAGGAGGATTTGGAGCATACCAAGACAGGAGTGAACACTACTACTAAGAGGTTGCAAATAACTAAATGACTGTTTCCTGCAGAGTGGCAATTCCTGCCTGTTTATCTGTCCTGTGTTTTTACTGTAGATATTGGATATTGTAGCCTTCTAAGGCACTTTCTTCTACAACAGGGATCATCAACTTGATTCAGCCACGGGACAATTTTTTTCTTGAGTGGATGGTCAGGAGGTTGGAACATAATTACAAATAATTGTAGACTGCAAATTGACCACAAGAAGCCTAAACAGATATTTGACTAAAACAATCATTTAAAACCTTGCTTAAGTTTTTATACCATCACATAGATCTCTCTGTGTCGGAATACTTTGGAACATATTTCAAAAATTAAAATCACTTGGAGCTTATTTGTTGGAATTTTTATAATATTTTATTTCCAACAAATATAATCACCGGGGTCAAATTTGGCCTGTGGGCCGCCAGTTGGAACTCTGAACTCCCAACTTCGTTCAGGTAATGGGAACAAATGGATCCACAAAATGTCTGCCATGTCTGCAAGTGGTTAATAAAATGCTCCCACTTTTTCTCACTCACACACCCTTGAGTTTACTCTCTCTTTCTCTCTCCATGCTTTTGTAGTTCATTTTCATCCTGTTGGGCCTATGGCAAAGACTTAATGAAGGAGATTCATAGAAATGTGTACATAATAATGTAAACAGAATATACACAGTATTAGGTAAACCACCCTTTCACAAAAAATGGTTCACTCCTATAGACTGAGTCATGTGGCCTTGGCTATCTATATAAAGCAGGCAGCGGGTATCGGGGCATTCATTCAGTTACTGTCCGATTGAATGTTCGAATGAGCTAAATGACTGACCAATGCGACTTTGAGCGTGATGATCGCCAGGCGCGCCCATTACAGTATCTTAAACTGTCAGCCTGGGCTTTCCCCCCACAAACAGGCAAATAACGGCGCAGTTCAACAGTGGTGTGCAGGAGGCATCTCGGAACGCACAACTCGTCGGTCCTTTTCACGGATGGGCTATTGCAGCAGACCACCACACCGGGTTCCACTCCTATCAGCTAAAAACAAGACGCAGCAGCTCCAGTAGGCACGCGATCACTGGACAATTGAGGAATGGAAAACATTGCCGTGTCCAACGAATCCCGGTCCCTGATACGTCATGCAAGATTTGACATAAGCAGCATGAATCCATGGCCCCATCCCGCCTGGTGTCAACGGTACAGGCTGCTGGTGTAATGGTGTAGGGCAGGTATTCCCAAACTGGGATATGCGCAATGCCATCCGGGGTACAGCAAATAAAAGTGATTCAAATGTTTTTTAATGTAGATTATTTTCATCTTCACATTTTCAAACAGACCATTTACATTTTCGAACAGGACTATACGTTTGGGTGAGGTTTTTTTCTCGCATGAGTAGCCTCGCTTCACTGCCAAATGTAAAATTAAACCATCTAGTGTTCAGCGAAATAACACATTGTCAAATGCATGTAGCCTAGTCAAAAAATGTACATCCAATCACATGAACCGTTACACTGAACCGTTCCACAATGGTCCGTATGTAGCCAAATGTAGCTGCTGCTCATTCCGTTTGCTCGAAAATTGATTAATGGCTAAAACAAGTAAGGCCGGTGTCCATAGAGACACATACCAATTCTACAGGTAGTACTGCTACTGTTAGTGTTTATATACTGGAGAGTCGAGACCAAATCACGGACGCTGGACAGAGTGGATTTCAGTTGTAACAAAAGGCAGTTTATTGAGTCAAAAGATATCTTGTCCTGCAGATTTAACGTGCACGGACCTAGTTCATATAACTCTGTATGGAGTCAGGTGAAAAAGGGACTGAGACATTGGTTTACAGCAGATTTTATACATGGAATATGTAGGTGGAGTCTTGTTGTGTTGGTCTTCTGAATGGTCCCGAAGGGTTGGAGGCGGACCTGCTCTCGCCAGAGCAGGAGCCCCATTGGTGCAGAGCAGAGTCTTCTGCTCTGAGCACCCGACCAGTAGAGGGGGGTCAGATGTGTGTGTTTAAACAAGAAGGTATTTGTGTGTCAGGAAATCTGATACAGGAGAGCAGAGGGGGTCGTGAAACAACAGAGCTGAGGGGGGCAGTTTTATTGCTGGGTGTGTGAGCTGGATCCTGTTTTAGCAGGGGTACGTAAAATGACTTGAGTCAGGCGGTTTAGCTTGGCGCTGTATAATATATGAGCTATGTGTATGAACATTTATATATATATATATGACACTACCACTACCAGCAGTAGTGCACCTGGCGACTACACAAGTTGTTCTGCTTCCACGAGCACATCCAATGCTAGCATCAGTAATTCTACATTTGTTGTTAGCCCAGCTAGCATGGACACTGACAGTTGTGAATCTGATGAAGCCGAAGAGCTACTGCCACCTTACCCCGGAAAGCACCGAACAACAGACAGTGTCGTTGAACCATCAAATATGCGCAAATATGATGACTACATTGATTTGGGGTTCACTTATATTGGGAGTAGTGCCTTTCCTCAGTACCTTTGCACATATAACACACTGGCTATCTCACAACTAGATGAAACCTCCACTCTTGAGCAGACATTTAGAAACAAAACATGCCAATTTCAAAAATAAGATACAGGAGTTTTTTGAGCGAGAATTAAGACGACTTTCGAGTAGTAAGACATGTATAAAAGCAACAGATACCATTAATAAGTAGGGGCTAGAAGTGTCTTATATGGTGAGCTACCGTGTGGCTAGGACAGTCAAGCACCATACTATGGTGAAGGACTTCATTCTTCCTGCTACCGCAGATATGGCTGGAACAATGCTGGGGAAAAGGCCCCAAAAAAACGATATAGACAATGTCTTCATCAAACAACACTGTTTCTCGACGTATCAGTGACATGGCAGGAGATGTTTTGAAACAATTACTGCTTCGCATACAAGCCAGTGAATTTTATGCGTTACAGCTGGATGTGTCAACAGAAGTGGCGGGCCTTGCACAGCTCCTGGTATATGTCTGTTACGTTTATGGGGGTTCCATTAAGGAAGACATCCTCTTCTGCAAACCACTGGAAACCAGGACAACAGGAGAGGATCATTTTAAAGTACTGGGCAGCTTTGTGACATCAAATGGACTTTGGTGGTCAAAATGTGTTGGTATCTGTACTGATGACACAAAAGCCATGACAGGGAGACATAGGGGAGTGGTAACGTGCGCGCAAGCAGTTGCTCCCAATGCCACTTGGGTACACTGCAGCATCTACCGAGAGGCTCTTGCTGCCAAGGGAATGCCTGACAGCATAAAAGAGCAAGGCCCCTGAAATCTTGTGTATTTTCTGTATTATGCAATGATTTGGGCAGCAACCATGTAGTGCTTTTTACTACATACAGAAGTGAGCTGGTTATCAAGGGGCAAAGTATTGACATGTTCTTTTAAATTGAGAGATGAGCTTTAAGTTTTCTTTATTGACCATAATTTTCAATTGTCTGACCGCTTGCATGATGAGTTTCTCACACGTCTGGCCTATCTGGGTGACTCTCCAACAATATTCAATGTGCGGGACAAATTTGAAGTTGGTGCCCCTCTCTGCATTAACAAGGACAACACATGTCTTATCATCATTGTATGTTTTGTGTGCAAATTAACTCAAGCTTACGGACAATGCCAAATGTGATATAGCGAAGCACCTGAGTTAGCTGGGTGCGCAATTACCCAGGTACTTTCCCGAACGGATGACAAACAACTGGATTAGTTATTCCTTTCATGCCCTGTCTCCAGTCCACTTACCGATATCTGAACAAGAGAGCCTCATCAAAATTGCAACAAGCGGTTCTGTGAAAATTGAATTTAATCAGAAGCTACTGCCAGATTTCTGGATTGGGCTGCGCTCAGAGTATCCTGCCTTGGCAAATCGTGCTGTTAAGACACTGATGCCCTTTGCAACCACGTACCTATGTGAGACTGGATTTCTGGCCCTCACTAGCATGAAACTAAGTACAGGCACAGACTGTGGAAAATGATTTAAGACTGAGACTCCAATACAACCCAACATTGCAGAGTTATGTGCATCCTTTCAAGCACACCCTTCTCATTAACCTGTGGAGAGTTATTCACAATTTTCAATGAACAAAAAATGGTTTATATGTAAGATGGTTAAATAAAGAGCAAAATTATTATTTGTGCCCTGGTCCTTTAAGAGCTGTTTGTCACTTCCCACGAGCCGGGTTGTGACAACTCACACCCATTCTTATGTTTAATAAATGTATCATATAGTGTGTGTGTGTGTGAGACAGGCTTACAATGATAGCAAAAAGTATTATTTGAGAGTGCACTGACCCTGGTGCTAGAGGGGGTACGCAGCTGGAGGTTGAATGTTTGAAGGGGTACGGGACTATAAAAAGTTTGGGAACCACTGGTGTAGGGAATATTTTCCTGGCACATGTTAGGTATCTTTGATATCAATTGAGCAATGTTTCCATGCCCCAAAGAATTCTGGCTGTTCTGAGGGCAAAGGGGGGGTCTGACCTGGTACTAGAGGGGTGTACTTAATAAACTGAGGGGTGTACCTAATAAACTGTATGTAAACCCAGCAACAACAAAAAAAATATCCTCTCACAATCAACTGCATTTATTTTCAGCAAACTTAACGTGTAAATATTTGTATGAACATAAGATTCAACAACTGAGACAAACTGAACAAGTTCCACAGAAATGGAATAATGTGTTCCTGAACAAAGGCGGGGGTCAAAATCAAAAGTAAGTCAGTATCTGGTGTGGCCACCAGCTGCATTAAGTACTGCAGTGCATCTCCTCATGGACTGCACCAGATTTGCCCGTTCTTGCTGTGAGATGTTACCCCACTCTTCCACCAAGGCACCTGTAAGTTCCCAGACATTTCTGGGAGGAATGGCTGTGGCCTCACCCTCCGATCCAACAGGTCCCAGACATGCTTAATGGGATTGAGATCCGGGCTCTTCGCTGGCACTGGCAGAACACTGACATTCCTTTCTTGCAGGAAATCATGCACAGAACAAGCAGTATGGCTGGTGGCATTGTCATGCTGGAGGGTCATGTTAGGATGAGCCTGCAGGAAGGGTACCACATGAGGGAGGAGGAGGTCTTCCCTGTAACGCACAGCGTTGAGATTGAGCTTGTCATTGCAGGCAGTCCGATGCTGTAACACACCGCCCCATGAGAGACCCTCCACCTCCGAATCGATCCCGCTCCAGAGTACAGGCCTTGGTGTAACGCTCATTTTGATAAATGCATATCCGACCACCCCTAGTGAGACAAAACCACGACTTGTCAGTGAAGAAGAGCACTTTTTGCCAGTCCTGTCTGGTCCAGCGACGGTGGGTTTGTGCCCATAGGCGACGTTGTTGCCGGTGCTGTCTGGTGAGGACCTGCCTTACAACAGGCCTACAAGTCCTCAGTCCTGGGATTATGCATTCCTGGTGTAACTCGGGCAGTTGTTGTTGCCATCCTGTACCTTTCCCGCAGGTGTGATGTTCGGATGTACCGATCCTGTGCAGGTGTTGTTACACGTGGTCTGCCACTGTGTGGACGATCAACTGTCTGTCCTGTCTCCCTGTAGCGCTGTCTTATGTGCCTCACATTAAGGACATTGCACTTTATTGCCCTTGCCACATCTGTAGTCCTCATGCCTCCTTGCAGCATGCCTAAGGCACGTTCATGCAGATGAGCAGAGACCCTGGGCGTTTTTCTTTTGGGTGTTTTTCAGAGTCAGTAGAAAGGCCTCTTTAGTGTCCTAAGTTTTCATAACTGTGACCTTAATTGCCTACCGTCTGTAAGCTGTAGTGGACCGTTCCACGGGTGCATGTTCATGAATTGTTTATGGTTCATTGAACAAGCATAGGAAACAGTGTTTAAACCCTTTACAATGAAGATCTGTGACGTTATTTGGATTCATTTCTTGGAATGCCATTATAGTTGAGGCCAGTAGGCCGTCATTGTAAAATAAGAATTTGTTCTTAACGGACTTGCCTAGTTTAAATTTTAAAAACTATGTATATACGTGTCTATGTTTACACATATACATTACTAGTCAAAAGTTTGGACACACCTACTCATTCAAGGGTTTTTCTTTGTTTTTACTATTTTCTACATTGTAGAATAATAGTGAAGACATCAAAACTATGAAATAACACACATGGAACCATGTAGTAACCAAAAGTGTTGAACAAATTAAAATATATTTTATATTTGAAATTCTTCAACGTAGCCACCCTTTGCCTTGAGGAAAGCTTTGCACACTCTTGGCATTCTCTCAACCAGCTTCATCTGGAATGCTTTTCCATCAGTCTTGAAGGAGTTCCCACATATGCTGAGCACTTGTTGGCTGCTTTTCCTTCAACTCATCCCAAACTACCTCAATTGGGTTGAAGGCCAGGTCATCTAATGCAGCACTGTCGTTTCAATTTGCTTATTTGAGCTGTTCTTGCCATAATATGGACTTTTTTTTAACCAAATAGGGCTATTTTCTGCATACCACACTTATCTTGTCACAACACAAATGATTGGCTCAAATGCATTAGGAAGCAAAGAAATTCCACATGAACTTTTAACAACACACACCACCGCCAAGTGTGCAAAGCTGTAATCAAGGTGAAGGGTGGCTACTATGAAAACACTCAAATATATTTTTGATTTAACACTTTATGCTTTAAATCAAATCAAATGTATTTATATAGCCCTTCGTACATAAGCTGATATCTCAAAGTGCTGTACAGAAACCCAGCCTAAAACCCCAAACAGCAAGCAATGCAGGTGTAGAAGCACGGTGGCTAGGAAAAACTCCCTAGAAAGGCCAAAACCTAGGAAGAAACCTAGAGAGGAACCAGGCTATGTGGGGTGGCCAGTCCTCTTCTGGCTGTGCCGGGTGGAGATTATAACAGAACATGGCCAAGATGTTAAAATGTTCATAAATGACCAGCATGGTCGAATAATAATAAGGCAGAACAGTTGAAACTGGAGCAGCAGCATGGCCAAGTGGACTGGGGACAGCAAGGAGTCATCATGTCAGGTAGTCCTGGGGCATGGTCCTAGGGCTCAGGTCCTCCGAGAGAGAGAAAGAAAGAGAGAAGGCGAGAATTAGAGAATGCACACTTAGATTCACACAGGACACCGAATAGGACAGGAGAAGTACTCCAGATATAACAAACTGACCCTAACCCCTCGACACATAAACTACTGCAGCATAAATACTGGAGGCTGAGACAGGAGGGTTCAGGAGACACTGGCCCCATCCGAGGACACCCCCGGACAGGGCCAAAAAGGAAGGATATAACCCCACCCACTTTGCCAATGAACCTACAATATGATTCCATGTGTAATTTCATACTTTTGATGTCTTCACTATTATTCTACAACGTAGAAAATAGTGAAAATAAAAACCTTTGAATGAGTAGGTGCCTAAATGTTTGACTGGTACTGTATATGTTATACATATACACGTACATACATATTTCGTTTTTTTATTTAACCTTTATTTAACTAGGCAAGTCCGTTTAGAACAAATTCTTATTTTACATTGACGGCCTACCGGCCTCAACTGTTATGGCATTCCAAGAAATGAATGAGGGCAGGGTAACAACTTCAGTATTACTTAATCAATGCAATATATATATACACACACATACATACATAAAGTACCATTTGAATAAAACAGCTACAGCTCCAATACTATGGTCTCTTACCCCATGCCTGCATCCAGTAGTACTTCTGATCTGCCTCAGCCTGTGGTCTCTGACTTGTAGAATGGATGGAGGGCCAAACATACTTGCTTGATTTGTAGGCTGTGTCCCAATAGTATGAAATAGGTTCATTTTGCTTTACTAGTCTCCTTTTCTTTAGGACCTCAGGCAGGTGAAATGACTGGTTATGTACAAAACATATTGCTCACGTCTATACATTTGTGGGAACCGTTGAGACACAGCCATAGGGACAGTAATGACCAATTATCACAATGGAATGGACAGGGTTGGGGAGTAACGGATTACAAAAAATGAAATGTAATCCATTACCAGCGAAAATTGTACTCAACGTTACAGATACTTCTGAAAAACGATATAATTACTTCAACCATTACTTTTACATTCAGAAAGGATGTTTGCAAAAAAAACGACACTTCTCTGTTTACTCAATGACATTCAAATCAGCATCTAAAAAAGCCACAAGCTTTAAGTTTGCTCCACGTGAGCGAGTCTGACCACAAGTCAGATACCCCTATAATGACACACCAAATGTGTTTGATGGATCGCGGAAAAAGAGCAGGAATAGGCTTTTGTAGGCTACAGTCCAAGCTATGTCTTCCAATAGTGTGACTGCTGTCGGCATCCAAAGATTATCCAACTTGAATAAATCAAATCCAATTTTATTTGTCACATACACATGGTTAGCAGATGTTAATGCGAGTTTTGTGAAATGCTTGTGCTTTTAGTTCCGACAATGCAGTAATAACCAACGAGTAATCTAACCTAACAATTTCACAACAACTACCGTATACACACAAGTGTAAAGGGATGAAGAATATGTATATAAAGATATATGAATGAGTGATGGTACAGAACGGCATAGGCAATATGCAGTAGCTGGTATAGAGTACAGTATATACATATGAGATGAGTAATGTAGGGTATGTAAATATTATATTAAGTGGCATTGTTTAAAGTGGCTAGTGATACATTTTTTACATCCATTTTTCCATTATTAAAGTGGCTGGAGTTGAGTCAGTATGTTGGCAGCAGCCACTCAATGTTAGTGGTGGCTGTTTAACAGTCTGATGGCCTTGAGATTGAAAAACAGCTTCTGTCTCATGGTCCCAGCTTTGATGCACCTGTACTGACCTCGCCTTCTGGATGATAGCGGGGTGAACAGGCAGTGGCTCGGGTGGTTGTTGTCCTTGATGATCTTTATGGCCTTCCTGTGACATCGGGTGGTGTATGTGTCCTGGAGGGCAGGTAGTTTGCCCCCGGTGATGCGTTGTGCAGACGCTGTCTGTGTGGGTGGACCAATTTGTCTGTGATGTGTACGCCGAGGAACTTAACTTTACCACCCTCTCCACTACTGTCCCATCGATGTGGATAGGGGGGTGCTCCCTCTGCTGTTTCCTGAAGTCCACGATCATCTCCTTTGTTTTGTTGACGTTGAGTGTGAGGTTATTTTCCTGACACCACACTCCAATAAACGTTCGGAGGTAAGGATGACAACAGTGGTGTAGACAACAGTGGCGATACGGAAATCACTTCATATATCTACATAGATCATTGATGTGAATCACTCCTGCTCTCTCATTAAGCTATTTATGCCTTTCGGAGTGTGGTTGCGGATGTCTGTTCACAAATCTAAATGTGTATTTGAATCCAATAAAAGTTTAATTCAATTCGTTTAAGCTGCCTATCAATCATTGTTTTTGAAACCAATGGACAGCCAGTGAAAAACTGTGCTCTTGCAAAAGCTGCGTAGTGCGGATCCAAGCCAATGGAATAAAAGTGGAAATTTTATTGCTCAATCTAATTCATGCTGCTGATTTTAAAAATACATTTAAAAAGTTCCAATTTACACATGCTCAAACTTGCACACTTTTGATAGACTTGATGGGGAAATCTGTAGTTGCTACATCCATGTTTGGACTTTGATTCCATTGATTCTTGAAGAATATAACTTATAAATGGCTCATGAGTTTAGTTCAATTGTCACACTCCATGAGAATCCAAAATATGAGCTTGTTTAAGTCCGATGTTTGTAAATGTATAGCCTCAACATCGTTAAAACAATTTTTATATATTGGATGGTCAGTCCTTGCATCGATCGCTCTGTCTATTAATCTGAGTGTGGTTATACTTCTCCAGGCCCATCCCTCAGTTTTTTTTTTTTACCAAAACACAGGCGGGGTGTCCGTTATGTTATTTTTTCATCTGTGGATTTGCCCTTTAAACAGCTGCATATTATCAAGCTATCAGTGTCACCAACAAAAAGGTACACAATAGGCCTATAGCAAATGGCATTCATTTTTCACATGCAAATATCCTTTTTCAGTAGAGCTCAAAGCATGCCATTCCATGAGCGCAGCATGTATTTTTCAACTCAACTCAATGAGCCCAATCAGTCCTCCATGACAACAAAGTCATAAAAAACAGTAGGGCTCGCTAATAAATCATTAGTTTTGGGGTCATGCTCAGGTAAAACAATTTGGTTAATCTATACTTCCATATTCACAAATCCTATTCTTGAAGATCAAGGGGTATAACATTTATTGGATTGACTGGAATTCTGATAGTTCGTTTTTTTAAATGTAAAGATATAATTGAATCATTATTATATGTGGTAGAAAGCAATGGGTTAGAAGAAGCCTACATAACCAACCCATAAAGTAAAATGTAACATCCATGGCCAGCTAAAGAGGCATTATCACTGATTTTTCCTGCAATAGATGTGGTTCAATTGGTAACATACATTGTCTTCTAATGCCTCTTAATAAAGGGACAGTAATGGAATTTAATCAGATTGTTACAGAGTTTGGGTAATCCAAAAGTTACGTTACTGATTACAATTTGACAGGTAACTAGTAACTAACAGATTACATTTAGAAAGTAACCTACCCAACCCTGGGAATGGATAATCTGTAGAACTACCTAATTGACTACTGAAGGGTGGATTTTTAAATGGTCAGGATCACTGTTGACAATATTCCTTTTCACATTTTCAGTGTATCTTTTTGTGCGACAGGCCTGGATGTTAATTAACAGTAAATTGTTTTTGAAAATATACAGTGCCTTGCGAAAGTATTCGCCCCCCTTGAACTTTGCGACCTTTTGCCACATTTCAGGCTTCAAACATAAAGATATAAAACTGTATTTGTTTTTGTGAAGAATCAACAACAAGTGGGACACAATCATGAAGTGGAACGACATTTATTGGATATTTCAAACTTTTTTAACAAATCAAAAACTGAAAAATTGGGCGTCCAAAATTATTCAGCCCCCTTAAGTTAATACTTTGTAGCGCCACCTTTTGCTGTGATTACAGCTGTAAGTCGCTTGGGGTATGTCTCTATCAGTTTTGCACATCGAGAGACTGAATTTTTTCCCCCATTCCTCCTTGCAAAACAGCTCGAGCTCAGTGAGGTTGGATGGAGAGCATTTGTGAACAGCAGTTTTCAGTTCTTTCCACAGATTCTCGATTGGATTCAGGTCTGGACTTTTGACTTGGCCATTCTAACACCTGGATATGTTTATTCTTGAACCATTCCATTGTAGATTTTGCTATGTTTTGGATCATTGTCTTGTTGGAAGACAAATCTCCATCCCAGTCTCAGGTCTTTTGCAGACTCCATCATGTTCTTCCAGAATGGTCCTGTATTTGGCTCCATCCATCTTCCCATCAATTTTAACCATCTTCCCTATCCCTGCTGAAGAAAAGCAGGCCCAAACCATGATGCTGCCACCAGCATGTTTGACAGTGGGGATGGTGTGTTCAGGGTGATGAGCTGTGTTGCTTTTACGCCAAACATAACATTTTGCATTGTTGCCAAAAGTTCCATTTTGGTTTCATCTGACCAGAGCACCTTCTTCCACATGTTTGGTGTGTCTCCCAGGTGGCTTGTGGCAAACTTTAAAACAACACTTTTTGTGGATATCTTTAAGAAATGGCTTTCTTCTTGCCACTCTTCCATAAAGTCCAGATTTGTGCAATATACGACTGATTGTTGTCCTATGGACAGAGTCTCCCACCTCAGCTGTAGATCTCTGCAGTTCATCCAGAGTGATCATGGGCCTCTTGGCTGCCTCTCTGATCAGTCTTCTCCTTGTATGAGCTGAAAGTTTAGAGGGGCGGCCAGGTCTTGGTAGATTTGCAGTGGTCTGATACTCCTTCCATTTCAATATTATCGCTTGCAGAGTGCTCCTTGGGATGTTTAAAGCTTGGGAAATCTTTTTGTATCCAAATCCAGCTTTAAACTTCTTCACAACAGTAACTCGGACCTGCCTGGTGTGTTCCTTGTTCTTCATGATGCTCTCTGCGCTTTTAACGGACCTCTGAGTCTATCACAGTGCAGGTGCATTTATACGGAGACTTGATTACACACAGGTGGATTGTATTTATCAT
Organism: Oncorhynchus keta; assembly: GCF_023373465.1. NCBI lineage: Eukaryota > Metazoa > Chordata > Actinopteri > Salmoniformes > Salmonidae > Oncorhynchus > Oncorhynchus keta. The sequence continues at coordinate 19,916,370 of NC_068432.1, read as the reverse complement.
CATTAGTCATTTAGGTCAACATTGAATCATTCAGAGATCCTCACTGAACTTCTGGAGAGAGTTTGCTGCACTGAAAGTAAAGGGGCTGAATAATTTTGCACGCCCAATTTTTCAGTTTTTGATTTGTTAAAAAAGTTTGAAATATCCAATGTCATTCCACTTCATGATTGTGTCCCACTTGTTGTTGATTCTTCACAAAAAATACAGTTTTATATCTTTATGTTTGAAGCCTGAAATGTGGCAAAAGGTCGCAAAGTTCAAGGGGGCCGAATACTTTCGCAAGGCACTGTAGTCTGGCTTGTTTCTCTTGCAAAAAAATTATTCTCTCTACTTGATATTTTGTATTTAATTTCACATGTAGTTTTGTTCCGGCTGCATCACTCGTCACCAATACTCTTGCAACCTCAAGTCATTTGAGGGGGGCAATGACATAAGTCTTTCTGTAAAGTCTTTCCACATTGAACATTATCCGATTCACCAACACTGTCACTAGTTTCATGGAGTTTCTGGCACATAACTTCTTGAGCACCTTCTGACGTTTCTCTAACATCAGTGGATAAAACATAACCACTCACCTCTACTAGGGAATAGAGAAGGCATCCTGGTCCGCTTAAGTGTAGGTGTCACGTCTCAGTGGAAATTATGAATAGTGTGAAAAATCAGTTGGCTCATCATGGTTGTATCCTACTTTTGAGTTTTACTTTGTTTCCAAGGAACTGAGTACTCTTCCTGTTGGTTTCATGTCCCTTGGACAGAACGGTCCATGTATGGACATGGGCATGTATGGAAGATGGAATTTTTGGATCAGAATGAATATGGTTTTGGCAATGACATTTATGATCATTACCAATAGCAAGAACTGTACAAAAAGTTCAGTCCCTGGCATCAGAAAAGCTAGTTCAGCAACATAGCACATTTTCAACATGGGTTGTTCAAGGAATCTCAACAGGCAGTTAAAGTCAAAGAATGGTTGGCTTTGAGGAAGAAAAAGCTTCTACATTTCGATCTACTTAATACAGACTTTTCCAAAAATGTAATGCACCGTGAACTATTTGCATTTGAATGTTTCAGCTCATTTCTCTAGTCAGTTTTAAATGCTGGTAGTTAAGTTATCTGTGGGTAAAATGCTTTATCACTCATTGGCTGATGTGACTGGGGTTCTTAGGGTGATTCTATGGAAACTCTTTAGACATTGATGTATTGCTTTTAATTGTTGTAAAACAATACCTAGAAAAATATTTCCTGCTGCTTAATCTTGGTTGAACATTGTTGTATTAATGTGATTAAGAATACGTTGGAGATCATTGATTATTTGACTTGCATGTAGTACAATATCAACTCAAAACATTTAGATGTATCAAAGAATCCTGTTATGTTTTGTCCACCTAATAGTTTGAGGATATGAGTAAGGAAGCCAGATGAACTTGTACTGAAAGATGAATGAATGTTTATTGCTTGTTTAAAAAAAAAAGGGATTCCGTGTAATATTTTTAAATTCACTTCACTCCCTGAAAGTTTGATCTGGCACAGTAGGACTTCTATACTGTGCGTGTGTTGGATATCCATCAAAGAGACCTCGCATTGGGTTGGTGTGTTCATGACAATGTTCCCCATTTGGTAATGACAGCAGAAATTGAACCAAATTACCCAGAAAAGGGTTGATTCATATAAAGACATCGTATTGGTCACATGCACCGGATACAACAGGTGTAGACTTTAAAGCTTAAGTGTCTAAGCCATGTATTCTTAACTCCTTCACTACCACATGCTCACAGCACATTTATTTGTAAAGCATTGAATTCTTAACAGTCGGATTTAACAAAAGACGTTGGGGTTCTATCATTTTTATAGAATAACTCGCCTACCTTTCCCTTGGATAGTGCTACTGTGTGTAATTGTCTCAAACAACCCCTTTATTTGGGCTGGCCATAAACAAGGCCATGGCTTTCATTTTAGGATTTCACTGTGGTGTAATGTTGCCTGCAGAACAGTAATATTGTGAGGAATCTAAAGTAAATCATGAGTTCTCTGCATGCTTCTGCTAGGCCCCCCTTCACAAAAGCCTATACAGTACTGTGTATTTCTGTATTATCTAATCAATCAAATTGTACTTTATGGTATGCGTGACTATCCCTCAAAAACAATGCTTCGATGGAGGGCAATCCTCAAAGGCTCTTAGAAGCTATAAAACAAATGGCATTTCAGATACTAAAATAAATGGGAAATGCATCTTGGGCAGAAAGCTCATCCACCCAAGGGTTGAAGATGGGTATGCTATGGAAAACGAGTATTAGGGCTAGATTCAATCTTGACCTTGAAGATCATAGCGCAATTTACATTTAAAAAAGGTAATTTCCCATTGACCCGACCTATGCAGCAGTTACTGTGAATGCAGTCTCCACAAATGCAGGATCATTGCTTTTAAATTCTAATCGTGCTATAGAGTGGATTGAATCTCCCTTTGTTTTAAGAGCATGAATAGATTTAGCTGGTCTAACCTATGCATCAAAAGGTATGGCGATGCATGGTTCATGTCACACTGACTGAGTAAATCACACGATAGATTAACTGAGATAAGGATCCTTTGTCTAATGGTGACACTGAAGAACATCTCCACCAAGGCCCATATGCAGAGCTAACTGTTCATGCAGTTAATATAGGCAGTACTGTACACAAATGTTATTCTCCAGATAGACAAACATAGTGTATAAAACCTTGGTGATTTTCTCATTTCAACTACTGGTTCCAAAAATGTGACTGGCAGACCAAATGACTAGCCTTATAAGACAGACTATTTTAGCAAGCGTTGACTGAATATTCACAATAGCGCTTCATTATTATTATTTTGGTTGTTTGGAAAGCAGTGGTACAGCTGTGGATGAAAGATGGCTCCCTTAATGGCTCAGACACTGAAATGGTTCTTGATGTCCTTGATCTGTTTCATCATTTCTCCTATGTGCTCTCCCCTGGAAGAGAGAAGGAAACAAGGCTGTCAGGAAAGAACACTGCAAGTGTTACGGATGTCGTCCCCCCCTCTTCGGCTCCTAGCTAACTTGAACTTGGGAACTCTGCTTGGCTAACACGTGACTGCCCTCAAACATTCAAACGGTTTGAGCAACCCAAAAGCTACAAATTGGATGGCTCAATCAATCTAGCTGTGGAGTGCGCTTATGGTACGTTCTTCACTCTGTTACACTCACTCACATTAAACTCGCCACAGTCACCCCAGCCGCCGAGCTAAGCCCAACTACGCACCGGAGTCACTCGGCACCATTGTTACACATGTCACATTGCTTGCTTAGCGAGTACCCCTTCCCTCTCCGATTCAGTTCATACCTGGCTCGAACTTGAGACCTTGAGACCGCTTTGCTAACACGTGACCGCCCTCCTTAACAACATTCCAATGGTTTGAGCCACCCAAAAAAAGGTACCAATGTCTCCCATCTGCAACATTTCAAGCTAGCTGTGGAGTGAGCTTATGGTACATTAACTCCCGTTACACCAGATCATATTAGACAAGACTCAGGACCAACATTAAATTCTACAAACAAAGGAGATCAATGGGTGTCATAAGGTCAACAGGCTGGCAAAAACTAGTATGCCACCCAGGGAAGAGCTGCCCATACTCACTGTTCCTTTATCACTCCCTGGACACACTTCCTCTGGTGGGGGTTGAGGGCGACAGTAGCTCTGGCTGGAGACAGCCCTTTGTCCATCTGTTTCTTCTGGTACTCCTTCTTCATATTTACCTGGAAGATAAAACACCAGTCCAATTATTACTGTGAACCAGTACGAGCTCTGTGATGATGACAACGATAGACCTCAAGAAGGCAGCCCACTTGTTTAATGCCATTGCCCAGGTGACGCAGCTGGTCGTTGATGGTCTGCAGCTCTTTCTTCATGTCCTTCTCGCTGTCAGACAGAACGGGCAGCTGACTGCGCAGACTGCCCAGAACCTGCTTCACCCTGGAATAGTACAGAACACAAGTCAGAGAAGGAGGAAATAGAGTCATATCTGTTGTAATAGAAGCTCTGAAGCAGATCGCATTAGTTTTGAGATGAAGCCAGTTATGTTGCTTGGGCATCTGACCATTTCAATGACTTCTGAAACTAAAGCCCGGAAGAAAGTTTAGATTTGAAAGATGAGCGTATCTAGCTACCTGTTCATGGTGGCTTCCTGGCGATACTTGGCATCCTCGTACTTATCAGCCAGAAGCTCTGCAGACTCTCGCAGACTTTTCCTATTGATAAAATAAATACACAATGAAGAATAGCTCTCAAGTATATGAAATGCAGGTGAAGCTCATATGAAGCCTCTGTACTTCAAATGCTTCCGTTTTGTACTCTTGTAGGAAGCAGTAACTGCCCATTGCTGACTTATACCTGGGCTCAGAGGTGCAACTTTGGTTTTAGAAACAGCCTACCCAACCGCTCGGAGGCGTCTGCATGGTCCTAAAGCCAACCGTTGCCTTTATCACATTCAAATGATAAAACTGGGGGGGGAGGACGACATGTCCCAGTCCCTAGTGAAAATTGCACCCCTTACTGGGCTAAACTGATCTGAATAGGGCTTTCATTCATGTGATTGAAAGACCGCTAGTAGGGACTACCCACGCTGCGCTCTGGCTCTGCCTACAACAAAATCAGACTCGATCTTGTAAAGCTAGATTTTTCTCATTAAAATGTTGATACAATCAGAGAAAAAAAATCTATATTGTGCAAACTAAAATTGGGTGAACTCAGTTAAGATCAATCTCTTGCATTTCTTCTGTGCGGCAGTCTGGAGGAAGTGCGCAACTACGCACATGTTTAGAGGGAACATTGGCCGTGGGCATCAAGTTCTATGTTTATTGGGAAACTTGTCCCGATTTCACCTTTCCTCTCGGCACAGGGCTAGGTCCTCCAGCTGCTTGTTCTTCTGTCCGGTCAGCAGTTTCACCCTGAAAAAGAAACCAGTCAACAACATACTCCCTCACATGGAGTGTGTGTGTGTGTAAAATCACATTTTAAATTGGTAGTGTACGGATATTTTGCAGATTTTATCACATGGGTGGTGAAACACTTATGTTTCTACATTCAACAGTGCAATAATACCTAATACACACATCCCCCAAAATAATGATATCAGATTAGGAATGTCAGATGGCAAGAACAGCTCAAATAAGCTAGCAGAAACGACAGTCCATCATTACTATAAGACATGAAGGTCAGTCAATCCAGAAAATTAAGAACTTTTAAATTTTAAAGTGCAGTCGCAAAAAGCACAGGAAAGGAAGACCAAGAGTCACCTCTGCTGTAGAGGATAAGTTCATTAGAGTTACCAGCCTCAAATTGCAGCTCAAATAAATGCTTCAGAGTTCAAGTAACAGACACATCAACTGTTCAGAGGAGACTGCGCAAATCTGGTCGAATTGCTGCATAGAAACCACGACTAAAGGCCACCAGTAAGAAGAGACTTACTTGGGCGAAGAAACACTAGCAATGGACATTAGACCGATAGAAATCTGTCCAAGTGTGAGATTTTTGGTTACAACCACTAACTTTGAGACGCAGAGTAGGTGAACGGATGATCTCTGCATGTGTGGTTCCCACATGGAGGTGGTGGTGTGATGGTGCTTTGCTGGTGACACTGTCAGTGATTTGTTTAGAATTCAAGGCACACTTAACAAGCTTGGATACCACAGCACTCTAGCGATAGCACAAACCAGATGGGATGGCCTATCATTTGTTTCTCAACAGGGCAATAATTGAAAGTCCAAGAACACAGTGGCCGAAGAATTTTAGAACCACCAACTCTTCCTAGAGTTGGGAGGTGACCAAGAACCGATGGTCACTCTGAAAGAGCTCCAGAGTTCCTCTGTGGAGATTGGAGAACCTTCCAGAAGGATAACAATTTCTGCAGCACTCCACCAATCAGGCCTTGATGGTAGAGTGGCCAAATGGAAGCCACTCCTCAGTAAAAAAGGCACATGACAGCCCGCTTGGAGATTGCCAAAGGGCACCTAAAGGACTCTGACCATGAGAAACAAGATTCTCTGGTCTGATGAAACTAAGACTTAACTCTTTGTCCTGAATGCCAAGCGTCACATCTGGAGGAAACCTGGCACCATCCCAACGGTAAAGCATGGTGGTGGCAGGATCATGTGGGATGTTTTTCAGCGGCAGGGACTGGGAGACTAGTCAGGATCGAGGGAGAGATGAACGGAGCAAAGTACAGAGATCCTCCATGAAGTCCTGAGCGCTCTGGAGCAGGTTCTCAGACTGGGGAGAAGGGTCACCTTCCAACAGGACAACGACACTACGCACACTGCCAAGACAATGCAGGAGTGGCTTCGGACAAGTCTCTAAATGTCCTTGAGTGGCCCAGCCAAAGCCCAGACTTGAACCTGTTCGAACATCTCTGGAGGCCTGAAAATAGCTGTGCAGCAACACACCCCATCCAACCTGACAGAGCTTGAGAGGATCTACAGAGAGAAAAACAATGGGAGACACTCCCCAAATACAGGTGTGCCAAGCTTGTAGCATCATACCCAAGAAGACCCGAGGCTGTAATCGCTGCCAAAGATGCTTCAACAAAGTACAGAGTAAGGGATCTGAATACTTATGTAAATGTGATTTCAGTTTCAAATTTAAAAAAAATGCTAAAAAAGTTTGGGATTTGTCATTATGAAGTACTGTATAGATTAAGGGAAAATAAACAATCAACTTTAGAATAAGGCTGTAACGTAACAATGTGGAAAAGGTCAAGGGGTCTGACTAGTTTACAAATGCACTGTATATACACAGTACCTTGAAAGTATTCACACCTAGACTTTTTCCAAATTTAGTTGTTACAGCCTGAATTTAAAATGGATTTAAAATTGAGATGTGTTGGCCTGCCAAGTGGAGCAGCAGTCTAAGGCACTGCATCACAGTGCTAGAGGCATCACTACAAAGTCGGGTTCGATCCCGGGCTGCATCGCAACCGGCCATGATCGGGAGTCCCATAGGGCGGCGCACAATTGGCCCAGTGTTGTCTGGGTTAAGGGGTGGGTTTGGCCGGGGAGCAGTGAATTTCCTACAGATTCAACCACAAAGACCAGGGAGGTTTTCTAAAGTCTCGCAAACAAGGGCATCTAATTGGTAGATGGGTTAAAATAAAAAGCAGACATTGAATATTCCTTTGAAAATGGTGAAGTTATTAATTACACCATCTCAAGTGTATCAATACACCTAGTCACTACAAAGATACAGGCAGTTGCCGGAGAGGAAGGAAGACGCTCAGGGATTTCACCATGAGGCCAATGGTGATTTTAAAACAGTGTTTAATGGCTGTAATAGGACAAAACTGAATCAACAACATTGCAGATACTCCACAATACTAACATAGATGACAGACTGAAAAGGAAGCCTGTACAGATTTTTTTTTAAATCCTCCAAAACATTCAAGGCACTAAAGTAAAACTGCCAAAAATGTGGCAAAGAAATTTACTCCTGGTCCTGAATACGAAGCATTATATGTTTGGGGCAAAGCCAACACAACATATCACTGAGTACCACTCTTAATATTTTCAAGCACGGTGGTGGCTGCATCATGTTATGTGTACACTTGTCATCGGCATGGATAAAAAAAAAAAAGGATAGGATAAAAAACGGTATAGAGCTAAGCAGACGGTGATACAGCCTGACAGGATGCTCTCAATGGTACATCTGTAGAAGTTTGAGGGTCTATGGGGCCAAGCCACATTCTCTCAGCCTCCTGAGGTTGAAGGGGCCCTGTTGTGCCTTCACCACACAGTCTGTGTGGATGGACCATTTCAGGTTGTCAGTGATGTGCACACCGAGGAACTTGAAGCTTTTCAGCCTCTCCACTGCAGGTTTGTTGATGTGGATGGGGCGGTTGGGGTGGTATGCACATTGTAGTGGGTCTGGGCCGGCAGCCCTGCGAGGGTTATTGCACTTAAATGTCTTACTCTCGTTGCCCATGAGGAGCTCACAGTCTTGTGAGTGGAGGTGGCCAGCATCGGCAGTTCTGTTTTTTCCTCGAAGTGGGCAAAGGTGTTTATGTCTCGGAGTGCGGCTTCGGTAACATGGCTGCTTGTGAGCCGTTGCAGTGTCGGGGAGGGGGGTATATACAAGGCTGTGACGATGACCAAAGAAAATTCTCTCCTAATGCGGTCAGCATTTGATGGTGAGGTATTACAGATCGGGAGAACAAAAGGACTTGAGTTCCTGTTTGTTACCACAGTCACACCATGAGTAGTTAATCATGAAACATACAACACCTTTCTTTCTTCCTGTCTTAGTGATCGACGCTGGCTGAATGGACGGGGATAGTATATCCGGAAGGAACCATGATTCTGTAAAACACTATTTTACAGTCCCTGATATCTCTCTGGAAGGAGATCCTCACCCTGAGCTCATCTACTTTCTTGTCCAGGGACTGAACATTGGAGAGTAATATTTGGGAGTGGTGGATGGTATGCACGCCTCCAGAGTCTAAGAGCCCACTCCATGTTCCTCTTCTCTGGCGATGGCAACTTGGAGCAGCCCCCAGGATTAATGGAATTAAAACAAAGGATCCAATTTAGGAAATTCACATTTCTGGTCAAAATGCTGATGAGTGAACGCTGAACTAATATTCAAAAGTTATTTTTGGCTGTAGGTAATAATGCAAAAAAAACATTCTAAAGAAATAAATGTAAAGTTGGCTAGGCGCTAGAAACAGGGCGACTATGTCCGTCGGAGCCATCATGATGTGTGGGTATCAGAAAGTGCTGAGCAGTAAGTGCATTTTGAGGCCAGTTTGACCATTTTTTAAAAGTATTTTTAAATCAGTTTGATTGCAAAATAAAATAAAAAAATGCATAAGACATTAAAATTTTAGAGCTCCCCTCAGTCATAGTCTGCCTTTTCCATGACACCGACAGTGGGTGGAATACTAACACAGAATAAAACAATTCATAAGAGCCCTATGATGGTAGTGAATGCCCATTACTGTTCATCACTTATTAACCATAATTCATTCACATTTCAGTTGTATATATTACTAGGTTTTAATTTGATGACTTTAAAGAATGAAAAATAAGTCATCATCTCATCTCTGCTCAGGCAGTAAGTGGCAGCCAGCCATCTGTTATCATCTCTGTGCTCCCCATTCGAACAAGTCATCCTATTTGGCTAGGCGAGCAGTAGCTTTCCAGGTGACTAATTATTTTTACTAGTTCTTCAAAGTAGATAAGGCATACTTTCAAGACTGTTTTTTACCAACTACTTTAATCGGGTAGAGCTACCTTACGAACTGTCTCTATCCCTCTCGTCATTGTGTTGTCATTACTCTCTCATGCAGTCTCATATGGTGTGCCTGTAACAACCTCTGTCTGTGACCGGAAAGAACTGGTGCAATGGATTATGGTAATTGTAGTTCATTACCAAGTTTATGCTGAACTAGGTTAAATATTTACCTAAACTTCCAATTACCTAAACTCCCAAGCAGCTCAGCGTCCCACATAGTTCTTGACTTAATTTCACTCCCTCTTGAATGATCGTACATCGAGTTAACATAATTAAAGTGACGTCGGTCAATTAGTTGATTTAAAAAAACAAAACAGCCCTTCGAAATGTTGGTTAAACGCTCAGCACTAATATCAAAACTAAAACTTCAAGTGATCATATGTGTTATTGATTAATTATACAGTACCAGTCAAAAGTTGACACCTACTTTCATTCAAGGGTTTTTATTTGTACTATTGTCTACATTGTAGAATAATAGTGAAGACATCAAATCTATGAAATTACATATATGGAATCATGTAGTAACCAAAAGAAATTGATTGAAAAATCTCAAATATATTTTGATTTGTTTCTAAGTAGCCACCCTTTGCCCTGACAGCTTTGCACACTCTTGGCCTTCTCTCAACCAGCTTCACGGGGCGGCAGTTAGCCTAGTGGTTAGAGCGTTTCGGTTGGTAGATTGAATCCCCGAGCTGACAAGGTAAATCTGTCGGTCTGCCCCTGAACAAGGCAGTTCATAATGATGAACTGTTGTTTCTCTATGCTTATTTGAGCTGTTCTTGCCATAATATGGACTTGGTCTTTGACCAAATAGGGATATCTTCTGTATACCACTCCTACCTTGTCACATCACAACTGAGTGACTCAAACTCATTGAGGAAAGAAATTCCAAAAATGAACTTTTAACAGGGCACACCTGTTAATTGAAATGCATTCGAGGTGACCACTTCATGAAACTGGCTGAGAGAATGCCAAGAGCGTACAAAGCTGTCATCAAGACAAAGGGTGGCTACTTTGAAGAATCTCCCATATAAAATATATTTTGATTTGTTTAACACTTTAATTACGTCATGATTCCGTGTGTTATTTCATAGTTTGTCTTCACTATTGTTCTAAAAATGTAGAAAATAGTACAAATAAAGAAAACCCCCTGAATGAGTAGGTGTGTCCAAACTTTTGACTGGTACTGTATGTGTATGTGCATTAGTGTATCTGTTAATGGGAGTGACATTTACCTTCTTTGCATCTCCTCACGGGCAATGTCCTGTTTGAGGATGTACTCCTCCCTGAAAACCTGGGTGGCTCTGCTCAGCAGCTGGAGACACTCTGGAGGAGGAGACGATGTGTCCTTGTCCCCTGCCCTAGACACACAGGACAACAGGACCGAGAACACACACTAAACCAAGGCTAACAGTGTTCCTTTGTGCATGTTATAGGGGGAGTTTTATCTAACCTGAAACCTTATCAGGTCAGGTCATGGAGAAACAATTGTCCTTCACAAAAACAGCAACAAGGGAGGATACTACATGTAAAAAATAACACAGCATGACGCCAAAGCATGTTGCCATAGAGTCAATTGGGATCTGTGCAAATCCAAGATCTCCTCAAGGGGTGTTTTCAATGCACTGTATGTAGTGAGTGCGTTACCTGAGCATGAGAGGGTTGGTGGAGCTCCGGGCCAGGATGTTGCGGATGTGCTGCTCAAAGGAGTCGTCATGCAATCCACGCAGAGGAGAGCTAGCTGAGCCTACCCCCGGGTGGGAACACAGCAGGGGAGGAGAGGGAGGCCGAATGGAACTCCTAGACACACACAGACATCCACCATCAGCCTATGACACAGTTTCACATCTATAGCAGTTTCAATAATTGAACTGATATAATAATGAATCTAAAAATAGGCTATTATCATTCCAGAATCAAAAGCACCAGTTGTCAGAGCAGCTCACAGATCACTGCACCTGAACATAGCCCATCCAACTACCTCATCCCCATACTGTATTTATTTATCTTGCTCCTTTGCACCCAGTATCTCTACTTGCACATTCATCTTCTGCACATCTACCATTCCCGTGTTTAATTGCTATATTGTACTTACTTTGCCACCATGGCCTATTTATTGCCTTACCTCCCTTATCTTACCTCATTTGCACTCACTGTATATAAACTTTTCTTTTTTCTACTGTATTATTGACAGTATGTTTGTTTATTCCATGTGTAACTCTGGTCACAGTTATAGATGAGAACGTGTTCTCAACTAGCTTACCTGGTTAAATAAAGGTGAAAAAAAATAAAAAAAATAAGTGCAATTGACCAAAACACTTGAATCCATACTGAACCGTACAGGAGAGGCAGTAGTAGACACTCATAGGTGCTGGTAATGCAGATCATGGTTGCACCCAAAGACAGGTCTGACACGATCAAGAAGCCCCGTACTGGAGCTGACAAGCTGGAGAGTGAAAAAGAAAGAAAGAGAGGAGATAATTGTTCAATAAACATAAAGTCAACAACCTTTACTGCCAAGCTGACAATCAATGACAAGTCAGCTGGTTCTCCTAACTTGATGTCATTAATATCTGATGCCTTGATAATTGTGATACCTGCTACTTAGAGGCCTGGTACAGAGAATGTGCTCTACGATGCAGCGGTGCTCAGCAGCCAGCTCCTGGAGACTATCCTTGTCCTCATCTGTGGAGAAAGAGCATTATGGCAAAGCAGGCAAATTAATGTACTAACCACCTCTGATTTATATGGTAAACAACACAATTGAATTGACACCCCCATCTGGACATGAAGGACTCACCTGACTGGAGGAACTTGTGTAGTTTGTTGAACCAAGTGAGGCCTACACTGTGCACTCCTGCCTCATGTGTGCAGTGGTATCTGTGCTGGCACAGGGGGTCTGAAATTGGGCATAAAGCAAGTTTCAATTAAACAAAAGACACCACAGAAAGAAAAACACATTGAAAGTACATTAGACAAACATAATGTTGGGGTGTGGACCTTTGAGACTTGGTGGGAAGTACCAATGGATCCAATTTTAGCATTGAACTATATCAGCAAATCAGCATGACCCACTCACCTCTGTGCAGTCGGATTGGGCAAGTGAAGTCGGACTCCACAGGCTCTTCCTCCTCCCCTGCGGGCAGTTTGAGGGTGAGCTCCAGCTCCACACACTCAAACACGTAGAGAGAGGGCACTGCCTCCGAGCCCCGCAACCACCGCTCCACTGCCTGTCAATCACACACAGAGAAGAAAAGTCCTCAGTGTACACTCCTGAAGTGTATTCAGTGAGGTGAAATTGTCAATGTTGCAGATATATATGTAAAGAATACAGCCAACAGGTTCCCTGTTCTAACAGATAGATAATCTTAACCATTCTACACAGAACATTTATATCTGAATATTCTGTAACGTTGCACTCTAGTACAGTACTTACTCCAGTCTCCTCCTCCTCCTCTGCTTCCAGCACCACGCAATGGTACAGTGTGCCTGTTTCTGTGGCGATGACCAGGATATTGGGAACACAGGGCAGGCAGAGCACGGCACAGGCGTCATAACCATAGTTATCCTCCGCCGCGGGGTACATGGGTAAGGGCCCAATGGGCTTACTGAGGCTTCCCAAACTGAAAAACAGAAGAACACGGTCTAGGGATGAGATTCAAATAAGATTATTACTAATGGATGATTTTTATTAAAATGTCCTCAAACAGTAGCATAATATATTTGTGAAGGTCCACTGAATAAGCTTAACTGAAATTCAGTCAGACAAAACTAAATGTTAAGCTGACCTACAGTACCAGTCAATTTGACACATCTACTCATTCAAGGGTTTTTCTTTATTTTGACTATTTTCTACATTGTAGAATAATAGTGAAGACATAAAAACTATGAAATAACACATGGAATCATGAAGTAACCAAAAGAGTTGAACAAATAAAAATTTTTTTTTTATATATATATATATATATATATATATATATATATATATATATATATATAGTATAACAGAACTTATTTGGCAGGTGAAACCCTGAGGACAAACCATCCAGGATTTTTTTGAGGAACTGCACCTGGTTGCAGTTCCTATGGCTTCCACTAGATGTCAACAGTCTTTAGAAATTGGCTGTGTTTTTCTTTTGAGTAATGAAGAAGTAGTCCTGTTGTTGCCATGTGTTAAGGACTCTTTTGTTTGGTGCGCGCGACCTGGAAATCGCTCCACTTTGATTTTATCCGCTATTTGACCAAGGAGAGTGATTGCGTGCTGTATCAGATGACCTGGCCGCCACAATCACCCAACCTCAACCCAATTGAGATGGTTTGGGATGAGTTGGACTGCTAAGTGAAGGAAAAGCAGCCAACAACTGCTCAGCATACGTGGGAACTCCTTCAAGACTGTTGGAAAAGCATTCCTCATGAAGCTGGTTGAGAGAATGCCAAGTGTGCAAAGCTGTCATCAAGGCTAATTTGAAGAATTTAATATTTATATTTTATTTATTTGTTTAACACTTTTTTGGTTACTACATTATTCCATGTTTTAATTTGTTGTTTTGATGTCTTCACTATTATTCTACAATCACACTTTGAAGTTTAGAACACAGGAAGCATCCAGTTTTCAGGCTTCGCCTCTTTTCCCTGCTTTTCCCCTGAAAACCGGATGCTTCCAGTTTCTAAAGTCCCGCTGAGGGTGCTAAGCCACTTACCTGTGTGCGAGGCTGGTGTAACTCAGATAGGTCTCTCCGTTCTCGTAGAGGATGTAGAGGGGGTACACCAGCACATCCTCCTTGGACCGCTGGCCTGTGAGCTGTTGAGGGGCGCCGGCCACTGGCCCAAAGTCAAAAGCCACAGCGATCTCACCCAGAGAGGCTGCATAGGAGCGCCTAAGGAGGGGTGAGAGACAGATCTTATTAGTAAACTACATAGCAGGGTATAGGTCAATTCCATTTTGATTTGGTCAATATAGAGGGTGAAATAACTTACCCACGAGTGTGTACACTGCTGTCCTCCTCTGACTGGGAAACTGATAGTGCTCTAGCGGGAGTCTGAGGCTCTTTCAACCCGTAGAACCTATACACAACAATACAATGTCAATGCAGTGCAATAGTATGGTCAATAAGGTATAAAACTATCGAAAAGAAAGGAGGACCAAGGCACTCTACATATAATGAATTAAAATTCCTTTGTTGGTTCCATTGAACATGGCATACAAATAGACGCATTTCAGCTGCATGGCCTTTGTCAGGGAGTACAAAAATACAATGAATATTAAACTATTAATACACACATACATCACCTGCAGGACATAGGGCCCCAGATAACTAGGGGCCCTATAGCTAACAAACCCATTGATTGATGAGACTAAAAATATATTCTAAAAAGAAAACACGATCACAACAAGTCATTTCATCAATGAATTGACATTGTGCTTTGTAAATGGTCCATGTATGTTTACCTGATGGTGTTGTCAGAGGTCAGTAGCACTAGGTGGGGCTCCTCCGTCTCACTGGGGAACCAGGCGGCCTGCCGCAGGGTCACGGAGGCTGAGCTGGTGAAGAAACGCTCAGCCACAGGAATAGTCCTGGTAGAGAGGAAACAACCAAATCTTTAGTTAATCTACTCCATAGATTAGAGTCAACACAGGATTTGGAGTGGTGTAAAGAATGTTTATTTCATATGGACTGAAATGAGTTTTTCCCCTATAACTCAAGACAATGAGTGTGGGATGGGGATCCTTTCTTATGGTAGGCGATATGGGTGAGTTAGTTCCAGCCCACTGCATGCTTCAGTTATACAGAAAAATAAACTAATGAACCAGGTTCTTCCTAACTGTTCTAGTAGGCACCCCGCTGAGTGCTGACCGTGTTCTATATATCCCTAAAGGGACCAGCATAACCCGAAAAAATGCTTTGATGGGTCAGATAGTTATTTATGTTAGATGGGGTATTGGGCTAACATTTCATACTCACTTGCAGTTAACTTCACTCCGTCCTCCTTCAAACTCGGACCTCTTGCCCCACCTCTGTGGTAATTCTAGAACGGTGACACCCCGTTGTCCAATGAGTGCAACATGGTACTGTGTCGGGCTCAGCAACACCTGGCACACTTCAAACCGTGGTGGATTGATGCACAACAGAGTCTGAGGAAAGAAATGAAAGTCATCTGACATTAGTCTTCAACTTCACCGGCTTGGGTGATATTACAACAGCATTGTCTATTGACAGCCATCGTTGATGGTGACGACATCTTGATGTGTCAGATAATGGTTCAGCCTATTTGACCTAAAATCGCAGCGCACAGCAGGGCAGCACACAGTGCCATTCTGAGTAATTTGCCTATTACTGTTTCAATAAATATGTTATATGGCCTACGGAACGCAAGAGAGGAATGCAGGCCAGACAGAGCGCTGTCCACAGCGCTGTCCACAACCTCAGGAGGCTGAAAAAATTTGGCTTGTCACCAAAAGCACTCACAAACTTCTACAGATGCACAATCGAGAGCATCCTGGCGGGCTGTATCACCGCCTGGTACGGCAACTGCTCCGCCCTCAACCGTAAGGCTCTCCAGAGGGTAGTGAGGTCTGCACAACGCATCACTGGGGGCAAACTACCTGCCCTCCAGGACACCTACACCACCCGATGTTACAGGAAGGCCATAAAGATCATCAAGGACATCAACCACCCGAGCCACTGCCTGTTCATCCCGCTATCATCCAGAAGGCGAGGTCAGTACAGGTGCATCAAAGCTGGGACCGAGAGACTGAAAAACAGCTTCTATCTCAAGGCCATCAGACTGTTAAACAGCCACCACTAACATTGAGTGGCTGCTGCCAACACACTGTCATTGACACTGACCCAACTCCAGCCACTTTAATAATGGGAATTGATGTAAATATATCACTAGCCACTTTAAACAATGCTACTTACCCTACATTATTCATCTCATATGCATACGTATATACTGTACTCTATATCATCAACTGCATCCTTATGTAATACATGTATCACTAGCCACTTTAACTATGCCACTTTGTTTACTTTGTCTACATACTCATCTCATATGTATATACTGTACTCGATACCATCTACTGTATGCTGCCCTGTACCATCACTCATTCATATATCCTTATGTACATATTCTTTATCCCCTTACACTGTGTATAAGACAGTAGTTTTGGAATTGTTAGTTAGATTACTTGTTGGTTATCACTGCATTGTCGGAACTAGAAGCACAAGCATTTCGCTACACTCGCATTAACATCTGCTAACCATGTGTATGTGACAAATAAAATTTGATTTGATCTTTTCTACTTATTAGCCAGCCTGAGATATGGCTTTTTCTTTGCAACTCTGCCTAGAAGGCTAACATCCCGGAGTCACCTCTTCACTGTTGACGTTGAGATTGATGTTTTGCAGGTACTATTTAATGAAGCTTGAGGACTTGTGTGGCTAGACACTAATTTGTATTTATTTTATATTTTTATTTCACCTTTATTTAAACAGGTAGGCAAGTTGAGAACAAGTTCTCATTTACAATTGCGACCTGGCGAAGATAAAGCAAAGCAGTTCGACAGGTACAACACAGAGTTACACATGGAGTAAAACAAACATATAGTCAATAATACAGTTGAAAAATAAGTCTATATACAATGTGAGCAAATGAGGTGAGATAAGGGAGGTAAAGGCAAAAAAGGCCATGGTGGCGAAGTAAATACAATATAGCAAGTAACAAACAAAAAAACACCGGAATGGTAGATTTGCAGTGGAAGAATGTGCAAAGTAGAGAGAAATAATGGGGGTGCAAAAGAGCTAAATAAATAAATAAATACAGTAGGGAGAGAGGTAGTTGTTTGGGCTAAATTATAGATGGGCTATGTACAGGTGCAGTAATCTGTGAGCTGCTCTGACAGCTGGTGCTTAAAGCTAGTGAGGGGGTAAGTGTTTCCAGTTTCAGAGATTTTTGCAGTTATGAACAGTAGCTTATTTCTCAAATATTCTAGACTGCGAGGGTGTTGTCCTAAAGTTGTAGCTTTCAAAAATAACAAGAATGAATGTCTATAGCCTAACCACAGGCCAACGTTTCCCAAACTTGGTCCTCAGGAACCCAATTGGTGCATATTTAGTTTTTTGCCCGAACACTACACAGCTGATTTCAAATGATGAAATTTTGTTATTTGAATCCGCTGTGTAGTGCAAGAGCAAAAACCAAAATGCATAGGCTATTCTCAATCACAGCTTTATGAGGCAAATAAAAAATATTATTTGTTCTATTATTTTATGAGGCAAATAAAGCAAATTATTATCCCATTGTGCTTCTATTCAGCCCATGGTGTAGGCATATAAAATACTGTAGCTCACTATACGGTAAGACGGCCCGTTTCTCACCAGACAGTCACTGCTCCATCATGACCGCATCACAGACAGACACACAAACCTGTTCTGCTCCTCCCCCAGAAAGGAATAATAGAAAACACTTGCCATTGCCTGCACTTAGCCTCTGCCCAGGCATTCAACATGATCTTTCATCATGATTTGTCCAGTTGCATTACATTTCAGCTATAGACCAACGGTTTGTTTAGCTGTTTTTTTATATAATTTTTTTTTTGGGTGTGGCCAATAGGGGCGATAGCATAGTATATCACAAAGTTTAATGGCTACATAATCACAATAGGATAAAAGGTTTACATCGCTCAACCCCAATGCTTATCACCAAAAAATATATGGTAACATTGATCAGGAGTCAGTGACCTTGTCCAGCAGAAAACCCTCACCCCTGAAGGAGAATTAAGATTTGAGAGTAGTTCATTAGGTTTAACTTTGGGCAATATGATAACTCCACCTTGCCGGGGCTACTATTAGCTAGAGATTGGACGCTAGATATGTGCCAACTATGATTCCATTACTAGGCGTTTCAGGTTAGCTTATTCAAAATGCCACCATACACATGTTGAAACTAACCTGCTCTTGGCGATACGCTTTTCTCTGAATCCAGAACGAAGAGGGTGTCTTATAAATACCTGTGTCCAGTTGCTGTTGGTTCTACAAAAACCAGAGAAAACTCAACGACATTAAATTAATGTTTTTTTTTTATCGAGTGAGAAATGCCTCTCACATGACCAGGTGTAGAAGTAGATGACATTGCGACCAAAACAAATATCTAACAAAATATTTGCTTGGGTCGCACCGTCTTCTACACGTGGCCATGTCGCATGTAAACGAGAGAGTTCCTGCAAATATGATTGGAAATGCTAGATGAGTGGCAGCTAAGATGGTTAGGAACCTGTCGCGGTACAAAACAGATGTAATATCTTTCTGACAGTATCCCCAAGAGCAGGTTAGTTGAAACATATACTGGAGCGTTTTGTATAAACTAACCTGTAACGCCCAGTATTGGAAACATAGCTATCGCGTCTGGCGTAAATTACAATATGTAGCTAACAGTAGTGGAATATATTCCATATTGCTTACACCTGTACAATCCTCCCATATCTCCACAAGCGACTAGGGGGACAGTACAGGGGTAATTATGGGTTGTTCTGGATGAGGTCAATGTGAAATACAATTGCATGTTGCGCCAAGAATGAATGGGAGTCGCAGCTACTATTTTAGCTAATATAATACGTTAAAAAGATGAACAACCACCCTTTAAAATCTTTATCCATCGAGAATAACGTGCTCACCTGATATTTCACACTCTCAATGCTGTCCTCCGAATTCAGCTGCCTCAGGTTAGTCGTGTAAAAAACACTGTCTGCGTCGTTCCACACGAATATGTCACCATTGAGGCAAAATGTCAGATTCTTTGCAGTTTTCCTGCAATTCGCTTTGGGTTCCAAATCAAGTTTCTCTCGTAATTTAAAAAATATATAATGACTTGGTAGCTCGCTTCTCCATCGCTCGCCAGCAAACGCCGCCATTTTCCCGTCGTCTGAAAATGACGTCGTCAGAAACGTACCAATGAACACGAACTTCAGAATACATACTACTCGATCATCCAATCAGATCCAGCGGCAAACTAAAGGCGTACAAATAGTTTTTAGAGCCACTGAAACGAAAGTTTCCTCAATAGTTGATACATAAAATACCGGTAGTTGCTACAAAATGATACAAAGTAACCAATAATTTATGTTATAACAGTCAGCGAAGTGAAAATGCTTTCAGCATTCCAGTTCCCAGTGTACATGCACACTCGCCTACATTACAAATAATTGTGAATGTAGGAAATACAGGTGTAGGAAATAGGAATGTAGGAAATACAGGTTGTACGTAGGCAAGAATCAAACATTGCCAAACAAAATCCTGGCAGAGGGTTATTACTTTTATAACCTGTTTATAAACGTTTTATACCACGACCATGCCTTCCCGTGGGTGTTTCGACTAGTTACCACAGCCACAAAGTCAATATATGACTATATCGTAAAAATGTATGAAAACAAACATGTTCTTTTTAGTCTTAATATAGTGTTAAGGTTAGGCACAACGTTAGCATTGTGGTTAAATTTGTGGTAAAGGTTAGGGTTAGGTTTAAAATAATATTTTAAGAAGAGTAATTGTAGAAATAGGCGGCGTTTATGACTTCGTGGTTGTGGTAACTAGTGACGAGGTTCTCGTGGTTGTCGGTAGCATTACATTAGCTGCAATGCAATCGTGGTAAGTATGTGTCACTGCATCTTGTATTGACTCTGCCAACATAAGCTTTAACCCATTTTCACTAGGCGCTTGTGGCTGTGCTATTCACTACGAACGACATGGAACCAGATGGGCTTGCAAACGAACTCGTCTGAATTGCTTGTGAAGGAAATACAATGTCCAATTTTAAGGACACAAACTCTACCCCAGACGGGTATAGGGCTCTAAACATGAGTGAATTGCAGGAGCTTTTACAAGATAAAGAAAAAATGGACCAGATCGTCCGGCTCAATGAGAAGGTATTTGGTTCAACAATGTGGCAACTATCGAATACAGCCACACAGTTTTGCTAAATATATCTGTGTGTTACATGTAGTTGATATTTCCTCTTCCAGATATTGTATTCAAACTTAAATAGGTATACATTATGTTCTCTTTAAATGTCTATGATTTCTTTCATGCCTCATCCTATGGCACATGATATAGGATATGGCCAATGCATGAGCCGCTTTAGTAGCCTCCCATGACTCTCTGCATTATTGTCTGCGTGGCTTCCAATGGCTTTCGAAAGCCTTTCATTTCCCCCCCACGTTCTCCTTCGATTCTACGAAGTTCATGTGAATGTAAACTAAACGTAGTATAGTTATTTACAATTGGCTTTGTTCACATTCCATTCGTTTTTTACAGGATGTTTTTCCATACCACTGAACCTGAACAGGGAATTCCTGCTTGCCATACAGGACATGTTCAGTGAGCAGCAGGATCAACCTATTCGAAATACTATAAAGGCACTCACATTTTAATTTGAAAACAAATCTCAGTCTCTCTGTTGCGCACACACACACACACACACACACACACACACACACACACACACACACACACACACACACACACACACACACACACACACACACACACACACACACACACTTTAATTTTTTACAATTTTTTATTTCACCTTTATTTAACCAGGTAGGCTAGTTGAGAACAAGTTCTCATTTGCAACTGCGACCTGGCCAAGATAAAGCATAGCAGTGTGAACAGACAACACAGAGTTACACATGGAGTAAACAATTAACAAGTCCATTACACAGTAGAAAAAAAGGGGCAGTCTATATACAATGTGTGCAAAAGGCATGAGGAGGTAGGCGAATAATTACAATTTTGCAGATTAACACTGGAGTGATAAATGATCAGATGGTCATGTACAGGTATTGGTGTGCAAAAGAGCAGAAAAGTAAATAAATAAAAACAGTATAAAAACAGTATGGGAATGAGGTAGGTGAAAATGGGTGGGCTATTTACCAATAGACTATGTACAGCTGCAGCGATCGGTTAGCTGCTCAGATAAACACATCTCTCACACACTTGTACATTCAAATGCACCTCTATATTTCAAATATTTCTGTATTATTCCTCACTAGAACAAATATTCCTGAATGTAATGTTAAATTACTAGGGCAGTTTTTTATTTTCCTATTTGAACCCGCAGTCTTGCACAGTTCCAAAACATTGTCATTCATGGTACATAGCCCTCTGTCTGAAATCATCAGGTGTGGCATTCATTCTTGGACAGAGATAAAATCGCTACTCATTTGGGAATGGACGTGGGTGTGTCCAATTCAGAGCAAGACATGACATTTGAAACCTTCCTCGCTGCTGCAGCAAATGAATTAGAGCGATGTTTCCAAAGTGGTCGCATCTCACCGAGAGAGGCCATGGAATTCTCCCAAGGGACTGGATCAGAATTACTTAGCTAGAGCCATGGTCGGGATTTCAGTAATGGTTGTAGTTGCAGTTATATTCGACTTGACCAAGACGTTTAATCGAAAATAAATGTACAAAGTGTTACATGCCAGTAGTTAGTTGAGACATTCACACACACATTCTCATTTACACTGTGTGTAACTAAACATCACTAGGGTGTCTGGGTGTGCTCCCCTCTCATTGCCCTTCCTGCAGATGCCATTACAGTTTAATAAAGCACACATATGCGTAGTTGGCTAACATGTGATGGTAGTTGAGCTCATTGTAGTGGATGCCTCCACAGCCCCTATGATCCACTGGTGAGCAGCGCTCCAATTCAGTAACGGGTTGGGGTCTCCGGCGGCAATCACCCAGTCTGTGGTGGTATGTAGCTGTCTACATACCACCACAGACTGATGATGGCACTAAGACCGTACTGAAGGAGCTGTATTCTGCCATAAGCAAACAGGAAAACGCTCACCCAGAGGCAGTGCTCCTAGTAGCCCGGGGACTTTCATGCAGAGAAACTTAAATCTATCTTACCAAATTTCTATCAGCATGTAAAATGTACAACCAGAGGGGGAAAAACTCTGGAACACCTTTACTCCACACACAGAGCTCTTCATCGCCCTCCATTTGGCAAATCTGACTATAATTCTATCCTACTGCTTAAAGCAGGAAGCATCAGTGACTCGATCAATAAAAAAGTAGTCAGATGAAGCAGATGCTAAGCTACAGGACTGTTTTGCTAGCACAGACTGGAATATGTTCCGGCATTTCTCAGATGGCATTATTAAGGAGTACACCACATCAGTCATTAGCTTCATCAATAAGAGCATCGATGACGTCGTCCCCACAGTGACCGTACGTACATACCCCAAACAGAAGCCATAGATTACAGGCAACATCTGCACTGAGCTAAAGGCTAGAGCTGCCGCTTTTAAGCAGCGGAGACTCTTACCCGAAGCTTAAAAGAAAACCCGCCATGCCCTCCGACGAACCATCAAACAGGCAAGGTGTCAATACAGGACAAAGATCGAATCGTACTACAACAGCTCTGACCTTCGTCGGATGTAGCAGGGCTTGTAAACCATTACAGACTACAAAGGGAAGCACAGCCAAGAGCTGCCCAGTGACACGAGCCTACCAGATGAGCTAAACTACTTCTATGTTTGCTTCGAGGCAAATAACACTGAAACATGCGTAAGAGCACCAGCTGTTCCGGGAAGACTGTGATCACGCTCTCCGCAGCCGATGTGAGTAGGACCTTTAAACAGGTCAACAATCACAGGGCCGCAGGGCCAGAACCGGAAGCTTATAAGAAATTCCGCTATGTCCTCCGATGAACCATCAAACAGGCAAAGCTTCAATAGACGACTAAGATCGAATCGTACTACATTGGCTCTGACGCTTGTTGGATGTGGCAGGGCTTGCAAACCATTACAGACCACAAAGGGAAGCACAGCCGAGAGCTGCCCAGTGACAGAAGCCTACCAGAGAAGCTAAACTACTTATATGCTCGCTTCGAGGCAAATAACATTGAAACATGCATGAGAGAACCAGCTGTTCCAGAGGACTGTGTGATCACGCTCTCCGCAGCCAATGTGAGTAGGACCTTTAAGCAGGTCAACATTCACAAGGCCACAGGGCCAGACAGATTAACAGGACGTGTACTGCGAGCATGTGCTGACCAACTGGCAAGTGTCTTCACTGACATTTTCAACCTCTCCCTGTCTGAATCCAAAATACCAACATGTTTTAAGCAGACAACCATAGTGCCTGTGCCCAAGAACACTAAGGTAACCTGCCTAAATGACTGCCCACCCGTAGCACTCACGTCTGTAGCCATGAAGTGCTTTGAAAGGCTGGTCATGGCTCACATCAACACCCTTATTCCAGAAACCCTAGACCCACTCCAATTTACATACCGGCCTAACAGATCCTCAGAAGATGCAATCTCTATTGCACTTCACACTACCCTTTCCCACCTGGACAAAAGGAACACCTTTGTGAGAATGCTATTCATTGATTACCGCTCAGCGTTCAACACCATAGTGCCCTCAAAGCTCATCAATAAGCTAAGGACCCTGGGACTAAACACCTCCCTCAACAACTGGATCCTGGACTTCCTGACGGGCTGCCCCCAGGTGGTAAGGGTAGGTAGCAACACATCCACCACGCTGATCCTCAACACAAGGGCCCCTCAGGGGTGCGTGCTCAGTTCCCTGGTGTACTCCCTGTTCACTCATGACTGCACGGCCAGGCACAACTCCAACACCATCATCTAGTTTGCCGATGACACGAAAGTGGTATGCCTGATCACAGACAACAACAAGACAGCCTATAGGGAGGAGGTCAGAGACCTGGCTGTGTGATGCCAGGACAACAACCTCTCCCTCAACGTGATCAAGACAATGGAGATGATTGTGAACTGCAGGAAAAAGAGGACCAAGCACAACTCCATTCTCATCGACGGGGCTGTAGTGGAGCAGGTTGAAAGATTCAAGTTCCTTGGTGTCCACATCACCAACAAACTAACATGGCCCAAGCACACCAAGACAGTCGGGAAGAGGGCGCGACAAAGCCTATTCCCTCTCAGGAGACTGAAAAGATTTGGCATGGGTCCTCAGATCCTCAAAATGTTCTACAGCTGCACCATCGAGAGCATCCTGACTGGTTGCATCACTGCCTGGTATGGCAACTGCTTGGTCTCCGACTGCAAAGCACTACAGAAGGTAGTGCGTACGGCCCAGTACATCACTGGGTCCAAGCTTCCTGCCATCCAAGACCTCTACAACAGACGGTGTCAGAGGAAGGCCCTAAAAATGGTAAAAAACTCCAGCCACACTCGTCATAGACTGTTCTCTCTGCTACCGCACGACAAGCGGTACCGGAGCGCAAAGTCTAGGTCCAAAAGGCTTCTAATCAACTTCTACCCCCAAGCCAAGCCATAAGACTCCTGAACATCTAATCAAATGGCTACCCAGACTATTTGCATCCCTCCCCGTCCATCTCTTTTACACCGCTGCTACTCTCTGTTGTTATCATTTATGTATAGTCACTTTAATAACTCTACCTACATGTACGTATTACCTCAAGTAATCGATGCCCCTGCACATTGACTCTGTACTGGTACCCCCCTGTAAATAGTCTCGTATTTTGTTATTTTACTGCTGCTCTTTAATTACTTGTTACATTTTTTTTACTCATATTTTTTAAAAACTGCAATGTTGGTTAGGGGCTCGTAAGTAAGCATTTCACTGTAAGGTTGTACCTGTTGTATTCGGCGCATGTGACTAATACAATTTGATTTGATTTAATGACATAATAAGATGGATGCTTGTGTAAATAGCCCACATATCACTAGCTAGCTCCTTGTGGAGACATGTTCTAAGCCTTCTGACTGGCGGAATTGCTATCCTCTAGTGGCTCCATAGGATTTGACATGGGGTATTAGCCGAACTGTGAAAATTCAATTACAGAAATCTGGACACTGTCACTGCTACATTTTAAAACACTCAGTGACTCCTTGAGCACCTCGTCTTACCATAAATGGCAGTGAAGGAGAAGAGTAACACTCAAGCCCTTTCCCCCCAAATACAAATCTGATCGATTCTAGCAGGTTGACTTGATGGAAAATGAGCCAGTATTCTTAAGCTGGCATAATAAATCACATTTTTCACATTTGTATAATATTCAGTGCATTCGGAAAGTATTCCGACCACTTTACTTTTTCCACATTTTGCTATGTTACAGCCTTATTCGAAAATGAATTAAATCTATATTTTTCCTCATCAACCTACACACATTGCCCCGTTATAAGAAAGTGAAAACTGTTTTTTTTATGTTTGCAAATTTATAAAATAGAAAAACTGAAAATACTTTATTTACATAAGTATTCAGACCCTTTGCTTTGAGACTCAAAATTGAGCTCAGGTGCATCTTGTTTCCATTGATCATCCTTGAGAAGTTTCTACAACTTGATTGGTGTCCACCTGTGGTAAACTCAATTGATTTGAAAAGGAACACACCTGTCTACATAAGGTCCCACAGTTGACAGTGTATGTCAGAACAAAAACCAAGCCAATAAGTCAAATGAATTGTCCGTAGAGATCCAAGACAGGATTGTGTCGAGGCACAGATCTGGGGAAGGGTACCAACATATTTCTGCAGCATTGAAGGCCTCCATCATTCTTAAATGGAAGAAGTTTGCAACCACCAAGACTCCTCCTATATCTGGCAGCAAGGCCAAACTGAGCAATCGGGGGAGAAGGGCCTTGGTCAGGGAGGTGACCAAGAACCCAATGGTCACCCTGACAGAGCTCCAGAGTTACTCTGTGGAGATGGGAGAACCTTCCAGAAGGACAACCATCTCTGCAGTACTTCACTAATCAGGCCTTGATGGTAGAGTGGTCAGACGGAAGCTACTCCTCAGTAAAATGCACATGACAGCCCGATCAGTAAAGGGCACCTAAAGGATTCTCAGACTATGAGAAACAAGATTCTCTGATCTGATGAAACCAAGATTGAACTCTTTGGCCTCAATGCCAAGCGTCACGTCTGGAGGAAACCTGGCACAATCCCTACGGTGAAGCATGTTGGTGGCAGCTTCATGCTGTGGGGATGTTTTTCAGCGGCAGAGACTGGGAGACTAGTCAGGATCGAGGGAAAGATGAACAGAGCAAAGTATAGAGAGATCCTCCGTGAAAACCTGCTCCAGAGGGCTCAGGACCTCAGACTGGGGTGAAGGTTCACCTTCTAACAGGACAATGACCCTAAGCACACAGCCAAGACAACGCAGGAGTGGCTTCGGGACAAGTCTCTGAACGTCCTTGAGTGGTCCAGCCAGAGCCCGGACTTGAAATCTATCAAACATTTCTGGAGAGACCTGAAAATAGCTGTGCAGCGACGCTCCCCATGCAACCTGACAGACCTTGAGAGGATCTGCAGGGAAGAATGGTAGAACTCCCCAAATACAGGTGTGCCAATCTTAAAGCGTCGTACCCAAGAAGACTCGAGGCTGTAATCACTGCAAAAGGTGCTTCAACAAAGGACTTATTAATGGGTCTGAATACTTATGTAAATGTGATATTTCAGTTTTCTAAAAAAATGATTTTGCTTTCTCATTATGGGGTATTGTGTGTTGGTTGATTGATGAGGGAAAAAACATTGGAATCAATTTTAGCATAAGGCTGTAACTTAACAAAATGTGGAAAAAGTCAAAGGGTCTGAACACCTTCCGAATACACTGTATATATCCCAATATCAAATGTCAAACAATTATATTTTGTACTAGGTTCACATCCATTTGTATCGGATTTCCAGTTTTTGTGTCTTCACACATTGACCCATAAAAACTAAACAGTACATTTTCAACTCGAGAAGTGCAAACAACATCTTTCCATATCCAAAGTGCTCTTCAAGTGTTGTTTGTCAGTGACGGTAAACACTGTCAGGTTTGCTTTACAACCAGTGCATCATGCCAAGCACACTGTCCCGGGGGCTCCTGGAACTCTCTCTTCAATGGTAAACAGGGGTATGAGCAGCCACAGCAGGAAATGGAAGGTCTGTTGCGATTCCTGTTTAGGGGAAAACTTCTGGTGAATATGAATAGCCACGGATGACACGGATTTGGAGTGAAATGAGCTGTACAGTGTACTTGTAGTCACAGGAAATTCAAGGGAAAACAGTGAATTTGCAGTGGATTTGTGTACAAAGTGCTTCTTTTGAATGGGCCAAATGCTCTGGATTCCACAGAACCTGGGGCTCTGATTGCCTTGCAAATGTTCACTATACAAACCACAAGTGTGAGAGAAATGCACAGTGCGACACTTGTGGATGGACTGAAGTAGCCCAGTTTTGAGGGAGACATTTGAAAAACATTTGGAGCTGAATCACACATCTTTAGAGCACTTTCAGATTGGCTGCTAAGATTTGTGGTCTCTCTAAATTGCGTGCGAGCCACACAGTCATGGTATTATAATACTCTACAGACTTTGCCATCTTGCCTGCTGTGATGTGACAAAGCAGATATTTCAAGCTTCATCCATGACAAGACTTAAGTATGCACAAAGAGGTGTGACAAGCCTAAAAGCTCAGCCACACCGGTAGGATTGTCAAACATTTGCCTGCCAACAGTAGCACCTCTGACCAGAGTGTCGGCAGTCAATCTCTTTTGTGTTTACACAGCAAACACCTTTGAAGTCATCAGCCTCTCAGCGTTGTTAAAAGAGTGCCCCCTCTGCTGTCTCTTGAGCTTAGTGATGAAGTTGGAGGGCACTATGGTGTTGAAGGCTAAGCAGTAGTCGATGAACAGCATTCTTACATGGCCAAGTCTCTTGATGATGCTGAGGGAGAGGGCTGGGTCTTAAGCAGTTCTGAGAACGCCCCTTTATTCATTTGAGGATGGGGGCCCTTGTTATAAAGTCCCTATTTCTAAGACTTCTTATTTTCCTCCATTTGATTAATAATGAAAGAACACAGCTTAAAGACTGGAGCCAAGGTTCGCCTTCCAACAGGACAACGACCCTAAGCACACAGCCAAGACAATGCAGGAGTGTTTTTGGGACAAGTCTCTGAATGTCCTTGAGTGGCCCAGCCAGAGCCCGGACTTGAACCCGATCAAACATCTCTGGAGGGACCTGAAAATAGCTGTGCAGCAGCGCTCCCCATGCAACCTGACAGAGCTTGAGAGGATCTGCAGAGAAGAATGGGAGAAACTCCCCAAATACAGTTGTGCCAAGCTTGTAGCGTCATACCCAAGAAGACTCGATGCTGTAATCGCTGTCAAAGGTGGTTCAACAAAGTACTGAGTAAAGGATCTGAACACTTATGTAAATGTGATATTTAAAAAAAAAAAAAAAATTGTAATACATTTGCAAAAATGTCCCAAAAATATTTTTTTCTTTGTCTTTATTGGGTATTGTGTGTATTTAATCATTTTTAGAATAAGGCTGTAACGTAAAAAAATGTGGAAAAAGTCAAGGGGTCTTAATACTCCCGAAGACACTGTGTATGACATGTACTGTCCATAATGTCTATACATCCCATCATATACATATATATTTATATTCTGGATTCTGATATTGCTCATCCAAATATTTGTATATTTCTTAATTCCATTATTTTACTTTAGATTTGCGTGTTTTGTATTGTTAGATTTAACTGCACTGTTGGAGCTAGGAAAGTAAGCATTTCGCTGCACCCGGAAGAACACCTGCTAAATATGTGTATGCGACCAATAACATTTGATTTGATTTGACTGAGCATTTCAAATCCATAATTCAATCTGCAAGAAAACTCAATTCACCCTCACTGCATCATTGACAAAGATCACCATTAGTGACTGTGACTCAGTAACTTACCCCACTTTCTGATGTCACTGAGAAGCTTTTCCTCCTTGGCTATTTCTCAGTCTCAATCACTTTCAACAGACCAACTTTGTTGCATGTTTGATTGTAGAAATTACGCAATGAACATAAATTCTCACATCCCTGTAAGCAAATAATTTCAAGTGGAGGCTTTCCACATGGATACAGCTAAACTGTGTTTTGGTCTTAAAGCAGAATATCATGAGGCAAAAATCTCATATTCATTGAAGTAATAAATCATTAATCCTTTATGCTTTGGTGAGCTCAGCCAGAGTTAACAATATCCTGAGTTTTAAACAGTGAAATTGGCAGCTAAAAAAATATATAATTTCACTTCAGGCAGATGGAAAATAGTGAATCTTTATAAAACCTCCATGCTCTTTTGGCCTCAAACAATTGGAGTTAACAGTGGGGTTTGTGGTTTGCTGTCCTGTCTGTGCTATGCAAATGTCTTCCATGACGACATTCTTGAATTCCTCCTGAGCTCCATAGCTAAAGGTTGCCTGTGGCTGTTGGATTCATCTCGAAGGAGCCTTTTGTGTCGTTTTGGGAACAAAATGGAGGGAGCACCCAATGACAGGCCACAGAATCTCTTCATAATTTTTTCTAATTTGGTCGAGAGCGATGCATAGTAAAAAAAGCCACTGGAAACGCCATTAGTTCCTGACCATTGGGGCTGGCTCTTTAAATGGAATACTTCTCAATGCATAATTTCTAATTGTCCTTCAGTTTGGGGGTTATTGCCATATATGGATGCTTACTTAAATGCTAAATGGATTATTGCTTAATTGAAGCCTTTGTCTGCGGAACTGTCACTGTTAATTACTGCGCATATATGAATGTTCTTGCTTGTGGTATGAGGATTGATGAAAGTGTAAGCAATAGCCTGAGTTTAGTCCTGAGTTTGGTTTTTAAACAACTTTAAAGGGCTGATATGTGAAGTAAGCAAAATTGGACTTCACTCATGCCAAGTTATCAAATGAATGCTCCCAGTGTGTATGACAAAGCCACAAGCGTAGCCATGCTTTCCATGTGTAACACGAGCAAGGCTCTTGACCAGGAATTCAGTCCTCTGTTTGACAGATGTGGAAAGTCACATTGGTTTTGGGAATGTGGCCTATAAGTATTTTTTTTTAACACCAACTTTTATTTATCTTGTTTAACACATCTTTACTTAACCATCACGTGAAAGTACATTTGAGACGGGCTGAGTTGCTCTTAGTATTATGTGCCCTCAGCTTTCTTTAGCCTGGCTGAGAACCACTTTTCATACATTCAATATGTAGCATAGACTTACTGGCTGAAGTTCACACCACGGAACAAGTTTTGTTCTTAAGTAACTGGCCGTCAAACATGTATGTACTGTATAGACACCCTTGTTCTTTCCTGTGTTTCTAACCCCCAATAAATCTGTTGTTTCTCACAGTTTCATACTTTCCCCTTTGACTCATTCCCTTGCTGTTGCGTTCTCTGCTCAAACCCTATGAGACAAAGTGTTCCAGCTCACCACATTTCAATCTTAGTGTGTAGAGCATTTAATGCGGAGTGAGGTTAGCCTTGAAGATCTGTTGTTGCTTGACAAGTGTTTGATTAACTATACATTCTGGGAAGGCTCAGTTGAGCAGATTTGTAAACATCAATCTCTAAATAGCTAAATAAATAAGTACTTTTCAACTGTTATGCCAATGTTAAACTCCTGTTTATCAAGATGTTATATGTGGGTTGATACACCAGTATTACTGGAATACTATTTTAAACATGGCACGCCATCATCACAGTCTGCTATTGTTTTAGTTAATCAATTATTGACCTTTTCTTTGTGTGTGCTGAGCTGTACATCCTCAGGGTCCTGATGCCATGTTTGTCTCCAGTTTCAGGAGCTGCAGGTGGACAGAGCGATCCTGCTGACCTCCAACCGGAGCTTGGCCGAGGAGAGCATCGCCAGGCGACCCCGCCTCAACAACGGAAAACTCCAGCTTGCCGAGAAATACAAGGAGCTGGCCAATCTGGCAACCATCTGTCGGGAAAAACAGAGCCGGCTCGGTGAGTCTACATGTGCCCAAGAGAGACAGAGGAGAAAGGAAGGGAAGACTGTCTTTGTTTCTTTTCTGTTACCAGATGTTCAGGGAATAATGCTGTCCACCATGAGTCAGGATTAAGAATATACACAGACATCTGGATAAGAATGTATGTCAATATATGTCTCATTGTCTGTGTGTGGTGTGATCATAGACCAGGGAATGAGGTTTTGATGAGCTGTTCTAGCAGACAATTTTTTATGTAAGCTGCAAATGGTCTATTAATAACATTCAAACAACCCCAGGGCGTGTGCCTTTGTGTCAGTGGAAACACATCACAGAGCAACAAGGTTCCATAACAACACACCCTAATGTCCACTGCGTTTAATTTATGAGGCAGCTATGAACAGTGTCACAACCTCTTGTGTGGATTGTTATCCCATATGGCTGGTTGGCTGGGTGAAATCTGCTGGCATTTTTGGGATCCAAACCATGGTCCACCCTTCTCCCAACCCGTCCCCCTCATGGGTGTGAGGGTTGGAGCCAGAGGCGGGGGTGGAGCAGAGCTATCATATCCCCATAGGTGAGCTCAGGCCCCACCTGGCTGTTCCACCCCACTTTCAACACTAGCCAAGAATAACCACTGGAGCAGGTATGAAATAGATGTCCTGCTCCACATGAGTCTGTTTCACTTCCCAAACAGTGAACAGGGTCGCTCCTCTACTGAAATATTATTGTGTTCCTCCCTGTTAAAATCTAATTTTATTAGTCACATGTCCCTAACCAACATTACAGTTTAAAAAAAGTATATGAGTAAGACAAATAAATAAAAGTAACAAGTAATTAAAGAGCAGCAGTAAAATAACAATAACGAGACTATACACAGGGGGGTACCGGTACAGAGTCAATGTGCGAGGGCACCGGTTAGTTGAGGTAATATGTAATATGTAATATGTAGGTAGAGTTATTAAAGTGACTATGCATGGATAACAACAGAGTAGCAGCTGTGTAAAAAGGGGGGCGGGACAATGCAAATAGTCTAGGTAGACATTTGATTAGATGTTCAGGAGTCTTATGGCTTGGGGGTAGAAGCTGTTTAGAAACCTCTTGGACCTAGACTTGGTGATCCGGTACCGCTTGCTGTGCGGTAGCAGAAAGAACAGTCTACGACTAGTGTGACTGGAGTTTTTGACCATTTTTAGGGCCTTCCTCTGACACCGCCTGGTGTAGATGTCCTGAATGGCAGGAAGCTTGGCCCCAGTGATGTACTAAGCCGTACGCACTACCCTCTATAGTGCCTTGCGGTCGGAGGACGAGCAGCTATACCAGGCAGTGATGCAACCAGTCAGGATGCTCTCGATGGTTCAGCTGTAGAACCTTTTGAGGATCTGAGGACCCATGCCAAATCTTTTCAGTCTCGTGCCCTCTTCACAACTGTCTTGGTGTGCTTGGACCATGTTAGTTTGTTGGTGATGTAGACACCAAGGAACTTGAAGCTCTCAACCTGCTCCACTACAGCCCCGTCGATGAGAATTTTTTTTTCTTGGCTGTGTAAGAAACTGACTTTTTTCTCACAGTCAGACAAACTTACACATCTCAGAGTCATCTTTGGCTCGCTGAACCATATAATATGTTATTCAAACAGACAATAAAAATATAAACAGAATACAGTATAAAATAATGTTTCATTGATATGGTACTGTTCATGCATCTTGTTTAGCTACCCACAAGGCCAAAGGGAACGGCAGAAACCTCAGCATCCAAAGAAGAGCAATCACTCTAACCTCATCAGGCTGAGTAATTGCATGGTTTAGTCCGCAGTGGCCCTCATTGTCTTACCTCGTTTTAGGTAAGAGACAAAGGGGCACTTATTGAAGCAGTCCTGCCGAGACTTGAGAGAGAAAGCTTCAGTCTCGTTTTCTTTTCTTAAGCGGTAAACTCAGATTGAACTCATCTTGGAATCTTCAACACCCCGGTTTCGGCACACTGAGAATTAATGATTTAGATGATGAAAATTTAGGGAGAGCACAAAAAAACTAACAAGGTCTAGATTAGCTTTAAGTCTCCCAGGTGCATCAATTTATGCAGTCGATATGAGGACAAGCATAGGAATGAGATTGCAACACTTCCCCATCCTACTTCCATTCAATCCTGACCCACATTCTCCTACAGCCTCAGCCAGTGTTCTAGCATTCAAAGCAGACAAGGAGATATGAGTTAAATGTTGACTTTCAACCCCCCCTCTCCCCTCCCCACCATTGTACAGTCCAAGTGGCAGTGGTGGTGGTTTTCATACTTGAGTAAAAGTAAAGACATCTTAAAAGAAAATGACAAGTAAAAGTGAAAGTCAAATAGTCAAATACTACTTGAGTAAAAGTCTAAATGTATTTTGTTTTAAATGTACTTAAGTATCAAAAGAAAAAGTATAAATCATAAAATATTTCATATATTAAGCAAACCAGACAATCAGATTTTCTAGTTTTTTAAAATGTACAGATAGCCAGCGGCACAGTTCAACACACAAAATTCCCAAACAAAGTATTTGTGTTTAGTGAGTCTGCCAGATCAGAGGCAGTAGGGATGACCAGGGATGTGCTCTTGATAAGTGTGTGAATTCGACAATTCCTGTCCTGCTAAGCATTCAAAATGTAACGAGTACTTTTGGGTGTCAGGGAAAATGTAAGGAGTAAAAAGTACATAATTTTCTTTAGGAATGTAGTGGAGTAAAAGTAAAAGTTGTCAAAAATATAAATAGTAAAGTAAAGTGCAGATACCCCAAAACCTACTTAAGTACTTTACACCGCTGCCAAGTGATGCAGCAAATCTATTTGTCAGGCCTTTTGCCTGCTGCTATCAGGGATATCAAAGACAAGGGAAAGTTTCACATGACTGTAGAGAACTGATTCTAAAAGCCTCTGAAGGCAGGTGGCCCACTCCACAGGCTCTGTTTTCTCTGCTGTAACTGTGTGCAAGCTCACCAGCTAATGGTCATGGTAAATATTGGGTGCATCAATGCCAGCAGGAAACTGAACCGTTGTCAGGGGATTTTTGGAGGTGGAAAGGTGCCTTGTCTTTGCTTAGCAGATTCATGCTGTTGACAGGACAATAGTAGAGCTGCACCAGTAGGGCATGTGAGAACTCTTAGCTTTAGCAAAGCAGCAGGCGCTCAGTAGAGGAAATTTTAAACCCCTCTTCCTGAATCCTGAGCCTCATGGGTGAAACTCAGAAAAATGTTACTCTTCATGAGTCAAGCTGAAGCAGGTGCTGTTCAGCTCCACGTGTTTAAATCAGTTAACTATTTTGATGTTTAGACAAACTTATCCATATTATGTACAGATAGGAAATCTCAAAACCAGCAGATTTAAACTGATCCTTGTGTACCAGTGTAACGTTCGTCGTTGGAATTAGGTGAGGACCAAAGCGCAGCGTGGTAAGTTTTCATCATATATTTATTAAACCGAGAACACTAAACAAAAGAAACAAAGGAGAAACAAAACAAAACAGTTCTGAAAGGTGACATACACATAACAGAAAATAATCACCCACCACTCAAAGGTGAAAACCAGGCTACCTAAGTATGGTTCTCAATCAGGGACGATTGACAGCTGCCTCTGATTGAGAACCATACCAGGCCAAACACAGAAATCCCAAATTTGAGAAAAAAGAACATAGACTGCCCACCCCAACTCACGCCCTGACCATACTAAAACAAAGACAAAACAAAGGAACTAAGGTCAGAACGTGACAACCAGCATGTTTTGTAGCCCGGCGTTTCTCCCCTTTTCTCCCTTTCTACAGCCTTAGCAGCTGTCCAATGATGGAAGGAGGGTGGAATGTTCACCTTCCTGCCAACACACACACACACACACACACACACACACACACACACACACACACACACACACACACACACACACACACACACACACACACACACACACACACACACACACACACACACACACACACACACACACACACACACACACACACACACACTGTACCAACACTCCAGCTGCACCAGCAAAGCAGGATGGGTGGGAGTCCTTCCTTCCTCCACAAAACATCTGATTCTCATTTGGCCTGATGACGTGGAAAAGACGGGGAAAAATTGTGGGGAAAAAGGAAGAATTCCTGAGGCAAGCAATCGCAGAGGAGTTAGAGTCTAGCTGTTAGACTGTGTTTTGGCTCAAGGTAAAGACCTATTGAGTAATGCGGCTTGCTTAGAGATGGAAGACATTGAAGGGATAATCCAACCCCAGAAAAAAGAATCATGAAACTCCTGTCAATTTGGTGAAAGCCTATGTTCTATCAGTGGGTAAAATAATTGTTTCCTCCATGATTTAAATTCTATGTGGTCCGACTTGAAATCAGGAAATTGTGTAGGAGCACATCATAGCTACATGGTTCTCGTAATAGTAGATAGGGGATAACACACTATAACATTCTATAACGCTTTTAAAACAATTGCCTGCACTCTAGATCACCAAATTAGCCAATAGATGGTATGTGCATACCCATCTAAGACTCACATCCATCCATTTATATCATCATGACAAAGTATACAGTGCCCTGCAAATGTATTCATCCCCTTTAATTTTTCCTATTTTGTTGCATTACAACCTGTAATTTAAATGTATTTTTATTTGGATTTCATGTAATGGACATACACAAAATAGTCAAAATTGGTGAAGTGAAATGAACAAAAAAAAAAAACTTATTTAAAATAATTCAACAACAAAAAAAAATGGAAAATTGTTGCATGCACGTGTATTTTCCACTCTTTGCTATGAAGCCCCTAAGTAAGATCTGGTGCAACCAATTACCTACCGAATTCACATAATTAGTTAACTAAAGTCCACCTGTGTGCAATCTAAGTGTCACATGATTTGCCACATGATCTCAGTGTATATACACACCTGTTCTGAAAGGCCCCACAGTCTGCAACACCACTAAGCAAGCGGCACCATGAAGACCAAGGTGCTCTCCAAACAGGTTAGGGACAAAGTTGGGCAGAAGTACAGATCAGAGTTGGGTTATAAAAAACGTCAGAAACTTCGAACATCCCATGGAGCGCCATCAAATCCATTGTTAAAAAATTGAAAGAAAATAGCACCACAACAAACCTGCCAAGAGAGGGCCGCCCAGCAAAACTCACTGACCAGGCAAGGAGGGCCTTAATCAGAGAGGCAATAAAGAGACCAAAGATAACCCTGAAGGAGCTGCAAAGCTCCACAGCGGAGATTTGAGTATCATAGGACCACTTTAAGCCGTACAGTCCACAGAGCTGGGCTTTACAGAAGAGTGGCCAGAAAAAAGCCATTGCTTTAAAGAAGAAAAATAGCAAACACGTTTGGTGTTCGCCAAAAGGCATGTGGGAGACTCCCCAAACATATGGAAGAAGGTACTGGTCAGATGAGACTAAAATGTAGCTATTTAACCATCAAGGCAAACGCTATGTCTGGCACAAACTCAACACCTCATCACCCCGAGAACCACATCCCCACAGTGAAGCATGGTGGTGGCAGCATCATGCTGTGAGGATGTTTTTAATCGGCAGGGACTTGGAAACTGGTCAGAATTAAAGGAAGGATGGATGGCGCTAAATACAGGTAAATTCTTGAGGGAAACCAGTTTGTCTTCCAGAGATTTGAGACTGCTACAGAGGTTCACCTTCCAGCAGGACTTGAGTGGTTTAAGGGGAAACATTTTAATGTCTCGGAATGGCCTAGTCAAAGCCCAGACCTCAATCCAATTGGGAATCTGTGTTATGACCTACAAATTGCTGTACACCAGCGGAACCCATCCAACTTGAAGGAGCTGGAACAATTTTGCCTTGAAGAATGGGCCAAAATCCCAGTGGCTAGATGTCCCAAGCTTATAGAGACATACCCCATGCTCAAGTCTTCTGTTTTTTTTTGTCTTATTTCTTGTTTGTTTTACAATATAAAATATTTTGCATCTTCAAATTGGTAGGCATGTAGTGTATATCAAATGTTTCGAGGCAACAAAATAGGAATAATGCCAAATAGGGTGAATACTTTCGCATGCCACTGTAAAGAGTACTTCGCTTAGATGTGCTCAATCTAAACAGTTATACCAAATTATTCAGCTCAGTTTCTCCTTCTCGCAATGCTACTTGAAGATGAAAACACACGATTTCCCTGTGTGTCTGTTAGGTGGTGGACTGAAGCCAAAAAACGTGAAGTTGATTGATCCCCGTAGAGGGAGGAGCTGACTTATTTTTTATATGGCAGTAAAACACTCTTATGATGAATATGGCATTTTATTGGCACCTTCAATTCGTGCAGATTTGCTCATAATAAGTATATTTCAAAACTGTCTGTTTAGGCAAATTTGCCAAACTGCTTAACTTGGAACCAATCAGAACTCCCATACATACCACTTGTGATGTAAGCACAGCCTCTTGTGAAAATGTGAGCTGCTGTCTGATGAAGAGGACAGATATAGTTAGCTCCCAAAGACTTAAATAAGATAAATATCTGTTTTCGAGTACACTTGAAATATGCAGCATGCAATACGATTTGTCCTGATTGTATGAAGAGATAACTCCGTTGACCATTTAGCCAATTTATTGAAAGCTAGCCAATGTTACAGTTTGACTAGCCTAGCCAGATACGGTAAATTTGTCTTTCATTAGCTATCTCTCTGTCAGTGAATAACATTTACGAATCATGTTTTGGCATGATTATATGTCTCATTTTAAGTGACTAGTTGCAGGTTTAAAGAAACATTCAATCATATACTTTGCATAGAAACCAAGTAGATTTGATTTCTTACCGGTATGGGGACCTCATGTGTGCACATGCTTTATTTTGTTTCCTGATGTTTTCATCTGATAATCAAACAATTATGCTACTTCAAAAGGCTCATGTAGGGTACATGTGCACATTGTTCAGGGACGGCAGAAAAAATGCAGGAAAAATTGTTTAAGACTCATTTAGCTATTTTTATGCTTATATTTTCTTACATTTGGTAAGCTATTTGTTCGTCAACTTGTCTATATATAAGGGCACAAGGCGAGACCCAGATGCAGATGGTTTGAGTCTTGATATTTATTAAACAATCCGAAAGGGGTAGGCAAGAGAATGGTTGTGGATAGGCAAAAGGTCAAAACCAGTCCAGGAGGTACAGAGTGGCAGCAGGAATGGTCAGGCAGGCGGGTACGGAGTCCAGAAAACAGGCAAGGGTCAAAAACTGTGAGGACTAGCAAAAGAGAATAGAAGCAGGAGTATGGGAAAAACGCTGGTTGACTTGAAAGGCATACAAGACGAACTGGCACAGAGAGACAGGACACACAGGGATATAAACACCAGGGAAATAAGCGACACCTGGAAGGAGGTGGAGACAATCACAAGACAGGTGAAACAGATCAGGGTGTGACACTATAATTAGATACATGCAGCTTCTCTTCTGTCATTACTTGATGCTTGTCTAGAATAATACATAAAGCTGCTTACCAGAATGTCATATATCGATAGAAAGATCAATGTATTGTCAACAATCGAATTGAAATCGGTGAAGTTTTCTCTTTCATTTCTGCTTCTCTCAGACACAGGAGAGCTGAGTAGATCATGTGAGACAAAAGTGAGAGACAATAATTAAACAAATAAATCACAGCTAGGGTTGGGCGGTATCCAGACTAAGCACAAACCAGATGTGATGGCAGATCGCTTCAGAATGCTGTGGTAGCCATGCTGGTTAAGTGTGCCTTGAATTCTAAATAAATCACAGACAGTGCCACCAGCAAAGCACCCCCACACCATCACACTTCCTCCTCCATGCTTCACAGTGGGAACCACACATAATCTGTTCACCTACTCTGCGTCTCACAAAAACAAATTTGGACTCATCAGACCAAAGGACAGATTTCCACTGGTCTAATATCCATTGCTCATGTTTCTTGGCCCAAGCAAGTCTCTTCTTCTTATTGGTTTCTGTGATGCAATTCGACCATGAAGGCCTGATTCACACAGTCTCCTCTGAACAGTTGATGTTGAGATGTGTCTGTTACTTGAGCTGTTCTTGCCATAATATGGACTTGGTCTTTTACCAAATAGGGCTATCTTCTGTATACCCCCCAACCTTGTCACAACACAACTGATTAGCTCAAATGCATTAAGAAATAAAGAAATTCCACAAATGAACTTTTAACAAGGCACACCTGTTAATTGAAACTCATTCCAGGTAACTACCTCATGAAGCTGGTTGAGAGAATGCCAAGAGTGTGCAAAGCTGTCATCAAGGCAAAGGGTGGCTACTTTGAAGAAACTCAAATATATTTTGATTTGTTTAACACTTTTTTGGTTACTACATGATTCCATATGTGTTATTTCATAGTTTTCATGTCTTCACTATTATTCTACAATGTAGGAAATAGTACAAATAAATAAAACCCCTTGAATGAGGAGGTGTGTCCAAACTTTTGACTGGTACTGTATACTGGAAGGAGCTACCGAATGTAATTTTTGGTGAGTTTGGACATTTACAAGTGAATGTGAACAAGAGACATTGTGCAAATTAACAAAGTTTTGCCACGTGTTTGTCTGATGGAAGAACAGTACTGGCTCTGGTTCAGCATGTGTACACTCTGTGTCTGTGTGGAGTCTGGAGTCGCTAGGGCAATAGGCCTGCCTGCTCTGCTCAGGAAAAGAGGGGGGGAGAGAGATGGGCCGAGAATGGAAAGGAGAAAAAAAAGCAAGAAAATCAAGATAGCATTGGCAGCTGTACAGATTTCTCAAACATGGCAGAAAGCTAACACTATATCATGTATATCATGTTATCATAACCCCCCATCTGCTTATTAATTCAGCCACTTACTTAGATAACTAGCAAGTTAAACTTAGGAGTCACGTTAACGGCAAATTCAGCATTTTTCAACCAGAGAAAAAAAGATAAAACGCACAATAAATATCTTGCTTGAATGCAGATCTAAAATGCTTTTTATTAAGCAAAACATTAGGAATTGTAGCTGGCTACATTCTTTCTATGATAAACTTTGCAAATATTATGGCCATGCATTGTTTTTGCAAAAAAGACCTTGCTTTTTTTGTAAGCTTGTTTACTTGTGTGGCTTACAGCTAAATAGCTTTGCACTTTTTTCTGCTGAATTTGTTGCACTAATATATATATACTGTAAAGGAAAAATATAATTGCACTCCCTGATCACTCTGTTGAAACAGAAAACGTGCCATATAAAGTGTTGACGTGCCATATAAAATGCGACCCGTCAATACACAGCTGGACTCACCTGCTCCCGCTTTCTCCCTTTATGCTATTTACAAACAAACACGTGACTGGCTCAACAGTTCGGGGGAACTATGGTAAGTTTCACAATGTTAAATAATGGGACAGGTTAAATGAAGAACGCGATCTGCTTTATCTCCTATCTACTTCAAATCTAGCTACAAATATAAAAATGTATTTAAAAACTTCAAAGGAATAGTTACCGGTATTGGCGGTATTGAAAAACCATTTTGTGGCTATTTCCAAATTCCCAATATATGGTATACATGGTATATCGCGGAAGCCTGATCACAGCAAAGGAATGTAGTTTGTGAGCTTGAAAATTAACATCCTGACAATCTGAGTCAGGGTGCTCTGCAATCATCCCATTATTGACAGGGGGTAATGTGGCATTTCTTATTTGTCAGAATGAAATGAGTGGGTCCTGCCTTGATGACAGTATTAGATTTAAACTACTTGTTTTTTAGACGATCTGTCTCGAGATGTCACCAGCTGTCTACTACCTTAGATACAGATAACGTGATTGGCAAACGAGATCAACAGAGATAGTACCATGGATAGTACACG
Organism: Oncorhynchus keta; assembly: GCF_023373465.1. Classification (NCBI taxonomy): domain Eukaryota; kingdom Metazoa; phylum Chordata; class Actinopteri; order Salmoniformes; family Salmonidae; genus Oncorhynchus; species Oncorhynchus keta. Next base: position 19,875,504 of record NC_068432.1, on the reverse strand, counting down.
CGTTATCTGGTTTACGGTTTAGTACTCAGCGGCGTTTTCCTGTCCAGCTAGCGAACATGAAAGTAAGTTTTCAGAGAATTGGCATTGCCAACAAACAGAAATGTGTTAAAAAAAAAAAAAATACACAATATGTAAAAATCTGCTCCTCCCTCGACAAAGATCAATCACCTCGACAAAGATCGATCATCTCGACAGAGATCGATCAAAGAAAAAATATGAAGGGATCCCCTCAGGTGGGTAGAAGAATCAAGTGATTACAAATGCAAATGTGAAAAGAAGGACCTAGACAAATGAAATCCACTTTGACTGACCTTGACGTGCAAGGCCTTTAATGGCCGCTCACACACCCACGTCTCTAGACTGATCGGAAGCCAGCTACTTTAGTGTGAAGGTGTGAGATCGCACAGTGACTGGTGGAAGAGTCAAAAATGTCTCAGTTTCATTTTGGTATGGGTGTTGGTAGGGGTAGTTATCTAAATTGGATTAAAGCTATTGAACTCACCTTACACTACTCTTTACCACATGGGAGGAGAATGAGGCCCTTTGCAGGCTTTAGTACTCGATCACCCTGACAATCAAACCACAACTGCCAGCTAGACAAAGACAGCCCTCACTTATATGTAACAAAAGCAAAACAGTTTTTCTTAGCATTGCGCATTCCAATGGGAATTGTGTACCCATAGTTTTGTGCAATTTAGCAAAGATCACGAATAAGACTCATATTCAGGGGTTTTATATTTGTATATTTATATTTGTTTATATTTTAATTTAAGGGGTGATATTGAGGTCACATTGGAATAGGTTTTTCCTTTCTATTAATAGTTTAGGCCATGTTATCCGTGGAGGCTCCTCAGAGGAGGAAGGGGAGGACTATCTTCAGTGAATTTCATAAAAATAAATAATAGTTAAACATTAAAAAAATTATAATTTTTAGATAAAACTACACTAAATATATTCACATGTCACCAAATAATTGATGAAAACATACTGTTTTGCAATGAAGGTCTACACTAGACTCAGCAGCACTATGTAGGGTAGCACAGTGTTGTAGCCAGAGGACAGCTAGCTTCTGTCCTCCTCTGGGTACATTGACTTCAGTACAACACCTAGGAGGCACATGGTTCCATAGAATTACAAAGTAATTATGTAATTATGTCAACTTCGGGAGGATGTCCTCCAACCTATCAGAGCTCTTGCAGCATGAACTGACATGTTGTCCACCCAATCAAAGGAACAGAAAATGTTTCTAGTACTGAATGCATAAGCTACAATTAGCACTGCAGTGCATCACATGTGGTGAGTAGTTGACTCAAAGAGAGAGAAAGACAATAGTTGAACAATTTTGAACAAATTAATTTATTCCAAAATGAAGGAAAAGCGAGAGAGAGAGAAAGCTATTTTCTTTCACTTAGCTAGGTTTTAAACTTTAATTCATAGGCTAGATTGTAGCAACCTCATGATGGATACCTGGAAAAGTCAAGTGTCATGTAGTAGCCTGAACCTATCGATGTTACATTGAGCTGGGTGAATGGAATATGAATGACAGTCATCCAATATTCTGTAATCATCCTCCCTAATCTTAAACGGCACCACTGCATGTTATATAGACTCAAGAGCACTGGAAAGCACAGCCCAAGAAGCGAAAAGAATATCAGCATACATTAAGATAAAGGATGATAAACACACACACACACACACACACACACACACGTGTGAGAGGCCTCCATTCCTTCACACAGTATGTAGGCCTTAAAGTTGTCATAAAGAGATTGTGAAATAGAGCTTGTGAAATAATTAGCTCAATACCTCATACTGTAAAGAGAAAATAAAAGTCTCAACAAATGCGATATAGTGGTGAGCTATTAAAGCACACACTGTAGGACGTTATCTAGAAGCAAAATCCTCCACCTTTCAACTAGCCCAAAGGTGTAATCTATCTTGCTGGATTTGTCTAAAGAATGCTTTTCGTGTTATTTTTAGCTGCAGTGGAGAAACAGCTATGTCGTTAGCTGCTGAAGGCACTGGCTGCTAACTGTGTTGCTGTTGTCAGAATGTGGTAAAGTAAAGATGAAGCCACAGAGTTGCTACACACTCAGCGTCAGTCTGGAGAGCAAGCACTATGCTCTAACCTCCTCTGCTCGCACGCTGTCTCTTTTGATCTGAGAAAACATTATGTACAAATGACATTACACAAGATGCTGGTGTGCATTTTCTCTGCCTCATCTCCATCCTAAAAGATTTTTGGGAAGTCTCTACCAAACTTGTCATAGGGAGAAATAGATGATGTCAGCACAGTGTATGGTGTTATAAAAGCTTTGAGGAGACAGGGTGACACATTCAGGAAACATGCGTCTCTTTGTGTGAAGCCCATCAAGCTCATTTTATCATCCCCAGTCAAGCGGAGCAGCACCAGTCATCAGTATTTATCTCCACAGACGAAATAACACCCACTGTTATTGACAGGAAGAGTGTGTGTGTGTGTGTGTGTGTGTGGGTCCTTCTGTAGCTCAGTTGGTAGAGCATGGCGCTTGTAACGCCAGGGTAGTGGGTTCGATTCCCGGGACCACCCATACGTAGAATGTATGCACACATGACTGTAAGTCGCTTTGGATAAAGGCGTCTGCTAAATGGCATATATTTGTTTTATTTTTATTTATTTATTGTGTGTGTGTGTGTGTGTGAGGGGGCTTTCTTTTCGCTGTATGAAGTGGCCTCGGAGCTTGCGTGCTTTGTCTTTTTCATCCTGACCTAATTTGAGAGAGAAGACATGTTGGTCTATGTAGGCATCTAAACTGGGCCAGGGTCCTGCAGGGTTATAATTTACTGCTGACCCACTGGCTGATTCTGAACATTCAAATATTCCAAGCCCTGCGAGGCCCCATCTGTGATACTATGACTTATTTTCGTGGCATCAGTATGAGCTGATAGGTACAGTACATTACCATTAGAAAATATGAGATTCCTTTGGACACATGGCCTTATATTGGTGTCTAGCTGTAGTGCTTCAGGCATACCAGTCAGCAGAAATTCTATCTAATAGCCATTGATGAGACGATGTCAGCTGCAGTTCAGTCATGAAATTGGTCTTCTTTCTGTTGGCTTGCTTGGAGACCTTTATACTGTATGCTTTACTGAAGGAATTGTCCAATGAATTTTTCAAAGGATTTCACAAAATGTTCAGTATACTGCATTCTCTTTTTCAAATGTATTATTAATAACCAGTTCATATACAGATTAACATGGGCTTGTTTCTACTGTGGTCAGTGTTTTTTCAGTAAAATCCGTCACCAGATCTACCACTTCAGTGCGGCGGCCAGGATTGGGGAGTAACGGATTACAAAAAATGGTATATGTAATCTGTTACGTTACCAGCAACAATATTGTAGTCAAATTACAGATATTTTTGAAAAACTAGATGGTTACTTCAAGGATTACTTTTAAATTCAGAAAGGATGTTTGCGGAAAAAAACCTTTGACACTTCTCTGTTTTCTCAATGACATTCAATTCAACACTGAAAAAAGCCACAAGTTTAAGTTTGTTCCACCTGAATGAGTCTGACCACAAGTCAGAGACCACTATGATGACACACCAAATGGGTTTGATGGATCACGGGAAAAGAGCAGGAATAGGCTTTTGTAGGCTACAGTCCAAGCTATGTCTTCCAATAGTGTGACTGCTGTCGGCATCCAAAGATTATCCAACTTGAATAAACGCTTGGAGGTAAGGATGACAGCAGTGGTTGTAGTCTACGGTCACTTATTATTGATATCTACATAGCGCATTGATGTGAATCACACTGCTGCTCTCTCATTAAGCTATTTAAATAAAACCGTCCTTCTTTAGACTAGTTGAGTATCTGGAACATCAGCATTAGTGGGTTCAATTACAGGCTCAAAATGGCCAGAAGCAAAGACCTTTCTTCTGAAACTCGCCAGTCTATTCTTGTTCTGAGAAATGAAGGGTAGTCCATGTGAGAAATTGTCAAGAAACTGAAGATCTCATATAACGCTGTATACTACTCCCTTCACAGAAATCAAATTAAATCAAATGTATTTATATAGCCCTTCGTACATCAGCTGATATCTCAAAGTGCTATACAGAAACCCAGCCTAAAACCCCAAACAGCAAGCAATGCAGGTGTAGAAGCACGATGGCTAGAACAGCGCAAACTGGCCCTAACCAAAATAGAAAGAGGAGTGGGAGGCCCTGCTGCACAACTGAGCAAGAGGACAAGTACATTAGAATGTATTGTTTGAGAAACAGATCCCTCACAAGTCCTCAACTGGCAGCTTCATTAAATAGTATCCACCAGTCTCAACATCAACAGTGAACAGGCGACTCCGGGATGCTGGCCTTCTTAGGCAGAGTTCCTCTGTCCAGTGTCTGTGTTCTTTTGCCCATCTTAATCTTTAATTTTTATTGGCCAGTCTGAGATATGGTGTTTTCTTTGCAACTCTGCCTAGATGGCCAGCATCCTGAAGTTGCCTCTTCACTGTTGATGTTGAGACTGGTGTTTTGCGTTACTATTTAATGAAGCTGTCAGTTGAGGACTTGTGAGGCTTCTGTTTCTCAAACTAGAACTAAATAACATTTTATTAGTCAAATGCGCCGAACACAACAAGTGTAGACCCTACAGTGAAATGCTTACTTACAAGCCCCTAACCAACAATGCAGTTACAAAATACGGATAAGTATAAGAAATAAAAGTAACATGTAATTAAAGAGCAGCAGTAAAATAACAATAGCGAGACTAAACTCAGCAAAAAAGACTTAACATGTCTTAACGTGTAAATATTTATTTTAACACAACAAGCTTCAACAACTGAGACAAATTGAATAATGTGTCCCTGAACAAAGGGAGGTCAAAATCTAAAGTAACAGTCAGTATCTGGTGTTGCCACCAGCTGCATTAAGTACGGCAGTGTATCTCCTTCTCATGGACTGCACCAGATTTGCCAGTTCTTGCTGTGAGATGTCACCCCTCTCTTCCACCAAGGCACCTGAAAGTTCCCGGACATTTCTTGGGGGAATGGCCCTAGCCATCACCCTCCGATCCAACAGGTCCCAATGGGATTGAGATCCGGGCTCTTCGCTGGCCATGGCAAAACACTGACATTCCTGTCTTGCAGGAAATAACGCACAGAACGAGCAGTATGGCTGGTGGCATTGTCATGCTGGATGGAGGGTCGTGTCAGGATGAGCCTGCAGGGAAGGTACCACATGAGGGAGGAGGATGTCTTCCCTGTAACGCACAGGGTTGAGATTGCCTGCAATGACAATAAGCTCAGCCCGATGATGTTGTGACACACCGCCCCAGACCATGACGGACCATCCACTTCCAAATCGATCCGCTCCATAGTACAGGCCTCGGTGTAACGCTAATTTCTTTGATGATAAACACAAATCCGACCATCACCCCTGGTGAGACAAAACTGTGACTCATCAGTGAAGAGCTCTTTTTGCCTGTCCTGTCTGGTCCAGCGACAGTGGGTTTGTGCCCATAGGTGACATTGTTGCCGGTGATGTCTGGTGAGGGAGGACCTGCCTTACAACAAGCCTACAAGCCCTCAATCCAGCCTCTCTCAGCCTATTGCGGACAGTCTGAGCACTGATGGAGGGATTATGCGTTCCTGGTGTAACTCGGGCAGTTGTTGTTGCCATCCTGTACCTGTCCTGCAGGTGTGATGTTCGGATGTACAGATCCTGTGCAGGTGTTGTTACACATGGTCTGCCACTGCGAGGACGATCAGCTGTTCGCCCTGTCTCCTTGTAGCGTTGTCTTAGGTGTCTCACAGTAAGGACATTGCAATTTATTGCCCTGGTCACATCTGCAGTCCTCATGCCTCCTTGCAGCGTGCCTAAGGCACGTTCACACAGATGAGCAGGGACCCTGGGCATCTTTCTTTTGGTGTTTTTCAGAGTCAGTAGAAAGGCCTCTTTAGTGTCCTAATTCTTCATAACTGTGATCTTAATTGCCTACCGTCTGTAAGCTGTTAGTATCTTAATGACCGTTCCACAGGTGAATGTTCATTAATTGTTTATGGGTCATTGAACAAGCATGGGAAACGGTATTTAAACCCTTTACAATGAAGATCTGTGAAGTTATTTGGATTTTTACAAATTATCTTTGAAAGACAGGGTCCTGAAAAGGGATGTTTATTTTTTTGCTGAGCTTATTTACAAGGGGGTACCGGAGAGTCAATGTGCTGGGGTACCAGTTAGTTGAGGTAATATGTACATGTAGGTAGAATTCATAAAGTGACTATGCATAGATGATAACAACAGAGAGTAGCAGCGGCATATTAGAGGGGGTGGGGGGTGATGGGCAATGCAAATTGTCTAGGTAGCCATTTGATTAGATTTTCAGGAGTCTTATGGCTTGGGGGTAGTCTCTTGGACTTAGACTTGGTGCTCCTGTACCGCTTTCCGTGCTGTAGCAGAAAGAACAGTCTGTGACTAGTGTGGTTGGTCTTTGACAATTTTTAGGGCCTTCCTCTGACACCGTCTGGTATAGAGGTCCTGGATGGCAGGAAGCTGTATGCAAATTGGAGTGGGTCTAGGGTTTCTGGGATAATGATGTTGATGTGAGCCATGACCAGCCTTTCAAAGCACTTCATGGCTACAGACGTGAGTGCTACGGGTGGGCAGTCATTTAGGCAGGTTACCTTAGTGTTCTTGGGCACAGGCACTATGGTTGTCTGCTTAAAACATGTTGGTATTTTGGACTCAGACAGGGAGAGGTGGAAAATGTCAGTAAAGACACTTGCCAGTTGGTCAGCACATGCTCGCAGTACACGTCCTGTTAATCTGTCTGGCCCTGTGGCCTTGTGAATGTTGACCTGCTTAAAGGTCCTACTCACATCGGCTGCAGAGAGCGTGATCACACAGTCTTCTGGAACAGCTGGTGCTCTCATGCATGTTTCAATGTTATTTGCCTCGAAGCGAACATAGAAGTAGTTTAGCTTGTCTGGTAGGCTTGTGTCACTGGGCAGCTCTCGGCTGTGCTTCCCTTTGTGGTCTGTAATGGTTTGCAAGCCCTGCCACATCCAACAAGCGTCAGAGCCAATGTAGTACGATTCGATCTTAGTCGTCTATTGAAGCTTTGCCTGTTTGATGGTTCATCGGAGGACATAGCGGAATTTCTTATAAGCTTCTGGTTTAGAGTCCCGCTACTTGAAAGCGGAAGCTGTTGCCTTTAGCTTAGTGCGGATGTTGCCTGTAATCCATGGCTTCTGGTTGGGGTATGTACGTACGGTCACTGATGCATGGGCTCGTCAGACTCGTTAAAGGAAAAAAGGATTCTGCCAGTCTGTGGTGAGTAATCGCAGTCCTGATGTCCAGAAGTTCTTTTCGGTCATAAGAGACGGTAGCGGCAACATTATGTACAAAATAAATTAAAAGATAAGCTGCAAACAATGCAAATAAACAAACAAAAATCCACAATCGGTTGGGGACACGTAAAACGTCAGCCTTCTTCTCTGGCGCCATTGTTACAGAGTCTCATAGCAAAGGGTCTGAATACTTATGTAAATAAGCTATTTCTGTTCTATATTTGTAATACATTTGCTAAAAAATAAGCTTTTTTAATTTCGTCATTATGGGGTATTGTGTTTAGGTTGATGAGAGAAAAAATGATTTAATCCATTTTAGAATAAGGCTGTAATGTCACTAAATGTGGAACAAGTAGGGCTTACAATCATACAGTATTACAGGCTGTGTCACATTTCTATAGCTCCTGTATCTTTGGAGCAAACGGCTATCTTGTTTGGCTCTTAAGTGAAAGGTTAGTAGTTCAAGCCCACCCAGGGATGGGTAGCTTTCGTGAGTAGACCATTGCTTCAGATAAGAGGGGCAGTTAACTGACCATATCTTGTTTTCTGAAAACAGTGGGGAGCAAAATTCTCAATCCTCTGCTGTGAGTGACAGCGTGCCAAATGCCGCTCCCAGAGGCTTGATTTGATTTATTAGGATTCCCATTTGCCTATGTCCTTAAGCCAGCTAGTCTGAGGTTGGTGTTGCTCTGTCCCCCTCCCCCATTCCACCTGAGGAGGACCTGGTAATGCTATTGTTTTAGCCAGTTATCCTCTAGGCCTGCTGAATTAAATGCAGCTGCTCCTGGTGTGTTTGTTTGGCTGTCTGTCACCTTCCATTACACCCCCAACAACTGGAGCACAGGGTCATGCACGTGGCACGCCTCACCTCACCATTTTCCCTTCATGCATGCGTGGTTCTCACGTATATGAAGGTACATGTTCACGCAGCTCTTGCCAGTAGAGGCCTTACTGTTGCTTTGGATTATTTATGTTCAAACAATGGAGAGACATGAACGGGGCGAGTAGGTGCAGAGTTGTGATGGGCTTGTTGTTGGAACGTCCACTATGGTTTGTTGTTTTATGTGTGAACCCACTGCCTGTGGTGCTCAGAATAAATCATTATCATGCTAAAATGCATTACCATTGTTTGACTGAAGTGACTTGTTGGCTCATTAAAGGGAACAGCTTGTGGAGACACGTTCAACTAAAACTGGTCTAAACACCAGTCAATGAATCAATCAAATGTATTTTTAAAGCCTTTTTTTTACATAAGCAGATGTCACAAAATGCTATACTGAAACCCAGTCTATAAAACCCCAAATTGCAAGCAATGCAGATGTAGAGGTGCGGTGGCTAGGAAAAACTCCCTAGAAAGGCAGGAAACTAGAAAGAAACCTAGAGAGGAACCAGGATCTAAGGTAGACTGGGGACAGCCAGGAGTCATCAGGCCATGTAGTCCGGGAGGGGAGGTAGAGAGGATTATGTATATTTTTAGCCTTTTTTCCCACAATTTCCTCGTATCCAATTGGTAGTTACAGTCTTGTCTCATCATTGCAACTCCCGTACGGACTCGAGAGAGAGGCAAAGGTCGAGAGCCGTTCGTCCTCTGAAACAAAAACCAACCAAGCTGCACTGCTTCTTGACACAATACCCACTTAACCCGGAAGCCAGCTGCACCAATGTGTCGGGGAAACACTGTACACCTGGTTGTACTGCTAACCTACAAAACATTACATGGCTTGTCACTACCTATCTCTCCAATTTGGTCCTGCTGTACATACCTACACAAACTCTAAGGTCACAAGATGCAGGCCTCCTTATTGTCCTTAGAATTTCTAAGCAAACTGCTGGAGGCAGGGCTTTCTCCTACAGGGCTCAATTTATCTTCGGGCGGGGCCACAGTGTCCCCCGACCCACCCCTGTCTCAGTCTACAGTATCTATGCTGCAATAGTCTATGTGCTGGGGGGCTAGGGCCAGTCTGTTATATCTGGTGTAATTCTCCTGTCTTATCAGGTGTCTTGTGTGAATTTAAGTATGCTGGACGCTCGAGTGGTGCAGTGGTCTAAGGCACTGCATCGCAGTGCTAGCTGTGCCACTAGAGATTCTGGGTTTGAGTCCAAGCTCTGTCGCAGCCGGCCGCAACCGAGAGACCCATGGGGCGCACAATTGGCCTAGCGTTGTCCGGGTTAGGCAAGGGTTTGGCCCGGCAGGGATGTCCTTGTCCCATCGCACACTAGCGACTCCTATGGCTTGCTGGGTGCAGTGCACGCTGACACGGTCGCCAGGTGTACAGTGTTTCCTCCGACACATTGCCTTCCGGGTTAAGTGGGTATTGTGTCAAGAAGCATTGCGGCTTGGTTGGGTTGTGTTTCGGAGGACGCACGGCTCTCAACCTTTGCCTCGGAGTTGCAGCGATGAGAGAAGACTGTAACTACCAACTGGATACCACAAAATTGGGGAGAAAAAGGGGTAAAAAAATGACAAATGGATACATGACAAACCAGTTATAATTTTAAAAGATAATGATAAAAAGTATTTAATTAGAAACAACAATGCTATTAATAACAAATTTAAAAGCTTCTATGAAAATCTTTATAAATCAGAATAAAATAATAGTTGGACTGATCCTACTATCACGTTTTAGGTAAGACCCAGATGCAGACAATGTCGAAGTAACAATAGTTTATTAAATCAAACAGTGGCAGGCAAAAGGCAGGTCAATGGAAGGCAGAGGTCAGTAATCCAGATTGGTGGGGCAACAGTGAAGAGGCGACTCCGGGATGCTGGGCATCTAGGCGGAGTTGCAAAGAAAAAGACATATCTCAGACTGGCCAATAAAAATAAAATATTTAGATGGGCAAAAGAACACAGACACTGGACAGAGGAACTCTGCCTAGAAGTCCAGCATCCCGGAGTCGCCTGTTCACTGTTGACGTTGATCTTCAGTTTCTTGGCAATTTCCCGCATGGAATACCCTTCATTTCTCAGAACAAGAATAGTCTGGCGAGTTTCATTTACATTACATTTAAGTCATTTAGCAGACGCTCTTATCCAGAGCGACTTACAAATTGGTGCATTCACCTTATGACATCCAGTGGAACAGCCACTTTACAATAGTGCATCTAAATCTTTTAAGGGGGGTGAGAAGGATTACTTTATCCTATCCTAGGTATTCCTTAAAGAGGTGGGGTTTCAGGTGTCTCCGGAAGGTGGTGATTGACTCCGCTGTCCTGGCGTCGTGAGGGAGTTTGTTCCACCATTGGGGAGCCAGAGCAGCGAACAGTTTTGACTGGGCTGAGCGGGAACTGTACTTCCTCAGTGGTAGGGAGGCGAGCAGGCCAGAGGTGGATGAACGCAGTGCCCTTGTTTGGGTGTAGGGCCTGATCAGAGCCTGGAGGTACTGAGGTGCCGTTCCCCTCACAGCTCCGTAGGCAAGCACCATGGTCTTGTAGTGGATGCGAGCTTCAACTGGAAGCCAGTGGAGAGAGCGGAGGAGCGGGGTGACGTGAGAGAACTTGGGAAGGTTGAACACCAGACGGGCTGCAGCGTTCTGGATGAGTTGTAGGGGTTTAATGGCACAGGCAGGGAGCCCAGCCAACAGCGAGTTGCAGTAATCCAGACGGGAGATGACAAGTGCCTGGATTAGGACCTGCGCCGCTTCCTGTGTGAGGCAGGGTCGTACTCTGCGGATGTTGTAGAGCATGAACCTACAGGAACGGGCCACCGCCTTGATGTTAGTTGAGAACGACAGGGTGTTGTCCAGGATCACGCCAAGGTTCTTAGCGCTCTGGGAGGAGGACACAATGGAGTTGTCAACCGTGATGGCGAGATCATGGAACGGGCAGTCCTTCCCCGAAAGGAAGAGCAGCTCCGTCTTGCCGAGGTTCAGCTTGAGGTGGTGATCCGTCATCCACACTGATATGTCTGCCAGACATGCAGAGATGCGATTCGCCACCTGGTCATCAGAAGGGGGAAAGGAGAAGATTAATTGTGTGTCGTCTGCATAGCAATGATAGGAGAGACCATGTGAGGTTATGACAGAGCCAAGTGACTTGGTGTATAGCGAGAATAGGAGAGGGCCTAGAACAGAGCCCTGGGGGACACCAGTGGTGAGAGCGCGTGGTGAGGAGACAGATTCTCGCCACGCCACCTGGTAGGAGCGACCTGTCAGGTAGGACGCAATCCAAGCGTGGGCCGCGCCGGAGATGCCCAACTCGGAGAGGGTGGAGAGGAGGATCTGATGGTTCACAGTATCGAAGGCAGCCGATAGGTCTAGAAGGATGAGAGCAGAGAGAGAGAGTTAGCTTTAGCAGTGCGGAGCGCCTCCGTGATACAGAGAAGAGCAGTCTCAGTTGAATGACTAGTCTTGAAACCTGACTGATTTGGATCAAGAAGGTCATTCTGAGAGAGATAGCGGGAGAGCTGGCCAAGGACGGCACGTTCAAGAGTTTTGGAGAGAAAAGAAAGAAGGGATACTGGTCTGTAGTTGTTGACATCGGAGGGATCGAGTGTAGGTTTTTTCAGAAGGGGTGCAACTCTCGCTCTCTTGAAGACGGAAGGGACGTAGCCAGCGGTCAGGGATGAGTTGATGAGCGAGGTGAGGTAAGGGAGAAGGTCTCCGGAAATGGTCTGGAGAAGAGAGGAGGGGATAGGGTCGAGCGGGCAGGTTGTTGGGCGGCCGGCCGTCACAAGACGCGAGATTTCATCTGAAGAGAGAGGGGAGAAAGAGGTCAGAGCACAGGGTAGGGCAGTGTGAGCAGAACCAGCGGTGTCGTTTGACTTAGCAAACGAGGATCGGATGTCGTCGACCTTCTTTTCAAAATGGTTGACGAAGTCATCTGCAGAGAGGGAGGAGGGGGGGAGGGGGAGGAGGATTCAGGAGGGAGGAGAAGGTGGCAAAGAGCTTCCTAGGGTTAGAGGCAGATGCTTGGAATTTAGAGTGGTAGAAAGTGGCTTTAGCAGCAGAGACAGAGGAGGAAAATAATATATAAAATAATAATAATATATGCCATTTAGCTGACGCTTTTATCCAAAGCGACTTACAGTCATGTGTGCATACATTCTACGTATGGGTGGTCCCGGGGATCGAACCCACTACCCTGGCGTTACAAGCGCCATGCTCTACCAACTGAGCTACAGAAGGACCACCAGAAAATGTAGAGAGGAGGGAGTGAAAGGATGCCAGGTCCGCAGGGAGGCGAGTTTTCCTCCATTTCCGCTCGGCTGCCCGGAGCCCTGTTCTGTGAGCTCGCAAGTTTCAGAAGAAATGTCTTTGTTTCTGGCCATTTTGAGCCTGTAATCGAACCCACAAATGCTGATGCTCCAGATACTCAACTAGTCTAAAGAAGGCCAGTTTTATCGCTTCTTTATTCAGAACAACAGTTTTCAGCTGTGCTAACATAATTGCAAAAGGGTTTTCTAATGATCAATTAGCCTTTTAAAATTATAAACTTGGATTAGCTCACACAATGTGCCATTGGAACACAGGAGTGATGGTTGCTGATAATGGGCCTCTGTACACCTATGTTGATATTCCATAAAAAATCTGCCGTTTTCAGCTAAAATAGTCATTTACAACATTAACAATGTCTACACTGTATTTCTGATCAATTTGATGTTATTTTAATGGACAAAACATTTAGCTTTTCTTTCAAAAACAATGACATTTCTAAGTGACCCCAAACTTTTGAACGGTAGTGTATATTTAAAAACATTTTCCTTAGTATAATATTTTGAAAGTGCTAATGTTACTGTCATTACACTTTTTGGTGTTTTGTAACAAATGTCTCGAGTGCACAGTTCAATGTTTGGATGCTGGAATTATTTTGTAGTGGACATACATGCGCAGGTAACATACTTTTTGAAGTGATTTGTTGTTCAATAAGATTATGTTCATTATGTTCATGCCAAAATAAAAAAGTTAATAAAAAAACATGATTATATGATGTCTTTACTATTAGGCCCAGAAAATGTTTAGGTTCCATGAAGAAAATAGAGACCCCCGAATTTAATTGTTTAATTCGTACTCTGCCCACCGATGACACTGCAAACATTATTCAATGGAAGTGGAACCTTGATGTGTGGACGCCTCTCTCACCGGTTGGTTGACAGACTGAGACAGAAGCGACTGGTTCTTCTTCTGCTGAACAAACCTCAATGTTTTGAAATGTTTGCTCACAGGCAACGTTTGCAGCTCCATAGCCCCTCTCTCCGAGCCAAAAAAAATGTCCATCCACCATCTCCCTTTACAACCCTAAAGGTTCTTTGTTTTAAAATTATTTAATCTCTCCTGGTTTCTCATTGACTGAGCTAGTCTTGAGCTAGTCATAAGTCACGCTTTTTGGTAAGCTCTTTTATGTAATTAACTGATCCCTCTGTCACTGTCATTCCTTGTGAATCAATTATGTTTCCTTGTCCTTGCAGTGCCCCACACACAGAAGCACAGCCTCCAAACAGCACAGAATCTTCTCCACGAAGATGTGGCGCGTGCTGAGGAACAGTCTGAGGTAATTCCAAAGCCTGAGCTCTATTGTTGGGTCTTAGCATAAACCACTGAGTGTGTTCTTTGCATTGTCAGCACTAGTGTAGAATCATTGAAAAGCCTCCACATAAGTCGACAGCCAGGCCACACTTGTTCATTCTGCGCTCCATTAAAATCGGACAAATTCTAGGAATAGTCTATGAAACTCATGCATACTTGAGTATTCAAGCCTGCAGGAGTTAGAGTTAGGATCCACACTGAACTGGTTGCCCTTTTCAAGCGAGATCAAACAAAGCATTTTGCCCAAAGTTTTCTGTGCACTATATTACATCTGTCCACGATTTCAATAGAAATGTCTACAATTTGAACGAGAATATTTGCCTTGACCTTTTGATTTAAAAATAATCAGGTATTTCAAATGTTAATTTTCTTATTAAACACATAATGTTATAGATGACTAGACGGTTAATAGAAATACACACAGACCTCACGATACCATATTATCATGATATTTAAGTGGCGATACGATATGTATGCCAATTCTCACAATTCTATATGTATTGCGATTCGATACTGTGATATTATTGTGATTCAATGTTCCAAAAATATTGCTCACCATATATCTGCTTCAGAGGGACATGAGAGAGCCATGAGGAAAAAAATGTTTTGATCAGCCATGGAAAAACAAAAGGTTTCCATATTTAAAAAGAAGATAGAAAACAAGCTATGATGGACAAATACTGGAGTTTTGTTGCAGTTACAGCAAACTAGCGCAAAAATAATATTGTGATATGGTCAAAATTATACGATACAAAAATAATATTGTGATATGGTCAAAATTATACGATACAAAAATAATGTTGTGATATGGTCAAAATTATATGACACAAAAATAATATTGTGATATGGTCAAAATTATACGATACAAAAATAATATCCCGATATATATTGTGTCACCCGCGTCAGCTACTTTTTTAATGTGCACTGCACGTTGACTGCCACGGTTTACTGAACAATTTAAATACCTCATTAACCTACAGCTACAATTTTCATACAACTACATTCAGCTCCTTCATACTTTAACCAAGACACTACACAGCAAACATGCCCACATTGGTATGTTTTTACCCTTGTATGAAAGTTTGTTTTTTACAGGGCAATTGGTGCAAACTATACACATTTAATCTGACCTCATACTTTCCTAGGTGATATAACATTTTATTTGGAGAGGAATGTATGGCACTACACATTTATTGAGCTTGATCCATTAACAAGTGGCCCTTGTAAACCTTAATTTCACAAACCATATACTGTAAGGAAGTGACTGTATAACCGTGCACAGACTATAGTCCTATACAGCACGTTCCCATAATGAGAAAGGCTTACTACCATAGACTATCCCCCCAAACACAATCCTTCCAACATATAGCGATGAAAGGCCATCCAGCTCGTGGCCATAATGAATGGCCCATTTGTTTATTAAATGGATTTCACACAATCAATGTACGTATCTAATGAATGGCAGTAATATATAATAATAATATATGCCATTTAGCAGACGCTTTTATCCAAAGCGACTTACAGTCATGTGTGCATACATTCTACGTATGGGTGGTCCCGGGGATCGAACCCACTACCCTGGCGTTACAAGCGCCATGCTCTACCAACTGAGTAAGGGTGGGTTCTTTTGTGTGTTCCAGCAATTTGGTTTTATGTATCGCCAGTGCCACTCATTAATATCTTTACCGGCTCCCTGTTGAAGCTGACAGATTTCAGCCTCCGAGGCCGAAGGTAACATCATAGAGAGTTGATTGTGTGGGGTTAGGCGGTATCCAGATTTCATACCGGCATACCATTTCTGTACAATACCAGGGTATAGGGTATTACCGAATGTGCACACAAGGGGATTGGAAAAATATATTAATATATTGACCCACAAAACAATTTAGGCAACAGGGATCTTGATCCAGGAGGGGTTTGAAAAAAATATAATAAACCGTTGGTATTTCGAAATACCCCAGTATACAGGTAAACGGTATATCACCCAATATACAGTATATCGCCCAAGCCTAGTGTCAAGCCATCTACAGCTGGCAACTATGAATAAAGAAATGTCCAGGGAAATTATGGTGGTACCATGGGGACCATTTGTGCTGCTCTGATATGGAAGATACACAGTAATGACCCAAACCTTTTTTGTGTGCGTAGCCAGTCGCTTACTGCTAATTGAGTTCTTCCCAATGACTATGCTCAGGCAGAGGTTAGAGTGGGGAGGTGGGCTGTGCAGACTGTAATAAATTATTCACTCCCCCAATACTAGGCTAGACAGGTTTTTCCACCTACTCCCAATGACTGGGGATACAGTTGCCAGTCAGACTGATTACAGTCATTCTAGGGCTGTTCCAGTGGAAGTGTTACTAGATATAACATTTTGGCCCATGTAAAATAATATATATTGCAATTAAATTATCAACACATCTGTGTCAAAGTTCATGGCAAGCATTACAAGTCAATGTGAAACCCCGTTTTACATGTGGGGCTGTGTTTACACTGTTCCCAAGGGTTGTGAATCATTTTGTTAGACTTCCTGTCTTCCTGTCCTCTGCTTCACAGGACCTCCTGGAGAAGTTCATGGAGGGGAACGTGCCCTTGGAGGGGTTCCTGGACTCCTTCCAAAGCTCCAGGAAAAGCTACCACATCCGCCGTGTTCAGGCAGAGAAAATCCAGGAGCTCAGCCGAGCCAAAGAGAATTCCAGCAAAAAGCTAGAGGAGCGAGAGGACAAGGCGCGGGAGGTGAAGAGAGACGAGCACCCTGAAACCCAGCAGCCCAACGGCTTCGTGGCCCAGGGCCCGCCCCGGGTCTTCCAGCTCCGCTACGGCCTCACCCCCGCCATCCTGCTGCCCCACTTCCCCCTGCCAACCACCTTGCCCTCTGCCCCGTCCCACGCCAGTCTACCTCCGCTGGACTCACAGCCGGGCCAGACCCACATCCTGAGCACAAATGCCCAGTTCTCGGGACATGGGCACCCTGTGAACCTACGGGTCATTGGACAATTACCCGGTGGCTGGCCAACCAGACCGGTGCGGTTACAGCAGCTCTATAGACCCGCCACTCACCAGCCTGAGCCTCTATACCGATAGCTGAGGCATGGGCCCTGGAGGTCTCTAGACATGGAACCAAACAGCGGCTACCAGACTCATGCACGCAAAGATGGCCTTTGAAGACTTTGTGGAATTGATCTGACACATACGTTCTCCAGCCATGACACAAAATGTTAACATACCTAAAAAGGGAGATAACCAGAAGCCATTAAGCATGGAGTAAGTGTAGTTGAAGGCAAGCAAGTTAATGAATGAATGAAGGAGCAACAGGTTGTGGTTTTCATTGTTGTTCGTTTTTTTCTTTGAATGTTACACTGTCAGGGCGTCACATGGTTGTGAAGCACAGCAATGATATGAAATGTCTCAAATGGAGTAGTGCCTCCGGGTTGTCATAAAGGACCCCATTGTCCATTCCTGCGACTAAGAACTGCAAGGCTTCTATGAAATGGCCTGGTGTCATTTTGCTGATGATCAATAAAGTACAAATGGTGGTGTTTATTATTAACCTAAATCCCTGTTGTTACTTGTTTCATAGTTCTGCCCAAGCGATGCAGTCGTATTTCTGCAATTTTGGAATAATTTCCAAGCCATTTTCCTGATGCGCAAACACAAGACATCACAACACAAAGATGAACAAAGAACACAGAATATGTGACAGAGTGTTTATGCAGCTTCCCCTTTCAAATGCATATTTAGAGCAGATGGTCTAATATTTATTATTTATCCGTAGATATATACTGGCAACATGACTGTTTGCTCAGGCTTTTCAAATGTTTTATTATCACATGGATAATGATGATGATGAATATATCGCTGAGA
Organism: Oncorhynchus keta; assembly: GCF_023373465.1. Classification (NCBI taxonomy): domain Eukaryota; kingdom Metazoa; phylum Chordata; class Actinopteri; order Salmoniformes; family Salmonidae; genus Oncorhynchus; species Oncorhynchus keta. The sequence goes on along the minus strand of NC_068432.1, from coordinate 19,857,787 downwards.
GTGGATATGGGGGAACAGTAAAATTGTTATCTTTGGACCGGCTCCCAAATAAGGCTACATTTTCTAAAGGGTCACCAGGTTTCTCAGCTGAAGTTGATTACCGTCACAAATAAACCTTGAGGAGCGCACAACTCTGCCTTTGTTATTTCACAAACAGTGTGTCGAAGCATTCACATCGGTGAATGGTTTACTTATTTATGGAAATCCTATTTTAAATGCCCAGCTTCAAAGGCTTTTGTTTACTATGATAAATGAGAGGCTGTTTTTCTTTCAGGGCTTCCTGAATGTTTTTATTTCTCCTCCGAACTGAGTATAAGAGCGTGTAAATTGAATCTCTGTGAGAAAGTCAGCCTTCTGCCGGAAGCACGTACTGTTATGATTTATTATGAAACAATTGCTAACCTCTTTAATTTACTTACTATCAGTCCAGCATAGAAGTGCAATTTGGGGTAAATAGGATAATTGGTCATTATAACGTCCTGGTTTTGCGCTTCAAATCAATGGGGCGCAAAATTTTCAGCAATAAAATACATTTCTCCAATGATGTGATTAGCATTATATTCATTGTGAGAGAACTACTATCACAGCAGGTCCATTACATCAGTGGGCACAGGACTCTCCATGTGACAAGGCAGGCTTCCAACCAAACAAAACACATTGTTTAGCTCTCAGGATCAATCTAAGGACATGGTTGACGAACTAAAAGGTGAGTGTGAATTTAGAGCCTTCTCCATAGGAGACCTGTGCCAAGGCATGCCAAAGAGAACAACCATGACTGGGAGGGACTGTAGTCACAAACAAGCAAGTTTTTCCCTATGTCCTCATTTTTTTCACGGCAGGAAGATTGTACAGAGTTCATGTGTAACCTAAGGGATTAGAATAAGATTACTTTAATGAACCCAGTTTGTGTACTGGGTGAATTGACTTAACTCATGTTTTAACACTTTTGCAACAGCGAGGTCTACTGTCACCCTGAAGTTAAGGTTACCATAAGTATCAACCATAGCCACTGGAGAGGGATTTCAATTCTAACCCAGATATTAGGCCTAATGATAATAAACAGAATCTATCACAGAAAATCTTTATGAAGGGGAATGGTGTGTTATATCTATGTGGGATTTTCCTTCTGTTTCAGGATCACATCTAAAGCTTTTTACATTTTGTCCAGTACAGTATATTTCCCTTCCCTTATCAAGGTAACCAAATACTACTTCAGCTTTCCTGTAAATGGAGGGGAATATGGTGATGACTCACTCAGACGAAAACTATACTATTGACATGAAAAGACCATAGCTTTTCATGTCAGTGGATTGTGGTTGCAAGCACAATGTCAAAAAGTATTGAAAATCCATAGAAAATTAGCTATTAATAATAAAGTCCAGTCAATTTCCCCTTTCTGCCTGTTCTCAGTATGAACACGTGTGGCATATAAAATATGAGTGCTAAGAGAAAGTGCACCCAGGGCAGGCCTCTCCGAATAAGATCATGGTGTCTCATTAGGGAAATGTCAATTGGTATGGATGTCTGGACACTGAACTGCCATTGACCTGATTTCTTGAGGTGGAGAAAAAACATTGTCCCGTTGTGTGTGGAAACACATTTACATTCGACATTTTAAGTCATTTAGCAGACGTTCTTATCCAGAGCGACATACAGGAGCAATTTACACGCTACATGACTGATTCACTACAATACACCACTTACTATGAATTCATTGATCTCATAATTTCAACCTGGCCTACATTATCAAATCTTAACAAACAAAGTAGAAATACACACAATGTTCGCAAATTAAAGATGTTGGCCTTATTTGTATTCCTTGTAGGCGACACTGCACAGTGATTGGGTGGGCCTTCAATATCCTTGAAGCTTAAATCCAGTTATAATCCTTTTCATTCACACCAAGAAAATCATCAGCCATATTTAATAGTTGAAAGATACATTTGATCTATGAAAGCATATTTGCCTTTTTCCTATGCATGTATATTTAAGTCAGGTGAATGTTTAATTGAGGCAGACATTTTAAAATATTTGTTTTCCCTTCCAACTATTCACAGTATGGGATCGGGTGAAAATGTGTGTGTGTGTGTGTGTGTGTGTGTGTGTGTGTGTGTGTGTGTGTGTGTGTGTGTGTGTGTGTGTGTATGTGCGTGCGTGCGCTGCTATTTAGCCCTATGAGGGGGGTTTATTCAAGGAAAGGCCCAACGGAAGACAAGAAAGGCAACATGGGGAGAAGCTGTAATGTTCCACCTAGATATTTATCTGCCTTTGGTCTTTTAGCAGCGTCTATCTGGTGGTTGGTCTGGGTTAGAACTGAATTTGAAGAGAGGAAGGGGGTAGCCCCGATCAATGTCCAATTCATGGGGGCCGTATCAAATGTATGTAAGTCCCTGCGCCCCCAAGACATTGGGCTGTAGCACAGCACAAACAGTACGTCTCACTCAGTCTCCCTCTCTCTGGCTGAGGTTTTCTGGCTTGTTAATGCCAAACCCTTCCATCCATTCAGATTCATTTTGTGCCCATCTGCATGTTTTAAACATCACAGCGTGAGTGTGCTGCATATTATGTAATTGGCACATCCTTGCTTACATTAAAATGCTGTGAGCGTAATGGGGAAAATTCAATCATAGAGACGAGACAATCTAGACCCTCTCTTCCTAAAATTATCCGCCGCCATTGTTGCAACCCCTATTACTAGTCTGTTCAACCTCTCTTTCGTAATGTCTGAGATTCCTAAAGATTGGAAAGTGGCCGCGGTCATCCCCCTCTTCAAAGGGGGAGACACTCTAGACCCAAACTGTTACAGACCTATATCCATCTTGCCCTGCCTTTATAAAGTCTTCGAAAGCCAAGTTAACAGACAGATCACCGACCATTTCGAATCCAACGTACCTTCTCCACCATGCAATCTGGTTTCCGAGCTGGTCACAGGTGCACCTCAGCCACGCTCAAGGTCCTAAACGATATCATAACCGACCATCGATAAAAGACAGTACTGTGCAGTCGTGTTCATCGACCTGGTCAAGGCTTTCGGCTCTGTCAATCACCGCATTCTTATCGGCAGATTCAACATCCTTGGTTTCTCTAATGACTGCCTCGCCTGGTTCACTAACTACTTCTCAGATAGAGTTCAGTGTGTCAAATCGGAGGCCCTGTTGTCCGGACCTCTGGCAGTCTCTATGGAGGTGCTACAGAGTTCAATTCTCGGGCCGACTCTTTTCTCTGTATATATCAATGATGTCGCTCTTGCTGCAGGTGATTATTTGATCCACCTCTACGCAGACGACACCATTCTGTATACTTCTGGCCCTTCTTTGGACACTGTGTTAACAAACCTCCAAACGAGCTTCAACGCCATACAACACTCCTTCCTTGGCCTCCAACTGCTCTTAAATGCTAGTAAAACAAAATGCATTTCCTTCAACCGATCACTGACTGCACCCGCCTCCCCAACTAGCATCACTACTGTGGACGGTTCTGACTTAGAATATGTGGACAACTATAAATACCTAGGTGTCTGGCTAGTGTCACGCCCTGACCTTAGAGAGCCTTTTTATGTCTCTATTTGGTTTGGTCAGGGTGTGATTTGGGTGGGCATTCTATGTTCTGTTTTCTATGTTTTTGTATTTCTCTGTATTTCTATGTTTTGGCTGGGTATGGTTCTCAATCAGGGACAGCTGTTTATCGTTGTCTCTGATTGGGAATCATACTTAGGCAGCCTATTCCCTTCTGTCATTGTGGGAAGTTGTCTATGTTCTTGTTTTGTTGGTGACATTTTAACAAATAAAGAAAAGGTACGCTCAGCATGTTGCACCATGGTCTCATTCTGACGGCCGTGACAGCTAGACTGTAAACTCTCCTTCCAGACTCACATTAAGCATCTCCAATCCAAAGTTAAATCTAGAATTGGCTTCCTATTTCGCAACACCACTGTGACCTGTATGCTCTCGTTGGCTGGTCCTCGCTACATATTCGTCGCCAAACCCACTGGCTTCAGGTCATCTATAAGTCTTTGCTAGGTGAAGCTCTGCCTTATCTCAGCTCACTGGTCAACATAGCAACACCCACCCCGTAGCACATGCTCCAGCAGGTATATTTCACTGGTCATCCCCAATGCCAACACCTTCTTCAACATCATGTACATTGCTCAGTAAAGAGAAAACTAACCTCACTTATCCATACCAAAGCTGACACACAATCAATGGTCTGGTCTCGGTTATGAAAAACATACATCCACTAATGCAAAATGCTCTGAATGGTCAAAGCCACGGTGTTACCGAGAAAACGCTATTTCAAAAGGCTTACTTTCAGCTTACTTTCAGTTCTCTGATGCCAATGACTGGAACAAATTGCAAAAATCACTGAAGTTAGAGACATATTTCCCTCACTTTAAATCAAATCAAGTCAAATGTTATTTGTCACATACACATGGTTAGCAGATGTTAAAATGCTTGTGCTTCTAGTTCCGACAATGCAGTAATAACCAACAAGTAATCTAACTAACAATTCCAAAACTACTGTCTTATACACAGTGTAAGGGGATAAAGAATATGTACATAAAGATATATGAATGAGTGATGGTACAGAGCAGCATAGGCAAGATACAGTAGATGGTATCGAGTACAGTATATACATATGAGATGTGTATGTAAACAAAGTGGCATAGTTAAAGTGGCTAGTGATACATGTATTACATAAGGATGCAGTCGATGATATAGAGTACAGTATATACGTATGCATATGAGATGAATAATGTAGGGTATGTAACATTATATTAGGTAGCATTGTTTAAAGTGGCTAGTGATATATTTTACATAATTTCCCATCAATTCCCATTATTAAAGTGGCTGGAGTTGAGTCAGTGTCAGTGTATTGGCAGCAGCCACTCAATGTTAGTGGTGGCTGTTTAACAGTCTGATGGCCTTGAGATAGAAGCTGTTTTTCAGTCTCTCGGTCCCAGCTTTGATGCACCTGTACTGACCTCGCCTTCTGGATGATAGCGGGGTGAACAGGCAGTGGCTCGGGTGGTTGTTGTCCTTGATGATCTTTATGGCCTTCCTGTAACATCGGGTGGTGTAAGTGTCCTGGAGGGCAGGTAGTTTGCCCCCGGTGATGCGTTGTGCAGACCTCACTACCCTCTGGAGAGCCTTACGGTTGTGGGCGGAGCAGTTGCCGTACCAGCCGGTGATACAGCCCGCCAGGATGCTCTCGATTGTGCATCTGTAGAAGTTTGTGAGTGCTTTTGGTGACAGGCCGAATTTCTTCAGCCTCCTGAGGTTGAAGAGGCGCTGCTGCGCCTTCTTCACGATGCTATCTGTGTGAGTGGACCAATTCAGTTTGTCTGTGATGTGTATGCCGAGGAACTTAAAACTTACTACCCTCTCCACTACTGCTCCATCGATGTGGATAGGGGGGTGTTCCCTCTGCTGTTTCCTGAAGTCCACAATCATCTCCTTAGTTTTGTTGACGTTGAGTGTGAGGTTATTTTCCTGACACCACACTCTGAGGGCCCTCACCTCCTCCCTGTAGGCCGTCTCGTCGTTGTTGGTAATCAAGCCTACCACTGTTGTGTCGTCCGCAAACTTGATGATTGAGTTGGAGGCGTGCGTGGCCACGCAGTCGTGGGTGAACAGGGAGTACAGGAGAGGGCTCAGAACGCACCCTTGTGGGGCCCCAGTGTTGAGGATCAGCGGGGTGGAGATGTTGTTGCCTACCCTCACCTTTAAGGGTCAGCTGTCAGCGCAGCTTACCGATCGCTGCAACTGTACACAGCCCATCTGTAAATAGCCCATTCAACCAACTACCTACCTCATCCCCAAATTTGTTTTTGTTTTTCTGCTCTTTTGCGCACCAGTATTTCTACTTGCACATCCTCATCTGCACATCTCACTCCAGTGTAAATTGCTAAATTGTAATTAATTTGCCACTATTGGCCTATTTATTGCCTTACCTCCTTACTTCATTTGCACACACTGTATACAGATTTTTCTATTGTGTTATTGACTGTACATTTGTTTATCCCATGTGTAACTCTGTGTTGTTTTTGTCTCACTGCTTTGCTTTATCTTGGCCAGGTCGCAGTTGTAAATGAGAACTTGTTCTCAACTGGCCTACCTGGTTAGATAAAGGAAATGTATATATATTTTTTTAGAGACTAGAGCTCACACAACGCATCAAGAAAATCCCATGCAGGGTGAGTGGCATGAACAAAAAAATCCAGTGCCCTAGAGAGAAACTCATTGGAAGGTTGGGGGGAGAGGAGAGTAGGTTACAGAGTTGGGGGTGATTTGTGAGTGCAGTGTCTGCTTTAGTCAGGGAGCTGTTGTGAGAGCTGCCACAGCCTATTAATACATGGGCTGGCATTAATGAAGAGAGTCTGTGAGCGCTTTCACAAACCAGTTCAGACAGGATTTACTGTGAGAATCCATCCTGTTGCTTCTGGACCTCCCTCAACCTGTTTAGCACACGTACATGCTCTAACACAGGCATGAACAAACACACACACTCACTCACTCAGTAAGTGTGTATGGTGTACGTGTGCCTATGGGGAGTTCAATTGTGTTGATATCTGCCTGGATGACTGTCCATAAACATATTTTCCCTAAGGTGGATGTGCAGAGGGAGGAATTATCCCTCCTGCTTTCTGTTTGGAATGTAACCAGTCTAATGCATTAAAATGCTATGAGTTGATGCATATTTTTATGTGTATCTTATTTGCTTTGCGCAACTGCCTTTCTCTGTGGGACTGAAAGTAAGCCTTTTGAAATAGCATTTTCTCTGTAACACTGTGGCTTTGACCATTCAGAGCATTTTGCATTAGTGGATGTATGTTTTTCATAACCGAGACCAGACCATTGATTGTGTGTCAGCTTTGGTATGGATAAGTGAGGTTAGTTTTCTCTTTACTGAGCAACGTGCATGATGTTGATGTTGAGGCTAATTTATAGCATCTTTAGAGTCTGACTAGGAAAGCTACAGTAAATGTTTTAAAAAATGCTATGAAAAGAAATGGAGTTATATGCATATTCTTACTTTTTTTGGGAGGGTTAGGGCTAACCTTAGCTCGCTCTTCTCCTTGGTGATTCATCCTCTTATGCCAACATGCCCAACAAGCATTACATGATGAGCAATGGCGACAGGTAGCCTTAGTGGTTAGGGTGTTGGGCCAGTAACTGAAAGGTTGCTGGATTGAATCCCGAGCTGACAAGCTAAAAATATGTCCTTCTGCCCCTGAGCAAGGCAGTTAACCCACTGTTCCCTGGGTGCCGTGGATGTTGATTATGGCAGCCACCTGCACCTCTCTGATTCAGAGGGGTTGGGTTAAATGCTGAAGACACATTTCAGTTGAATACATTCAGTTGTACAACTGACTAGGAATTCTTTCCCCAATGAGCAATAAATAAATAATGTGTCTTATTTAAAGTAAGAGAGTTGATTACTTGGTCACAATGTGATACTACTTTTACTGTGCAAGAGCTGTGGATTATGTTGCTCAAGGCAGAATCGAGCCAAGCCTCCCAAGATTTTTCCTTTAAAGGGGAAATTTGCGGTTGAAACAATAACAAAGAATTTTCCTTGCCACTGTTTCTGTAAAAACCTGAGGGATGGGGCTGGAGAAATGTAACACTCAAATTCATAGATAGATCTATGGATGCAAATACTGACCATATATATAGTTTGAAGCATGTTTTGAGGCTATACAGTGTTTGTTTACATTTACGTTGTTTACAAACATTGGAGTAAAACAAGTTTAGCCTATATTTTAGGTTCTGATGGGGTAAGACAGTTGAACTAAGTTTGAGGCATTTATAAGATATATTGTTTAAGAATCAATAATGGGTACTTAAATAATAAGGCACGAGGGGGTGTGGTATATGGCCAATATACCACGGCTAAGGGCTGTTCTTATGCACGACTCAACACAGAGTAGATGGATACAGCCCTTGTCCGTGGTATATTCGCCATATACCACAAACCTCAGAGGTGCCTTAATGCTATAATAAACTGGTTATCAAAGTAATTAGAGCAGTAAAAATACATGTTTTGTCATACCCATGGTATATGGTCTCATATACCACGGCTGTCAGCCAATCAGCATTCAGGGCTCGAACCACCCAGTTTATAAATATCATGAATTTACAAGTTAAAAAAATGGTAGTAGCAAATGCAGATCGATCCTTTAAACTAGAGGGAGGAGTGCCCCCTACTGGCTAATCAAAAACTCTGCATTGCAATTTTCCCAATGAGGTACTGAGCCTTCTTTAGAATAACATTCTGAAAGGTAAATCCATTACCTTCATTTGAAAGAACATCGTTATTTGTGTTTGCCTAATATACCATAGGTAAAATAATAACCTCCAATTTTGTTCATACTAATTTTTAATTTCCAGCATTGCACCCCCTTATAACTAAGTATGCAGCCCCAGTACGCTAGGTGGAGCTAAACATTTTACGTACAAATCAATGTAGAAGAAGACAAACATCATATTCTAAAGATGTCGGCGACCAGGGAAAAAGATGGTCGACCTGGGAAACCGTCAGGAAAGGAATCTCAACCTTTGATTATAGCCAAAACTCCGGCAGAGGAGCAGCGCCTTAAATTGGAGAGATTGATGAGAAACCCTGTAAGTGTCGGGGGGGGGGGGTTATTTGAGGATATAGTCAAAGATTTCATGTTTATCTCCACAGCCAGCAAGGCTAGCTAACGTTAGCGCCAAACGCAGTGATTCTGTTTACGCAGATAGTTAGCTAGAACATTCCCTGATTCACAGTCTGAGATTGATGGCATTCATTTGTTTGGAAAAATTCATCTCACAAGCCCTACAAGCCATAATGCTGAATACCATTGTAATTCAACGTAACGTTACTGTGCCATTTGTGTGTGCGGTTTGTCCTTTTTTGGGTAGGAATTTGAGAAAAATATCCGCAGGAAAGTACAGTATCAATAAACCAACTTTTCCAAACGCTGGTAATGGTTTATATCACATGTCACAAAACGTCCAAAATAATGCGAACACGTTTATGTATTTACATGCGCAACCGTTTCAGGTGATAAGGCACTTGAATGCACTACCAGCGCTTTGAAAAGGTTTCGTTAGTAGGGGGCGACAGGGAACTAGTTAGGTGACGAAGATGGCGGAAGTGGATGCTGAGTTCGAATTAAACAGGAAGTCTGTAGTGACAACAGTAGTATCGAAAACGAATGAAAATGAATTCGTCTAAGATTGGAGTGCAGTAAATTATAATGAATTGCTTCTTGTTCGGATGCATATGTGGAAAACCCGTTTGTGGTTTCGAAAATGATGACGTCAGAGTGACATGAGCTGTGTTCGAATACCCATACTAACTTACTGTGTTGTACATACTCAATGAGTATATATTATTAGTTCATTTTATTATACTGTAAACGAACGGTATCCTTTCAGTTGAGCATACTAGCGCTTCGCCTGTCTACAGGAAGTTGATTATGTTGCTATGCAACCTCTTGCTCTCTTATTAGCATAACAAATTACTAGCTGTGTGTGTGTTTGTAAATTCAATCTGGAGTGCCAGAGTGTGCTTTGGGCGTTTGTAAAATCAGGGCGTTGATTGTCCATTCATAAATTCTGAGAGTTTCGCTCCTGGAGTGTGCTTTGGAGGAGTAGGGTTGATCTGAGCGTTCTGACCTCAACTGCACCCAAGCTAATGTTGGCTAATGTTGGCTAGCTACTTCCAGACACAAATGAGAGAACACCTCACTCTGACCATTTTGCCCCAGCAGAGTTGGTTAGGCAGTTTTCATGTTATCCAGAGCGTTGGTGACTAACTGTGCTGCTGGCAACAATTTAATTACGCTTTTTTGCCAATGTTTACTGACACCGGCCACATTCAACGATCGTTTGTAAATTCATCAGCTATTCTGCATTCTGCCTCTGGCAGTCAGGCTAGAGTGCTCTGAAATCAGAGTAGATATTCAGAGTGAATTTATGAACAGACCCGAACGACTATACCACTTAGCTAAGCTATGAATGACGTGAATAATCAAGTCAATAAACGTTGGGTTGTTCGCATAAAGTAGATATACTGGCAAGTTCGATGTACTCGGAGCCAACACATCTGAAAACGTTGTGAAGCCACGCCCATTTCCGAAGAATTGCATTATGTGCCCCAAAAGCATGGAAATGTTGTCCATTGCTTTTATACTTCGTATTTTGGCGACTGTAGGACCACATCTGGGACATTTTGGCATACTAACTCTTTCCATACTATGACCAATAAGCATACTACATACTCAATTTAAGTCACAAATAGTATGGTTAGTATGAGTTTTTCAACACAGCTCAGGAGTGGTAATATTTTGTTTAATTAAATTTCTGAAGAGCAGAGGAAGATTGCAGTGGGCCTCAAAAGAATCAGGACAACAAAGGAGTCATCTCAGGGGTGACGAAGTATGTTCATGTTGAATACCTGAAGAGAATTCCTGATGTGGTTGGTGCCCGTAGTCTGACCCGCTGGGTGAATGGAGTAAAAGAAAGTCTGTCGGTCCTGTTGTTTTTTGATAAAGAGCAAATACCCACGCAGGTGAACCTTGGTTATGTAAGATATGCCGTAATGGCTTTCATCCCTAAACCACTGCAGTGTAAGAATTCAAAAGGATTTGGCCATGTTTCAAGTGTGTGCAGATGAACAGAGTATACTGAAGAATGGTGTGTAAAAGGATGACGTTGTTGCAATTGTGGTGGGGATTATGATCCTGAGTTCCTGGAATGCCCTGTAAGAGTGAAGGAAATTGAGGTTGCAAAAGTCAGAGTGGTCAATTGAATCTCCTATGCAGAGGCGATTTAAAAGAATTTATGGTAGTGGATACACCACAGCCTGTAGTAAATGTTTGCTGCCAGACAAGAGACCCTGTGTGTTAAATTGATTTTGTGTTCATTGCCACAGTTAAACTGTACAGCACAAGTCTCAAAGAAGTCGAGGAAACTGGACATTATTGTGGCTGTGGCAGAAATGTTTTTGGGACTCAAGGATTTTACATCTGAAGACTTGCAAGGGGTACTGGCGCTGGAAAACCCACACTCCCAGGTTCCCCATGAGCCTGTATAGCGATGTATTTATTTTTTTACAAAAGTTGTTTAATGTTAAAATATATATATTTTGTTTCTGGTAGTTCAGTTTTTTGGGGGGAATCCTGTTTCCATCCCGCATAGTAGGTGGCAGGATGCACATTAAATTGTGTGATCGCCAATATACCATAAAAGAAGAAGCACTTTGAAATGTTAATTTAATTATGCTTTCCTGTGGACATTTTATCACCACTTCCTTCCATCAAAAGGACCAACAGAATGGGAAACCATTAAAGTAAGTTTAAATATAATTTATTCAACATTCTGGCTTGTAGAGACTTAGGGTAACTTAATTCAGACTGAATGTCCATGGGGTAACCATGGTAAGTCTGTATTAGGCAAGCTAGAACAGTGAGTGACAATACTAGCTAGCTAATTGTCGTAAAAATAAATACTCATGTATGTTTGTAGGATAAACCTGCTCCTATCCCAGACCGACCAAAAGAATGGAACCCTCGGGCTCCTCCGGAGTTTGTGCGGGATGTGATGGGTAAGCCTGCAAATTTAGCTAAATACCTGTGGTGGAATAATTTGTGAATTAGCAAGGGCAAGTTATTTTTTTTGCAGCCAACTTGTCGAGCGAGCTCTGCAAGAATTATGGTTATTTATCTTGCAAGACTCGTTATCTACGCACATACACACTATCACATTATTAGGTAGGCAATGACATGTTGGCACAGTTCCGGCACTGGAAATCTTACCCCCTACTACTGAGTTGATTTTAATAAAAATCCCTTTAAGCCCGCTGATGAGATGTGTAATGAATCTCCCCAGGCTCCAGTGCAGGCGCTGGCAGTGGAGAGTTCCATGTGTACAGACACCTTCGCAGGCGAGAGTATCAGAGACAGGACTTCCTGGACAAGATGACTGAGAAGGTGGGCAGCTGACCTTCTCGTTTCTCATGGGAACCAATTTCTTTTAAACGCTGGGGTTCAGCAATAAACTCTTTTCTTTTTCTTGCAGCAAAAGATGGATTTGGACTATCTTGACAAGGTGTCAGATAACCAACAGGCAGCTGATGAAAGAACAGCCAAACGCAGGAAGAAAAGGTTGGTACATTAATCAAGGACCCACTAAAAATAAAATCTATAGAATTTTTATTCTCTGCTATAAACTTTATACTTGCTGGTTTGTTACATTACACATTTGTGTATTTCAGGGAAAAGCTGAAGCAGAAGAAGCTTATGGCAAAGAAAGCCAAGCAGGAAGCCAACAACGTTGAAGGTAAATTAAACAATTAATATTTAAGTGATGGATTTCATTGAAACATGTTCTCTTCAGACTTAAGTGCAAAAGCAAGTCCATTACCTGTGTTGCTATGGCCAGTGCAGGAGCCAAATTGTACTCGCATATTATGCTTCAGCAGGGGTTTTCTGGATCAGAAAGGGGCTTGGGTGGAGGGCGTGGCAATGGGCATGGTCAGCCTGTCGGTGTTGCTGAATTTTAGAGACCCCCATCTTGGCGGTGTAGAGACATTTTTGTAATTTTAAGCCAATTTCCTGCAAATCTACAAATGTATCCATGGAGCTGAGAGAAAATGTTTCAGTTTTAAATATGATTTCCTGTGACTACATATTCTGCCATGAAGCTGAGAGAAGATTTTGCTGTTTTTAAAGCTAATTTTCTTAAGATCTATACCTTTTGCCATGGCTAATGCTTTATTTTGCTCAAACATGATAACAAAATCAATATTGCTAAATTCATTGTTTTGGAATTTTAAATTCTCCCATCTAGCTTTTATTTAGGTGATTGTTGTCAAATATGATTTTAAAAAAATAGGTAAATTGTCTTTTTAAGTAACTTTACAGTGCATTCGGAAAGTATTCAGAACCCTTGACTTTTTCCACATTTTGCTATGTTATGGCTTAATTCTAAAATTGACTAAATTGTTTTCCCCTCATCAATCTACCTCATAATGACAAAGCAAAAACTGATTTATAACATTTACATTGTTGAAGCACCTTTGGCAGCGACTATAGCCTGTATTTGGGGAGTTTCTCCCATTCTTCTCTGCAGATCTTGTCAAGCTCTGTCAGGTTGGATAGGGAGTGTTGTTGCACAGCTATTTTCAGGTCTCCATAGATGTTCGATCGGGTTCAAGTCCGGTCCCTGGGTGGGTCACTCAAGGACATTGAGACTTGTCCTGAAGTCACTCCTGCATTGTCTTGGCTGTATGCTTTGGGTCGTTGTCTTGTTGGAAGGTGAACCTTCACCCCAGTCTGAGATACTGAGCACTCTGGAGCAGGTTTACATCAAGGAGCTCTTTGTACTTCGTTCCATTCATCTTTCCCTCGATCCTGACTAGTCTCCCAGTCTCTGCTGCTGAAAAACATCCCCACAGCATGATGCTGCCACCACCGTGCTTCACCACAGGGATGGTGCCAGGTTTCCTCCAGATGTGGCATTCAGGCCAAATAGTTCAATCTTGGTTTTATCAGAACAGAGAACCTTGTTTTTCATGGTCAGTCCTTTAGGGGCTATTTGGCAAGCTCCAATCGGGCTGTCGTGTGCCTTTTACTATGGAGTGGCTTCCGTCTGGCCACTCTACCATAAAGGCCTTATTGGTGGAGTGCTTCAGAGATGGGAGAACCTTCCAGAAGGACAACTATTTCCACAGAGGATCTCTGGAGCTCTGTCAGTGACCTTCGGGTTCTCGGTCACCTTCCTGACCAAGGCTCTTCTCACCCTATTGCTCGATTTGGCCGGGCGGCCAGCTCTAGGAAGAGTCTTGGTGGTTCCAAGTTTCTTCCATTTAATAATGATGGAGGCCACTGTGTTCTTAGGGACCTTCAATGCTGCAGACATTTTTTGTTACCCTTCCCTAGATCTGTGCCTCGACACAATCCTGTCTCGGAGCTCTACGGACAATTCCTTTGACCTCATGGCTTGGTTTTGCTCTGACACACACTGTGAACTGTGAGACCTTGTATAGACAGGTGTGTTTCTTTTCAAATCATGTCAAATCAATTGAATTTACCACAGGTGGACTCCAAGTTGTAGAAACATCTTCAAGGATGATCAATGGAAACAAGATGCACCTGAGCTCAATTTTGATTCTCCTACCAAAGGGTTTGAATAGTTATGAATTCGGCAGGTGGCCTAGTTGTTAGAGCGCTGGGCCAGTAACCAAAAGGTTGGTGGATCGAATCCCAGAGTTGACAAGGTAAAACATCTGTTCAGCCCCTGAACTGTTCTTGGGCAGTTATTGTAATTTAAGAATAAGAACATACTTGCCTAGTTAAATAAAGGTTTAAAAAAATAAATGGTATTTCTGTTTTCTATTTGCAAACATTTCTAAAAACCTGTTTTTGCTTTGTCATTATGGGATATTGTGTTTAGATTAATTGAGGACATTTGTGGCCGACTGGCTCAAATCAGTCTTGTAGCAAAACTTGAAATAGTTTTTTTGTATTTTTTACATTGGATAAAAGCAGAGACTCAGAGCTACAAAATGTTATATCATACACTACAGTTGAGGAACAAGGGGAAAGTAATTTTGCTTTTGAGAAAATGGAATTTGAATGTTTTGGTACTACTATTGGAGAGCCCTTCGTGTACCCCGATTCTGCACCGTTCTTAAGCTTTAGCCCCACCCTTCTCTTTAAGGGTTGATCCTAATGTACTAACAGCAGTCAAGCACCCAAGCTATCTTGCTAGCTGTTTCCAGACATTTTAAGTGCGAGAGAACAGCTCACTGAACATTACTCGACCTAGCAGAGCTGGCTAGGCTGTTAAGTTATTCAGTGCGTTGGTGACTGCAACTGTGTTGTCAGATCGCAAATTCAGAGCTTTTCACGTTGAGTGTACACTGGACGAGCTAACTGACTAACATTGGCTAGCTTGCTAGCTATTTCCAGACACATAATAAGAAATCCCGAATTCTAACCATTTTTCTCACGCTAGCAGAGCTGGTTATCCAGAGCGTTGTTGACGAACTGTGCTGCTGGCAACAATTTAATTACACTTTTTTTGCCAACGTTTACTGACACTGGACACATTCAACGGGTGTTGAGCGTTCGTAAATAATCAGTTATTCTGCGCTCTCTGGCACACTGAGACGAGTGCTGGCCAACATGAATCTGCATGTAGCTAACCAACCAGGTTTAATGTAAGCTAGATAACATTAGGCTATAGCTATCCAAGCAAATAGCTGAGATACAAATAATAATGTCAAACACATTTAGCTAAATTTAACTAGTTAAACAATGAACAATCGTAACTCATGACTTTATTATTATGCCTGAATCTGCAGGTGATTAACCAACCAGGTTCAATGTTAGCTAGCCAACATTAGGCTAGCCACGCAAATGGCTCTTTCTGTCAATTTTAAACTTGTAATATCTGAAAAGGTAGCTAGCTAGACTATCTTACCCATATACATCATTCATGGTTGGACGCGTCTCCTGTCGGATGCCATTGGTTGCCCTTAGTTTGAAGATGTAATCCTGAGACAGGTGTTTTTCTCAATCTCCTTAGCTATCGTATTTGAATTACACTGATTTTCAAAAACTCAGTCCTCCAAAAAGTGGGGAGCAACACTTATGTAGTTTTAGTACACAATTAAAAAAAAAAGCCGCATTAGACAGGATTACCTAGACATACTGACCAGCTCAAATAGACAGAAGCATGCTATATGGCAGACCAATCCAAACTCATCTCTCGGCATGTCCAGCCCACTTATTATCTCAGCCAGTCATGGCTAGCGGGAAGATTGCTGACTTTTTCTGTGGTTAAACCAACTAGGCTCGTAATTTAACAAATGCCTTCTCAAACATGTGAACATTCTTGTGCCTTTACAACAAACTTGTATGCCATCTGTAAATACGAATAAAAGACAGCAACCTTTGTCTTGCACCGAACTGCGCATATGCAGTCCAAATCAAAAGGGACTGCTTTCAATAGTTGTTTTTGACAGGGGGAAACGTGTCAGTTTGTCACTTTCATGAAGTTGGAGAAATAACATGTTCAAATACTTAAGACATTGGCTTGAATCTAGGTTGTGCCTTTAGATTGAGAAAATTAATAACTAGGGAAGATTTTTTTTCACTTCTCTCATTGACTTCTCAAACCCCAAATCCAGTTAAAATTGCATTTTAACTCTGTGATCTTGAAAAAGGTTGGTGACCACTGTTCTACAGTTTTCCCTGTTAACACTATCAACATTTCCCTTTACTGTGGAAATTGTGATCGAATCAATGCAATATTAGCCATTTTATATGCAACATACCGAAACAACAAAAGGAACTATGCAAGAGATGTTGTTGTAGGCAGAACGCATCGGAGATGGATTCTATTGCATTGGTACACACAACTCAGCCCGTACTCTACACAGACCGGTGGGGCATAACCAATCAGAGCTGCAGTAGGCCTATATGCAAATAGACCATTTTCATATGGATCTGTGCCATTTACTTTTAACTGGACTGTGTTTACAGCATGAGTGGTAGTGAGTAGATACGCTTGTTTTGAGTTTAAAGCGAGAGCGGCATGTAGCCACGTTTGCACATTTTGTTCATGTCCTTTGCTAGTTAGTTGTTAGCACAGTTTTATAATTTGTAGCCAGCATTAGGGGAATGATTGCTTCCTACAAGAGCACAGAACGTGTACATTTCTAGGCACTTTGAAAGGTACTTATAGTGGCAGTGTTTTCAGTCGCCTCCTTGTCTGAAGGACAAGTGGATAAACAGGTTAATGTCAAGGCCTGCATGTTTTTTCAAGGCCTGCATGTCTTATGGAATGTAGGCTTACAATGAACAGCATTTCTCTGGGGAACATTACTCCCAACCCATAGGAATCCCCACCCAGTTGACATTGAAATTGCAGAAGCCCTCAATGATAATGTCCATGCCAAAATGGATATAACTCCTAGAGCCCTCTTTTTTACCTTTTATGGTGTAAAGTGACGCGGGAGGGGAAACATATAATCCAAAGACACTTCTGAGTGGTCTGATGCATTTGTTAGATTACTAGCATTTAAGTGCAACATTGGTAGCAATGGTTTTGGAAAACAGCTTAGATTGAACACTAAACCCGGCCCAGTACAGTTTCTTAGTGGAAAATGGTAAAGGTAATAAGTTATGGCAGAAGAGACTGATTTTTAGATTGTACCCTCTGTTCAGATTCTGAGAAGTCCTCCTCCAGCAGTGAAGAGGACGACCAGGAGAGGGAGGCTGAGGATGATGCAGAGGCGCCCAGCTTCGTCATGGGGAAGAGGTGAATGCCTGCCACCGGGTCATGAGACACACTTCAGGAAGAAATTGAACAGGGGGGTCAATATCTAATACCTGTTTAGAAATCAACACAGCTGAGCAACACAGCCCAGCTTTTATCAATGTCATGAACTCCATAGACATCTGAGAGAGAACAAAGGGAGATGAGCCTCTGTTAGGGAACTGACATTATTCCAAACTCATGTTTGTAGTTTAGAGCAGTGTTACCTGGCCCTGGTCCTCGGGTACCGCCAACAGTACACATTTTTTGTTGTAGCCCTGGACAAACGCAACTCATTGAGGGCTTGACGATGGGGGTACTCAAAGAACAGGTTTGGGAAACACTGGTTTTAGAGGACCTTGTTCCAATTCAGTGATTCGAGGTTGACGAAGCTGGGCTTCGCATTTATTAGGCACCAAACAGAGGAAAACTGACTGAAACAGGGAGGAATACCTGAACTTGAAATGCTCCTATAAGAAATACATATTTTTATTTTCTGTTGCAAAACCTTTTGCTACAGTGTGCCCTAATGAATGCAATGATACAGGTGTTTCTCATTTGAAACATTTTCTTTTGTGTGGTAGTATAATTGCTCACTTGTTTATTTTTTTTATACTGTACTTGTGTATATATTTTTAATAAACATCTGGGAAGAATAAGGCCTATATTTGCTGTATTTTCCTCCTGTAGAATCTTCTGGAATAGTTTATTACTAAATGATAGCCCAATTTCATAAGCCATACATTTACTTAAGGACAAGCATTGTCAAGCAATTTTCACAGTGCTGATCAGGACAACTCTTATAAGGGTCACTCTCCACTCGTGAATTTGGGGAAGGATAATGGAAATTTGAGTATTTTTTTTCTAAGAGGAAAGCAAATGCTTGTATTAAGATTTTTATAAAGAAGTGCTTGCAGTAATAACCTGGGTAATACATGGGTCTGCAATTACTTTACCAGGAAGCAATCTTTGCAGGGTATGTTGTCATCTTTATTGCATGTTTCTTGTTCATCCAATGAACAAAACATTTTGGTCACCTACTAATTCAAGGGTTTAACTATTTTCTACATTGTCAAACTATGAAATTACACATGGAATCATTTAGTATCCAAAAAGTGTTAATCAAATCAAAATGAGATTCTTCAAAGTATTGTCTGGAATGCTTTTCCAACAGTCTTGAAGGAGTTCCCACATGCTGAGCACTAGTTGGCTGCTTTTCCTTCACTCTGCGGTCCAACTCATCCCAAACCATCTCAATTGGGTTGAGGTCTGGTGATTGTGGAGGCCAGGTCATCTGATGCAGCACTCCATCACTCTCCTTGGTCAAATAGCCCGTATACAGCTTGGAGGTGTGTTGGGTCATTGTTCTGTTGAAAAACAAATCATAGTCCCAGTAAGTGCAAACCAGATGGGATGGTGTGGCAATGCTGGTTAAGTGTGCCTTGAATTCTAAATAAAATCACCAACAGTGTCTCCAGCAAAGCACATCACACCTCCTCCTCCATGCTTCATGGTGGGAACCACACATGCGGAGATCATCCGTTCACCTACTCTGCATCTCACAAAGACACGGCATCTGGAACCAAAAATCTAAAATTTGGACTCATCAGAGCAAAGGACATATTTCCACCGGTCTAATGTCCATTGTTCATGTTACTTGGCCTAAGAAAGTCTCTTCTTATTGGTGTCATTTATTAATTGTTTCTTTGCAGCAATTTAACCACGAAGGCCTGATTCATGCATTCATTGTAAGTAAAGAATTTGTTCTTAACTGACTTGCCTAGTCAAGTAAAGATTTTTAATAAAATAAATAAAGTTGTTACTTGAACTCTGTGAAGCAGTTATTTGGGCTACAATCGGAGGTGCAGTTAACTCTAATGAACTTATCCTCCTCAGCAGAGGTAACTCTAGGTCTTCCTTTCCTGTGGTGATCCTCATGAGAGCCAGTTTCATCATAGCGCTTGATGGTTTTTGTGACTGCATTTGAAAGTCCTTGAAGTGTTCCAGATTGACTGACCTTCATGTCTTAAAGTAATGATGCACTGTCATTTCTCTTTGCTTATTTGAGCTGTTCTTGCCATAATATGGACTTTGTCTTTTACCAAGTAGGGCTATCTTCTGTAAACCACCTCTACCTTGTCACAACACAACTGATTGGCTCAAATGCATTAAGAAGGAAAGAAATTCCACAAATAAACAATGCACACCTGTTAATTGAAATGCATTCCAAGTGACTACATCATGAAGCTGGTTGACAAAATGCCAAGTGTGCAAAAATGTCAAGCCAAAGGGTGACTACTTTGAGAAATATCAAATATGTTTTTTTAACACTTTTTTGGTTACTACATGATTCCATATGTTATTTAATAGTTTTTATGTCTTCACTATTATTCTACAATGTAGAAAATTGTAAAAAAAAAAAAAAAAACTCGAGTAGGTGTCCAAACGTTTGAATGGTAAATGAATAGGTGTCAACTTCTCTACTGAACTAAGTTTTCAATGTAACATTCTATTTAGATTGTTCCTATTCTAAGATTTTTAAAAAGCAAGCTTAATCTTATTTCCACATCTACCAAGTTTGTGAAAAGTCTAGACTACCTCCGAAGTGGGTTGTTGCTCTAAAGTTGTAGAACTGGAGATGCAGCAGTGCAGTTGACAATGTAAACAACAGCTGCCTATATTTATGAAGCTGTCTGAATGTCTTGTTTAGTCTCAACGCATTTTGTTTGTAGTCAAATGAAAGTCAAATGTTATGTCACATTTTTAGACTAACAAGTGAAATGCTTACTCACAGGTCCTTTTCCAACAATGCAGAGTTAAAGAAAATAAAAATAGTGACACGAGAAAAAAATACACAGTGAATAACGAATAACAACTAGTAAAGATACCATGGCTATATACAGGGAGTACCAGCACCAAGCTGATGTTCAAGGTTACGAGGTAATTGAGGTAGCTATGTACATATAGGTAGGGGTAAAATGAGTAGGCAACAGGATAGATAATAGACTGAGCTGTAGCAGAAGCGTATATGGTGAGTGTGTGGCGTCAGTATGCGTGTGTGGGCTTATGTAGTGTATGTGGGTAGAGACCAGTGTGAGTCGGTGAAAGAGAGTTAAGTAAATGCAGGTAGTCCGAGTAGCTATTTAGCAGCCTGGTTTAGCAGCCTGGTTTAGCAGTCTTATTGCTTGGGGGTAGAAGCTGTTCATGGTCCTCTTGGTGCCTGACTTGGTACACTGGTACTGCTTGCCGTGCTTGGGTGGCTGTAGTCTTTGACAATGTTTTGGGGGCCTTCCTCTGTCACCACTGGGTATAGAGGTCCTGGATGGCAGGGAGCTCGGCCCCAGTGATGTACTGGCCTGTACTCGCCACCCTCTTGCGTCTTGTGTTCGGGTGCCTTGCAGTTTCTGTACCAAGCGGAGATGCAGCCAGTCAAGATGCTCTCAATGGTGCAGCTGTATAACTTTTTTGAGGATCTGATGGGAGCTGTGCTGGACTGGTGAGGCACACAGGGACATAACCTAACAATGGGTAGTTAGTGGGGTTAATTTCAATAAATGCCAAGGCAACAAAAATGACTTGTGAATTTCTAAGTTATACCAGGTTATACAGCCCATTACATATTCTTTACCAACTAATGTCTCATCTTGAGGTGTGTCTGTTTTTGACTTCAGTCTTCCAAAGACCAGATAGATGTCAACTTCTCCTGCACGTAGCCCTGGGATCACAAATTACAGCACACACCACCTTAGTAACTACTACAGCAATGTCCATTAAGGAAAATACACTTTGCTTTACAATGAAGGCATAACATGTATTTTCTTTTATATAAAACGTGATCACTATAGTTTTACATAGCTGATCAAATCAGGTTTGTCTCATTTTGAAAAACACCCTAAACTGTTTAATATGTTTCAATTCCTACAAGTGTTATTTGACTTGCATAGGATACCCTTTGAAGGTGTGAACATATGTTTGTAATACAACTGAAGACTAATAACTTTGAATAGTTCTGCATGTATATTTACAGATTCTCAAGCTTTGACATAATTATTGTTTCTTACACCTGTCCGTTTACAATGTAATAAACCACATCTCTGGAGAAATGAATTAACAATTGAGTAACTGGTAATACCTGCCAAGAATATGTCAAATGAATATTCACCTGAATGAAATAATAGTCAACATGGGCTATGCCATGCGGTTTTGGTGTATTAAGCAAATAAAACAAAATTGAACAAAAGAGTATGCATGTCTCGGCGTGCAAAACACCTGTAGCAAACACCACAAATGGTTTCAATCAGGAATTACCACACACACCCATACAGACCAACCTGTGTTTGATTCATTCTCTTTTAAAAAGGGATGGGTAGGGAATCTATTTAGGAACGGTTCACATCAGCTAAGTTCAGTCACATTCCCAGGCGCAGTGAGCAACATACAGCATACCAAATTGTTCAAAGAAATGGCATTACTATTTTATGTAGTGTTGTGCCTGTCTGTCTGGACTGGGTTCTGTCAAAGTAAGTGGATTTTTTCAGTTGTAATATTCACAATATGTCAAGTGTCTGAATAGGTTTTTTTGTGGATTGTTAAAGTTATTAATATCCAGGATTATCTTTCACATATGATCTTAAAGGTATTTACCTCAGTTTCAGTTATGCAAGTTAGTATTTATTTAACCATTATTTTGACTGGGAGTCATGCTGAGACTAAGGTCTCTTTTACAGATGAGCCCTGTATCAAACATATACATTAATATACACTATAAACATCAATACAAGAAAAGCAATCATTATTAAACAAACAACTCAAATCAATAAAAAGGTCCTCAATCAGCCCTAGAGGAACTAACCCTTCCAATTTTAGAGAGCTTTGGAGATAATCCAGAAGTAAGGTGTAAAAAACCCAAACAAATCCAATTTATCCAACTCAGTTGAGATCAAAGGGATCTCCAGAATTAGCCATTCCTGAGGCCTGGTATGGTAGCTCATATGTTTTTTAAATGGATCATAATCGAAAACAAATCACAGCAATTAAAAAAAGTGGGGATTTGAAATGTGTTTTTTTGGCATTGAATGTAGGCTGCATGTAACTGTTTTGCAAAGTTTAATGTCATTTGGAGTTCCTGTTGTGTATTCAGTTGGCTACAGGGAAAGCATACGTGTCAGAGTTTTTACTGAAAAACAGGTGGGTTCCATAAAACAAAATGTGTACTATAAGAGAGCAACCTTTCTTCAGATTTAATGTGTGTAACTATCAAGCTGGCTCCATCAGTATTAGTCAGATGTGCTGAGTTTCTGCTGAACAACATTGCAGAAATTAGTCACTTAAATACGTGTGGAAAAAAACACAAGGTATGCTGAATGGAACACCTACAATATTGGGAGGAGACGTACTTACTAGGTGTAGTTTTCAGATCCAATTGGCATGACTGAACATGAGTAGTGTGACGTCTCATGTTGCACAATAACCTGACCTCCCTCACTGGTTTGGCCAGTATTGAGAAATTGGGCAAGATGACAGATGTGTCATTTCAATTAAATATATTGATGCAAAGTTGGATAGAAAGTCCATAACAGTTTTTTTACAGGGTTTTTATATAACCGTCTTGCAGTTTCACTCAACACACCAAAAATGTGTGTTGAAACATTTCAGGTAGAAGAAGAATCTGTAAAAACAAAGAGAGGAAACGGTTTAGACTAGAAAACGTTCTCTTTCATTGTAATGATCAAATTATCAATAGTTTTTGGGAATAGTCTAAATGTTTTTTTCTTTGTCCTTTCACAGTACCAGTCAACAACACTCCTGCAATAAACCCTTCCAGCCTGGCTGCGAAACTGACCACTAATTCAGTGATACTGACGTCCCCAAGTTGTTACTTCGACAGTCTGGCCAATTTGCCCTGCAATTCTACTACTACCTGTGAATTATGGCTCGTATCGGCCATAGATACAGGTACTGGAATCCTCTGCATTTGATAGGAAATATAAAACCAAATGGCATACAGGAAGAGCAATTGAACATTCTTCCGTCTTTGATTTATAAAGAAAAAGACATGCAATGTCAACATTTCAGAACGTTTTGGTGCACCAAAGTAGATACAGTATGTTGTACTTCACATACAGAACAAAGACAAAGAAAGCACAGTATTGCAATTTTTGTTCTTTCTTATTCTACAACCTTGTTACATTTCAACAGGAGTGAGCAATTATGATGCCGACAAGAACAGGTCCTTCATTGACACCCTCTCTCCTTATCCAACCGCCTTCTCTTCCAACACCTCAAAGAAATACTTCCTGACCAAGTTGGGGCTTCAGAAAGACTACCCCTGCCCCATCGTCGCTGGAACAGACTACTTCAGGGTTGGCTCTGACGGTAGCTGTTCCACTACGAACTGTAATGGAATATTGCCTGTTGGCTCCACTGCCAGGTCAGAACCGCTCCTTCACCACAGTGCATTGACTTTGGATCTAAGTTGAAGTACCATTGTGTGAATTCAATGCAACCAACCTAAATTATGTTCTTCCACTATTTCAGATTTAGGTATGTTCTTATCAACCCAGAGAACAAAACAGTTGTTGCGGAGAGTTTGTGGTCCAACAACATCACTCTTTACCCTTGTAAGGACTTCCCATATATTTTCTGAATCTACAGTATTCAGTAAATCAGAAATCTCCATGTACCTCTGCTAAACGTTAAAATAACACCGTTGTCTATTCCTCCAGTGAAAGACCTTGAAAGCATTGGGAATGGCTTTGCTGGAAGGTCTGCGTCCATGATTGTCATTACATCTATCCTGTGTTCCTTCCTGGCCTTGCTGCTGCTGCTATTGCTCATCATGCTGAGCTATGTCCTGTGAGTCATATTGCCTACTTCCTTTCCCAGTTAAACTTCATAGACATAGGGTTCATAGACACAATGTTCATTTCCATTTCCATAGTTGGCTACTTAGCATGTATCTAATAGGCTACCTGACATTCATTGATTTTTCCAACCCTCTATGTCCTCTGCAGTTGCTGTCGGAAGGAGAAAAAGGAAATCCAAGTTCCAGGATCAGTGCGCATGTATGACACTCACAACTTGAAGGAGCCTTCCCCCTATGTAAACCGTGCTTATGAGGATGAGCCACAGAGACCCACAGCCATTAGCCCCATTAGGCTCAAGAGCTACACTGACTATGATTTGAAAAAACCAGCCACAGAATTGTAGTAAGTGTTTATGAGAGGAAAATGGTGCACTTAGTGGTTCATTGACACAACATAAATTTCTTACTGTCATTCATGATCAATATGTTTATTATATTAAGGCTGGGGGTTTGATAGCTATTTAGAGGTCTAATTTTGTTGCTTCATTTAAAATAGCTGGAGTCGAGTCCTATGTTTAAAATACAATGTTAAATTTACGTTATAGGCTAAATTTATTTGGAGGCAATGACTTGTGTCATAAATATAATCTATTTAGACAAAAAAATATGCAATTGAGTGCACCAAGCTAATCAAAACTAATTTTTTGAACTATATATTTATAGTTATTTTTCTCCCTTTTTACAATAATCAAAATAGAAAGAGACTTTCATAATACTCCATTTCTCTCATATCTCCTATATGCTGTCATCATTGCTGTGTAGTGTGTAAATGGGTCATTCTATGAAAATGAACATTAAAAAAAATTGTTTAGCAAACTTTGTCAGATAATAGCTAACCCCTTAACATTTTAAATCAACATAAATGACAGCTGGGGGTGATGCCTGTGCTGAAAGGACTAGTAATAAAGGACTGCTAACCTACAAAGCATTACATGGGCTTGCTTCTACCTATCTCTCCGATCTGGTCCTGCCGTACATACCTACTACACGTATGCTAAGGTCAGAAGACGGAGGCCTACCCTGCTGGTCATCTTTGAACGTTTGAACATCATGGCCATGTACTGTTATGATCTCCATCTGCCACAGCCAGAAGAGGACTGGCCACCCCTCAGAGCCTGGTTCCTCTCTAGGTTTCTTCCCAGGTTTCTGCCCTTCTAGGCAGTTTTTCCTAGCCACCATGCTTCTACATCTGCATTGCTTGCTGTTTGGGGTTTTTGGCTGGGTTTCTGCATAGCACTTTGTGACATCTGCTGATGTAAGAAGGGCTTTATAAATACATATGATTGATTGACTAGTAAAGGCCTAGTGCACTACTTTTGTGATTTTTAAAAAACTAAATGTATTCAAGCGTTTACCAGCATTGCCATTAATGCATAATTTCCAATATATTTTTTTCTTTATTATTTTCCCCTAACCCTAGCATCCCTCCCCTAATTAGAGTAAACTAATGGACAACAACACTTAGGTTTCTACTTCAAGCTTATACATACTATATACATTTTACGGACACAGTATATTTTACAATAGTTATCTTTTGTTTGTTTTTATTCCCATCCTACATCTCCACTCAACTCCTCCCATCTACCTCTGAACACCATCCAGTTTTTATTTCTATGTGCCATATATTTTTAAACTGTGCTGTGATGTTCCACAAAAGTTCTGTACCTTTCTATTCTCATAGATCCTACATTATTGTAAATTAAAAATACACTTTTTTGCTAAAGGTATTATTATATTATTGATAGTCAATCTATGATTTCTTTTAGGGCTCCCGGGTGGTGCAGCAGTCTAAGGCACTGCATCTCAGTGCAAGGGGTGTCACTACAGTCCCTGGTCCTCCCATTTTTGGGGGCATCTAAAACCCATTTCTACACAATTCTTTATGACACATGGCCCTTCTAGCCATCTCTATTTAGAAAAACAAAAGTAAGCAAAAATGCCCACAGACATCAAGCTAGGTAAGTGATTATTGAATATATTTAAGTGATTGATAAGACTGAACTAGATCCATGATAATTCAATAATCAATATTGTGTTGCAATAATTGAAATGACCAGTTATTCCCAGATCTCAGACAGTAGCTTTAAGCTTAAGCAGCTGTCATGTAGCTACTATAGGTTTAAGCATCAATTCAAGATGGAACTTTGAATCATTCACTGAATATACTACAAAATTGCACTTGGGACAAGTTCTTGCAGCGGGTGGGAGTCAGACAGAAAGCCAGCAGGAGCAGGATGAAGAAATCGGTCCCACACAGACCTCTACTGTGCACCATGACAGTGAAGCCTGTAATGTTAAGAGCTGTTTATTACTGTGTCAGTGTGAAAAGTAGGGAATTAGCTAGGCAAACTAACAGATCAATAAAATAACATTGCCATACTGACTAATAAAACTCACATTGCAATGAAAAAAAGA
Organism: Oncorhynchus keta; assembly: GCF_023373465.1. Classification (NCBI taxonomy): domain Eukaryota; kingdom Metazoa; phylum Chordata; class Actinopteri; order Salmoniformes; family Salmonidae; genus Oncorhynchus; species Oncorhynchus keta. The sequence continues at coordinate 19,831,192 of NC_068432.1, read as the reverse complement.
TCAATCTTCAATCGTTTGTCCGATTGTTTCATCGTTTGATTCAGGTCAAGTTTGAGTGAGGCAAAAATAATAGCTAATGTAAGCCAACTTTTGACCAGCTCTCTCTCTAACGGTACATCGACTGGTGAACGCTTGCCAAGTTCATTCACTTCTGAAACGGGACAAAACAAAGGCTACAAAACATTTCCATACCAACAACTGCTGTTAGATAGTAATAATAGCCACCTCATATCGCTGTCTGACTGATAAATAGAGGCTAGAGTTGTGGTTGCTGTGGCTGTGGTTGTGGTTGTGGTTGCTACTCACTAGCGTAGCATATTCATTCACCTCAGTCAAGAGGGGAAGAAACATTAGCTAACGTTACATGTCAGTTACAATACTAGCGCAGCACTGCAAATAAACACTAGTTTAGTTTTTCCTGTTAAGTTAAACAACAGTTACCTTGCCAGCTACATTAGTCATCTAAAGAGTAGCCAGTTTCTGTTCTGCTACCTTTTACAACTCAGTGAAAGAGCGCAAAAGTTACACACTGAACTATGCTCAACTATGCTTTGCCTTCACACAGCCTGTCAGACCGCTCTGTGGTGTCTGCACAGTCCAAAATCCAGTCGGGCAAACACTCCAAAAAGCCTACCCGACTGCTCGGAGGCGTCCGCAGGGTCCTAAAGCACACATGTTTTGTATCACATTCCAATGTTAAATATGTCCCCCCTGTCCTCAGGGAAGGTTGTGCCCCTGCTTGATATACTGTACAGCACAAAGCTATTATCAAGGCAAAGGGTGGCTACTTTGAAGAACCTAAATATATTTTGATTTGTTTAACACTTTTTTGCTTACTGCATGATTCCATATGTGACATTTCATAGTTTTGATGTCTTCACTAATATTCTACAATGTAGAAAATAGTAAAACATAAAGAAAAACCCTTGAATGAGTAGGGGTGTCCAAACTTTTGACCGGTACTGTATGTTTTAGAGTTTCTTGAAATGCAACGTATTTCTATGTGGAAACGGAAATGGTCTATTCATTCCTTTTCCCCTTTAGTAGACGCTCTTATCCAGAGCAACTTACAGTAGTGAGTGCATAGCCGTGGGAAGTAGTTTGGAGGTGGGGCTGCAATTTGCTGTTGGAAAATGTGCGCACTGAAGACATCTGTCATCTGCTAATACAGGACTATTAAAGGCCCAGTGCACTACTTTTGTGAATAAAATATATATATTTTATGTAACTTTGTGACATCTGCTGCTGTAAAAAGGGCTTTATAAATACATTTGATTGATATGTATAATATGGTAATTTACATTGTGTTTTTTTTAAATACTGAACTATCACATTTACATTAGTATTCAGACCCTTTACTCAGTACTTTGTTGAAGCACCTTTGGCAGTGATTACAGCCTCGAGTCTTCTTGGATATGACGCTACAAGCTTGACACACCTGTATTTGGGGAGTTTCTCCCATTCCTCTCTGCAGATTCTCTCAAGCTCTAGGTTGCATGGGGAGCGTTGCTGCACAGTTATTTTCAGGTCTCTCCAGAGATGTTTGATTGGGTTCAAGTCTGGGCTTTGGCTGGGCCACTCAAGAACATTCAGAGACTTGTCCCGAAGCCACTCCTGTAGAGTCTTGGCTGTGTGCTTAGGGTAATTATCCTGTTGGAAGGTGAACCTTCGCCCCAGTCTGAGGTCCTGAGTGCTCTGGTACAGGTTTTCATCAAGGATCTATGTACTTTGCTCTGTTCATCTTTGCCTCAATCCTGACTAGTCTCCCAGTCCCTGTCGCTGAAAAACATCACGTCAGCATGATGCTGCCACCACCATGCTTCAACTTCGGAGTTTTGGCAAACTCCAAGCGCACTGTCATGTCATGTGCCTTTTACTGAAGAGTGGCTTCCGTCTGGCCACTCTACCATAAATGCCTGATTGTTGGAGTGCTGCAGAGATGGTTGTCCTTCTGGAAGGATCTCACATCTCCACAGAGGAACTCAAGAGCTCTGTCAAATCAAATGTTATTGGTCACATACACATGGTTAGCAGATGTTAATGCGAGTGTAGCGAAATGCTTATGCTTCTAGTTCCGACCGTGCAGTAATATCTAACAAGTAATATAACAATTTCACAACAACTACCTTATACACACAAGTGTAAAGGAATGATGCAGTAGATGGTATAGAGTACAGTATATACATATGAGATGAGTAATGTAGGGTATGTAAACATTATAAAAAGTGTCATTGTTTAAAGTGACTAGTGATACATTTATTACATCAAATTTTGTATTATTAAAGTGGCTAGAGATTGAGTCAGTGTGTTGGCAGCAGCCACTCAATGTTAGTGATGGCTGTTTAACAGTCTGATGGCCTTGAGATAGAAGCTGCTTTTCAGTCTCTCGGTCCCAGCTTTTACTGTACTGACCCCACCTTCTGGATGATAGCGGGGTGAACAGGCAGTGGCTCGGGTGGTTGTTGTCCTTGATGATCTTTTTGGCCTTCCTGTGATATCGGATGGTGTAGTTGTCCTGGAGGGCAGGTAGTTTTCCCCCGGTGTTGCGTTGTGCAGATTTCGCTACCCTCTGGAGAGCCTTGCGGTTGTAGGTGGAGCAGTTGCTATACCAGGCGGTGATACAAGCCCGACAGGATGCTCTCGATTGTGCATCTGTAAAATTTTGTAACTGTTATTGGTGACGAGCCAAATTTCTTCTGCCTCCTGAGGTTGAAGAGGCGCTGTTGTGCCTTCTTCACCACATTGTCTGTGTGGGTGGACCATTTCAGTTTGTCCATGATGTGTATGCCAAGGAACTTAAAACTTTCCACCTTCTCCACTACTGTCCCATCGATGTGGATATGGGGGTGCTCTCTCTGCTGTTTCCTGAAGTCCACAATCATCTCCTTTGTTTTGTTGACATTGACTGTGAAGTTATTTTCCCGACACCACACTCCGAGGGCCCTCACCTCCTCCCTGTAGTCCATCTTGTCCTTGTTGGTAATCAAGCCTACCACTGTTGTGTCGTCTGCAAACTTAATGATTGAGTTGGAGGCATGCATGGCCACGCAGTCATGGGTGTTCAGGGAGTACAGGAGAGGGCTGAGAACGCACCCTTGTGGGGCCCCAGTGTGGAGGATCAGCGGGGTGGAGATGTTGTTTCCTACCCTCACCACCCGAGTGACCATTGAGTTCTCGGTCACCTCCCTGACCAAGGCCATTCTCCCATTTAAGAATGATGGAGGCCACTGTGTACTTGGGGACCTTCAATGCTGCAGACAGTTCTTGGTAGCCTTCCCCAGATCTGTGCCTCCACACAATCCTGTCTCGGTGCTTTACGGACAATTCCTTTGACCTCATGGCTTGGTTTTTCTCTGACATTCACTGTCAACAGTGGGACCTCATAATGACAGGCATGTGTCTTTCCAAATCATGTCCAATCAATAGAATTTACCACAGGTGGACTCCAATCAAGTTGTAGGAACATCTCAAGGATGATCAATGGGAACAGGATGCACCTGAGCTCAATGTCGAGTCGCACAGCAAAGGTTCTGAGTACTTACATAAATAAGACATTTCTGTTTTTTATTCTTTATAAATTGGCAAAAAAATCTAAAAACTTGTTTTCGCTTTGTCATTATGGGGCATTGTGTGTAGATTGGAGTTTTTAAAATGTTTTATTTAATCAATTTTAGAACAAGGCTGTAACTTAACAAAATGTGGAAAAAGTACATTCCTGAATACATTCTGAAGACTCTGTATATATATTTTAGTTTTTTAAGTTGATTTTTCAAAGGGACCTGCAGCACCCCTATTTCCCGCGGCTATGCACGGGGGACACAAATGTATTCCCTGGATCCTAGATGATTGTTAAAATGGACTGTCTCAATATCAACACAAAAATATTTGCGATGTCTTGGACATACAGAAAAAGTCAGATGTTTATATACACTTAGGTTGGAGTCATTAAAACACGTTTTTCATCCACTCCACAAATTTCTTGTTAACAAACTATAGTTTTGGCAAGTCGGATAGGACATCTACTTTGTGCATGACACAAGTCATTTTTTCCAACAATTGTTTACAGACAGATTATTTCATTTATAATTCACCGTATCACAATTCCAGTGGGTCAGAAGTTTACATACACTAAATTGACTGTGCCTTTAAACATTGTGAATCTAATGTTATATTTCGAAATGCAACCCTGGAATGCAGACTCAGAAAGTTAGTGCCAGTGTGTGTGTGTTCAGATTTCACTTTCACCCGCTACTCTTTTTGTTGACTTTGCGACAAGATATTGTACCAAGTCATCTCATTCAACATATGGTAAGTTGCTGAAATCAATTAGTGTAACACAAGGATCTTGTCTTATATACTGTTTATTACCATTCTGCGACGACAAACTTTTGACGTATAAATTAGCAGTATTTAAACATGAAAAACCACTTACTAATACTACTTTACAATATGCGTAATATACTATATTATACTAATTTCAGTTTGTGACAAAACGAGCAATGTATAGTGTGCAGAATCATTGTGCCATCTAAAGTAGTGAGAAATATATTATCAATAACCCAAATATCCCATTTTCAGCACTTTGAAACTGGTGTACAAAACCGAAAGTAAAAGCTACAATTTTATTTAAGGGGAGAAAAGAAATGGTGCAAATAGAACAGGTCTACCGCTTCTCAGATTTACACTCACATTTGTAGATTAATTTGTTCGGGTCGCCCCAAAAACTGAGAGGGGTGCAATTGCGGTCCTCATTTCGGGCCGTTCCAGTATGTGAGCATTTCTGTATCTGCCCTTACGAAAAAATACTGCAGTCAGAGTGCAGTATAGCTGCAAATACTGCATCCAAACACCACAGTCGTTAGTGCAGTTTCAAACTTGATATATTTTTTGTAAAGGTGCAGGAACCCCTCTTCATACTTCTATCTGTTGGTCAATTTTTATTAAACTAGGTCTCCGGTACATAGGTGGGAGTCGGGGGCGCCTACACGAGGTGGCGGTAATGCACCACAACTTTGGATGCCAACCGCGATAAACCCCACAGAAGAAAATAAGAGGCGGGGACCATAACCGTAACCAGTAATGCACTATTCGTCATTTTCTTGCTTTGAAAACGATTTTTGACGGCTGAAATATATTTGTCGCGGTTTGAATGTTTTTGGGCTATTCCTAAATCGGCTGCCAAGGCATTTCCCTTAGAACATATATAATTCACTGTTATTTGCTACTGACTGTCAGAAAGCGAGTCAGGCTACTGATTGAGTGCATGTGTACAGCTATTGGCTGAGTCACGTGAGCGAGAGGAGACCGCTGCAAGTGCACATTTCGCGTGATAACGTTTTACCAGTTGTAGATAGGCTATTTAGATACCTAAAAAAACATTAATACGCTAGAACTAATGTACATCAATAAATAATGAAGCATTGGAAAACGACTTTGGCGCACTACAATAATTCCCTAGAAGGTGGTTTAAACTGTATTCTAATGTTGAGTTTGCTTAAATAAAATGGTATCAAACGATTTGTTTTATGCGTGCTCAGTTCTTGGGTCTCGGTGGCTGCCGGAGTGGACATTTCAAATGGAAGTTATGGAACTCCCTCACGTGATTCTTTTTATGGGGAAAAGTTCTCAATGAAACTGACATTAAATGTGGAGAATGATACATTTTCCTCTGTTGGCCATCAAATAGGATACTATTTGATACAATACATATTGTAACGATCCTGTAAACCCACCGAAACTCGCACGTTGTTTGTTGACTAGCGAAAACAGTCTTGGACACTGATTCCCCATCGAATAATCGAGTTGATTTTTGGGGGGATGAACAGAGTGCACACCAGCACTGACAAACCGCACACAACGCCTTCCCCAAAACTATCAGCATGCCTCCCGCATCCTCACGTACAGCAACTCATTTGTATAACATTGTGTGATAGGCTGAGAGACTTTCGAATGGGTAAAACATTACAATATGTTGAAATGACGAAAATCAATTTGTGCCGCTTGTATAGCTGTCAAACCAATTTGAATAAATAGCCTATAACTTCAGTTTGTTGTTGTAGCCTTGTGCAATTATTAATGGACATGTTTAGTTAATTAAATTGGAAGTTATCAAAGCTCTATGGCAATTGCCGATTTGTTGATAGAATGCATTAGATTGACGCAACAATAGTCAGATTAAGCTACAGGTATAAAAACATATATATATAAAAAATGATTGTCAACAACACTGGCTGTTGTTCGCAAGCATATTTGGTTTATTCATATTTAATTCAGTGATTGAAATTATGACCACCATCCTCAGTAGCCAATCCAGCAGGCTATTGGAAAACACAAGCATTTATTACCTCGAAATCGCCTCGCTATTCATGTTGAAAAAATTTGTCTGTTAATTTGAACTAATTAAGATGCTAAATCGTTCAGTTTACATCTTGCCTACATCTTGCCTAGGCTACTGTGGACTATCTGAAAATTTTGCCATGGTTTGCTTATATAAAGGCAGGTAGCCTATAGCCCCTGATAGGCCTACATCTCATTTCATATATATATATATATATATATATATATATATATATGCATATGCGACACAAACAACAACACAGAGTTACACATGGAATAAACAAACTACGTAATACATTAGAAACATTTGAAAAAGTCTATATACAGTGTGTGCAAATGGCGTGAGGAGGTAAGGCAATAAATAGGCCATAGGCCAAATGACAAGTTGATCTCGCAAATGGGCCATTTGTTTATTATTTAAAATGTTATTTCACCTTTATTTAACCAGGTAGGCTAGTTGAGAACAAGTTCTCATTTGCAACTGCGACCTGGCCAAGATAAAGCAAAGCAGTGTGACACAGACAACAACACAGAGTTACACATGGAGTAATCAATAAACATGCCAATAACACAATAAACAAATCAATGACACAGTAGAAAAAATAAAGTCTATATACAGTGTGTGCAAAAGGCATGAGGAGGTAGGCAATAAATAGGCCATAGGAGCGAATAGTTACAATTTAGCAGATTAACACTGGAGTGATAAATGAGCAGATGATGATGTGCAAGTAGAGATACTGGTGTGCACAAGAGCAGAAAAGTAAATAAAATAAAAACAGTATGGGGATGAGGTAGATAGATTGGGTTGGCTATTTACAGATGGACTACAGTGCCTTACGAAAGTATTCGGCCCCCTTGAACTTTGCGACCTTTTGCCACATTTCAGGCTTCAAACATAAAGATATAAAACTGTATTTTTTTTGTGAAGAATCAACAACAAGTGGGACACAATCATGAAGTGGAACGACATTTATTGGATATTTCAAACTTTTTTAACAAATCAAAAACTGAAAAATTGGGCGTGCAAAATTATTCAGCCCCTTTACTTTCAGTGCAGCAAACTCTCTCCAGAAGTTCAGTGAGGATCTCTGAATGATCCAATGTTGACCTAAATGACTAATGATGATAAATACAATCCACCTGGGTGTAATCAAGTCTCCATATAAATGCACCTGCACTGTGATAGTCTCAGAGGTCCGTTAAAAGCGCAGAGAGCATCATTAAGAACAAGGAACACACCAGGCAGTCCGAGATACTGTTGTGAAGAAGTTTAAAGCCGGATTTGGATACAAAAATATTTCCCAAGCTTTTGGCACTGTGCAACGATAATATTGAAAAAATATTTCTACCAAGACCTGGCCATCCCTCTAAACTTTCAGCTTAAACATCCCAGAGGCCCATGATCACTCTGGATCACATATGTCAGAGTGCCACAGCGAATAATGATTGATTTAATGGCAAGCCGGCAGCCCGCAGATCTTTTACACGCACCAATACTACATTTCCCACAATGCAACGGTGCAGTAGGCTGCTTCATTTCAATATTTATTGGCACAGCAGTTGTCAGCATCACAGTAAAATTAACTTTCAGATACCCATCAAAAATGGCAAAACGGAAGGTGGACACTGAGAACCGGGGGTTTCAAACAAGGTGGGAGTCGGAGTATTTGTTCACGGAGGTAGAGTATAATCTGAGACGACATTATGAAACGAAACACGCGGACAAAAACAAGAATATGGACATGGAACAAAGGCTACAAAAGGCAGAGGAATTAAAACGAGGCCTCAAATCTCGACAGGCTCTGTTCAAAAAAGCCAAATCACAAGGCCAGGCTGCTGTCAAGGCCAGTTTTATTTTGGCAGAAGAGATCGCTAAATCAGCCCGGCCATTTACGGAGGGGATTTCATCAAAAACTGCATGATTAAAGTTTGTGACGAAGTTTGCCCAGAAAAAAGGCAACTCTTTTAAATGTGAGTCTGAGCAGAAACACCATTGCCGAGAAGTAGACCAGTTGTCCATCAATCTAAAAGAGCAGCTTGTGAAAAAGGGAAAAGATTTCATTGCATATTCCTTGGCTGTGGATGAGAGCACCGACATTTCTGACATTGCCCAGTTGTCAATTTTCATCCGCGGATGGACTCCAGCCTAAGCGTGACAGAGGAGTTTTTGGCTTTACGTCCTATGCATGGCACAACTACGGGGCATGATTTGTATGAAGAGGTGTCAAGATGTGTAAATGAGATGGAGCTGCCTTGGGAAAAACTCGTGGGTTTGACAACCGACGGAGCACCTGCGATGTGTGGACACAGGAGCGGACTGGTGGCGAAGATACGGGAAAAGATGCAAGAGGAAAACGCGACAGGTGAGCTGACAGCTTATCATTGTATCATACACCAGGAAGCGTTGTGCGGTAAAGCCTTGAAAATGGAGCATGTAATGAGCATCATCACGCGCACAGTTAACTTTATCAGAGCCAAAGGTTTGAATCACCGCCAGTTCAAGGCATTTCTGACGGAGTTAGAAACGGAGCATGGTGATTTGCCTTATCACACAGAGGTGCGATGGCTAAGCCAGGGAAAGGTGCTTCAAAGATGTTTCGAGCCGTGAGGAGATTTGTCTGTTCTTGGACAGCAAGGGAAAGACACAACACAAGAGACGAAATGTTTCTGTGTGAAATGGCTTTTCTGTGTGAAGAGTCATCTGAATGCAATGAACTTGCAGCTGCAGGGTCGGGATCGTGTCATCTCTGATATGTACAGTACAGTGAAGGCATTTAAAACCAAACTGACTCTGTGGGAGAAGATGCGGAAAGAAAATTTGAGCCACTTTCCCAGCTGCCAGACCACAAGAAGCTCTCTACCAGTGCGTGAGCGCACAGTTGGCTGATAAAATAGGTATGCTTGCCGCTGACTTTCGAGTGGGAAAGCCGATTTGCTGACTTTGAAGCACAAAAAGCAGGTTGGAATAACCCATTTGCTATTGACGTGGAAAGCTCACCACCAAACCTCCAAATGGAGTTGATTGACCTCAATGCAATGATTGAGGGCAAAATATGCGGCAGTGGGTGCTGCGGAGTTCGCCCGTTTCCTCCCGACACAATGCCCCAGCTGCGCATCCAGGCTGCTCAAACGTTGTCTATGTTTGGCAGCACATACCTGTGTGAACAACTGTTTTCTTTGATGAACTTGAACAAAACATCACACAGAAGTCGACTTACTGCTGAACACCTCCACTCAATTCTGAGGATTTCCTCAGCTCAGAGCCACCCCGAACATTGATGAACTTGTGGAAAAGATGGGACACCACCAAGTATCACCCTCAACCTCAAACAAGTGAACATTACTGTGCAATCACATATTTAGAGTTTTTACTCAGTTCAAGTTTAAAAGTTAAAGTTTAATATTTGTTTTCACTGCATGTTACTTCTCCTTAAACAAAGTGTTGTTTTTGATTAATAGATTTTTGCACTTTATTTTATTGTATTTCAATCCAATTATATTTTAAAAAATATTTCAGTTGAGTGGATGATAGAAAATTGCTATTATTGTTTTTTTCTTTGAAGTAAATTTAGCCCACTTTTGCTAAAATAGAAAATATAGGCTACTGATGGTGCCTTGAATGTTTCTTTCATTTAATGTTCATGTTATGGGGATTTTTATATAAAGGAAATTTGTCTTTTGTGTCTGTTGAAAATTAAAGATTACTGACAGAGCCATAAGAAAATATTGCTTTATTTATCTGATCATATTGGAATATATTTGTTAGGTTTTCAGTAGGTTCAATTAGGTTCACTAGACTATATGCGTCATTTAAACATTTTTCAATGAACATTCGAACAGTCCGGCCCTCGGCTTGTAGCTAAATTTTTTATTTGGCCCTCCGTCCATTTGACTTTGACACCCCTGCTCTGGATGAACTGCAGAGATCTACAGCTGAGGTGGGAGACTCTGTCCATAGGACAACAATCAGTCGTATATTGCACAAATCTGGCCTTTATGGAAGAGTGGCAAGAAGAAAGCCATTTCTTAAAGATATCCATAAAAAGTGCCGTTTAAAGTTTGCCACAAGCCACCTGGGAGACACACCAAACATGTGGAAGAAGGTGCTCTGGTCAGATGAAACCAAAATTGAACTTTTTGGCAACAATGCAAAACGTTATGTTTGGCGTAAAGCAACACAGCTCATCACCCTGAACACATCATCCCCACTGTCAAACATGGTGGTGGCAGCATCATGGTTTGGGCCTGCTTTTCTTCAGCAGGGACAGGGAAGATGGTTAAAATTGATGGGAAGATGGATGGAGCCAAATACAGGACCATTCTGGAAGAAAACCTGATGGAGTCTGCAAAAGACCTGAGACTGGGACGGAGATTTGTCTTCCAACAAGACAATGATCCAAAACATAAAGCAAAATCTACAATGGAATGGTTCAAAAATAAACATATCCAGGTGTTAGAATGGCCAAGTCAAAGTCCAGACCTGAATCCAATCGAGATTCTGTGGAAAGAACTGAAAACTGCTGTTCACAAATGCTCTCCATCCAACTTCACTGAGCTCGAGCTGTTTTGCAAGGAGGAATGGGAAAAAATTTCAGTCTCTCGATGTGCAAAACTGATAGAGACATACCCCAAGCGACTTACAGCTGTAATAGCAGCAAAAGGTGGCGCTACAAAGTATTAACTTAAGGGGGCTGAATCATTTTGCACGCCCAATTTTTCAGTTTTTAATTTGTTAAAAAAGTTTGAAATATCCAATAAATGTCGATCCACTTCGTGATTGTGTCCCACTTGTTGTTGATTCTTCACAAAAAAATACAGTTTTATATCTTTATGTTTGAAGCCTGAAATGTGGCAAAAGGTCGCAAAGTTCAAGGGGGCCGAATACTTTCGCAAGGCACTGTATGTACAGCTGCAGCGATCACTTAGCTGCTCAGATAGTTGATGTTTAAAGTTTGTGAGGGAAATAAAAGTCTCCAACTTCAGCTATTTTAGCAATTCGTTCCAGTCACTGGCAGCAGAGAACTGGAAGGAAAGTGGGCCAAATGAAGTGTTGGCTTTGGAGATGATCAGTGAGATATACCTGCTGGAACGTGTGTTACGGGTGGGTGATGTTATCGTGACAAGTGAACTGAGATAAGGCGGAGCTTTACCTAGCATAGACTTATAGATGACCTGGAGCCAGTGGGTCTGGCGACGAATATGTAGCGAGGGCCAGCCGACTAGAGCATACAGGTCGTAGTGGCGGGTGGTATAAATTGATTTGGTAACAAAACGGATGGCACTGTGATAGACTGCATCCAGTTTGCTGAGTAGAGTGTTGGAAGCTATTTTGTAGATGACATCGCCAAAGTCAAGGATCGGTAGGATAATCAGTTTTACTAGGGTATGTTTGGCGGCGTGAATGAAGGAGGCTTTGTTGCGAAATAGAAAGCCGATTCTAGATTTTTGTTTGGAGATGTTTAATATGAGTCTGGAAGGAGAGTTTACAGTCTAGCCAGACACCTAGGTATTTATAGTTGATGCTAGTCGGGCGGGCGGGTGCGGGCAGCGAACTGTTGAAAACCGTTTGTAATGTTTTGTAGTCTTAACATCTGGCACATAATAACAGTACAATTACCAGAAAATAGTCTAACATTCGTTTTTTTAATGTTCATCCAAGTGTTTCTTGCTTAGAGATTTTGAGATCCTCTGACCAATTTTCATCACTCAAACTCTCCTATCAGAATTATCTACAGTTATGCACATGCGCAAATGGGATTTATTTACAATTATAAACCTGGTTCGAGCACTTAATGCTGATTGGATGAACGCCTTGGTATATCAGACCATATACTATGGGTATGACAAAAAAATACTTTTTATTGTTCTAATTACGTTGGTAACCAGTTTATAATAGTAATAAGTCACCCCAGGGTTTGTGGTATACAGTCAATGTACCACGGGCTAACGGCTGTATCCAGGCACTCCGCGTTGCGTCACGCTTAAGAACAGCCCTTAGCCGTGGTATACAGTGCATTCGGAAAGTATTCAGGCACCTTGACGTTTTCCCCATTTTGTTACGTTACTGCCTTATTCTAAAATTGATTCAATTGTGACTCCTTGCGGTGGGCTGGGTGCCTGCAGGCTGGACGTTTTTTCCTCAGTTGAACGGTGTTTCCTCCAACACATTGGTCCAGATGGCTTCCGGGTTAATCGTGCGGGTGTTAATTAAGAAGCGTGGTTTGGCGGGTCATGTTTTGGAGTATGCCTGACTTGACCTTCACCTCTTCCGAGCCCATTGGGGAGTTGCGGCGACGAGACAACATCACAAAATTGGGGAGAAAAAGTGGGTAAAAAAATTCATAAATGGAAACATCACATTTACATAAGTATTCAGACCCTTTACCCAGTACTTTGTTGAAGCGCCTTTGGCAGCGATTACAGCCTTGAGTCTTCTTGGGTATGATGTATATCTGTCTAAAAACATAATCTTGAAAAATACCTAATTTTGAGAGCAATTTGATGTCGATGCAACATTCAAAGTTCTATTATGTGCTTCATTTAATCAAATTTCTCATAAAAACATAATGTCTGTCAGTTTTATTTTGTTAGGGGTAATAAGTCTTACTGCCAGTGACGGCTAAGGAGGAAGAAGTGTGGAGAACACAAAATGGCAAGTAGGGCTCCTCCCTCCCTCGGTAAGTTCTGTGGCAATGTTCAGGATATACAGTACCCTGTAAAAGAAAAACTCATTCCCATTTGAGGAGTGCCTCAGGAATATACTGAGCTCTTTCTTTGACAGGGGAGACCCACCATCGGTCAGAGATGAAGATTGTGCTAATTGGGGGAAGACAGATGTGGGATATAGAAGCCAGCGGGAAGAGTTCAATAGGAAACACCATCCTGGGCAGAGACATTTTTGAGACAGGAAGAAGAACTGCCCAATGTGTGAGCGGACAACGGTATGTGTATGGGAGGCAGATAACTTTGATTGATACCCCAGGCTGGTGGTGGGGTTATCCTGTAGATAATACTCCCAAATTGGATCAATTGGAAATCATGAGAAGTGTATATCTATGTCATCCTGGACCCCAAGCCTTTCTCTTGGTCATTCCCGTGGACACCGTTTTTCCCAACATATTCAAAAGATCGTTACAGGAACACCTGGAGCTATTCAATGATAGAGTCTGGAGACACACTATTGTGCTGTTTAGTACAATCACTCCCCCCAATGACATAAGTTTACAGAAACACATAAGCGTTTGGCCGGATCTTCAATGGCTTATTAAGAAGTGTGGGAACAGGTATCATGTTTTGAATGTCAATAACAGGGGTGATGACACCCAGGTCACAGAGCTGCTGGAGAAGATAGAAGAAATGGTGGCAGGAAACGATGGCAATCATTATGAGACAAACCAAGCTCTGTCTGAAGAGCTGGAAGAGAACAGATTAGCAGTGATTGAAGTAGCCAAACGGATGATGGCTAAGGTACAGAGACAAAGGACCAGACTCCGAGCGCTGATCAAAGGTGAGCTTAAATGTGTGTGTGAAATACTAAGGACAAGACTGAATGAAACCTGACAGCATTATACATATAGTTTCTTCTTGAGTACCAGAAAAATTGCATAACACAGGAGCAAACACCCCTTCTCTTACCTCAGAGCATTTGATCTGTATCCTCCCTGTAGATTTCTGATTTATTTTCCATTTTTAAGGAGAGGCAACTAGCCCAACATACCTCAGGCTTGTGATTGTTGGGGCACAATGGGCTGCCAGGAGCTCAGCAGGAAACACCATTCTGGGGGAAGGTGTGTTTGATGTTGCTGATAATACAAGAAGAACAGTGCACTGTGTGACAAGACATGGTGAAGTAGCAGGGAGGCAGCTTACGGTGGTTGACACACCAGGCTGGCACTACAATAGTTCTCTACAGAACACCTCCAAGATGGATAGATTTGAGATAGTGCACAGTGTGTTTCAATGTCCTCCAGGACCCCATGCGGTCCTTCTGGTGGTTCCCTTTGCAACAGCATTCAACAAATCATATGAGAGAGCTGTTGAGGAGCACATGGGTCTCCTCACAGATGCAGTCTGGAAGCACACGATTGTGCTCTTCACACGAGGAGACTGGCTGGGAGACACAACTGTTGAACAGCGCATTGCGAGTGAAGGGAAGGGTCTTCAGTGGCTCATTGAGAAATGTGGTAACAGATACCATGTTTTTGACAACAAGAATCGGAGTGATGCAACACAGGTAATCGAGCTGCTGGAGAAAGTAGAGGAGATGGTGGCAGAAAACAGAGGTTGTCCTTATGAAATTGACACAGATGTTTCAGCAGACTTGGAACAGAAAAAGAGGGCTGGAAAAGAAAGAGCTCAAAAGATCACAATGAAGGTGCAGAGACAAATGATGACACTCAGAGAACTGTTTAAAGGTGAGTTTATTTGAATTCTAAGCATAAAACTAACAGATTATGTCTACTTTCACCACTTCTACATTGTTGTTTCGGTTTCCTCTGTGGACAAACATTTGTGCATATCTCCTAGGTTTAAAAAAAAGGCATTTGTTATTGATTTAGTTTGGAATTAGTCTTTGTAAACACCCTTGAGTTGAGGAAATAGAAGAAAAGTGTTGTTTTTTTAACAAGAGCATGCAGAAATTGTAGATTTTTATTTTTAAGGGGAGGAACAAATATTCTCTGAGGATGAGTTGAGAATTGTACTTGTTGGGAGAAGAGAGGCTGGGAAGAGTGTGGCAGGAAACACAATACTGGTTGGAGAGTTGTTTCCGACAGCTTTGACCAAGGTATGGAAACTTGAATTCACCCTGCTCTATATCCCTTCAGATACTGTATGAGTGCAACATACTTTGAGATTTTGGGTCCTCCTGTCCTGTAACTGTAACTATCGTTTAAAGTGTCTCTATCATTAAAGTGGAAATTAAAGCCCAGGAAATGTTTCTTTAATACTAAGGAGTTTGTTGAAATTAAAAACATAAAGTGATGTTTGTTTATGACATTCCCCTGTTGGTAACTCCTAAATACAGGTAAAGTTATTTTCTGCTTAATTATTCTGATTATAAATGTTTTTGTTGTTGATATATTTAGGAATTCAGAATTCAAAACAGAACTATGCAGTGTGTAATGCAACAAAAGAGAGTTGCTGGGATGAAGCTCAAAGTTGTAGATACACCAGGCTGGTGGAAGAGAACCCCACAGGATGCACGAGATTGGGTTCAAGATGAAGTGGTGCGCAGTGTGTCTCTCTGTCTACCTGGCCCCCATGCTTTTCTTCTGGTCATTCCCATTTCTGCACCATTTTCAGAGGGAGACCTCAAAGCAGTAGAGGAGCACCTTGGGCTATTAACTGAGAAAGTCTGGAGACACACAATGGTGCTGTTCACCTGGGGAGATTGGCTAGGAGACAGATCCATTGAGGAATATATTGAGAGAGAAGGAGAGGCACTCCAACAACTTGTTGAAAAATGTGGGAACAGGTATCATGTATTGAACTGCCGTGGCTGGGATGATAGCTCTCAGGTCACAACACTGTTGAGGAAGGTAAAGGAGATGGTTGTACGTAACAAAGGGCACAATTTCACTATTGAACAGAAGAGTAGGCAGAAGCCAATGCTTCACTGGTTAGCAGGAAAGGGCATGATGACCGAAGAGGAATGGAACAGGAGAGAAGAGGAACTCATAGAGCGGATGTTGAAGGCAGTGGTGGTAGAACCAGAGGAATCTAAACTGCCATTTGTACGGGGGAAGGAAAGCATTGATTTTTTCATCCCCAGCAGTACGTTTGACATTACGTTTTCCAAATCTGTTTTTAAATTTTTTTTAATCTTAGAAATGTTTCTTAAAATCCTTAACATTTATTGTTGGGTATTCCAGTCAAAGGGATCTTCTAACAGTGTTTGTTGCCCTGGTTTTCAGTGAGCTGTGAGACTCCCTCTGAAGTTGGGAGTTCCTACATAAATTATGGAGCACATGCCAAGGTGTCTGAATGGAGAGTGAAGTATGCTGGGAGATCTGCTGCATCCTCTGGGCACGGCACTATGAGTTCAGCAGTCAGTTATATGGGCGAATCCCTGGACGGATGGGGGAATCTAGTCAAGGAGAGTCTGGGGGACGGCAAGATAAGGGCAAGGGTGTTGGATAGTCCTGCAAAGTCAGAGGCCCACACTTATGGGGTGAAAACCAAACGTAGGAATTCACATTGAGCATAGTTCAAAATGACAATACTAAGAAAGTAATACCTACTTTTGAGAAAATACATAACACATGTACTGTTCTTGGAACAAGCTCTTGCCTTGGCTTGACACATCTGGGGCATAATATCAGGACCTCATCCGAGAATTGACATTACATTTACATTTAAGTCATTTAGCAGACGCTCTTATCCAGAGCGACTTACAAATTGGTGCATTCACCTTATGACATCCAGAACATAAGCAACATAAGCAAATGTTCTTGCATGATATTTCAGTTTTGTCATGGGAGTTTCTTGATGTTCTTCTTTTTAGTTGAAGATGGTGGCAGATTACTTGTGTCTTTCCATGTATTTGTGTACATATACCCTGAGTGTACAAAACATTAGGAACACCTGCTCTTGGTTTCACCAGGTGAATCCAGGGGAAAGCTGTGATCCCTTACTGATATCACTTGTTTAATCCACTTAAATGAGTGTAGATGATCAGTAGGAGACAGGTAAATAAGGATTTTTAAGCCATTTGAAGCATGGATTGTATATGTGTGCCATTCAGAATGGGCAAAGACAAAATATTTAAGTGCCTTTGAACGGGCATGGTAGTAAGTGCCAGGCACACCGGTTTATGTCAAATACTGCAACACTGCCGGGTTTTTCATGCTTAAGAGCTTCCCATGTGTATCAAGAATGGTCCACCACCCAAAGAACATCCATCCAACTTGACACAACTGTGGGAAGCATTGGAGTCAACATGGGCCAGTATCCCTGTGGAACACTTTCGACACCTTGTAGAGTCCATGCCACAACGAATTGAGGCTGTTCTGAGGGAAAAAGAGGGTGCAACTCAATATTAGGAAGGTGTTCCTAATGTCTGGTATACTCAGTCTACATGATCAAGTCAAACCAATTAACAAATGATATGTTGAACAGATATGTATGTGACTACTATATACTACTATTCTACTATTATGACTCTTTCAACATGCCACTGAAAAGATTGAGAGCTGCAATTAATTGTGTTCCTAATGTTTTGTACACTCAGTGTATGTTGACAGAGATGGGCAGTATTTCTGTTACATGTATTTGAAATATGTATTTCCATTAACTTCGTGCATTCCGTCATTTATATTTCACTGGCCTCAACAAGAATTAGATTAGTTTTGTAACAATAAACTTTAGAGATCTGTATTTTTGTATTTTCAACCCTTCTCTATTAAAAAATGTTTTATCCACAACTTTGTGACCCTAAATGTAAATGAGCACCTGCAAAGCACACCTGGTATTATTTTAATGAGCTCCGTACCCAAACAAGCAAGAGGCTTGACTCCACCCTAAAATCTGGCTGTGCAAAATTATAGCGTTAATCAGCGGAAGTGGGGATTTGGAGGTCTATGAGTTAGTCGAATTTGGTCAAAATAAAATATATTGCTAATTTGCTATGTGAGGCTTATTTGATCGAATATGCATTTTTTTATGTGTAGGTTCTACAAAATGTACTCATAAACAGTCAGGTTCACAATTATTGGCCCCCTTGATAACGATGAGCAAAAAAGACTGTATGAACTAAATAATACAAATACTGAAGCAAAAAGTGATATATATTATTTGAAAGTAATACAATTGCTCAGAGAAAAATATTTGGTAATATAGTAATAAAAAAATCTAAAAAAGATGATCCCTGTTTTCAATTATTTCAGTACCGCACCTTGCGAGGATAATGGCACTGAGCATTTTTATCAAATGTTTTCTGAAATTGGAGAACACATTGGGAGGGATCTTAGACCATTCCTTCATAGAGAATCTTTCTAGATCCTTGATATCCATCATATGGTATAATGAACTTCCCACCGGGGGCTGTGTGTTTGTTTGAGTGAGAAAGGCCTAGCAGAACCAAACAGTAAAACATAACATCCCCTTTATTATCAATGCATCATGCAGTTTTTCATGCAGACAACATCAAAAGAGCCGTTCTAGATTCTGAAGTCAGGAAACTTTGAGTTAGGTGGTATCCAGACTAGAGGAAACCAGGTTTTGGCTAAAATGTCCTGGTACTTGGTAAAGTTCATGATGCTGCTGACCTTAACATGGGTCCCAGGATCAGTGGAGGCAAAATAGCCTCATAACATAAAAGATCCACATGTTTCAGTTTTCGACGCCAAACCTACCACTGGTGTGTGTGGCTAATGAGCTTTATTTTCATGTCATCTGACCATAGCACCAGTTTCAAACCAAGTGCCAATGCTGTTTAGCATTCCAGGCGGTGCTATGGTCAGATGGTACGAAAATAGAGCTCTTTGACCACACACACACTAGTGGTGGGTTTGGCATCGAAAAAACGTAAGTAAAATCTTTGTTAAATTATACAAATTGTTTGGGGCAGAGCTCATTAGAATAGTTCTCAGTTTGCACATTCACATTTAGGTAATTTAGCAGACGCTTTTATTAAGAGCAACTGAGGTTGATAAACAACCACATAAAACAGTCATAACAAGTCAAACGTTTATGTAACCTTTACTGAGAATGTAGTTGTAGTTTGGGGGCTACTTGCAGTGGTAGTTTTGGTGTTTTAGTTAGATACATTACTTGGCAAAAGTATCTTTGCCCATCTCTGTATATTTATTGTTGTTTTTTATGTCCCTTTTGTATGGTGTTTTGGACCAAATGACTAACTTTTTGGGGATAATAATGTTAAAGATATGCTTTGGAACTTTGGAGACTACTAAGTATTTTTTAAACCTCTCGCTTTGGGCTGGAGGTGTCAATCTGTAGTTCATACATGCATCATCTATGAGCGGAAGGACTGTCTTACCTCCATTTAAAAGTAGTCTATTCCTTCTACTTCTATGAGTTGGTTAACACACTGAAAGGGTGCACACTACTATCGGGAGTGTGTTGTCTGAACAGACAAAAAGCCAAGGTTGGTGATTTACTGCCATCTGCTGTTATGGAATCCCTTTCTCTCACGTGTAGAGTGGACACCACCAGAGGGAACTGTGGCCTTTCCTCAATTGAATTTGATCAACTCCTCGCATCATCTCCTCCCATCCTTTCCTCTCCTCAGTGAGGAAGCGAGGAAAGGAAACGTGGAAACAAAGGAGCTTGTAAGAAATGAGACTCCTTCTCCGCTAGCAAATTATGTTTATCGGAGTGGAATCCAAAAATACATGTGTAAAGAGGTAAAAAGAAGTGCAGCTAGTAGTGCTATACATTTTATAGATAAATGGATAATTAGCGGATCATTTTAAAATGTGTGCAAGCACGCTTTTCTCCTCTGAGAAACATCAGCCGTTTGCAGGAGGCTGATTTCAAAAGTCTTCCACAGTAGGATACACCTGAGCATCCTCCACCAGAGGAGGCAATTGAAGAGAGTAGGAAAATCCTTCATTCACCTTATAACAAATTGACACTCTCCTACATATGTCAACCTCTTTTCAGTTTCAGGGTCACTGAGGATTTTATCCAATTGAGAAAAGGCCTATGGGTCTATCTTCCCTATCAGTAATCTTAAGCCCTTCCCCATCCACTATCCTACCTATTCTGATTAAGGACATTGACGGCAGGAACGTCATGTTTTTAGTAGTTGTATAAATAAAATAGCAAGTTTCTAATAGTGAGCAAGCACTGCGCCTGTTCGTGCTAAAAGTGATAACCCTTTCTGCTTTACTTCCGTATCTAGTCCCATACTGTTTTAATTTAATCTACCAGATGCCTTTTAGGATGATTTTTGATTTACGAATATTGATACATTTGAAGGATTGATTGATTAAGTGTCGAAAGTAAACAAAATATCCCAAAACTGCCTTCATAAATCAACTACAGCCAAGGTAGAAGGAAAATTGTGTTAGTTTGTATTCTGAGTAAACTATCTCTTTAAAGATGATGTAGTGTGAGTTTGAAACAATAACACTTACCCTCAGATTCCAAGTTGTTTTTGCTAAGCAACATTTCCAAATGGTTTTGAATTACTCTGCAGTATTTTCAGGTATCATAAAATTCATTGTGTCACGCCCTGGTCGAAGTATTTTGTGTTTTTCTTCATTTATTTGGTCAGGCCAGGGTGTGACATGGGTTTTTGTATGTGGTTTGTAGCTTAGTGGGGTTGTAGCTTAGTGGGGTGTTCTAGGAAAGTCTATGGCTGTCTGAAGTGGTTCTCAATCAGAGGCAGGTGGTTATCGTTGTCTCTGATTGGGAACCATATTTAGGCAGCCGTATTCTTTGGTTGTATTGTGGGTGATTGTCCTGAGTGTCCTTGTTAGATGACACGTGTATAGGCTGTTTCGGGTGTTATTGCGTTGTAGTGTTCCTGTTTAGTCGTGTTTTACGTTTGTTTAAATAAATATGGATCGAAATCGACACGCTGCAGTTTGGCCCGACTCTCCTTCACCATTAGAAAACCGTAACACATTGCAGTGCTCAACCTATTCAATGGTATGTTGAAAGAGTTATACAGTAGATGAGCGTCACATACAATTAACATATCATTGTTTAATTGGTTTGCCTTGATAATGTACTCCTGGGGCAATGGACATTCAGGAGAACATTTACAGAATGTTCACATAGAAATGTATTGTGTAGAACAAATATGACAATATGATTGGAATAGTATAGGAGATTGTGTGTGCTCTATTCATGATAGTTCTATGTTCAACATGCTGTTCCAGATACAGCCCTACCATTAATTGAAGACAGTCAATCCAATAGTTTCTGAAAAGTAGTCACTTCCTGAGATCTGTATTTAAAATTAATTGTTTAAGTAGTTGCTTTGTCGGTGTCACGACTTCCGCCGAAGTCGGCCTCTATCCTTGTTCGGGCGGCGTTTGGTGGTCGACGTCACCGGCTTTCTAGCCATCGCCGCTCCATTTTTCATTTATCCGTTTGTTTTGTCTTGTTCCCTGCACACATCATTCCCCACACTACATGTATTTATTCCTCTGTTCCCCCCCATGTCTTTGTGTGAGATTGTTTTGTGGTTACGTGTCTATGTTGACCCGCTTTACTGGAATGCGTTTATTCCGTGTTTTATTTCACGAGGTATGATATTGTGTTTAAACAATATTACTGTGACTGTTTGCGTGTTTGCACTTGTGCATTGGCTGGAGGTTTCGACGCAGTGGTGTCCGTCTGTTGGTTTCTCCTGCCTAATAAAGTGTGCGCCTGTTCACAACTCTCTGCTCTCCTGCACCTGACTCCGCTCCCAGTACGCACACCATTTGGCAGTCGGATCTGTTTTCAAATGGGTCAATAAGAATTCAACCCCTTTCTTGTGGTAAGCCTAAATAAGTTCAAGCCTGAGTAACAAGTCACATAATACGTTGCATGGAGAAAACTGAGAATGGATCAACAACATTGTAGTTATTCCAATATCCACAATATTAACCTAATTGACATACTGAAAAGAAGGAATCCTGTACAGAATAAAAATCCTAGAGGAAAACCTGGTTCAGTCTGCTTTCCACCAGACACTGGGAGATGAATTCATCTTTCAGCAGAACAATAACCTAAAACACTTGGCCAAATCCACAGTTGTGGCCAAAAGTTTTGAGAATGACACAAATATTAATTTTCAAAATGCCTGCTGCCTCAGTTTGTATGATGGCAATTTGCATATACTCCAGAATGTTATGAAGAGTGATCAGATGAATTGCAATTAATTGCAAAGTCCCTCTTTGCCATGCAAATGAACTGAATCCCCCAAAAACATTTCCACTGTATTTCAGCCCTGCCACAAAAGGACCAGCTGACATGTCAGTGGTTCTCTCGATTCTCTCGGACAAGGCTGGAGATCACTCTGTCATGCTGATTGAGTTTGAATAACAGACTGGAAGCTTCAAAAGAAGGGTGGTGCTTGGAATCATTGTTCTTCCTCTGTCAACCATGGTTACCTGGAAGGAAACACGTGCCGTCATCATTGCTTTGCACAAAAAGGGCTTCACAGGCAAGGATATTGCTGCCAGTGAGATTGCACCTAAATAAACCATTTATCGGATCATCAAGAATTTCAAGAAGAGTGGTTCAGTTGTTGTGAAGAAGGTTTTAGGGCGCCCAAGAAAGTCCAGCAAGCGCCAGTACCGCCTCCTAAAGTTGATTCAGCTGCGAGATCGGGGCACCACCAGTACAGAGCTTGCTCAGGAATTGCAGCAGGCAGGTGTGCATCTGCACGCACAGTGAGGCGAAGACTTTTGGAGGATGGCCTGGTGTCAAGAAGGGCAGCAAAGAAGCCACTTCTCTCCATGAAAAACATCAGGGACAGACTGATATTCAGCAGATTGGACTGCTGAGGACTGGGGTAAAGTCATCTTCTGAATGAATCCCCTTTCCGATTGTTTGGGGCATCCGGAAAAAAAGCTTGTCCGGAGAAGACAAGGTGAGTGCTACCATCAGTCCTGTGTCATGCCAACAGTAAAGCATCCTGAGACCATGTGTGGGGTTGATTCTCAGCCAAGGGAGTGGGCTCACTCACAATTTTGCCTAAGAACACAGCCATGAATAAAGAATGGTACCAACACATCCTCCGAGAGCAACTTCTCCCAACCATCCAGGAACAGTTTGGTGATGAAAAAGTGATAACTAAGTGGCTTGGCGAACAAAATATCGATATTTTGGGTCCATGGCCAGGAAACTCCCCAGACCTCAATCCCATTGAGAACTTGTGGTCAATCCTCAAGAGGCGGGTGGACAAACAAAAACCCACAAATTCTGACAAACTCCAAGCATTGATTATGCAAGGATGGGCTGCCATCAGTGTGGCAGATGTGGCCCAGAAGTTGATTGACAGCATGCCAGGGCGGATTGCAGAGGTCTTGAAAAAGAAGGGTCAACACTGCAAATATTGACTCTTTGCATCAACTTCATGTAATTGTCAATAAAAACATTTGGCACTTATGAAATGCTTGTAATTATACTTCAGTATTCCATAGTAACATCTGACAAAAATATCTAAAGACACTGAAGCAGCAAACTTTGTGGAAATTAATATTTGTGTCATTCCCAAAACTTTTGGCCACGACTTTACACTGGACTTGCTTACCAAAAAAACAGTGAATGTTGAGTGGCCGAGTTAGAGTTTTGACTTACATATACTTGAAAATCTATGACTAGACCTCAAAATGTTTTAGTATTGATAGAATAATGGGAAAATATTGCACAATCCAGGCATGCAAAGCTCTTAGAGACTTACCCAGGAAGACTCACAGCTGTAATCACTGCCAAAGGTACTTCTACAAAGTATTGAGTGAGGAGTGTGAACACTTACGTAAAAGAGATATTTCTGTATTTCATTTTCAACACATTTGCGAAAACATTCTACAAACGTGTTCACTTTGTCATTGTGGTATTGTTTATAAATGGGTGTGAAAAAAATATTGGCCAAATTAGACACATTTACATGTCCTTAAAAGCAGCCTATAGCAAATGACAAAAACACTATTCCTTGTGTTTCGATGTGTATCATTAAAACACTTTATAGTCTATTGTTTCATTGGTTTTTACTTTCCTGTAATAAATTGTCCGCCTCATGGTTCAACTGTCTGGGATTTGAGCACTAAATGCATCAGGGCATTTTGATATCAATATAAAAATGTAATATCAAGGGAGAGAAGCATAGGCCGAGAGAGAGAGAGATGTCGCCGGCATGCTACAACACCGACATGCATTTCATTATCCGTGTCAGATAGGCTAGCCTGACTGCGTCTGCTATACTGGTATAGGCGTACAGAAGGAGGCTACTTCGTACGTTTCTTTTATATACTTTTTTTATAAAGATAAGAATTATATTGTAAGATTATATGATTCACTTGCAAACTGGTTTAAACCTTCGCAAAAGTTTTGAACAGGCTGTATTGCAGAAATGACCAATAAGTACCATCCCCAACAAAGGACAGCAATAGGCTAATTATATTTATTTTACAACAAGCCTAGTTATAACCCATCTTAAACTAAATAAGAAGTACAATTAAAAAGACTATTTTTTATTTAGCCAATGAAAATGTCTCAACAGAATGAAACAAAAGTTTTCATATTTAAAGAACTGGTTTAGAGTAATAAATATGACTACATTAACATAACATTAACATTTAAGTCATTTAGCAGACGCTCTTATCCAGAGCGACTTACAAATTGGTGCATTCACCTTATGACATCCAGTGGAACAGCCACTTTACAATAGTGCATCTAAATCTTTTAAGGGGGGGTGAGAAGGATTACTTTATCCTATCCTAGGTATTCCTTAAAGAGGTGGGGTTTCAGGTGTCTCCGGAAGGTGGTGATTGACTCCGCTGTCCTGGCGTCGTGAGGGAGTGTGTTCCACCATTGGGGAGCCAGAGCAGCGAACAGTTTTGACTGGGCTGAGCGGGAACTGTACTTCCTCAGTGGTAGGGAGGCGAGCAGGCCAGAGGTGGATGAACGCAGTGCCCTTGTTTGGGTGTAGGGCCTGATCAGAGCCTGGAGGTACTGAGGTGCCGTTCCCCTCACAGCTCCGTAGGCAAGCACCATGGTCTTGTAGCGGATGCGAGCTTCAACTGGAAGCCAGTGGAGAGAGCGGAGGATTTGTTAATACAAATGATGTACTGTACAGTAATAATAATGATGAAACAAATGATTATGAATACGAAAAAATTTAAACATTTAAAATGACATCCTAAATGAATAGCGAGTTGCACATTAGCCTGTATTTGGCTAAGCCAATGTTCTTCCCATCTTTGTCCATCACAATATTACAACTTGTCTATATGGAGGACCTTCCCCTTATAGGCTTTTCACTTTTATTTAAATGATAAAGGCCTCCATCTTCGCAATCAACAGTAGCCCAAGGCTCCTCTCTCGCTTTCTCTCGCTCCTCAATAGCATGCATGTCAGGCAGTGGGCACGGAGTGAGAAAATTACCCTGAAGCGTGAAATCAGGATGTATGATATGAAGGTATACTTAATTTCACTGTCAAAAGTGAATGATAATTCTTCATTTTTTACCAGTGAAATGTCCAAACTGCGTCTGCATGCCAATCATTTGATCTCAATCAGTTTCATGGGGAAATGCATTTAGATCTTCTTGAATGACTGTTTCATGAGTGAATTAGAGCAGATGGTGTTAACAAACTATTAGACTTTCTTGTCTTTTGTTTCAATCAAAGCATATATCCTGCCTTGTGGGGCTCGCTGTTGAGTTTTGGCCGGACGAGAACATAAATATGACTATTGAGCTTCAGCTAACCATCCTAACATCTCTCTACAAATGAGGTGTTTTTGGCTGTAACAGTAACGTTACAGGACTACTATGCTATGCTATTATATTCGGTTCTGTTATGTAAAATACTAATTCATCATTATGTGATCTTGCAGTAAATGATTCAGCTTTCACAATCTTTTTTCTATAAATATTTTTATCAGCTCAGTGTATTTTCAAAATGAAAAAAAAAAAACGAGGCCTTGCACTCTTGCAGCACTACACCCCTGGTAGGCTGCTATCCTACTTGAAATAAAATCACGTGGGAGAAAAAAATGGCCCCATTAGCTACCGCTGGCAACTTTCGAGGAACTGTGGGGGGAGGGATCTTGGAGGGTTGGTGGCCTGGCGGTTAAGAGCTTGGGCTGTGGCCCATAGGTCGCTGGTTCGGGTCCCTGATTTGACTTGGTGACCATGATACCCAGTTGGAAGCACTTCGATGTAACATCAGTGCATTGGTCGCCAGGTTAAGGCGTCCGCATGCTTCACAGCTGAAATAGTTCTGAGCCGTTTGTGCATATATTAAGACGACCTTTTCTAACGTTTTTGTTTGTTTTGGACTTCGGCATGAGGCAAGCTGAAATCTACACCCTCATTCAACAAAAGACGACTCGTCCTCATGCACATTTTTGGGAGAAATGCTGCACCAAACATCCTGGTCAGATAAAAAAATCTCCTCGGAAAAACGTCAAAATTAATGACCGAATTCTTGAGTTGTTTTAGATTAATTCTGACTATTTTGAGGAAGGGTATACTGGTTAAGGTATATTAAAATGGACAAAGAGTACTATTGCCACTTTTTTCAAGTTTTTTAAGCGAAGGTCATTTAAGGGAGTATGCAAGCACACTCCTTCGGTTCGCCTAGCCGAGAGTGTGCAACGCTGTCATCAAGGCAAAGGGAGGCTACTTTGAAGAATCTCAAATATAAAATATATTTGGATTTGTTTAACTCTTTTTTTGGTTACTACATGGGGTGGCAGGTAGCCTAGTGGTTAAAGCGTTGGACTAGTAACCGAAAGGTTGCACAAGATTGAATCCCCGAGCTGACAAGATAAAAAACGGTCATTCTGTCCCTGAACAATACAGTTAACCCACTGTTCCTAGGCCGTCATTGAAAATAAGAATTGGTTCTTAACTTACTTACCTAGTTAAATAAAGGTAAAAAAAAACATGAATTAAACATGTATTATTTCATAGTTTTGATGTCTTCACTATTATTATGTAGAATATAGTAAAAATAAAGAAAAACCCTTGAATGTGTAGGTCTGTCCAAACTTTTGACTGGTACTATATATTGTGATGTCTTTGATTGTGGCCATTTCTCAGAATTTGCACTTTCATTTTCAAGCTTGCAATATTCAATTTGTCCACAAGATATAGCAGGTACTCCATGCAATTTCACCATACTTGTATCTCCCTTCAATAAGCAAGTCAGCCCTCTGTTTGACTAGATTTCTTTAATAGCTTTATATCACCCCATCAATGTATTTCATTATTCTTGTTCATTCTTATTTCATTCCTAATTCATTCATTCATATTTATAGTTTGGCAATGGTTTTCACTGATAAGGAAAATGCAATAGAGGACTAGTATAGTTTCATCTGGAAAATTAACATACTGTATACAGTATACTGCAATGAAGCATCAATGATACAAGACCTTAAAAGAGGACTTACGTCAATAAATCAGGGTATCTCTAATTTTGTACTTGTTTTTTACGGTTCAATTCCAACATACAGGTTTGTACTTTGTACTTATTATTTTGTTAAAAAATGTACAAAACCAACAAATACAAATATGAAAACAACAACAAAAAACAACAATATCATAACATGACAATAGAAAAACAACAATATCATAACATGACAATAGAAAAACAACAATATCATAACATGACAATAGAAAAACAACAATATCATAACATGACAATAGAAAAACAACAATATCATAACATGACAATAGAAAAACAACAATATCATAACATGACAATAGAAAAACAACAATATCATAACATGACAATAGAAAAACAACACACACAGAAGTAAGGCATTTTACATTGCATCTTGGTGACCAAACCTTGCACAAAGATTATGCCAGATCATACCATCCGGTATTGAATTAATTCTAATCTTGAGGTCTACAGAATTCAGATCAATGTTTTGCATACATCCTATGATTCGAAAAGGACTGAAATTACATTCACGTTGAATATGATTACATGCCAGATGGCCTAATATGAGCATTCAATTCATTTGGCATACATGGACATTTGTGGAAGTGTGATGGTCCATAGAGGTGTCATGGTAGAAATCAACACTTAGCTGCAATGAATAAAGATTTCTCTAGACTCTAGTAATCACGTCACAAGAAGTTAATAGTTTCTGCTCTTGCTTTAGCCTGGTGCTGGTGCTCATCACTGATTTCCAAAGAACTTTTTGTACTCACACTCCCTCCATCCTTCACTGCCCTTTTGGGCTGCTAATGATCTCTCCCTCCCCCTGACATACTGTATGTGATCATTGCTCATCATTGAGCCAACATGGTGTCTTGTTTGCCAGTTGCCAGCCAGTGTCTTTTGGATAAGTGATGTGTTAGTGCTCAAGTCTGTCTCTGGTGACATTCTGCTTTGATTGCCTTTACAAGCTACTCTTGTCCCTGAGGGGGGTTTGTATAGCATGTAACACAGCATCCCAGAGTTATTGCAGGCACTTCAGTTAAAGAAACAAGTTGAGGAAAAAGTAACTAAACAAAACATGTTTTATTGGCACCTGAAACAATACATTTATCCTGAATGAAAAGGTCATATTTTGCAATCTCCCCAAAATAAATGTTCATTCAGTAGAGCGGCAAGACTCTGTGAAGATGATGTGTGGTGTAATGAAATATGGCACAATGTATATAGGGCATAAACAGCTATCTTGCACACATTACTGAAATGTAATAGAAGAAAGCTCTCACAAATGTTGTATATCAAATAATGTAAAATGAATTGACTTTAAGATCTTGCAGAAAATACACCCTTGTAATAACTTGTCTAAATTCATGGACATAGAGGACAAATACCTTTTTTGTGAAAACGAAGGGGAAACTTCTTTGAGTGTGTCACGACTTCTGCCGAAGTCGGTTCTTCTCCTTGTTCGGGCGGTGTTCGGCGGTCGACGTCACCCGTCTTCTAGCCATCGCCAATCCATTTTTAATTTTCCATTTGTTTTGTCTTGTTATCCCACACACCTGTTTTTCCTTCCCTCATTACGTGTTGTGTATTTAACCCTCTATTCCCCCCATGTCTTTGTGTGGTATTGTTTGTTTGTAAGTGCTTGTGCACATGTTGACTGGTGCGTGTCAGGTTTTGTACCCAAGTTGTTATTTTCTTGATGCCGTTGGTTTTGGAATTAAACTGCTCCATCTATTACCAAGTTCTGCTCTCCTGCATCTGACTTCCCTGCCACCAGTTTACGCACCCCTTACAGAGTGTGACTCTGTGAAGTTATTTTTGAGCGAGCTAAGTAATTACATTTTTAATTTCATGAATAAGACCCATGTATTTACAATGACAGATGTAATATGTTAATATTAAAATGAAGACAAAGCTACTGAATTAGTTGTTCAGTTTTACATACACAAAAACAAATATTTGAAATCTGTCCCCAAATGCAATATATTTGCAATATATACTTGAAATTAAATATTTAATATAAACATGTTGTTAGCCCAGCTGACAACATGGACACTGTCAGTTGTGAATCTGATGCAGCAGAAGAGCTACTGCCCCCTTACCCGGGAAAGCACCGAACAACAGACAGGGACGTTGGTCCATTGAAGAGGCGCAAATATGATGAGAAATACATTGATTTGGGTTTTACTTGTATTGGGAGTAGTGCCTTTCTTCAGCCACAGTGTGCTATATGTGCAAAAGTACTATCACACAACTCACAAGGTCTTTCTACTGATCTCTTTTACACCAATCCCCAGCATAGTCTCTTGTCAAAAGGTTATCTGATTTGATCCCTGAGAGTTTCATATGCCTTTCCTTTCAAGGTTAGGATGTGATGAAGAGTGATGACATGGACACCCATAAAAAGCAGTCGATGGTGGCCTGTTTTTGTTTGAAGTCAGTTGATGTTTCAGGCGAGCATCTGTCTTACTGTTCCTCTGGGTCATATACACGCTGATAGACTATCAATGTTAAGTATTCATCAAGCTGTAAACAAAAGGTGTGGCGGTGTCTATGTTGACACAGGTAATGAATATAGACTCACTGTGACACATTAACAGACCCCCACCCCACAGGTCAAACATTGACTGTTGTGTCCTTGCTGAATGAGAATGTGATGATATGGTTTCA
The DNA here is from genome assembly GCF_023373465.1 of Oncorhynchus keta. Lineage (NCBI taxonomy): Eukaryota > Metazoa > Chordata > Actinopteri > Salmoniformes > Salmonidae > Oncorhynchus > Oncorhynchus keta. The sequence goes on along the minus strand of NC_068432.1, from coordinate 19,801,106 downwards.
TTCATATCTACATTACTGAATGGTGTCAATATGTGCGCCTCATTTTGTGTCACGGTTTCACTTAAACTTCCCTGTAAACCACAAAGTACAAATCGTTCTGTTCAATGCGCACACTCAGCACAGCTTCCAACACAAAGAAAGAAGGAGAGAGAATGTGTACTTTTTCTCTCGTAAGGCATAAGGTCAAAGACAGAGCTCTGTCAAGGGAATCTGGTCTTGTTAGTTCCGCACATTTTTCATTTCAACTGATAAGTCGTACACATCTCCACTTTCTGGCAAGTCAACAGGCCCCAGCAGCACGGTCTTTCATAAATGAATCAAGATAATATTTTAATATCCTGGTCTGTATATTAGCTACAGAAAACTCATCAGCACACACAGTTATTTCTTAAAGAGACAAGGGCTGACAGGTTGTAGGCCTAATACAACAACGAAGCGGCTTATTTTTATTTTGAACGAGCCAAAACCATTTTTCTCTTTATGGAGAGGTTGTTGAATATAATGTTGTGAGTGAGTGGGAGTCATTGGAATGTGGCAATGCCAACAAGAGCTAGTGAGAACATTTTTAAATGGTGAAAAAATCTGATGACACGTGCACTCCCCAGGTTTCATGCTGATAGTGGTCGGTGCGCAATGCTCTGTATCATCACTGTTATTATGTTGCACTATATGGAAACCACAGGAAACTTTTGATAAGATGTGTTATTCTTAAACCAGCATTTTCCACCTTGTTTTTCTGTGTTTTAAAGATAAATACTATGCAATGGATATACCCATTAATTTTTTGAAGAATTTAATTTATAAATGCCTCATAAGCTTAGCTCAACTGTCATTCCCCATCATAACACCAAATATATACTTGTTTCACTCCATTGTTTGTTAACAATGTTAATCGTAAACAAACATTGTATCGCCTCAAAACATGGTTAAAACTCTAATTTTGATGTCATGGATGGTCAGACCTCGTACCCATAGCTCTATGAATTTCAGAGTGGTTACATTTCTCCAGCCCCATCCCTCAGATTTTTACTAAAACAGTGGTGGGGTGAGGCTTTGGTATTGTTTGAAATGCGGATTGCACCTTTAATCTATTTACACAGATCATTAAGCTCTTTTCATAATCTAATAAGCCCATTTTATCCTCCAGTCATGTCTGCTCTTGTATCCTCATCACGTATCGGAGTCCATGATTCATCTTTCCTGGAACTTTCCCACTCCCGGCAAGCAAAGGTTCATGTCGATACAAACATTCCACAGTGTCAAGAGTCAGTACAGATGCCTTAAATTACAGAAAAGGCAAGTTTTTTAAATGTTGGAGTTGACATGTTATGACATAAACCTGTACCCTCCCTGCTTGAGCCTCCTGAAGAAATTGTTTTTGAGAGCCTGCAGTGTGATTGGAGTGTTGAAGCAGACTCCGCCTTCAGCCTGAAGGGGAAGGGCTCACTTACCGTAAGTGGCACTGGGTGGAACACTTCCCACTTCAAGGCAAAGAGTTGCCTTGGCCCAGAGAAGCCCTTTCACATTTTTTTGCCTTACCCTCTAGTGTCAAAGACAACTGGCAACCTGCCACTTTAAACAAACAGCCTAGCCTAATCTGCTTTTATCAGATATGGGGCGATAAACTTCCCACAAGTTAGCACTGGTGGAGGCGTCCGAGTGGAGGTGGTGTGCGTACTCTGCCCAAGGTTCCAAATACCTGAGAAATGCAGGGCCTCCCTTTCAGCGTTTTCACTCTTTACTTTGACTGAGTGTTTATATGGTCTCAACTCACATTTCTTGTATGGTTATTCACGGAGTACCTTTTCATCACTGTAACATACCATGTTTGAAATTGGCACAGATGCAGATAATAATAATCTATTACATTTGTAAAGCGCTTTTCATTATACAAGAATAATCTCAAAGTGAATCAAATAAAACGTTTTAAAAAACAAAACAAATATATCTAACCATGTCACGAAAGCAACAATCAAAGTCTAGGAGGAAGGGTAGGCCAGCCAATAAAGATAAGTCGTAGTCCTTTCCTGCAGTCAAATGACCTAGTGACCTCACTGGTGGAATGTTATTCATATTTTTCATAATTAATAAACATAAAAAACATAACACTGAAAATACGGTATTTCTATGTCAAACAGTTTTGTTATAGTTCAGTCTTGTGATGTACTGTATATAAAGTATTGGGATGCAATATTGGGATGCAACCTCAAAATTGAATACATTTCAACTCTGCAGTATATCTGACATGGTGCAGGTGACTTCTTTTTTGTAAGTCCATAACCATGTGTATAAGGTGTATACTTGTTTCAATGTAGATTTGTTTAAGACTCACAAAAAAACATTCTGTGTGACCTTTATTTAGCCAGCTGAGGTAAAAGGTTAAGGCCTGCTTTAACAACAGTCTGAACAGCCCTGAGATTATCTGGAAGGGAGTTCCATAGGAGTGGTGCATGGGAGAGGAAGGCATAGTCCCCCATTGTTCAGAGCCTGGTCCTGAGGGCATGAAGGAGTTTGGCGTGGTTTGAATGTGGGGTGTGTGGAGGTTCGTTGGGGGAGAGTATGTCTGACAGGTAGTCGGGTCCGATGCCATTTAGGGCTTTGAAGTCGAGGAGGAAAATGTAATAGTCAATTATTTGAGGAGATCAGCCAATGGAGATCAGCAACGATGGGGGGAGAATACTTTTTTGTTTGTCAGAATCCTTTCGGCACTGTTTTGGATGAGCTATAGCTTATGAATTGAATTTGCAGGCAGATTACCAAGTACTGTGTACCCATAATACATTGTGGTGAGGCGGGCTGCTTTTAGTGTTTTGAAACAGCACCTGGTGGTCTGTATAGGCCATTAGGTTGACAGTTAGGCCAGTACTTCTCCACAAACTCCCTAAACTTTGGCCATGGGTCTTCATGCTGCGCAGCCCCTTTGTGAACCATGAGGAGGACCGTTGGAAGGATACTTGACGTGTTTTTTCAGGGGCAAGGCTGTTTAAGGTGTGCTTAGAATGCTATTATACAGGTCGAACATCTCGTCAGGGGTGGACTGAAGGCACTCAGCTTGTAGTGCAGGGCGAACAGACTCCTGGAAGACGGAATGTTGAAATCTCCTAGGATAACAACATTGGACAGGGTAGGACACAGAGAGGTTATCAGCTCAGAAAAGTTTGTTTTGGGAGGGCGATAGAGGAGTTATCACAGTGAGAGAACTGGGAGACTTAATTTTAAAAGCCAAGGCACTCAAATGACAAGCCAGTAGGGACAGGCAACATTTTCAGGTCAAAACTGTTTTTGTGGAAAACAGCAACACCACCATCCCTGCCATGGGTGTGGGCTTTTTCCAGATATTTATAACCAGGTGGAGATGTTTCATTGCGTAAGTAGAATTCACCATTTCTGTGCTACGTCTTCGTCAAGCATATTGATCCCAGGTCATTGTCACTGATGAACTCTTGTACTAGTATAGACTGGTTAAAGAGGTCTGAATGAGAGGTGGTACATTCACTTTTTTAATTGGCTGAAGAGTCAGAACCTGCGCTGCATAGAGGGGTGAGAGAGGGGGACGTAAAGTTCTGTGTGGAATCTTTTGGCTTATGAATGGAATTTGTACCACCTTGCCATCCTCAATGTTTAAGCTTTTTCTGTAGGATTTCAAGTTGAAAAGTACATTTTTGAGCTCCTTACTCAGGGTTTATTTAATCCTCTTGAAACTATGAAGGAATCCTCCTGAGTAAAATATATGAGTGTTCCCCATTTCTGTACTTTGTGGTCCTTTGTAGTCCTCCAGGAGATAGTAAGTGAAACACTTCAACTTAGGTATTCAACTTAGGTATTCAACTTAGGTATTCAAAAGAAAACAGTAACAAACATCTAGCTATACTTTGTTGATGGCAGGAAAGTCCAATTCCTTAACCGTTTCCAACATTCAAAATTACTAGATTAAAATGACCAGTACTTGATTAGTTACTCAAAAACAAAAGGTTATTCAATAAAAATGCACGTTAAAAAAACAATAAATTGCAAATGAAATAGCAAAGCAATCAGCCTCGCCTCTTCAACCTCAGGAGGCTGAAGAAATTTGGCTTGTCACCAAAAGCACTCACAAACTTCTACAGATGCACAATCGAGAGCATCCCCTCGGGCTGTATCACCGCCTGATACGTCAACTGCTCCGCCCACAACCGTAAGGCTCTCCAGAGGCTAGTGAGGTCTGCACAACGCATCACCGGGGGAAAACTACCTGCCCTCCAGGACATCTACACCACCCGATGTCACAGGAAGGCCATAAAGATCATCAAGGACAACAACCACCCGAGCCACTCCCTGTTCACCACGCTATCATCCAGAAGGCGAGGTCAGTACAGGTGCATCAAAGCATGGACCGAGAGACTGAAAAACAGCTTCTATCTCAAGGCCATCAGACTGTTAAACAGCCACCACTAACATTGAGTGGCTGCTGCCAACACACTGACTCAACTCCCTGGTCAAAGTATTTTGTGTTTATCTTCATGTTTGGGTCAGGCCAGGGTGTGGCATGGGGTTTTTGTATTGTGGTGTGTTTTGTCTTGGGGTCTTGGTATGTATTGGGATTGTAGCTAGTGGGGTGATCTAGCAAGGTCTGTGGCTGTCTGGAGTGGTTCTCAATCAGAGGCAGGTGTTTATCGTTGTCTCTGATTGGGAACTATATTTAGGCAGCCATATTCTTTGGTTGGGTTGTGGGTGATTGTCCTTAGTGTCTTGATGTCCTTAGTCTGTGTTAGTTCACACTAGTATAGGCTGTTTCGGTTTTTGTTACGTTTATTGTTTTGTAGTGTTCGTATTTTAGATTTGTGTTAGGTTTGTTTGAATAAACATGGATCGCAATCTACACGCTGCGTTTTGGTCCGACTCTCCTTCACCACACCTAGAAAACCGTTACACTCCAGCCACTTTAATAATGGAAATGGATGGAAATTGATGTAAAAAATATATCACTAGCCACTTTAAACTATGCCACTTAATATAATGTTTACATACCCTACATTACTCATCTCATATGTATATATATATATACGGTACTCTATATCATCTACTGCATCTTTATGTAATACATGTATCACTAGCCACTTTAAACTATGCCACTTTGTTTACATACCCTACATTACTCATCTCATATGTATATACTGTACTCTACCATCTACTCCATCTTGCCTATGCCGTTCTGTACCATCACTCATTCATACATCTTTATGTACATATTCTTTATCCCTTTACACTTGTGTGCATAAGGTAGTAGTTTTGGAATTGTTAGGTTAGATTACTCGTTGGTTATTACTGCATTGTCGGAACTAGAAGCACAAGCATTTCGCTACACTCGCATTAACATCTGCTAACCATGTGTATGTGACAAATACATTCGATTTGATTTGATTTGAGGCTGCAATATGGGTGCCATGGCAACGAATTGACGTGGCAACATTGGCACTGTATATTGTTTTCTGAGATACTGAGCAACATGGCTTTGTTGTCTATTGTGCAGTCTGAATATCCAGAACCATTTAGCTCAAAGTGTGCTGTGTGCTGCCATAACAACTCCTTTTTACAGTGCCTTCACTGTAAGAGTAACACAAGGCTGGCCCTGACAGATACAATATCCATTATTCTCTAATGACCACATAAATCTGTAATGACATATGAAACTAAAAGCATGGTACGTTTGACAGGCACCATGTCATTATGACATTGTTATAGAGCAGAGAGGCATTTAGTATTTTCAGGTATGTCACCTAATGCCCTACTATCATACTATTCTACTAATGAGCGATATGATGATGGGTATGGTGTTTGATGCGTTTATATGAAAGGTATGTTTCCCAGGGTAGGCCTATAGCCCATTTCCTCTAGTTTGTTAGGCCATGCTTCGCCTGTGCAATAAATACATGTTGTAATGATTCACTTGAGCATTTTAATGAGCCTCTGCCGGGGATGGTTACCATAGAAGCCAGACGTCACAGTCTGGTCTGCTGAGTTTATTGGTTTCTAATAACCTGACTGCTCATAGTGTTTTGGTTAGAGCTACTCTGTAGGCTACTAAGTAGTGTCAAAACGGAGCACCAAATGACTTTCTTTTTAAATGTTACATTCATATGGAAATCGCAGGAGTTGAGGCACTGTGCTACTATGCAACTATATCTTTGGTAATCAATTTGTGCAACTACAGTGAATGTGTGGTAAAACAATTTATCTTTCAAATGTGTTTTATAGGTGTGAGGACACAGTCTTCTAACCAAAGGATATTACACAAAGTGCATTTATTGGTTCAATCTCTAGTTATATGGACACCATGATAAAGGAGTCAAAGTTACCAGAGAGCCACTGGACGATGGAAATCCTTGCATAAGCTAGCTGTTATGTGTCACTGTCGGGAACTAATGTTGGAAATCTATAACTGTAAATAGGAAAAATACCAGAGCTAAGTAAGGTTTACTTCTACAGCCAACTAAGGGCTCAGACACACAAATAGCATTTGAGAAACAAATGTGCACCGATTTTACATGTAGAATCATGTGAAAAATGCCTGCACTCAGATGTCTACTGCGGGTGGTCCCTAAAATACAGCGCGCTAAATGATCGGCAGACGAACGCTCAGTGACCTGTATTCATGTATGCCAAGGGAAGCCAGCCTCCCCAAAAAATTGATCAAGAAAAATGGTGTGGGGTGGCATTTCTTTGGGGGGCCGCACAGCCCTCCATGTGCTCGCCAGAGGTAGCCTGACTGCCATTAGGTAACGAGATGAGATCCTCAGACCCCTTGTGAGACCATATGCTGGTGTGGTTGGCCCTGGGTTCCTCCTAATGCAAGACAATGCTAGACCCCATGTGGCTGGAGTGTGTCAGCAGTTCCTGCAAGAGGAAGGCATTGATGTTATGGACTGGCCCGCCCGTTCCCCAGACCTGAATCCAATTGGGCACATCTGGGACATCATGTCTCACTCCATCCACCAACGCCACGTTGCACGTTGTTATCTCTGTGCTTCATAATTTTCCTTCAATTCGCAAGAGGCTGAATATATCTCGCCAGAGAAAGCATCCGAGCAAGCGAAACAGCACCCCTCTGTCTCTGTATATATAGGTAATCTATCTGATGCTGTCTGGTCAAAAAGAGTATGACATTGTTACCGCCAATAGCATTGAATCCAAGGGAAACCAGCAAGCATTTGGCCTGCCTTGATAAAAATAGTTGTAAAATAATAGCCAATTAGCGCTGAGTTAAACGGATTGAGCTCAACTGTGAATGGTTCTGGCGCACCAAAAAAAGTGTCAAAGGAAGCCAGTTTGGATTTGATTTCACTCCAATCACATCGAGAGCAATACGTCATTGACAGGACAGAAACAACTTGAGTTGCTGCATCTTGTTGTCCTTCGGTGGCTAGCTAGCTAAAATTGTAAATTTCCTAAATTAGCCATGATTTGTGGTTTTACTTAATTTGCTGTACTGGCCAATGATTATAACAGCGATTCTGTTCCAACCATAAATTCATACATTGTGCCCCTGGCCTGAGAGGATGGAACTTCATTATGTCGCTAGATGTACAGTAGAAGGCTTATAGCTAGTTAACTAGCTAATGTTGCCCATGAAAGGAAGTTAGGCTAGTGAGCAAGCAATTTAGCCAGGTATCTGAGGACAACCAAAAATAAAAGCATATACTGTATGACAGAGTCATAGACAGTTTCGTCAACATGAACGAGAGGAGGATGGCATTGGCGTTTCTCTACAGGTAGGGTGAATCAACATGTTTTTTCTACTTGCGCACACACACACGAAACATGGTACAAACATTACTGGGCACAGACAACAGCACAAAGGGCAAGAAGGTAGAGACAACGTTTCATGTTATATGGTTATTGTCAGTTTCTTTAACAAACCACTTGAACTCAAACAACTCATTTTGCTGAGCAATAAATTGGAAACTGTTGAAATTTTCCCGTCCATGCTGATCGATGGTCTAGACCAGGTATTCCCAAACTGGGGTGCACGCGCAATGTCGTTGGGGTTATGCCAAATAAAAATGAGATTCACTTAAAAATATATATATATTTAAATAATTTTCAAACAGTACATTTATATTTTCCAACAGGGCTATACATTTGATGAGTTTTTTTTCTTGTCTGAGTTGCCTCGTTTCACTGCCAAAAATAAAATGAAACAGTCTAGTGTTCAGCAAAATAACAACACAATATCAAATATAGGTAGCTTAGTCAAATAATTAACATCCAATCACATTAACCGTTACTCTCTCGAGGGAAACCTTCACTCTTAAGCAGACATTTAGAAATGAAACATGTCAATTTGAGAAAAAAAAAGCCACAGGAGGTTTTTGAGCGAGAATAAAGACGACTTTTGAGTAAAAGCAACAGATACCATTAATAAGGAGGGGCTAGAAGCATCTTATATGTTGAGCTACCGAGTGGCTAGGACAAGCAAGCCCCATACTATAGTGGAGGACTTCATTCTTCCTGCTGCCGCGGATATGCCTGGGACAATGCTGGGAGAAAAGGCCCAAAAAACGATACAGACAATGTCATGGCAGGAAATGTTTTGAAACAATTACTGCTTCACATACAAGCCTGTGAATTACATGTGTTACAGCTGGATGTGTCAACAGAAGTGGCGGGCCTTGCACAGCTCCTGGTATATGTCCGTTACATTTATGGGGGGTCAATTAAGGAAGACATCCTTTTCTGCAAACCACTAGAAACCAGGACAACATGAAAGTATATGTTTAAAGTACTGCACAGCTTTGCGACATCAAATGGACTTTGGTGGTCAAGATGTGTTGGTATCTGTACTTATGGCGCAAAAGCCATGAAAGGGAGACATAGTGGAGTGGTAACGTGTGTGCAAGCAGTTGCTCCCGATGCCACTTGGTTACACTGCAGCATCCACCGAGAGGCTCTTGCCACCGAGAGGCTCTAAGGGAATGCCTGACAGCTTGAAAGACGTTTTGGACACTACAGTGAAAAGCAAGGCCCCTGAACTCTCGTGAATTTCTGCATTATGCAATGATATGGGCAGCGACCATGTAACGGTTTTACAACATACAGAAGAAGTGTGCTGGTTATCAAGGGGGAAATACAGTGCCTTGCGAAAGTATTCGGCCCCCTTGAACTTTGCAACCTTTTGCCACATTTCAGACTTCAAACATAAAGATATAAAACTGTATTTTTTTGTGAAGAATCAACAACAAGTGGGACACAATCATGAAGTGGAACGACATTTATTGGATATTTCAAACTTTTTTAACAAATCAAAAACTGAAAAATTGGGCGTGCTAATTTATTCAGCCCCCTTAAGTTAAAACTTTGTAGCGCCACCTTTGGCTGCGATTACAGCTGTAAGTCGCTTGGGGTATGTCTCTATCAGTTTTGCACATCGAGAGACTGAATTTTTTTCCCATTCCTCCTTGCAAAACAGCTCGAGCTCAGTGAGGTTGGATGGAGAGCATTTGTGAACAGCAGTTTTCAGTTCTTTCCACAGATTCTGATTTTCCACTGTGACTCTTCGTACCAAAACTCAAAATTCTTCCTTCAAGCCTGACACCTTGAACAAAGACGGTTGACATCTATTGGAAGCCATATGAATTGCAATCTGGGAGCTGGAATTACATAGGACCCATAGCTTTCCATTGAAAGAGCATGGGATCTCAAAAAGCAAAACATTCTGGTTGCTTTTTCTTCGGATTTTCGGCTACCATATCAATTGTGTTATAGTCTCATACATTATTTTTTTTACATTTTTACAAACTTAAAGTGTTTTCCATCCAATGATACCAATTATATGCATATCCTGGCTTCTGGGCCTGAGTAAATGGCAGTATACTTTGGGCATGTCAGTCAGGCGAAAATTCTGAAGAGAGGACCCTAGCCTGAAAAAGCTTTAGATTTCTAATTAGACTAAGACTCTCTCCAATACAACCCAACATTGCAGAGTTATGTGCATCCTTTCAAGCACACCCTTCTCATTAACCTGTGGTGAGTTATTTATACATTTTGATGAACAAATAAGGTTTTATATGTAAGGTGGCTAAATAAAGAGCAAAATGATTGATTATTATAATAATATTATTCGTGCCCTGGCCCTATAAGAGCTCTTTGTCACTTCCCACGAGTCGGGTTGTGACAAAAACACACACTCATTCTTATGTTTAATAAATGTATCGTATAGTATGTGTGTGGCAGGCTTACAATGATGGCAAAAAACAACATTTGGGAGTGCGCTGACCCTGGTACTAGAAGGGGTACGCAGCTGGAGGTTGAATGTTTGAAGGGGTACGGGACTATACAACGTTTAAGAACCGCTGGTCTAGAGCCTCACTCTGGGAGGCCTTCTGTTGAACTCCATGTAAATAATGAATTCCTTTTCATGTGGGTTAGTGTAAATGTCTGCATGTTATGTTTCCTAGGAGCTAGAGGGAGATCATAGAGGGATAGCACTTGTGTAACAGTATCTCTGACTCAAGCTGTAATGTAGTGCCGTTTCCACCAATAATGTGTAGCTCTCTCTAAAGACAGTGCTGACTTATGGTAATGTTCTTCCAGATTGCATGCTATATTCTAAGATAAAGCACACCTACCAACCGACATGCCAGCCCACTCCATAACATACTTAAACAACTGAAAGCAGTGGGTTTTTATTGTGGGAGTTCTCGTCTAAACGTGATAATCTTCAACTACAGTATATGGCACTTCCCCCTACCTCTAGCGGCTGTCTGTGCGTATGTGTATATATTTCTCTGTGTTTCTAGTGCGTAAGTGTGCATGTGAGTGGGACTGAGTATCTTGTCTGTATGTCAATATCATTGAGTGTTCTGCATGTGTGTGTGTATGTGTACAGTACCAGTGGACATACTCATTCCAGGGTTTCTCTTTATTTTTTACTATTTTCTACATTGTAGAAAAGTAGTGAAGACTTCAAAACAATGAAATAACACATATGGAATCATGTAGTAAGCAAAAAAGTGTTAAACAAATCAAAATATATTTTCTATTTGAGATTCTTCAAAGTAGCCATCCTTTGCCTTGATGACAGCTTTGCACACTAGTGTCATTCTCTCAACCAGCTTCATGAAGTAGTCACCTGGAATGCATTTCAATTAACAGGTGGGCCTTTATGAAAAGTTCATTTCTGGAATTTCTTTCCTTCTTAATGCGTTTGAGCCAATCAGTTGTGACAAGGTAAGGGTGGTATACAGAAGATAGCCCTATTTAACCAGGTAGGCCAGTTGAGAACAAGTTCTCATTTACAATTGCGACCTGGCCAAGATAAAGCAAAGCAGTGCGACAAAAACAACAACACAGTTACAGTTGGGATAAACAAAACGTACCGTCAATAACACAACATTAAATTCTGTATACAGTGTGAGCAAATGAAGTAAGGAGGTAAGGCAATAAATATGCCAATAGTGGTGAATCATTTATAATTGAGCAATTTACACTAGAGTGACATATGTGCAGATGAGGATGTGCAAGTAGAAATACTGGTGTGCAAAATAACATAAAAACAAAAACAAATATGGAGATGAGGTAGGTAGTTGGATTGGATGGGTTATTTACAGATGGTCTGTGTACATCTGCAGCGATCGGTAAGCTGCTCTGACTGCTGACACTCAAAATGAGTGATGGAGATTTTTGTCATTCGTTCCAGTCATTGGCAGCAGAGAACTGGAAGGAAAGGCGACCAATTAGGTGTTGGCTTTGGGGATGACCAGTGAAATATACCTGCTGGAGAGCGTGCTAAGGGTGGGTGTTGCTATGTTGACCAGTGAGCTGAGATAAGGCGGAGCTTTACCTAGAAAATACTTACAGATGGCCTGGAGCCAGTCAATCCGGAACATTTCAAGAACTTTGAAAGTTTCTTCAAGCGGAGTCGCAAAAACCATAGAGCGCCATGATGAAACTGGCTCTTATGCCGACCGCCATAGGAAAGGAAGACCCAGAGTTACCTCTGCTGCAGAGGATAGGTTCATTAGAGTTAACTGCACCTCAGTGGGGGTGCTTTGCTGGTTTTTATTTATTTTACCTTTATTTTACTAGGCAAGTCAGTTAAGAACAAATTCTTATTTTCAATGACGGCCTAGGAACAGTGCCCCTGCCTGTTCAGGGGCAGAACGACAGATTTTGTACCTTGTCAGCTCGGGGATTTGAACTTGCAACCTTTCGGTTACTAGTCCAATGCTCTAACCACTAGGCTACCCTGCCGCCCCACTGTCTGTGATTTATTTAGAATTCAAGGCACACTTAACCAACATGGCTACCACAGCATTCTGCAGCGATAAGCCATCCCATCTGGTTTGTGCTTAGTGGGACTATCATTTGTTTTTCAACAGGACAATGACCCAACACACCTCCAGGCTGTGTAAGGGCTCTCCGAGAAGGAGAGTGATGGAGTGTTGCATCAGATGACCTGGGCTCCACAATCACCCGACCTCAACCCAATTGAGATGGTTTGGGATGAGTTGGACCGCAGAGTGAAGGAAAAGCTGCCAACAAGTGCTCAGCATATGTCGGAACTCCTTCAGGACTTTTGGAAAAGCATTCCATGTGAAGCTGGTTGAGAGATTGTCAAGAGTTTGCAAACCTGTCATCAAGGCAAAGGGTGGCTACTTAAGAATCTCAAATATATGTTTAACACTTTTTTGTGGTTACTACATGATTCCATGTGTTATTTCATAGTTTTGATGTATTCACTATATGTAGAAAATTGTAAAGAATAAAGAAAAACCCTTGAATAAGTAGGTGTGTCCAAACTTTTGACTAGTACTATGTGTGTAGTGAGGTGGTGGTGGGTGGGGGTTCTCTGAGTGTACAGTACATGAGTGAACAAGCACGAGAGAGGGGTGCTTGGCTGGGGATCTGCTCCAACCTCAGTTGGCTGAAGACCAGCAGCACATTTCCTTATTCTTATTTAGGGTGTGACGTCAATGGCAGTGCCAGGGGCAGTTTCTCAGGTAACCACTTTCAGATGGAGCTGGTTGACTGGCTCACTGGCTGGACCTCCCATAGCACTGTTCCTGGAACTGAGCAGCCACCGGGTAACCTGACAACAAAACAACACACTGTGTAGTACAGTAAACAGAACTGTTTGGTCAGAGAGAGTCTTTACTGTGTGTGTGTCAAGGTTTTTCTATTTTTTTCTATTAGATTATTTAAAATTCAGTTTAGTATCAGTTCGTTTTCATACTTGATTTATTAGTTTTTATCCCGTTTCAGTTTTTATATTATTTAGTTTCAGTTTTAGTGTTAGGGAAAGAAAGTTGTTTTATGCATGGGAGGCTAGGAGCCATTTATGTTTTGTAGGCCTATAGCAGGGGTACTCAAGTACTATTTGTGATTGTCCGGTCACACAAATGTCCTAGGTGACAAAAGTCAGAATGGATTTGATCATTTATTGGCATAGTAACAAACCCTTACCTCAAACCCATATGACCCCAAACTGTCTAAAACTGTTCAAACCAGTCTTTTGTTGGCAGAGGGAAAAATTTGCAGTTTTAAATCAAATATTCTGCAATTCTACATGTTAGGCCATCAAGCGAAAAGAACATTGAGAAGTTTTAAAGCTAATTTCTTGCAATTCTACACATTTTCTATATCTTATTTGTATTCATGTGATACCAGGAGTCGAATTCTGACCGGATTCCAAAAATGTGACCGATTTATATTGCAAAATTTGAAATGTTGTTTTTTACATTGGATAAAAGCAGAGACACAGGGCTATACAATTGTATATCATACACTGCATTGGAGGAACAATGGGATAGTAATTCTGCTTTGAAAGTTTATATACTTGTAACCTCACTTTTGAGAAAATGGCCTTTGAATGTTTTGTTACCTACTGGAGAACTCTTCTTTGTTTACACCCATTCAGCATCGTTCACATATTTTTAAGCTTTAGCCCCACACATCTCTTTAAGGGTTGATCCAAGCATTCTGTTCTAACAACAGCAATCAAGCACCCAAGCTAACTGGCTAACGTTGGCTAGCTTGCTAGCTACTTCCAGACGCAAATGAGAGAACAGCTTGCTGACCATTTTATTCACCCTAGCAGCACTGGTTAGGCTGTTTTTATGTTATCCAGAGTGTTGGTGAATGCAACTGTGCTGCTGGCAAAAATTTGCACTTTTTTTGCCAACGTTTACCATGGTTTACCATGGTGCTTGCCTACGGAGCTGTGAGGGGAACGGCACCTCAGTACCTCCAGGCTCTGATCAGGCCCTACACCCAAACAAGGGCACTGCGTTCATCCACCTCTGGCCTGCTCGCCTCCCTACCACTGAGGAAGTACAGTTCCCGCTCAGCCCAGTCAAAACTGTTCGCTGCTCTGGCCCCCCAATGGTGGAACAAACTCCCTCACGACGCCAGGACAGCGGAGTCAATCACCACCTTCAGGAGACACCTGAAACCCCACCTCTTTAAGGAATACCTAGGATAGGATAAAGTAATCCTTCTCACCCCCCTTAAAAGATTTAGATGCACTATTGTAAAGTGGCTGTTCCACTGGATGTCATAAGGTGAATGCACCAATTTGTAAGTCGCTCTGGATAAGAGTGTCTGCTAAATGACTTAAATGTAAATGTTTACTGACACCGGCCATATTCAACAGGTGTTGAGCATTTGTAAATTCATCAGTTATTTACCAGCTGCGTCTATCAACAGTTGTCGCAGTGACATTCTATTGATATGGTTACTGGCATGGTGGAGTCTTTTGTTAAGACATGTAGCTAGCTAGCTAGGTAAACAATGAACCATAATCCCAACTCATGACGTTACTACCCTGCATGAATCTGCAGGTAGCTAACCAACCAGGTTCAATGTTAGCTAGCTAACATTAGGCTATAACTAGCAAAACAAATGGCTTATGTGAATAATAAGATCATACATGTAACGTTATCTAGCAAGCCAGCCAGCCAGCTAACATTAGCTAGCTAGCTAACAGTACATGAAAATGACTTTCTGTCAAAATTAAAAACGTGTAATGTCTGAAATGTAGCGAGCTAGACTATCTTACATGGAATGGCCACTTCTCCCTATCACTGATGCCATGGTTGCCCTTAGTTTGAAGATGTAATCCGTATACCGGTGTTTTCTCCATCTCCTTAGCTATCACACTCTAATTCCAATTATTTCAAAACTCGGTCCTACAGAAAGTGGAGAGCACACTTATGCAGATCTACAATGCAATATATATTTTAAAAAGCATAATTAGACAGTATTACCTACACGTACTGACCCACTCAAATAGACAGAAGCGCGCTATATTACCAATCCAAACTCATCTTTGAGCATGTCCAGCCCACTCATTATCTCAGCCAATCATGGTTAGCGGGAAGGTTGGTATATCCTTTTCTGTGGCTAAACCAGCTAGGCTTATAATTTAACCATTTTATTCATATTTACAGATGGCATTCAAGTTTGTTATTAAGGCACATGAAAGTTCACATGTTCTAGAAGGCATTTCTGCCAAAAAACACATTTGGATTTAAAAAAAAGTTTATGTTCAAATGGCTCTCCTGTGAAGTAGTGACCTGCAACATACGGCTAGTTTCCTGAAAAGAGTCACAAATAAAATAATGTCTTTTTCACCATCCTAAAATTCTTTGTGGTTGCTGTTCAGATTGACTTTGAGGTTGGTTGGGTTTTTCCCTTTCATCTCTGTTCCACACTAAAATACATCTGCTTTTGTCCTTTCCAGCAATTTACTTTTGCATCCGACCACTGCTGGTGTTGGGTCTACTGCCTCCACTGTACACACCTACTGTATGGTCTGCGCTCGCCCCCTGATTTCTTCCCTGTCAGCTACTGATAGCTAGTGATAGTGATGCACAAGCTAGGCCTTTATGAAAAATAATAATCTACTGGCATCATTTACTCCCCAGTAAATGTCAGTATATGTCAGTTCACTACAGTTCACTTTCCAATTTTTATTTAATTTTAATTTCAGTTTCGATTACCACTAATAACCTTGGTGTGTGTGTGTGTGTGTGTGTGTGTGTGTGTGTGTGTGTGTGTGTGTGTGTGTGTGTGTGTGTGTGTGTGTGTGTGTGTGTGTGTGTGTGTGTGTGCGTGTGCGTGTGATAGAGAGAGAGAGAGAGAGAGAGAGAGAGAGAGAGAGAGAGAAAGAGAGAGAGTGACCAATATCATAATATCATGTTTTGCATGAGAATTATAGCTATGTGTAGTGAAAGTGATGAAGTATCCTACTGTACAGAAACACACCTGTCATTGCATGGTATGTTTGTACACATAATTATCTGTCTTTTATATCTCCCTGAGGCAATAACACAGTTAGTGAGTAAACCTCTGACAATTCCATATGCTCATTGTAGGTGGGCCTACTCATTGGGTCAATATTTCCTAAAAATCCAGTTTCAAAGATAGCAGATGTTCATCAAGTGTTCATTAAGAGGGTGCTATCTGGGGTGTAATAAGGCCTATTGTCACAGACCTGCATAATCAGTTGTGCTGCCCATTGACGGTAACACTCAAGATATGAACAGGAGTTTCCAGGAAAAGGCCATTAAAGTGTTTTAGAGTAGGCAGTAGAATCCTTCTGTGACTGGTTTTAATTTGAAATGTGGTAGAAGGGGCAGGCTGACTCCTTCATTCATCTTTGTAGTGTATCTGAGACCTTTGTAAAATGTGATCTAACACTGTTATACAAGAATACCATTATATTCTACAGAGGTTTATGGTATTGTTATAGCAACTTATAATCATATTTTTTATATAGTATAAGAAAAGGGACAAACAATTTTTGTATGTAGCACATTAGATAGGCAGCTACTAAGTTCATAATATGATACAGATATATCTAAGTTATATAACCGAGATAAATAACATGCCTCAAGGCACCATCTGATTTACCATTATTTATAAAGAAAGACTCACGGGCGGTGGGCTAGATTTTGTTTCGTAAGCGCCATTTTGTCTTTTCAGTTGTGGGGGAGGTGTTTTCTCTCCCACACGGATTGCCAGTGAAGGCAGATGGAGATGTTAACCTTTATTGCTAACATACACTCAGTAATGCTACTGTGCACTGCCATCCTTACTGTATGGGCCAGTGTGGAGACAGGACTGTAATGTCTGTGTGTCTGTAGAAGTGGGAAGGTCTGTTACTGTGTGACTAAACTCAATCTGTGAGGTCCAATAACTTTAACGGGGCTCCTCAAGGTTCAGTATTTAAGTCCACTTCAATTCCATTTACATGAGTTGTTTTTGAACACTGGAACAATGTTTTTTTGTAGAAATGAAACGTCAAATATCCAACTATGTCATTTTGAAGCTGCAACATGAAAGTGCGACATTATTATTACATGTGATTGGTTTGGATAAACCACGCTCAGTTCTATTTGCTATCTATCATACCTTACATCAAAATAAACAAGTGTCTTTGAAGAAAACTCTGTCTGACAACCTGCTCATTTTGACAGGCACTTGGAGGTTGACTCTCATAGACTTCCACTTCCAGTTTGTTTACATAGCAACAAAAAGAGACAATGATACCTATATTGTGATTCATTTTAAAATGTTCTTAGTGAACTCAGGGATACATGTAAGTGAAGCCAACAAGAGTGTCGGTTTTATGGGTGATTTGTGTGACCTCTCCCAAATTCTATGTTATTCGCTTAAAGCCATTTGCAATCTGAATTTGCATATTTACTATGGAAAAAATAAAGTAATTTATAATATTAATCATACGTTACCGAAATAGCCATCTTACTGTTTTCTTTCAACTTTATACCTCCACAATTTCACGATAGACCAAGTTAAATGACCATAGTGTTGTCTAACAGGTCCCCCGTATTCAGTAAGACTAAGGTATGATCCATAGAAATGAATTTAAATAGAATCTTATTTTTATATCAACAGTATATCTATAGGTTTTCTACTTGAAGATGTATTCATAGCCGTAGGCTTCAGTCACTTTCAGTTAACAGTTCTCTATCTGAGCATGAATCACATAACAGAGGGTGAAGCAGCAGTTGTTCAGCAATTGCCTGTAGATGACAGACTTCTACTCCTTCAAACCATATATACTGCTAGTTCTTCCACACACTCATTCATAAGAAAACATGTTCTGTACACTTCAGTGTTGTCCTTCACTGTAGAACAGCATGTTCCTCAAGGGGCCGATTCAGACCCAGGTTAAGCGTGCGTAAATGGAACTTAATTGCTTTTTTATGGACTTTTCTCTCTACGTGTATTCTGACCCTCAACTTAAGCATGAGAATAGCATGCTATTCAGCTGCTATTTGTTTGAGGTGGAGATCTGTGCCGGAGGCGTATCTACAGATATGCCATATTCTGACCTTGACTTAATTTCCCAAAATTCCCCCACCTTTAAAAGTGAGGAAACCATGAATAAGGTCAAGTGAAAAAATATAAAATATTAATAATAGCATTCCCCATACACTGTCATTTATAAATTCATAAGAGCTATTAAAAATAACTAGGTAAAGAAGTAATCCATTTGGAGAAGTGGAATCTCCAAACCCCCTCAGGGTTGCGTGCTTAGTCCCCTCTTGTACGTCCTGTTCACCCACGACTGCATGGCCGCGCACGACTTCAACACAATCATTAAGTTTGCAGACACCATGAAGCTGATAGGCCTGATCACCGAAGACGATGAGACCGCTTATTGGGAGGATATCAGAGACCTGGCAGTGTGGTACCAGGACAATAACCTCTCCCTCAACATCAGCAAGACAAAAGGAGCTGATCGTGGACTACAGGAAAAGGAGGGCCGAGCACACCCCCATTCACATTGGCGGGGCTGTAGTGGAGCAGGTCGAGAGCTTCAAGTTCCTCGGTGTCCACAACACTAAGGACCTATCATGGTCCAAACACACCAACACAGCCGTGAAGAGGGCACGACAACGCCTCTTCCCCCTCAGGAGACTGAAAAGATTTGGCATGGGCCCTCAGATCCTCCAAAAGTTCTACAGCTGCGCCATTGAGCATATTGACCCCCTTTTTTTTGCAATGACTCTATGCACACTCATTGGACTCACATGTACTACACTGACACACACACACACACACACACACACACACACACACACACACACACACACACACACACACACACACACACACACACACACACACACACACACACACACACACACACACACACACACACACACACACACACACAAACATACTTTCACACTCTTTCACACACTTTACATACGCTGCTATTACTCTGTTTATTATCTATCCTGATTGCCTTGTCACTTTTACCACTACCTACATGTACATATTACCTCAATTTCCTCAACTACTTATATCCCTGCACATTGAGTTGGTACCGGTACTCCTTGTATATAGCCTCGTTATTATTATTTAGTGTTACGGTTTTTAATATTTTTTGTCACATTTTTTTGTCACATTTTTCTTACTTTTTCACTCTGCATTGTTGTGAAAGGGCTCGTAAGCATTTCACAGTAAAATCTACACCTGCTGTATTTGGCGCGTGACAACTAATTTGATTTGATTTGATTTTTGATTTGATTGTAAATACACATTGCAATTTTTGGGGGGGATTTTCCCACTTTGATTCTTGGAGACAAATGTGAAACCAGGCAAACTGAAAATCACATCAACACGACATGCATTGTGGCCCCTTTAACACAGTGACATAAGCTATAAATAGCTGTGCCGTTATTCATGATTTTTATTATGTGCCCTCATAATTTTAGTGTGTGAAATTTGGAGCCCCAAGCTATAAGCTTCTTTAGGGCTGAACTTGCCGAGTTGATGTATGCCCTTTAGAATGTTTTAATTATATACCCAGGCTTTTCTCCATTTTATTTTAAAATTTGAAAAATGTTAAATTTTAGCCCCTATTGGGATCCATCATCAGTAGCTAATACCCACATACAAAGAAAAACCCTTTTGACTGGTAATATATACAGTTGAGCAAAAAAGTATTTAGTCAGCCACCAATTGTGCAAGTTCTTCACTTAAAAAGATGAGAGAGGCCTGTAATTTTCATCATAGGTATACTTAAACTATGACAGACAAAATGAGAAAAAAAATCCAGAAAATCACATTGTAGGATTTTAAATGAATTTATTTGCAAATTATGGTGGAAAATAAGTGAGGGTGCCATGAGAGTGCTAAGCACAATATCATTCTCCATCTGCAGTACCCCTCGAGTTCGAGTTTGTTGAGACTGTGTGTATGTTTTGGCTCTACAAAGCTGTCCATCATTTTACACTTAGTTTACCAGGTAAGTTGACTGAGGACACATTCTCATTTACAGCAACAACCTGGGGAATAGTTACAGGGGAGAGGAGGGGGATGAATGAGCCAATTGTAAATTGGGGATGATGAGGAGGCTATGATGGTGTGAAGGCCAAATTGGGAATTTAGCCAGGACACCAGGGTTAACACCACTACTCTTACGATAAATGCCATGGGATCTTTAGTGACCACAGAGAGTCAGGACACCCGTTTAACGTCCCATCCGAAAGACGGCACCCTACACCAGGCAATGTCCCATTGATAATAATAATCAATTAATTGCATTTATTCATGTGATCAATTACCAGTTTTAAACATGTACTTTTCTTCTCTATGCTGTTATTGCTGCCTGTGCCTTCAGCATGATCTATTTTACAGTATTTCGTTCAGAGCACTGGGAGCACGTCTCCGGAGCCTGAGGAGTGCATATTAAATCTGCTGCCATTGAGGCCAGCAAGTCAAATGAACAACAAAATGAGAGTCACTCAGAAAAACAAATCATGAGTCAGTAAAAAGAGTTGTTAAAAAATAATGAATCCTTTGCGAACTGCACATCACTACTGCACAAGGTAAGTCTGAATACCAACTACTGAGAAGTGCGTAGGAAAGGTGTTCAAATCAAATCGAATGTTATTTGTCACATACACATGGTTAGCAGATGTTAATGCGAGTGTAGCGAAATGCTTGTGCTTCTAGTTCCGACAATGCAGTAATAACCAACAAGTAATCCAGCTAACAATTCCAAAACTACTACATTATAGACAGAAGTGTAAGGGGATAAGAATATGTACATAAAGATATATGAGTGAGTGATGGTACAGAGCGGCATAGGCAATATACAGTAGATGGTATTGAGTGCAGTATATACATATGAGATGAGTATGTAAACAAAGTGGCATAGTTAAAGTGGCTAGTGATACATGTATTACATAAAGATACAGTAGATGATATAGAGTACAGTATATACATATACATATGAGATGAATAATGTAGGGTATGTAAACATTATATTAGGTAGCATTGTTTAAAGTGGCTAGTGATATATTTTACATCATTTCCCATCAATTCCCATTATTAAAGTGGCTGGAGTTGAGTCAGTGTGTTGGCAGCAGCCACTCAATGTTAGTGGTGGCTGTTTAACAGTCTGATGGCCTTGAGATAGAAGCTGTTTTTCAGTCTCTCGGTCCCAGCTTTGATGCACCTGTACTGACCTCGCCTTCTGGATGATAGCGGGGTGAACAGGCAGTGGCTCGGGTGGTTGTTGTCCTTGATGATCTTTATGGCCTTCCTGTGACATCGGGTGGTGTAGGTGTCCTGGAGGGCAGGTAGTTTGCCCCCGGTGATGCGTTGTGCAGACCTCACTACCCTCTGGAGAGCCTTACGGTTGTGGGCGGAGCAGTTGCCGTACCAGGCGGTGATACAGCCCGACAGGATGCTCTCGATTGTGCATCTGTAGAAGTTTGTGAGTGCTTTTGGTGACAAGCCAAATTTCTTCAGCCTTCTGAGGTTGAAGAGGCGCTGCTGCGCCTTCTTCACGATACTGTCTGTGTGGGTGGACCAATTCAGTTTGTCTGTGATGTGTACGCCGAGGAACTTAAAACAGGGGGGTGTTCCCTCTGCTGTTTCCTGAAGTCCACAATCATCTCCTTAGTTTTGTTGACGTTGAGTGTGAGGTTATTTTCCTGACACCACACTCCGAGGGCCCTCACCTCCTCCCTGTAGGCCGTCTCGTCGTTGTTGGTAATCAAGCCTACCACTGTTGTGTCGTCCGCAAACTTGATGATTGAGTTGGAGGCGTGCGTGGCCACGCAGTCGTGGGTGAACAGGGAGTACAGGAGAGGGCTCAGAACGCACACTTGTGGGGCCCCAGTGTTGAGGATCAGCGGGGTGGAAATGTTGTTGCCTACCCTCACCACCTTGGGGCGGCCCGTCAGGAAGTCCAGTACCCAGTTGCACAGGGCGGGGTCGAGACCCAGGGTCTCGAGCTTGATGACGAGCTTGGAGGGCACTATGGTGTTAAATGCCGAGCTGTAGTCGATGAACAGCATTCTCACATAGGTATTCCTCTTGTCCAGATGGGTTAGGGCAGTGTGCAGTGTGGTTGAGATTGCATCGTCTGTGGACCTATTTGGGCGGTAAGCAAATTGGAGTGGGTCTAGGGTGTCAGGTAGGGTGGAGGTGATATGGTCCTTGACTAGTCTCTCAAAGCACTTCATGATGACGGAAGTGAGTGCTACAGGGCGGTAGCCGTTTAGCTCAGTTACCTTAGCTTTCTTGGGAACAGGAACAATGGTGGCCCTCTCTTAATTTCCTAAGTCGGAATCGGCCCCCAAAAGAGTTGTGCCATTTACTGGCACACAATGCCAGAGAGACAGTCATGTGCTCACTTCATTCAATAGATCAACACAATAGCTGCACCATGTTTGGTTAAGTTTGGGTGTGGATACACTTGAGTTGGATCTTGTTTGCTCCTGTCACATGGGAGCCACCTCCAGACTGGTTATATGCCCGCAGGTTACGTTACTGCTACCAGTAAACACTGATGTGTTTATTTTTCATCAGCAGTATTAGTCAGCTATCTTCTACCAATATTATTTGTCAGACCGTAATAGGAGGGAAAGTTTGGGAAAATGTTGAGAAAAATAGTATTGTAATTCATGTGGCATGTATTCTGTTAACAAGACCAAAATCATAAGAGGTATGATAATTCAAGGCAATGTACATTTATTTACTGACCTTCACGATTGTTTCCACTGTATGGTTTCTGAAATGGCCTTTAAATGTAACATTATTTCTGAGTTTGTGAATGTATGAGAAGTGAGCCAAGGGCAATCTTAGTGGGCGCAAAACTTAGTGCACAGCCAATTTGCAGTTGGATCAACTATGTATGTATTAGGCAATGGCATTTGCATTTAGGAACATGCCTAAAATGTTCATGAGATCACACCAACTTGTGGTTTGTGTATTCCAAAGTTGAGCAATAGAGGTTATTAAATACACACATAACTCATTGTTCTCATAGCATTGACAGTAAACCATGCCCATATATGTGCACGCACACACAAACACACACACACACACACACACGCACGCACGCACGCACGCACGCACGCACGCACGCTTTATTGTGGATGCCGATGTTGACAGTTAGCCTTTGAGTTGTGTAGGTGAATACCCATGACTAGGAATAGGCCTTGTGTAGGCACAGCTGTAGGAGGCTAGCTGGACTGTGTGTGTAGAGTGTTAAACTGGTTGTGTGCAGAGCCGGGACGTGGGTGCTGTCTGGACATGATATCAGATATGTGAGAGGTCTCCCTACATGCTCTCACAAGAAAAGAGGCACCACATCTCACTTGCATGTTCTCTCACTTATAGGATGGGGGGGTAAGTGATGTGTGAAGATGTCAGGGAAGATGGTAGAGTCTTTTCCAGAGTTTCTGATTGATTAATGAATGTAACTAGAGTTTCACATTATTATTTCACGTTTCGAATAGTGAACATGGGAACTTCCCCTTCTTCAACCAAGGAGTGTTCTAGCTACCTACAATTTGTTTTAATACTTTTGAGTAATTGCTTTTTAATCTTTGAATATCACATTCAAATTAAACTTCTGGACTTGAACAGTGTTAGTATGCATATGTCTGTGTAACAAACTATCTTAATAAATTCAATTGGAATACATCCATTTTAAGTGGGAGTTTTTGCATGGAGCAATCCGCTCAGATATGATGTAAAATGGGGTAGTGTGCATTGACACTAGCTGCGCATTGACACTAAACAAAGACAAAACTTGTACTTTGGCAAGTTCACTAAACTTCACTTCATTCTTGGTGACAAATGGTTATCCTATGAGGCTTAAGAAAGTGTTATTTGAATCAACTGAAATACATTTTGGTATTTTTTTTTAACCTTTATTCAACTAGGCAAGTCAGTTAAGAACAAATTCTTATTTTCAATGACTGCCTAGGAACAGTGGGTTAACTGCCTGTTCAGGGGCAGAACGACAGAGTTGTACTTTGTCAGCCCAGGGATTTGAACTTGCAACCTTCCTGTTACTCGTCCAACGCTCTAACCACTAGGCTACCCTGCCGCAGCCACTTAACTAAGTGTTAAGTGTTCTTTCAAAACTTGGCCAATATAATTATCTACTACTCACTATAATTAAATATCAACTGTCAATAAAAGCGTCATAAAAAAATTAAGCTTTTATTAAAATGTCATAAAGCCATTTTCCATTTGAAAATCACAGAAAGGCTGACAATGTAATTTAACTAAAGTAATTATGATGAATAAGTTACACGGGTATATGGCATGCCGATGACTTGCACAGCTTAAGTTACAGCAAACAGCACAGCATGTCGCACTGCCAATGATATATTCAGAGCTCAGACTTTGTAACAAGACCGAAATTCGATTAGAACATTTTGTTTTACAATAACCCTGTTGCTTCACATGTCTATTCAAAATGTTAATAATTCAACAACAGAATTCTTAAATTGATCTTCATTTTTCATTGTGTTATACAATATCAATCAATAGAAGAAGAGGTCTAAAATTATTCAGAGAACATATACACAACCCTTTTGTTTGAGAAATAACATTGCGCACATGCCAAAATTGACTCCATCTTTGTGTGTCCGTCATCAGTACAACAACTTGAAAAGGGCTGCCTTATTATCTTCAGTGAATATACAGTGAATATGAATTGTATTACAAGTACAGTAGTCTAATGTTTTTAAAAAATAAAATACAAAATACAAAAACTATAAACTAACTATACTATAAACTATAAACTATACAAATATAGTTTAGAATAAACCATATAGAGTGCCTTCAGAAAGTATTCACACCCCAGTGTGTGGTGAAAGTAGACTAAACCAGTTTTTCTTCTAGGATTTTGCCTGTGCTTAGCTCCATTTTATTTGTTTATATTTGAATATTTGTATTCTGTACAGGCTTTCTTCTTTTCACTCTGTCAATTAGGTTAGTATTGTGGAGTAACTACAATGTTGTTGATCCATCCTCAGTTTTCTCCGATCACAGCCATTAAACTCTGTTTTAAAGTCACCATTGGCCTCATTGTGAAATTCCTAAGCAGTTTCCTTCTACTCTGGCAACTGAGTTAGGACGGATGCCTCTATCTGTGTAGTGACTGGGTGTATTGATACACCATCCAACATGTAATTAATAACTTCACCATGCTCTGCTTTTTTACCGATCTACAAATAGGTAGAGGTATTCATTAAAAAACTGTGTTAAACATTATTATTGCACACAGAGTTAGTCCATGCAACTTATTATGTGACTTGGTAAGATCTTTTTTAATCCTAAAATTATTTAGACTTGTAATAACAAAGGGGTTGAAAACTTATTGACTCAAGACATTTCAGATTTTACATTTTTATTCATTTGTAAATGTTTTGAAAAAACATCATTCCACTTTGACAATATGGGGTATTGGGTGTAGGCCAGTGACAATGAAAACTCAATGTTATCCATTTTAAATTCAGGCTGTAACAACAAAATGTGGAAAAAGTCAAGGGGTGTGAATACTTTGAAGGCAGTGTACATGTCGCTTTGGCCACAGAAAAAGAAATAAACAATAATCGAGGCACAAACAGATCCCTTGATAGACATACAACAAAACATAATTACGATAGCTGCTACACCATTACATTCAACCTTATATGCATATTCATAGAACATTTATTTAACCTTTATTTAACTAGGCAAGTCAGTTAAGAACAAATTCTTATTTACAATGACGGCCTACCCCGGCCAAACCCAGATGACGCTGGGCCAATTGTGCGCCACCCTATGGGACTATGGGACCCAATTAACAATTGTCCTTTTCGATAGAGTTAAAATGCAGTAACCACAATGACTGGTATTCCAGTTGAGCTGCAAGCTGGTCAGCAGGACAATGCATTACGAAGCACAACAGTAAAGGCAATCTTAGCTATTCCATAAAATCAAGAAAAAAATACATTCTACATCGAAACTCCAGGCACCATTTTTCATCTACCTATCAATTGAGAATTGTTGCTATTTTGATCCATTCAAATTTTCAAAAAGTAAACATAAAATGTAAAGATCTTGATGAAAATGTATATTTTCTTTAGTTTCTCATCAACATTTTAATGAATTTCAACCACTTTAAAATGGACATACAGCAATCATTTAAAAGCTCACTACATTAAATAACACATGATTTAAAATCACATTTCATAGAGAATGTTTCACACTGGACTATATTTAGTTAGTAACTTACTCTGAAGAGATAGTGATTGTGTCTAAATAGGCATTTGGTATTTGGTAGTCTAAATTCAGTGTACTTGTCTTTAGCTGCCATTTTCCATAAGTCAGACTCTTCCCACACGCCAGCTTCAGAAGCATCTGCATTTACCAAATTTTGTTTGGTTATCCTTAGATATATTCTCAAGACTTGCCCAGAGGGAATTGTTGATATGATGTCAATTTTGTATTTTCGATAAAAAATAAATCAGTAAAATGCACCAAATGGATGTCTTCAGTATTTTACAGATAGAAAGATTTTTTAAAAGTATTTATCTACAACCTGCTCTGTACAAGTCCGGTCCTGGAGTGTCTTAACAAAATGAAACCAAAATATTTAAACTGACTTTATCCAGTGTCCAGAAAAATGGATTTGCGCGATATGGAAATATGAGATATTGCCTCGTTTGTATAATTTAATAAAATATTTTGGAATAATTGTAATACAAAAAAGGATTACATGTGTCTACATTCAACTGGTAAAAGTTGATTGTGAAAATTACACCATGAGGGTGTGGTGCCTAACCTTATGGTGCTGGAGCCGCCACCTCAAAAGCATTCTCATTTGGTAACCCCAAGATCATTCACAGTATGTAAAAATGTCCACTATTCAGACTCTGTAAACACCACACTTGCTGAGTATCAGGCTTGAATTAAAAAATCTGCTATGTTACATTGATCGCAATTATCATCTGTGCAATCGACAGCTTTCCACTTTGCAGATGGATACAGAGCTGATCCATTACAATTTGCAGAACAACACTTTCACCCAGAGGGAACGCTTGATTTAAATACTGGCACCCCTCTCAACCAAAAGCTTGCACAACAATGCACATTGATGGCACAAGAGCCAAGGCAGGAGCGGCTGCTCCAAATTAGAGATGTTCGCTGTCTGTCCACCAGTGTAGCGACTGTCAGTGCACATCACTCAGTGCCACCTGTTTAATGACCAGAAATGACCTTCAGGTGGCCGGTACCATTAGCAACTTTTGCTAGGTTGGGGTAGTGAAGCCCCATTGACTCCATCTCCAACCCCTTCCCTTTCGATAAAATGGCAATTGATTCAATCCTCAGTGTCAGGCTGGACCCCCAGCATGATGTGGAGCTCTTCGGCCGAGTAGCCCAGAAGGTTCTGCAGGTCGCAGACGAAGCGGTAGACGTAGCGTTTGCCCGATGTCTTGTGGATTATGTTCTTGTCGTAATAGTATCGCAGGCCACGGCTCAGCTTCTCATAATTCATCTTGGGTTTGTTCTTCCTGCGTCCCCAGCGTCTAGCCACCTGGGGGAGAGAGAGAATGATAAACACCAATGGAAAACAGAACCGTTTACTTCATATTGATGTTCTCTGATAGCTCGTGTTGAATACTTTTCTGGTCCTGTAAACCCTTTTGGCATATCCTCCACAACCTGATATACACATATTGTATGAGGACAATTGACACTCACTTCATCTGGGTCGGTGAGTTTGAACTCCCAGCCGTCTCCAGTCCAGCTGATGATGGCCTGACAACTCTTATCAGTCAGGAGCTCCAGCAGGAACTGCCACAGCTGGATAGGACCACTTCCTGTTGAGAGGAAAAAAGAGGCAGAAGGCGATCAAAAGGCATTGTTTGCTTATACTCAACTGCAGTGTACTGTTTTGAACTGGGGTTGAAAGAAAGATGGATAGTATTCCATACAAGATGAGATGTGTTTGATTGTGTCACCGGGTTCATGAACTCACCAGTAAAGCCAGCCAGCACTGCAGCAGCTATGACAGGCTTTCCCAATTCCACAGGCTCGTTCCTCTCCTGGACGTAGTCCTTGAAGGACAGGCCCTGCTTCTCCAGACTCAGTGGGCTGCTGTTGTACTCGTCCTCAAAGCTGTCGTGGGACGGCACCCTCTGGTTGTCCGCCAGGGAGGATTGGCTGCCCCAGGAGTGCAGCATGGACTCTGGCCCCTCGATGCTATCCACACTCTCCAATGAACACAAACTCTGGTCCTGGGACAAGACTGTGGTTAAACAAAAAAGAAGAATGTTTAGTTCACCTGAAACTGGATTAGGTTTAGGAACTATCACTGAAACCAAACACCTTTTAGGAATCGCTTACGTGTTGCCTTGTTTTTTTTTTTTTTTTTTTTTCTCTAATGTGACTTTGATCGAAAATTAACACTAATTAACATTGATTAATAGTTTATAGTCAACAGTGGGTTTGCCTACTCACAGGCTTTGGAGAGGTGCCCTGTGCCTGGGTTGCTCCTGACATAGCCGACGTTGACCGTGCTCAGCTGGGGCTTGGAGAACATGGAGAACTCCCGATCTGGAGTCAGCAGGGCGGTCTTGTCTGAGGTCTCAAACAGCTCTCTAAGCAGACTGTCGTTGTTGTCAGGCACCTGCAGGGCACACTGGGTCTCCTCCAGACTAAAGCCTGCAGAAAGAAAAGAAGAACAAACAAACGCCCACTTAGCTCATCTCATCACATCTACCTCAGAGACATCTCTGGACAGCTTAAGGCTTCTGTTGTTCAAATGAAGCTGAAGCCAAACTGTTTTGTCTATCTGATGTTTAATTAGATTTGAAGCCTCTGGTGGTTAGTTTGTTTTTCTAATGGACACTCACCGCTAGAGCTCATCCAGTTAGTTACGGAGGGCACAACACTGCTGAGGCTTATGGATTCTTCTTTCTCTTGACACTCTGGAAGAGAACAATGGAGGACAAAAGTCAGGAACCAGCAGAAATAATGTTATTTGATTTTAGCGTGTATCTTTAAGCCAAAGGGTACAGTAATTCCACAGGACAAAAAAAACATTTCCACCCAAATATAACATTTTGATAGGTGTCAGAAACCTACTCTTTCCGCCATCTGCCTTCCACACAAACACCATCTGACTAAACCGTTCCAATGCCATTGTTACCTTTCATCATCTGGTCCAGGTGCTCCCACAGGATGTCGCCCACAAAGTCTGGAGCCAGGTCCAGGAAGCTCTCCTTACCCAGGTCATACAGCTCCTGGCCGTTCATGTCAAACTTAAAGAAATGGACGTTGGCCAGGCTGAACTCACTGGCCGCCCAGTGCAGCCACTGCATCACATGCTGCTTGGTCCACTTACGAGGGTCTGTGAAAGAGAGAAAGTAAAAAGATATAAGGCTTAATATAATTTCAAATTACTAAAAATTTCAAGCACAATTCTATGGACACCTCACCAAAATACACCAGTCTTCATCTTGATTTGACTTAACTAGGCTTACTTTTTAGTGATTAAAGAAAACTCGAAAATGAGCCCAAAATGTCTTTGACCTCCAATCCAAATTGGGTACAGAATTAGCAGGAAATACAGCAAGGAAACAAGCACAAAGTTAACTTAATATCATCCTTGTAATTTAAAAAAATAGAATGGAAATTAAGAAAAAGGGAGGACGATAAGTGATAGAATGAGCAGGTGTAGAAGGTGACTCACTGTTGGAGATGCCATAGCAACGTTGGACCTTGGAGAAGCCACTGAAACTGTCCTTCAGGGCCTGACTCATCACTGCCTTACTGCAAGGGGTCAACAGGGGAACAGAGCAGGGGCCCATGTCTGGAGAGAAAAAACAAATGTTTGCTTACTCTATGAATCAACCATTCTAGACCTTTCTTGTGTCATAACATAGTTTAATGTTTCCACAGCACCCGCACCCCTCCTCAACCCAACCCCCCAAAAATAATAAATAATAATTTTAAAAAACTTTTGTGAACTAACACTCACACTTGACTTTGCTACTTTATTGAGGAAAAATATATTTACTATGACTGTGATATGTGGTTGTTCCACCTAGCTATCTTAAGATCAATGTACTAACTGTAAGTTGCTCTGGATAAGAGTGTCTGCCAAAAGCCCCAAAATAAATGTTAAACCATATATATTTAAATAGGGTTCAGGTAGACTAAAATGGCTAACTGCCATGGACCTGGATGGGAGTTTCACTTACAACGTTTGGGTTCAGGATAATTGTTAATCAAAAACTATTTAACCACAAATCAACACTTGTTTTTCCGTTAATCATTAATTAAAAATAATTTGTATGCCAGCAATCAGTTGATCTACATTGTTAACTTTGTGACATAATGTCTGGCTAATAACTGACTAATAGAGTTGTGAAGAGTTTGGTCTGACTTTGGGCTAGGGTGATTAGTTGGTATAGGTGTTATGAAAGTGACTGGTGTAAAGTAGAGGGCTCTCTCTAGTGATGTGACACTCATTCGTAGGGTGTGGTGGTGGCATACCGTGTGAGAAACAGTTGAGGCCAGAGGGCACCTCCTGAAGAGACTGGTCATCGTCTGAGGGGAGGAAGTATCCAGAGAACAGAGACATGGGATCTTCAAACAGGTCAAAGGCTGCCTGCCGCTGTAGAGGACAAACACATAGGAAAACAACACACTGTTAGTTAATAAAAAAAGACACAAATTGTTTTCTTTGGCCTGATCATTTGAGAAAGCCCCATACTACTGTATGTCTACATAATTGGATAAATTAGGTGAGACAAGTATAGCCCTGTCCTGATGACCAACAGCTGATCACCCATAGATACTGTGAATCATTTAGGAAAAACTTAATTCACTTCTTCAAACAGAGTCTTATAAGATAACAGAGCAGGCAAAAGCAAAGAGAGAAAAAATGCTTTATGTGGGCACTCCCTTTCAGCAGAACCAATCTGTCATCATTAGTCAAACACATCAGGCTTTTCATATTCTCCCAGCCAGGCTGGACAACCATATATGGTGTTCCTGTTCCGTAGCGTAGCAGACCTAGAATCTTCCCTTGAGGCAGCTGGCATCCGTTCAGCTCTGAGCAGTTCAGCTCTGAGGGTTCACACAAACAGCTTGGGCGGCTGCTTTGTGAGAAGAAAACAAACTCCACCCACTCCTCCCCCTCCATCAGCCTCTCTCTCTTTTCCCTCTCTCTCATCCCCTCTTCAAATCAAGTTAGGGAAACCAGACTCTTCTTCACAATTTGATTAGCTAAGATGGAGCCCCTTTGAGACGAGCTCACTGTTTGAAACTACACTGTACCCATCTCAACATTAGCCCTTTACAGATGCAGATGAGACTTCTAATGACGTTATACTACCAAGCCGCACATGAAACCTTAACAAATCACTAGGACATTGATAGTAGTGATGTACGCTAAAGTGGCATAAGTCTAATACTGTAAGGCACTTATGATTTTTTATTTAAAAAAATTGAGGGCTAACTCCCCACACTCGAGGTGGAGAAAGAAACACCATCTCCTTTGATCCATAAAGTGTTTAATGATTCATCTATTCGTCCTTAGAAAAGGTAGGCTGCCACAAACAGGGCCCTCAAGGTCCCGAGAGCCTTTTTTCTTCCTAGTTGCCAAGGGGACTAATTACTTTTGTGGCAGTAGAGAAGGTGGAAAAGACAGAGACTCTCGTCCATCAGCTCCCCAATTATCCTCACGTTTAATATGTTTGGCTTTATCATCTTTCCTTTCATCTCTTCTCTTATGGAGAAGGAGAATAGCAGCCCCGAGTGTGCTGCGAGACATGCTAGATTTGAAAATAAATCTCTGCTGACATTTGATCTTTGGAAATGTGCATTCTTAACTAAGTAGCCTCGAGTAAAGGGTGGTCCAACTCCAGTCCTTGAGAGCAATTTGGTGTGCAGGCTTTTGATCCAGCCTTGCATTATCAGTTGTGATACAGTAGTCCTATATGTACTATACACAACCATCTCCAGCATTACAATGTATGCAATTGTCCTACTCATCTACTGTAGTAGTGGCACAGCCTTGTGAAGTATCACCTTGAGGCTGGACCGGTAGCAAGTCGACAGAGGGGCCACTTGGTCCATGCTGAGGTCACACATCAGGAATCTATAGGTCAATTCAACAGAAAAACTTTATGAGTAACACTAATACATATAAGTAATGACATCACACTGGATGGAAATTAGTATAATATCTTTCTCTAATGGTTGTAATACATTTTACTATAATGATATTTAATTATATGCAGCCTTTATATGAACTGTTCTCCTAAATAGTAACAACTGCAACAACTACATATTATATTACAATGTCTTATTATATACCGAGCACATAATGGCTTAATAGAGCCTGAATTGCTAGACTATTAAATGATAATACATAATATGCATAAAGCCTGCACATTGAATTCAATAGTCTAATGGACACCTATTCAAAGCAACCTGAACATATTGATATGGCTAGCTTGGGGAATTACTTACCATGACATCACAAATTGCTGAGATAGAAAAAACGCATAATTGTCTCATCGGTCAAAAATGTAATGTTTCTCCGAAATGACTCGGCCCCTCGTCATAGTGCACAGTGGTTCCTCATATTAGATTAGCGGCCGCAAATTCAATAGTGTTTCCATTGATATATTCAATAATTCGTAAAGATTAATATCAGTGTTAAATTAATAATTACCCCACCATAAACCATGGAATGGATTTATCTTTGCGAATTCCACCCCCCAAAATGTTTTCGAAAATATTATGCAGAACAAAAACAAACTATTAAAGTCGCTCTGGATAAGAGCGTCTGCTAAATGACTTAAATGTAAATGTAATGTAATGTATTGAGTCAAATGCCACATTGACAGATTGTCTGGGAATATATCAAAGAACGGTGGAAGATAAACAAATAAGGGAACAACCTACCTACCTGTTGAATTGATCGGCGGCTTCTTAAAACAGCAACAGTGTAAATTACAATCCTTTTCGATATGGAAAAATTATCCTATTCAATATTGTATGTTCACAAGCCTTTTGTAGCCTACTTTCCAGATACAGTAGTGACCAGTGTAAAATGCAATCAAAACAATGCAGTCGTGTTTGTCCGTGTGTGAGTGTGTGGCGAGTGTATCCAGTCAACGAGGAAGTGCAGCTCTTTTTGCTGTTGCTCATAGCGCGCTGTGTTGCACATTCAGTGGGAGGAGCGAGCAGTAAACAAATGGCCAGCAGCAGTGCGTGGATAAAATCTCTCAAGCCAAGCCAAGCCAGGGGGGGGGAAATACTTCTAACAAACTGTGTTGTGATAACTGCGTTGTTTGCTATAAAATGTTTCATATGCCTTACCACCGTGATATATGGGCCTAAGGCCAGAACAACAAGAAGACACAGTGGCAGAATACATTCAACCATACCTTTGTTTCATCACAAAACCGGAGAGTCCACAGAGCGAATTGCATGTAACAAACAGTTAGATGACCTAACATGGTCAATCAAGATAATGTTAAGGGCAGTTTTGGACTAATAAACAACTATTGATTTATAGTGTGTGTGTGTGTGTGTGTGTGTGTGTGTGTGTGTGTGTGTGCGTTCGTGCAAGTAGAAGTCAGAAGTTTACATACACCTTAGCCAAAGACATTCAAACTCCGTTTTTCACAATTCCTGACATTTAATCCTAGTAAAAATTATTCCCTGTCTTAGGTCAGTTAGGATCACCACTTTCTTTTAAGAATGTGAAACGTCAGAATAATAGTCGAGAGAATGATTTATTTCAGCTTTTATTTCTTTCATCACATTCCCAGTGGTTCAGAAGTTTACATACACTCAATTAGTATTTGGTAGCATTGCCTTTAAATTGTTTAACTTGGGTCAAACGTTTCAGATGGCCTTCCACAAGCTTCCCACAATAAAATGGGTGAATTTTGGCCCATTCCTCCTGACAGAACTGGTATAACTCAGTTAGGTTTGTAGGCCTCCTTGCTCGCACACGCTTTTTCTGTTCTGCCCACACATTTTCTATAGGATTGAGGTCAGGGCATTGTGATGGCCACTCTAATACCTTGACTTTGTTGTCACTTTGTTAACACGTAAGTGTGTGTGTGTGTGTGCTTGGTCTGTGTTCAGTAGAGAACAACATTGTTTAAAGTTCAGATAGAAATGAATTGTCTAGATATGATATTTTTTGTCTCTCTGTCAAGTAGGTCTAGCAATTAATCATATCACCTCTATTCATTACATAGGGACTACTAGTATCTTCAATGTGTATATTGTCATCCACCTGAACCCAACTCTGTTGATGCTGTGCTGTATTGAAGGTTTTTGTTGAAGCTGGGTTGTGTTCATTAAACAAGCAAGTTCCGATAGTATTATACCTCCTGTTTCACTGTGTTTTCTTACATGTTGTGCCTTCTGAACATTACCTTGTCCCTTATTGACTTCTTCTCTGTCCGTCTCTGTAGAGGCCTATTGTTATTATTGCTGTATTGATGATGCTGTCTTCTGTTGTTATTTCCCCAGTGGCCTGGCTGCCTGGGCCGGGTTGTGAGGTGGTGGTGGTGGTCTCTGTGCGCTGGTTTAGGTGGAGAGGCAGAGGCTGGAGGAGTGGCTTTGGGTGTTGAGGTGGTGCCCGTGCCAGACCATGCCAGGGGCCAGAGAGGGCTGAGTAGATAGCAGCTGAGGCGCTCTGCTTTGCCCTCCCTACAGACACTGGTAGGAGGCAGCCTCAGCAATGGCAACAGACCCTGGAACAGGTGAGGAATGGATGAGGGGAGACGACACAGAGAAATACACAAATGGACGTGGTACAGGACTGTACTACAGCAAGCAGGCCTCCCCAAACACGCACACACACACACACACACACACACACACACACACACACACACACACACACACACACACACACACACACACACACACACACACACACACACACACACACACACACACACACACACACACACACACACACACACACACACACACACTACCTTTTAGGCAAGGCTCATTCCATTGGAAATGAAATGTGTAGGCATATTTGATCCGACCCCCTTTTGAGAAACAGTTGACTCAGTCTCCAACTACGATAAGACAGTCATATCTTATTCTTTCCCTTCCTGACTGTGATTTACATTTTAGTAATTTAGCAGATTCTCTTATCCAGAGCAACTTACAGGAGCACATCAGCAGATGTTTTACCTTGTCGACTCTGGGATTCAAACCAGCAACATTTCGGTTACATGTGACTGAGGAGGAGTAGATATTATTTACCTTGTCTAAAATATTTCCCCCGAGGGGTAACAAGGTATGGCAACACAGATAGTAGGAGAGATATCTTCCACTGTTCTGTTCTCGCCACAACATGTTCTTCCACACTCTCCCTCCCTCCCTCACGCACACACGCACGCACACACACACATATACACACACACATTCTCACACACTCCTCGCTGCTGCAGATCTTAGCGTGTACCAGTCTGTTTGTGCCATCATGCCAACTCCTTGTCACTCATGGTGATGCCAAATGTTTGGGTTGACAATGACATCAATGGAGTTGGCAAGAGCACAAATCTATGACCAGGCTACAGACACCTAGGCTTATTCCTGTAACCAACTCACACTGTACCCCATACACACACACTAACCCCACTACCTGTATGTGCCCCTAGGAGCAGTAACTGTGTGGGTCTCTCGGCCCTGCCCCTCTTGGCCCTCATCATGCCGGAACCTGTCCATCACTCCTGGATCCCTGACCTCCCATTGGACAGCAGCCTGCTGTTTGAGTTCCTACTCTTCCTCTACCTGCTTGTGGTACTGTTCATTCAGTCCACCAACATCTAATGGACTGTGTGGTGGTATCCTTACAGCCACCCTGCCACATCCACGTCTCTGGTGGGTTTTAGTACAGACACACACACATTACACTAATATCTACGTAGGAGACTCTGCTAGCTAGCCAACAGCTAACAGCTAACAGCTAACAGCTAACAGCTAGCCAACGTCACCACACGTCTACTGATTCGAATTCAATCACCGGTCAGGTAGTATCACATTTTCATTTCATTTCATTACAGTACAACGGTTTGATTTGTTTGATCGTAGCTAGCTACATAGCTAGCTACATAGCCGTCTTTGTTTCAAAGATAATTGTGTAGTCTAGAGCGATTTCCTAGGTTAGCTAGCCAGCTATTGTCGTTCTTTTAACGCAACGTAACGTAAACAACACTGCTAGCTAGCCAGCTAGCCCCGAATAGTAGCACTGTAGAAACTATTACACTCAACGGAACGACTTGATTAGTGTAGTGTCAACAACGCAGCTACTGCCAGCTAGCCTACTTTAGCAGTACTGTATCATTTTAATCATTTTAGTCAATAAGATTCTTGCTACGTAAGCTTAACTTTCTGAACATTCGAGACGTGTAGTCCACTTGTCATTCCAATCTCCTTGCATTAGCGTAGCCTTTTCTGTAGCCTGTCAACTATGTGTCTGTCTATCCCTGTTCTCTCCTCTCTGCACAGACCATACAAACGCTCCACACCGCGTGGCCGCGACCACCCTGATCTGGTGGTCCCAGCGCGTACGACCCACGTGGAGTTCCAGGTCTCCGGTAGCCTCTGGAACTGCCGATCTGCGGCCAACAAGGCAGAGTTCATCTCAGCCTATGCCTCCCTCCAGTCCCTTGACTTCTTGGCACTGACGGAAACATGGATCACCACAGATAACACTGCTACTCCTACTGCTCTCTCCTCGTCCGCCCACGTGTTCTCGCACACCCCGAGAGCTTCTGGTCAGCGGGGTGGTGGCACCGGGATCCTCATCTCTCCCAAGTGGTCATTCTCTCTTTCTCCATCTGTCTATCGCCTCCTTTGAATTCCATGCTGTCACAGTTACCAGCCCTTTCAAGCTTAACATCCTTATCATTTATCGCCCTCCAGGTTCCCTCGGAGAGTTCATCAATGAGCTTGATGCCTTGATAAGCTCCTTTCCTGAGGACGGCTCACCTCTCACAGTTCTGGGCGACTTTAACCTCCCCACGTCTACCTCTGACTCATTCCTCTCTGCCTCCTTCTTTCCACTCCTCTCCTCTTTTGACCTCACCCTCTCACCTTCCCCCCCTACTCACAAGGCAGGCAATACGCTTGACCTCATCTTTACTAGATGCTGTTCTTCCACTAACCTCATTGCAACTCCCCTCCAAGTCTCCGACCACTACCTTGTATCCTTTTCCCTCTCGCTCTCATCCAACACTTCCCACACTGCCCCTACTCGGATGGTATCGCGCCGTCCCAACCTTCGCTCTCTCTCCCCCGCTACTCTCTCCTCTTCCATCCTATCATCTCTTCCCTCTGCTCAAACTTTCAAAAAATCTCCTGATTCTGCCTCCTCAACCCTCCTCTCCTCCCTTACTGCATCCTTTGACTCTCTATGTCCCCTATCCTCCAGGCCGGCTCGGTCCTCCCCTCCCGCTCCGTGGCTCGACGACTCATTGCGAGCTCACAGAACAGGGCTCCGGGCAGCCGAGCGGAAATGGAGGAAAACTCGCCTCCCTGCGGACCTGGCATCCTTTCACTCCCTCCTCTCTACATTTTCCTCCTCTGTCTCTGCTGCTAAAGCCACTTTCTACCATTCTAAATTCCAAGCATCTGCCTCTAACCCTAGGAAGCTCTTTGCCACCTTCTCCTCCCTCCTGAATCCCCCCCCCCCCCCTCCCTCTCTGCAGATGGCTTCGTCAACCATTTTGAAAAGAAGGTCGACGACATCCGATCCTCGTTTGCTAAGTCAAACGACACCGCTGGTTCTGCTCACACTGCCCTACCCTATGCTCTGACCTCTTTCTCCCCTCTCTCTCCAGATGAAATCTCGCGTCTTGTGACGGCCGGCCGCCCAACAACCTGCCCGCTTGACCCTATCCCCTCCTCTCTTCTCCAGACCATTTCCGGAGACCTTCTCCCTTACCTCACCTCGCTCATCAACTCATCCCTGACCGCTGGCTACGTCCCTCCCGTCTTCAAGAGAGCGAGAGTTGCACCCCTTCTGAAAAAACCTACACTCGATCCCTCCGATGTCAACAACTACAGACCAGTATCCCTTCTCTCTTTTCTCTCCAAAACTCTTGAGCGTGCCGTCCTTGGCCAGCTCTACCGCTATCTCTCTCAGAATGACCTTCTTGATCCAAATCAGTCAGGTTTCAAGACTAGTCATTCAACTGAGACTGCTCTTCTCTGTATCACGGAGGCGCTCCGCACTGCTAAAGCTAACTCTCTCTCCTCTGCTCTCATCCTTCTAGACCTATCGGCTGCCTTCGATACTGTGAACCATCAGATCCTCCTCTCCACCCTCTCCGAGTTGGGCATCTCCGGCGCGGCCCACGCTTGGATTGCGTCCTACCTGACAGGTCGCTCCTACCAGGTGGCGTGGCGAGAATCTGTCTCCTCACCACGCGCTCTCACCACTGGTGTCCCCCAGGGCTCTGTTCTAGGCCCTCTCTTATTCTCGCTATACACCAAGTCACTTGGCTCTGTCATAACCTCACATGGTCTCTCCTATCATTGCTATGCAGACGACACACAATTAATCTTCTCCTTTCCCCCTTCTGATGACCAGGTGGCGAATCGCATCTCTGCATGTCTGGCAGACATATCAGTGTGGATGACGGATCACCACCTCAAGCTGAACCTCAGCAAGACAGAGCTCCTCTTCCTCCCGGGGAAGGACTGCCCGTTCCATGATCTCGCCATCACGGTTGACAACTCCATTGTGTCCTCCTCCCAGAGCGCTAAGAACCTTGGCGTGATCCTGGACAACACCCTGACGTTCTCAACTAACATCAAGGCGGTGTCCCGTTCCTGTAGGTTCATGCTCTACAACATCCGCAGAGTACGACCCTGCCTCACACAGGAAGCGGCGCAGGTCCTAATCCAGGCACTTGTCATCTCCCGTCTTGATTACTGCAACTCGCTGTTGGCTGGGCTCCCTGCCTGTGCCATTAAACCCCTACAACTCATCCAGAACGCCGCAGCCCGTCTGGTGTTCAACCTTCCCAAGTTCTCTCACGTCACCCCGCTCCTCCGCTCTCTCCACTGGCTTCCAGTTGAAGCTCGCATCCGCTACAAGACCATGTTGCTTGCCTACGGAGCTGTGAGGGGAACGGCACCTCAGTACCTCCAGGCTCTGATCAGGCCCTACACCCAAACAAGGGCACTGCGTTCATCCACCTCTGGCCTGCTCGCCTCCCTACCACTGAGGAAGTACAGTTCCCGCTCAGCCCAGTCAAAACTGTTCGCTGCTCTGGCCCCCCAATGGTGGAACAAACTCCCCCACGACGCCAGGACAGCGGAGTCAATCACCACCTTCCGGAGACACCTGAAACCCCACCTCTTCAAGGAATACCTAGGATAGGGTAAGTAAGGGTAAGTAATCCTTCTCACCAGCATGTGTATTTGTATTTATAATGGATCCCCACTCTTCCTGGGGCCTGGCAAAATTAAGTCAGTTATACAATTTTGAAAACATTACAATACATTAATTACAGAATTCACAACACACTAAGTGTGTGCCCTCAGGCCCATACTCCACTACCACATATCTACAGTACAATGCTAAATCCATGTGTACATGTGTGTATAGTGCGTATGTTATGGTGTGTGTATGCATGTATTTGTGCCTGTGTTTGTGTTACTTCACAGTCCCCGCTGTTCCATAAGGTATATTTTTACCTGCTTTTTAAAATCTGATTCCACTGCTTGCATCAGTTACCTGATGTGGAATAAAGTTCCATGTAGTCATGGCTCTATGTAGTGCTGTGTGCCTCCCATAGTCTGTTCTGGACTTGGGGACTTTGAAGAGACCTCTGATGGCATGTCTTGAGGGGTATGCATGGGTGTCTGAGCTGTGTGCTAGTATTTTAAACAGATAGCTCGGTACCTTCAGCTTGTCAACACCTCTGAGGAAGTCAATCTCTCTTCCACTTTGAGCCATGAAAGATTGACATGCATGTCATTAATGTTCGCTCGCCATGTACTTTTAAGGACCAGTCGTGCTGCCCTGTTCTGAGCAAACTGCAATTTTCCCAAGTCCCTCTTTGTGGCACCTGACCACATGACTGAACCGTAGTCCAGGTGCAACAAAACCAGAGACGGTAGGACCTGCCTTTTTGAAAGTGTTGTTAAGAAGGCAGAGCAGCGCTTTATTATGGACAGACTTATCCCCATCTTAGCCACTGTTCTATCAGTATGTTTTCACCATGACAGTTCACCATGACAGTCACCTCAACTTGCTCAATTTACACATGATTCTTCATTTGTTCCAAATACAATGCTTTTAGTTTTGGAAATATTTAGGACTAACATATGCCTTACTACTCATTCCGAAACTAACTGCAGCTCTTTGTTAAGTGTTGCAGTCATTTCAATCACTGTTATAGCTGACGTGTATGGTGTTGAGTCATCCACATACATAGACACTATGGCCTTACTCAAAGACAGGGGCCTAAACAGCTACTCTGGGGAATTCCTGCCTCTACCTGGATTATGTTTGAGAGGCTTCCATTAAAGAACACCCTCTGTGTTCTGTTAGACAAGTAACTCTTTATCCACATTATAACAGGGGGTGTAAAGCCATAACACGTATGTTTTTCCAGCACCAAACTAGGATCAACAATGTCAAAAGCTGCACTGAAGTCTAACAAGACAGCTCCCACAATCATTTTATCATCAATTTCTCTCAGCCAATCATCAGTCATTTGTGTAAGTGCCGTGCTTGTTGAGTATCCTTCCTTATATACGTGTTGAAAGTCTGTTGTCAATTAGTTTATTGTGAAATAGCATTGGATCTAGTCAAACACTATTTTTTCCTGAAGTTTATTAAGGGTTGGTAACAGGCTGATTGGGGTAGTGGATTGACTAGCTTCCCTCCAGGCCTGAGGGCACACACTTTCAAGTAGGCTTAAATTGAAGATGTGGCAAATAGGAGTGGAAATTTAATCCGCTATTATCCTCAGTAATTTTCCATTCAGATTGTCAGACCCCGGTGGCTTGTCATTGTTGATAGACAACAATACTTTTTTCACCTCTTCCACACGGAATACAAAAGTACAATTCCTGTCTTTCATAATTTGGTCAGATATACAGTACTTGGATTTGTAGTGTCAGCATTTGTTGCTGGCATGTCTTCCCTAAGTTTGTTTTCTTGCCAATGAAAAAGTAATGAAAGTAGTAATGTCGGTGGGTTTTGTGATAAATGAGCCATCTGATTCAATTAATGATGGCGCCGAGTTGGCTTTTCCCCCCAAAATGTCATTTAAGATGCTCCAAAGCTTTTTAGTATCATTCTTTATATAATTTATCTTTGTTTCATAGTATAGTTTATTTTAATTTTTATTTAGCTTAGTCACATGATTTATTTATTTGCAATAAATTTGCCAATCAGTTGGGCTGCCAGACTTATTTGCCATATCTTTTGCCTCATCCCTCTCAACCAGTAGCCAGTAGCCTAGTAGCCAGTAGCCTCTGTGTCTAGCATCACCTAGCCTTACCTTGGCCAGGACCTTGGGACATCCCAGAAGGGATATCCCCCGGCTGTAGCCGTCATCCTTGTTCTTATAGATGGTGACAACGTTTGCATCCCGCCACTGTTGGAGGACGATCTCCCGGTCCCAAACCTCAGTGATGTACGGGTGCAGAAGTAACCTCCCTTTTTAAGTAGCTCTCCTGGGATGCTCTCAGCACCAGGAGTCTAGTTGTTCTTGAGGGAACAGATAGCTGATAACACCTCTTGTAAGGTTGGCGAACGGTTGAGGTCTTGAATGGGTGGACGGATAAGGCAGTTCTTCCAGGATGGAGTGGTCTGTAGGAGAGTGCTGATTGAGTAATGCTTTAAAGTGGTCAGCCCACCTCATTAGGATCTGGTTTTAGTCGTTCAAGAGAGTCAGACCATTAGCTGTTTTCATTGGGGTGATGGAGTGACTTCTAGGGCCATAGCTTTAATTGAATTGTAGAAATTGTTAATGTCTTTTTGTCGGCATAAATGTGGATTTCCTGTGCCTTATTCGGCCACCATTCGTTCTACAGAGAACGCAAGGTTGTTTGCATATCCTTGCACGATGCACACCATTGCTTGGGTATGGTAGCAGATGTGGGGCTGTTAAGAGCAGCCCTATGCGCTTTGTGCATATTGTCCAGTAAGGTTGTGATGGTGTCAGAGTTCTCATCGAACCAGTCCTGATGTTTCCTACGTCTGTAGCCAATGGAGTGGGCTGCTGCCTGATGGAGCACTGAACTAATAGATTCTCATTTCTGGTCCATGGGGTCTTCTGCGCTCAGAAGAGCCTCAGCCTCCCTTAGCCTTTCGAGCCGGATACAGTGCAGACGCCTCTTACTGGACTTCTCTAGGTGTTGGGGGGACGTATTCTCAACTAGAGTTTAGCCAGTATCATACGGTGATCTCTCCAGCATTCTGCACCCCTCATGGCACATGTCAGCAGAACGTCATTAGTGTCAGATGTCTCACTATGACGTAGTCGATCAGTCTCTTGTTCCCAGCTTTGATGCACCTGTACTGACCTTGCCTTCTGGATGATAGCAGGGTGAACAGGTCGTGGCTCGGCTGGTTGATGTCCTTGATGATCTTTTTGGCCTTCTTGTGACATCGGGTGCTGTAGGTGTCCTGGTGGTCTGGTAGTTTGCCCCCGGTGATGCGTTGTGCAGACCTCACTACCCTCTGGAGAACCCTGCGGTTGCGAGCGGTGCAGTTGCCGTACCAGGTGGTCATACAGCCTGACAGGATGCTCTCAATTGTGTATCTGTAAAAGTTTCTGAAAGTTTTTGGGGTCAGCCTCCTGAGGTTGAAAATGCATTGTTGCGCCTTCTTCACCATGCTGCCTGCATGGGTGGATAATTTCAGATCGTCTGTGAAACTTCAAGCTGATCACCTTCTCCACTCCGGTCCCGTCGATGTGGATAGGGCCGTGCTCCCTCTGCTATTTCCTGAAGTCCACGATTAGCTCCTTTGTTTTTTTTAGATTGATTGAGAGGTTAATTTCCTGGCACCACTCTCCCAGGGCCTCACCTCCTCCCTATAGGCTGTCTTGTCATTGTTGGTAATTAAGCCTACTACTGTTGTGTCGTCTGCAAACTTGATGATTGAGTTGGAGGCGTACATGGCAATGCAGTCATGTGTGGCACAGGGAGTACAGGAGGGGGCTGAGCATACACCCTTGTGGCCCCCAGTGTTAAGGATGAGCAAAGTGGAGGTGTTGTTTCCTACTTTCACCACCTGGGGGCGGCCCGTCAGGAAGTCCAGGACCCAGTTGCACAGGGCGGGGTTCAGCACCAAGGCCCCGAGCTTAATGATGAGCGTGGAGGGTACTATGGTGTTACTTTGCTTTCTTGGGTACAGGAACAATGGAGGATATCTTGAAGCAAGTGGGGAAAGCAGACTGGGATAGGGAGAGATTGAATATGTCCGTAAACACTCCAGCCAGCTGGTCTGCGCATGCACTGAGGACATTGCTAGAGATGCTGTCTGGGCCAGCAGCCTTGCGAGGGTTAACACACTTAAATGTGTTACTAATGTCAGCCATGGAGAAGGAGAGCCCACAGCCCTTGATAGCGGGCTGCGTCTGTGTCACTGTGTTATCCTCAAAGCGGGTGAAGGTGTTTAGCTTGTCCGGAAGCAAGACGTTGGTGTTCGCGACGTGGCTGGTTTTCCCTTTGTAGTCCGTGATTGTCTGTAGACCTTGCCACATAAGTCTCATGTCTGAGCCGTTGAATTGCGACTCCACTTTGTCTCTGAACTAACGTTTTGCCTGTTTGATTGCCTTACTGAGGGAATAACTACGCTGTTTGTATTCGACCATATTCCCAGTCACCTTGCCATGGTTGTATGTCGTGGTTTGCGCTTTCAGTTTTGCCTGAATGCTGCTATCTATCCACGGTTTCTGGTTTGGGTAGGTTTTAATAGTCACAGTGGGTACAACATCACAACAATACACTTCCTGATGAACTCAGTCACCATATCCATGTATTCGTCAATGTTATTTTCAGAGGCTACCCAGAACATATCGCAGTCCGTGTGATCAAAACAATCTTGAAGCATGTATTCCGATTTCCTGTTTGAGTTTCTGCCTATAGGAAGGGAGGTGCAAAATGGAGTCGTGATCAGATTTGCTGAAGGGAGGGCGGAGAGGGCCGTGTAGGCATTTCGAAAAGTTTGGTAGCAGTGGCCCAATGTTTTTCCAGGGTGAGTACTACAGTCAATGTGTTGGTAGAACTTCTGTATCGTTTTCCTCAAATTTGCTTTGTTAAAATCCCTAGCTACAATGAATGCGGCAGCGTAGCCTAGTGGGGCGGCAGCGTAGCCTAGTGGTTAGAACGTTGGACTAGTAACCAGAAGGTTGTGAGTTCAAACCCCCGAGCTGACAAGGTACAAATCTGTTGTTCTGCCCCTGAACAGGCAGTTAACCCACTGTTCCCAGGCTGTCATTGAAAA
This sequence comes from Oncorhynchus keta, assembly GCF_023373465.1. Classification (NCBI taxonomy): domain Eukaryota; kingdom Metazoa; phylum Chordata; class Actinopteri; order Salmoniformes; family Salmonidae; genus Oncorhynchus; species Oncorhynchus keta. Next base: position 19,756,315 of record NC_068432.1, on the reverse strand, counting down.
TAAGAATGTGTTCTTAACTGACTTGCCTGGTTAAATAAAGGTTAAAAAAAAAAAAAAAAAAATGTGGCCTCCTGAGTCGGGCGAGAAGTCCTCTCTTAATACCTCTTAATACCTCTTCTCCGCTGTCGGTGTTTTGGAGCACCCTCAGGATCCAATTTGGGAAGTCATATTCCTGGTCATATGGTTAATGCTCTGATATCCAAAAGTTATTTCCAGCTGTATGTAATAACACCAGCACAATGTAAGAAATAACACACAAAATCCACTAAATACTGCAAAGTTTCTTAGGCGCTAGAAGCAGAGCTATGACACCCAAGGGTCTAGAATTTTCAATTTAGATTTTGCAATGACGTGGTGTCCCCATGAGTGACAGAATACTGAGTCAATCAAAGCGCAACTAGAGAACATTACCAACAACCCCTACGCTCCGTATTTTCCACTGGCTGCCCCACCACCACAGAAAGCAGTGAGCTAGGGTGAAACATCTCCATTTTGGAGCTACCTTACTCAAGAAAGCAAAAAAGAGACCAAGTTTGTATGCGGCTTTATTAACTCAGTGTAATTGTATTTATTTGTACGTTGTTTGCAAACTGATATGTGACACGTATTAATGCCAAATGACATGTAAAAGAGGCACAACAGGTGGTTAAACAGGTGGGGCTCTGCAACCAGCCATGGAGATATGTCAGTCACCATGGAAGTTGAAGAATGTTTCCTCTGGCAACGGGGGTCTCCTTGGAGATGTTAAGCCCGGACCCAGACCAGAAATGGCTTTGCCACCCTGGATACAGAGGTTCTGGCGCCTTCCTCCTTAGGGGCTTCCGACTCAAGATCAGATCCGAAGTTACTTGCACCTTCGTCCTCTGTTCTGTCTCTCTCTCTGATTGTGTCGTGACGTGACTAAACATTAATCTGATGACTGTTATGTATCGAATTAACTAGCCAGGCTTAATTGTTACACGATTAAATTAATCATGTAACAATTAACTCATTAAGATTTGGGGCACCACCGAAGAAGTTGTTTAACCTCTTGCTCCTACCTGACACGCAGGCGTCCCATCTAGACATCTGGAAATGCAAATGCGCTACGCTAAATGCTAATAGTACTAGTTAAAACTCAAACGTTCATTAAAATACACATGCAGGGTATTGAATTAAAGCTACACTCGTTGTGAATCCAGGCAACAAGTCAGATTTTTAAAATGCTTTTCGGAGAAAGCATGAGAAGCTATTATCTGATAGCATGTAACACCCCAAAAGACCCGCAGGGGACGTAAACAAAATAATTAGCATAGTCGGCGCTACACAAACCGCACAAATAAAATATAAAACATTCATTACCTTTGACCTTTGTTGGCCTTTGATCTTCTTTGTTGGCCCTCCTAGATGTCCCATAATCACTATTGGGTCTTTTTTCCGATTAAATCGGTCCATATTGTAACACTTCAGGTGTCGTAGGTGTGTGGAGTCAAACGCAGGAGACAGTGAGTGCAAAGCTGTGCGTCTTTAATAGCGCCAACGCATCCCAGGGTGCTCACAATAGTAACGGCCCCAAACACAGGGAATGAGAATGTACAACAGAAAACGTAACGACCAGGCACTAACACGTACTTCTAACAACAGAGCCGAAGGTTACACTGCAATAATCCCGCACAACAACCAGGCGGGCCGGCTGTCTAATAAAGACAAACTAATTAGCTGATTTAATCATGAACAGGTGCTACCACTAAACATACAAGGAGGGAGAGGAAAAACAATCAGTGGCAGCTAATAGGCCGGTGACGACGACCGCCGAGCGCCAACCGCCCGGGAAGGGGAAACACCCTCGGTCGGACTCGTGACAGTACCCCCCTCCTGACGCGCGGCTCCCGCAGCGCGCCGACACCGGCCTCGAGGTCGCCCCGGAGGACGAGGTGCAGGGCGATCCGGATGGAGGCGATGGAAATCCCTCAACATGGATGGATCCAAGATGTCCCTCACCGGTACCCAGCACCTCTCCTCCGGACCGTACCCCTCCCAGTCCACGAGGTACTGCAGGCCCCTCACCCGGCGTCTTGAGTCCAGAATGGCCCGGATCGTGTACGCCGGGGTCCCCTCGATGTCCAGAGGGGGAGGGACCTCCGGTACCTCACTGTCCTGCAGGGGACCAGCTACCACCGGCCTGAGGAGAGACACATGAAACGAGGGGTTAATTCGATAATAGGAAGGGAGTTGTAATCGATAACACACCTCGTTTATTCTCCTCAGGACTTTAAAGGGCCCTACACACTGCGGACCCAGCTTCCGGCAGGGCAAGCGGAGAGGTAGGTTTCGGGGTCGAGAGCCAGACCCTGTCCCCGGTACAAACACGGGGCCTCACTGCGGTGGCGGTCAGCACTCCTCTTCTGCCGTCCACTCGCTTGTCGTAGAGACTCCTGGACGGCCCTCCAGGTCTCCTTGGAGCGCTGTACCCATTCCTCCACCGCAGGAGCCTCGGTCTGGCTCGGATGCCATGGTGCCAGGACCGGCTGGTATCCCAACACACACTGAAAAGGGGACACGTTAGTAGAGGAGTGGCGTAGTGAGTTCTGAGCCATTTCAGCCCAGGGAATGTATCGTGCCCACTCCCTGGCCGATCCTGGCAATACGACCGCAGAAACCTACCCACCTCCTGGTTCAATCTCTCCACCTGCCCATTACTCTCGGGGTGATAACCGGAGGTCAGGCTGACAGAGACCCCCAAGCGTTCCATGAACGCTCTCCATACCCGAGACGTGAATTGGGGGCCCCGATCAGAAACGATGTCCTCCGGCACCCCGTAGTGCCGAAAGACATGGGTAAATAATGCCTCCGCAGTCTGCAGGGCTGTAGGGATACCGGGCAACGGGAGGAGACGGCAGGACTTAGAAAACCGATCCACAATCACTAGAACCACGGTGTTCCCCTGAGACGGCGGAAGATCGGTCAGGAAATCTATGGACAGATGTGACCATGGCCGCTGTGGAACGGGGAGGGGTTGTAGCTTCCCTCTAGGAAGGTGCCTAGGAGCCTTACTCTGAGCGCACACTGAGCAAGAGGAGACATAACCCTTAACGTCCTTAACCAACGTAGGCCACCAATACCTCCCCTGAAGGCTCCCCACTGTCCTCGTCACCCCAGGGTGACCCGAGGAGGGTAGGACGTGAGCCCACCGAATCAGCTTGTCCCGAACATCAAGCGGCACGTACCTTCGCCCCGCTGGACACTGAGGAGGCGCGGGTTCAGCCCGTAACGCCCGCTCGATGTCCGAGTCCACCTCCCATACCACTGGGGCTACCAGCTTAGAGGCGGGAAGGATGGGAGTAGGTTCGGTGGACCCATCCTCGGTGTCGTAAAGGCGGGACAGTGCGTCAGCCCTCACGTTCTGGGAGCCCGGTCTATAAGACAAAGTAAACCGGAACCGGGTGAAGAATATGGCCCACCTTGCCTGACGTGGGTTAAGTCTCCTTGCAGCCCGAATATACTCCAGATTCTGGTGGTCGGTCCAGATGAGAAAAGGGTGCTTAGCCCCCTCAAGCCAGTGTCTCCACACCTTCAGAGCTCTAACCACCGCTAGCAACTCCCGGTCCCCCACATCATAGTTACGCTCCGCTGGGCTGAGCTTCCTTGAGAAGAAAGCGCAGGGGCGGAGTTTTGGTGGCGTACCCGAGCGCTGTGATAGCACGGCACCCACCCCAGCCTCGGACGCGTCCACCTCCACTATGAATGCTAGAGAGGGATCCGGATGCGCCAACACGGGCGCCTCAGTGAACAGCGCCTTCAACTTGTTGAATGCCCTGTCCGCCTGTGCTGACCACTGCAATCGCACCGGGCCCCCAGCAGTGAGGTAATGGGAGCCGCTATCTGGCCAAAACCCCGGATAAACCTCCGGTAGTAGTTGGCAAAACCCAAAACCGCTGCACCTCCTTTACCGTGGTTGGAGTCGGCCAATTACGCACGGCCCTAATGCGTTCACCCTCCATCACCACCCCGAGGTGGAAATGCGATATCCCAGAAAAGAGACGGCTCGTTTAGAGAACACGCATTTCTCAGCCTTGACGTATAGGTCATGCTCCAGCAGTCTTCCAAGCACTTTGCGCACCAGAGACACATGCGCGGTGTGAGTGGCCGAGTAGATCAGAATGTCATCGATATAAACAACCACCCCTGACCGCACAGGTCCCTGAGAATCTCGTCTACAAAGGATTGGAAAACGGCTGGAGCATTCTTTAACCCATACGGCATGACGAGGTACTCATAGTGGCCGGATGTAGTACTAAATGCGGTTTTCCACTCGTCTCCCTTCCGAATACGCACCAGACTATACGCGCTCCTGAGATCCAGTTTTGTGAAGAACTGCGCTCCGTGGAACGATTCCACCGCCGTAGCGATGAGAGGTAGAGGGTAACTATACCCCACTGTGATGGCGTTTAGACCTCTATAATCGATACACGGACGCAAACCTCCCTCCTTTTTCCTCACAAAAAAGAAACTCGAGGAGACGGGTGAAATGGAGGGCCGAAACCCCTGTCCCAGCGACTCCGTGACATATGTCTCCATTGCCAACGTCTCCTCCTGGGACAGCGGGTACACATGACTCTTGGGAAGCGCAGCGTCTACCTGGAGATCTATCGTACAATCCCTTCCCGGTCGATAAGGTGGTAATTTAGTCGCTTTCACTTTACTGAAAGCGATTGCCAAATCGGCATACTCGGGGGAATGCACACCGTGGAACCCTGGTCTGGACTCTCCACCGACGTGGCACCGATGGAAACTCCCAAACACCTTCCAGAACACTCCTCTGACCACCCCTGGAGAACCCCTTGTCTCCACGAAATTTTAGGATTGTGCCGGGCCAGCCAGGGAGTCCCCAGCACCACTGGAAACGCAGGCGAATCAATAATAAAAACTGATACGCTCCCTATGATTTCCCTGCGTCACCATGTCCAGTGGGACCGTGGTCTCCCGACCATCCCTGACCCTAATGGCCGGCTATCTAGGGAGTGCACGGGGAAAGGAGAATCTATCGGCACCAGCGGAACCCCTAACTTAAGGGCGAGTCCGCGATCCATAAAGTTCCCAGCTGCGCCTGAATCGACTAGCGCCCTATGCTGGGAAGAGGGAAAAAAGTGAAGGAAAGAGATTAAGACAAACATATGGCCAACAAGGGATTCTGGGTGAGTCTGATGCTGACTCACCTGGGGTGACCGAGAAGCGTTCCGCCTGCCATCTCTACTCCCAGACGGACCCCCAGCACCGATCAGACGTGTGTCCTCTCCGACCACAGTTGGTGCAGGGAAGGCCTCCTCCTCCGGTACCCTCGGCGCAGCCCCTCCCAACTCCATCGGAATGGGAGCGGAGGGGCCGGGTGGTGGAACGCACAGGACCCTCTCTGAACGCCCGCGGGCAGCCAGCAGATTGTCCAGTCGAATGGACATGTCAATCAGCTGATCCAGTGACAGAGTGGTGTCCCGACACGCTAACTCCCGGCGGACGTCCTCTCGGAGACCACACCTGTAGTGGTCCATAAGGGCCCTGTCGTTCCACCCAGATCCGGCTGCCAAGGTCCGGAACTCCAGCGCGTAATCCTGGGCGCTCCTCCTCTCCTGCCTGAGATGAAAAAGTCGTTCTCCCACCGCTCGGCCGTCTATAGGGTGATCAAATACGGCACGGAAGCGGCAGGAAAACTCTGGGTAGTGCTCCCGCGCTGAGTCTGGGCCATTCCAGACTGCGTTCGCCCACTCCAGAGCACGACCCGTGAGGCAGGAGATGAGGACACTCACCCTCTCCGCTCCTGAGGGAGGGGGTCTAACGGTGGCCAGGTATAGCTCCAGCTGAAGCAGAAACCCCTGGCAACCCGCCGCTCCATCATAAGCCCTCGGTAGCGTCAGACGAAGGGTGCTGGAGTCGAGTGATGGGGAGACCGGAGTCGGGGTGCCGAAGGTGGAGAGAGGAGACCACTCCTCTCCCATCGGTCCATTCTCTCCATCACTTGATCCATCGCGGATCCGATCCGATGGAGAATGGTGGTGTGGTGGAGAACCCGTTCCTCCATCGATGGGAGAGGGTTGGCTGCTGCTCCTGCTGACTCCATTCGATTTGATTTAGGTGCGGGATTCTGTAACACTTCAGGTGTCGTAGGTGTGTGGAGTCAAACGCAGGAGACAGTGAGTGCAAAGCTGTGCGTCTTTAATAGCGCCAACGCATCCCAGGGTGCTCACAATAGTAACGGCCCCAAACACAGGGAATGAGAATGTACAACAGAAAACGTAACGACCAGGCACTAACACGTACTTCTAACAACAGAGCCGAAGGTTACACTGCAATAATCCCGCACAACAACCAGGCGGGCCGGCTGTCTAATAAAGACAAACTAATTAGCTGATTTAATCATGAACAGGTGCTACCACTAAACATACAAGGAGGGAGAGGAAAAACAATCAGTGGCAGCTAATAGGCCGGTGACGACGACCGCCGAGCGCCAACCGCCCGGGAAGGGGAAACACCCTCGGTCGGACTCGTGACACATATATAGCCTAGATATCGATCTATGAAGACTGTGTGATAAACGAAAAAAATAGCGTCTTATAACGTAACGTCATTTAAAAAAATTAATTACTGTTTTCTATCCACACATACTAATCGTATGCATATACTATATTCCTGGCATGAGCAGCAGGGCGCTGAAATGTTGCGCGATTTTTAACAGAATGTTCGAAAAAGTAGCGGGTAGGAGTAACAGGTTAACAAGTTACCATCTCCCGAATTAAACGCTAGATGATATATCAGATACATATCGGTAACAGTCATTTATTAATCATTAACTCATATTAGTCTCAAAATTCTGAACGTCGCATATTCCTTGCATCTGCACAAACCCCAGCTTTACTGAACATTCCGTACCACAGAAATTGATTAAATTATGTATTTACTAACTAATTGATAACAAAGGATACACACACGCGGCATAGGTTATTGATTAGAAACTTAATACGATGGAAACAGGTCCTTAGCAGACTAACGACAACATGACTGCTTGTTTATCAAAAGAGGGAGGATTAGAGAGGAACAAAGGGAGAAAGAGAGACAAACACTTGGAACTACGCTCACAGTAATCATAATACTTTGCCCCGAACCGCCGCCTGTTTGGGGTAAGAAGCAATGAATGCATTTACGTGTTCCTTCATCATTTATCGCTGTTTGACCAAGGCCTACATGAAAAGGGTTAGAGGGGTCCTCTGAAGACAGCTAACCAGCTGTGTCGGTTATCCCCAGTGGGGTGATGTGAGTAGTGTAGTTGACGATGATTTGAAGAGTGTAACAGGATGGTCTTACTTAAATTAACTTTCTTCGATACACTACTTAGAACAGCTACTCAGCCATAACCTTGATTGTTAGAGAGGCTACTTTGTCGTCTTCACCTCATGTTGATTTTCAGGGTCGTAACCAATGGAGACCTAAGCTGCAGCTTGAGTCCTTCTGGTCTGATATGTTAATTCTCAACTCATCCTTTATACACTCTGGTATAAAGGGACATTCCCGTCATGCTGACATTCTCTCTGAGCTCCCTCGGGTTGGCTACTTACTGGGCAAAGTCTCATCAAAACTATAATCTTGTTCGAAAACTAAAATCACATTCATATCTTAACAAAAATATAATTATCATCTTTGAAATGTCTTACACAACGTAAAGGATGAAAACCTGACATATACAGTGTGTATATTGTTGAAGTTACAATATTTCTGTTTTAACATTGATATAAAAATGTTAATGACTTCACAAAATCAACATTAGTTTTCCATAGACCATCTCTCACCATTCTCCACATCCAGATGTTAGAAATATTGTCCCAGTGTTCACTTGTGGACGTTAGAGTTTTTGGGCAGCAAAATGTCTCTGTAACAAAGACACATTCCAATCACCACTATTAAAGACCAAAAGGAGTCCTCTGCTGCATATAATTTACGACCGGGCATGAGGTGTCACAAAACCCCCACATCAATCCCTCCTCCCCTCTGCGGGTGAGAGGGATCTGGTAGACATTGATCCATTGTAACCTAATCTTTGGATCCTCACAGGAGAGTCATGACAGTGGCTTCTACCTCAGGTTCAGATCCTCAGAGCTCCCACCCATCAGATCGTGAGGCTGCCTGAGGGACCGGCCCATTCATCATCCACGATGGATACTACAGCTGGCTTGGGTCCACTTATGGAATCTTTACAATATAATATAGCTGACTAGAATTTAAAAGCCTGTATGGTTCTTCAAAATAATCTGCAAAGAACCTTTCAGATCGAAAAAGGTTATTTATAGAACCATTCTCCATAAGGGTTCTCTGTAGCCACAAAAAGGGTTGTAACCATAGCATAACCCTTTTTTGTGCTATATAGAACCTTGTTTAATTTTTATTTATATAACCGTAGGAAAGGGTTCTTTATAGCACCATACAGGTTCCGTTTAGAACCGTATGAGAATGGTTCTTTATTGAACGTTCAAAAAAGGGTTCTTTATATCACCAAAAAGGGTTACACTATGGTTACAAGCCAAAGAACCCATCTGGTACTATTTAGACTTTTTTTTGTGTGTAGAATAGTAGAGGGCCTGATTTGGGTGGCCTAAATGGTGAATCGTTTATTGGACTTATAACAGAGGGCTGAAATAAAGTGTTGCCACTTGTGTCTTAGTGAGTATGAGGTATTTCTTCCTATGATGAGATCTGTAATCCTGCAGTGACCTCCTTTAAAAGTCACACTTACATAAAACACCAGGAAAGATCAGAATAAAAGGAAACCATTTCAGACTGCTGGCACATAGCCTTGGAATTAAGTGCAGATCCACAAAAGATGTGGAGCACAGTGCTAACCATTATAAGTTTTACCTTGATATTGTAGACAAAGCCCCAATTTTACATAAATCCTCACTCAAGGACTCCATGCTCAATTTCCCCCTATTCTGCTATTGAAACCAACTTGTTGATTCATACATACTGTATGAGGATGACGATCCCAATGACTATTTGTTCACTTCAATGGAGAGCAGCCCTGTATTGAAATGACCATGAGAGGTCAGATGATTGTGAGAACGTATGTAAAACACAAATTTTTATGTAACATCGTTCAACTGAGGAAAATATAAATCTGGACAACTGAAACCGTTTTTGGGTGGCAGGGCAAGTTGGTCTGCAAAATGTGATTTGTCTGTTCATTGCATTCATTGCAACCACTGTTACTAAGCAACTCACAACCTGCCTTCTCTGTCTGTTTCATTGCTCAATGTGAAAAGGGAGGGTGAGAGAAAGAGAGCGATGAGGGAGAGAGAGAGAGAAGGGGATAAGAGGGAAGGGGGAAGACAAAGAGAAAGATTAAGGAGAGACATGTTGGAAAGAGGGAGTGGGAGAGATTGTGATTGTGGCTATATCAAAATAAAAAAAGTGTAGCATGTGGAAACTAGTTATATTGTGAACGCTGGCCTCTGACCTGCTCAGTTATGGATGTTGGGAGAGACTAGGTAAACAGTGGAAGTAAAACGTTTCTCAGACTCCTGATCAACCATCACGACCAATCCCTCATCTTTATGGATTGGTACACATAGTGTCTAAGTAGAGGGAAATGTATTTAATGTCCCTATACAGAGACCTCTCAAACTACTCCTCCTAAGAAATTCTGTGTTTCCCAGATAAGCTTATACTACCAAATCACGACACGTTATAACATGACTAACACATCACACCCAGAGTGATGCTAGCTGTTTTTAGCGTTGATGTATTTTTAACTGGGGCGGCAGGGTAGCCTAGTGGTTAGAGTGTTGGACTAGTACCTGAAAGGTTGCAAGATTGAATCCCCGAGCTGACAAGGTAAAAATCTGTTGTTCTGCCATTGAACAAGGCACTTAACCCACTGTTCCTAGGCTGTCATTGAAAATAAGAATTTGTTCTTAACTGACTTGCCTAGTTAAATAAAGGTTAAAAAAAAGCTTTTCTTTGGCCTCACCTTTTGCTTTTGCATGACTCTTCAAGTTTTTTGACCTTTTCTGTTCTAGGAGTATTCGCAAAGGCCTGAACGATGGAGCGTCCAAGTTCAACAGAAATAAAAGCTGAGTGCAATGCGCACACAGCAGTGAAATGTGCTCAGGCACCTGGAAGGACAAACCCCTGGCCCACCGTCAGGCCCTTCTGGAGAGAACCCACCGTGAGAAAATCCTCCATAAAATCATCTCTCAGACTCGACCTGCTGCTTCAACAGAAAGCCGACGGCTGTGTAGCGTACTGAAATAGAAGGAGTTTGCATATTTTTTTATTTTCCCCTGGCTTCTTTTTCAGTCCTGAATGCATGATGGCTTTTCCGTGCAGAACGGCAGATGTTGAAGCTGATACTCATTGTATAGTAATGGTTCCCCTTTTCTTGATGTTTTGCTGAGGCGTTTCACACTTAAGAGGCAGTCACTGTTACCATAATGGCTCCTGGAAAGACTGGTGCCATTGTGTACCATTAAAACCATTGTGTATCACATCTGATCATAAATTAGCTACAGTAGGTTGGACTCAGATGTTCCTCTACTTACTGAATATCTCCCCTGATGAGCACTAGTCTAGTTCTCCACAGAATCACATAGCCTCACCAGAGACCAAATAAGGGGTCAATCTGTGCACCTAACGTAAGCCCAAAGGCCATTGTAAAGGTAGAGTACCAAACACATTTAAAACTGGACACTAAATCTAGCTACTCATCTGTCCATATTATTACTGACATCATCGGTCTGTGATCGATTTCTACATCTCCACTCAGCTGACAGCTCTGTGAAAAGAACATGCAGCCATTTGTTTTGATTGTCTGGGGTTGATTTGCTTGGCTATACTTCCCTCTGCTGGCGAAATGAAATGAAAATAGACTGCAAACGTTTGCCCCCCAAAATGACTGCGCTTCATTTTATGGCTAAGATGTACACACCGTTTCACATATTTATTCTCATATATTTATTCAATATTTTGATGAAATAACACTACTGATCAAGTCTTATCAAGTCTGATCAAGTCTGAAAAATACCACATTTCGGTTTAAGGAGTCCTTGTCAAGGGGCTCACATGATTTGACACACTAAGCGGGGATATTCAACTCTTACCCATCGACAGGATTTCACAAACTCGGTCCTCGGGACACCAAGTTTTGGTTTTTGCACTACACAGCACTACACAGCTACACTACACAGCTGTTTCAAATAATCAGTTAATCATCAAGCTTTGATTATTTGAATCAGCTGTGTAGTGTTAGGACAAAAAACAAAATGTGCACCCCTGATAATTAATTGCACCCACCTGGTGTCCAAGGTCTAAATCAGTCCCTGATTAGAGGGCAACAATGAAAAAATGCATTGGAACTGGCTTCGAGGTCCAGAGATGAGTTTAGCTGCACTAGAGCAGGGGTGTGAAACTCATTCCATGGAGGGCCGACTCTCTGTAAGTTTTTGGTTTTTCCTTTCAATTAAGACCATGACAACTCGGTGAGGCGAGTTCTTTACTAATTAGTGACCTTACTACATCAATCAAGGTCAAGGGTGAAGCGAAAATCCGCAGACACTCGGCCCTCTGTAGAATGAGTTTGACACATGTGGACTAGAGTTTTCAACATGATATCATAGGAAAACATAATCTTGGTATGTTTTTGAGAAAAGGTCAAATGTCACAGTAGCTATTGCTTTTCTCAGTACATCGCAGTCAATGGGAAAAGAAGAGTTTCACAGGGTTGATATTTTTCTCAATGCTTTGAAGTCAATGGGAAAAGATGAGTATCACAGTGTTGATTTTTCTTGTTTATCTCATGTCTCTCTCACTCTCTACCTTCTCTTGATACCACCTTCATTCTCTTCTCTTCTCTCTCTCTCTCTCTCTCTTTTGCAGCCCCTCCACCCTCTCTCACCCTCTCCGCCTCTCTCCCCATCCCTCCCCTTTCTCTTTCTCTCCCTCTTCCCCCTCAATTCCCTCTCCCTCCTTCTTTCCATTCCTCCCTCATCACTCTCTCTCAGGCCTCTGTCTGTCTGTAGTCTCTCTCTCCCCTCTACCCTCCCTCCTTCACCCTCTCCCTCTCTCTCTCCCCCTTTCCCACTCCCTCACTCTCCCCATTTTCTCTCTCCTCCCCCTCCATTCTCACTCCATCCTTCTTTCCCTGTCTCCCCTTTCTCTCATTTGTTGCTTCCTTTCCCTCCTCTCTTTCTCTCCTCTCTCCTACAGTCAGGCTGACAGACAGTTTTGAGTTTCAATCTAAAAAATAAAATAAAAAATAGAACAGTAATCTCTTCAGATTTCCTTCAAGAATTCATAACAAGGCTGATAGTTTCAAAAATAGAGGTCACAAATATGTACAATTTGGTAAGATTAAACCTTTTTAACCCTTCGAAACCCCCCTATGACACCCAATTATGTGACTTCCTGTAATCGCAGGAAGCTGGAATTCAATGTACGGCCTGCTGGGAACACACCCTAACGTTGCCCTGAGTTTCACGTCTTTACCTTAAGAATTTACCATTCTAAAGAGGATGGAAGACAGTGTTTTTGTGTAACTGTAGGCAGAGAATGAAGGACTATGTTGAGGATGAATTATGACACTTCCTGTTGCCACAGGAAGCTGAACCTCAACACAGTGCATTCCTATAAGGTCTCGATTAGTTGTATGCAAGGACGGTTAGCTAGCTCAATAGCAATTAACGAGGAGCATCATGGTTATGTAATTGCTGTGGGTAATGCTTTTATATGGAAGAAAAGCCTCGTTTTCTGTAGGACCCAACTTTTCACTGTGAAGAGTTAGTTTCACATGGTTAGATGTAGGCTTGCATTCATCGGGAGTGTCTGTTGAACACTGATGTCACTCAAAAGCACATTAACCCTTGGTCAGTCTTCAAGTAAGGCTTAACTTTCTGCCATGTAATGCGTGGAGGGGCAAAAGTATTAATTGTTCATTTGAATAAGGTTAGGGTTATGTCTAGGATTAAGGCTCTAAACCTAACCTTAACCCTCACTTCATCTCCACATCTTGGCTAAACCCTTCTGCCGGTGTCACTCAAAAGCACATTAACTCTAGGTTAGACTTCAAGTGAGGCCTACCTTTCTGTCATGTAATGGGGGGAGAGGCAAATTAATGAATTGTTAATTTGATTAAGTTTATGGTTATGTCTAGGGTTGAGGCCTATCCTTAACCCTAGCTGAATGTCCACTTCCAGCTCAACCCTAACCGAAACAGTAACCCTAACTCTAGCTTCTTGTCCACATTCCGGCTCAACCCTAACTCCAAGAGCTGAGTCAAGATTTGCAGGGCTAGGGTTAGGGTTAGTGTTATGGCTCAGGTTGAGCCGAGATGTGGACATGAAGCTAAGGTTAGGGTTAGGTTTAGGGGTGTTTAGAGTTTCTCCCTGCCTGCCTGTCTGTCTGTGAGTTTGTCTGTCTGCCTGCCATCTGCCTGTCTCTGTCATTCTGTCTGTGAATGGATATGTCCATCTGTCTGTCTGAGTCTTTTACAAATGTACCCATTGCAGCGCTATCTCTAACTTCTTTGCCCTGAATGCAATGTATTGACTTATGCGCCAATACCCTTGATGTATATCTATGCTTCAAGATCCTATCTGTGGTGGTGGGAAAGTGGAGAGAGGGATGGAGAGAGAGAGAGAGAGAGGAGGGTTTAATGTATGTGATGCCTTTATGAGTCCATATTGTGATATTACTCTTTCCCAATTGAATGCTATGTATTGACATAAGAATTAAACCTGTGACACTCATATTTTCCCATTGACTGCAATTTATTTACAAAAGATTAGATTGGTTGACGCTTATCTTTTCCTATTGACTTCAATGTATTCGAAGTAAGCATCAATGTTGTGACCCTAATCTTTCCACTTTGACTGAAATATATTGACATAAAGATCAACCCCGTGACACTCATATTTTCCCATTGACTGCAATGTATTGAGATAAACATCAACTACTGACATTTTACCTTTTGCAAAACAGGCCAGAATGACATTTTCAGACTGATAATGGACTGACAGTGTACATGAAACATTTAGAATAAATGTATCCAGGGAAAACCATATGAGTACACAATACATCCATACAGCATATTGCAGGTCAGTTGAGATATTCCAAAACATTCTCTGGGTACAACAACAGCTTATTCAGAGAGCCAGCATGCCCACCCAGTTTTTTTATGTTGAGAAGGCGAAAAAAAGCAGAGTGAAAAAATTGTGACCCTTTTCATTTGTAATTAGGCAGTGAAATGTGATCCCTCAGTGCAGAGAGAGAGAGGCAACCCCGAGCTCTGAGCTGGAGTCAATGGCTTCCAGATTTCCATCCTAACCTCCTCTGTCTAGACTTGACGTTGCTCTTTTCTCTACCCCCTCCCTCTCCTCTCCCCCTCTTCCCCTCTTCCCCTCCCTCCCTCCCTCATCCCTCCTTTCTATCTCCAGGTTGAAAAAACAGACTATTTACACAAAATGTCAAGAAGCCAGGAGATTCGGTTCTCTGCCCCCACCCCCCCACATCTTCTTCTCTCTCTCCCTCTCTCTATTTGTAGGGAGAGAGTGATCTGAGACACATTGTGGCAGGGCCAAATGTGAAAGTGTTGTAGCTCTCTCCCTCCTCTCACACAACACATGCCATCTAGGAGAGGCAAGAGTGACTTGTCCTGGGGGCCAGTGTGGGGTCACACAGACCCACCTCTTCACCCATCTGAACAGTCTAGCCCAGGTCCCCATCACTCAACACTAACCCCTTGACTACAGATGACATAGCTACTGAAAAATGCCCAAAAGTGCAACGTCAGCAACATTCATGCATTGTGAAAATTTAATTGAGCATATATTTTTAATGTGGAGACAAGGCAAATATGGTGATTAAGGACAACAGATCAACTGTTTTTGTTTCCTTCAACAGATCATTTGATTGTCTTCATTTAACCCAAAAGAGGTCAGTTCAAGGGTCCTGCTGGTATACGCAATAAGATATTGTACATAGGTCGCCATTGCAAATCAAGACTGTTAGCTGTCCGAGCTAAAGCCTAGATATTAGCTCTGGGGACTAACTTCACTATGCAAATGTCAGGCAATGCTACACATTTTGGTAGGCTAGCTCTGCGAACTAAGTGTTATACACAGGTACAACAAAACTATCTCAGACAGCACAGTGTCTTTGAGCCATCTGGGTACTTCTTCATATTGCTTGAGCCAGTGTTCATTCATGCCATCTGGTAGTTGTCAATTCTGCTTCAGCCTCACTGTGCCTCAAGCTACATACAGGAGGATTTCAATTCCCTAAATATTTAACTTTTGTTTGTTCAGAGCGAAGAATGATCTTCTACGTCTGCATTCTTTGTGTACATATGGTTTGATGTTTGTTTCCATGATTTGACTAAAGTGGAACGTCCTCTGCTTGACTGTCTGTCACAGGAAAGGAAACCGTGTCGCAGTCTGCCAAGATTCTGTTTACTGACTCACTGGGACAAGAGATACTGGGAGGAAGGTCATTGCAGTATTTCAAGCACACCTTACCTGGAAGCATTGCAGGCCTGGGACAAATGTATGCAAAATGCTTTTTAATATGTCTGATGCACTTGACCTAGCTTGGCCAGCACAATGGAACCAAAGAACAGTCCCAAACTTGAAAACTCCACCTCTGACTAGCTTGCACTCCGGTCAAGCTTAATCAAGTGCACCACAAGTAATTACAAGTACTGTATTTAACTAAGGTGCAGTAATGCCCTAATGTCAGATTACAATATACTATGTGATTCACAATTGAACTATCCATCTACCGAGACATTACTGGTGGGTGGATCTTTTCAGTGTGAAAGTGCTCATTATATTCCTCTGGTGTCTCTCATGTTGACAATGGTGCAAATGATTATAGAGCATCTAAAAAAATATGTACAATTGATTAAAGTTTTTGGGGCACAAGCAGTAAGTATAACTGTTCTCTGTGTTTTGGAGAAGGTAGGGATCAGAATGATTGAGGGTGTTCAAACAGAGGTGGGGCGAGGGGAAGAGGGGGAGGACAATGGAGAAGGGAGGACGGGGCCCTTCGTGCCTTTTGCGTCTCCCCTGACCCAGACTTGGGGGTCCATGTGTGTGTGTTTCTTTATATTATTTTTAAAATCCTCCTTCTCTGCATTTTATGTCACTGAAAGAATGTCTGGGTGCTGAGGGGATTGAGCCTTTGCTCGTGGTGCAGCATTCTGAAATGAGAGAGGGGGGAAAAAAGGGAAAGAGGGAAAGTTAGACTAAACCACAGAAATGTAAACATGTCTGGAGCTAAAATAACTTTGCTTTCATTGAAAACACCCCTCCGTCACAAACAGACTTCTGTGTTTTACACCCTGTCCAAAACGGTCACCAAAGGCCAGTTTGTTCTGCAGAAGGGTATTGTTTTACAAATAAAAACACAACAAGTATTTTCCTTTTGGAACCTTAAACCTTGAAAACAGAGTGCTGAAGTAGATATTACTAAAATAATCATTACTAAAGTGTGCTCTTGAGTAATAAAAGATTTGTGATTATTACCATGACCTTTTCTGTTTTTCAATGTTTGACAAATAATTATTTGTATCAATAATTGTGGTTATTTCAAAGACAAAAAACTTGCATGTTAATATGCATTAATATTTGGACACTTTTAACATTAAAGATGCACGATGCAGAAATTGCTCCACCATTTCCTGGTTGCAGAAATTCTAATTGTTTGCCTAATTTCAGTTTATGCAACAAAAATAAGCAAGTATAATGTAGAGAAACACTGTACCATCTAAACTGCTGTGAAATATCTTTTCCATAACCAAAAATATAAGCTGTTGTACAAAACCAAAAATAATAGATGTAAAAATGAAACTTAAGAATGGGAAGCATACAAATAGCACACATAGAACATATCTACTGCATCTTAGACTTGCTTTCAATGAAAATGACAGATCTATAACTCACATTTTTATGTGAATTTAGTCCGGTCACCAAAAAAGTTACATATTTAACATTTTATTTAAAATGTAAGTCAATGTCATTAACATAAAGTATTACAAATAATTTTGTGGTCATGTCCTATCATTGGGCCTTAGAATATATCTTGCTTATTGCTGTTGGTTATCACTTCTACTACATCTCTGCTCTAATGGACCTTATTGTTTTAATAGGGAAGGAGACCTCTCTCACCAGGACCTGATGCTTGACCTCACACTGTGGGGGAACTCTTTAAGCCTGGAGAGTTGGCAATTTGACACAATTATGTTATCATTCAAGTCAATTAGCTCTTTCCAGAAACTGGTCAAGCACAAACCAATCTTTGTCTCCAACTCCACCAAAGAACATTGGTGGTCTAGGCACAAGAGCTGGCATTCTTCAAGGTTCTGAAGGGGTTCACTGTAGCCTACACATTCCCATCCACACCCTACCTACCTGTCAATACATTAAATTCCACTTTCACAGGTTGAATCAAAATAGTTTTTACTATGTGATATGAATGAAGTAGTCACATGCCATCATTTTTAAACTATAGGCTTTTAACATATAGGCTACTTTATACTACAAATGCAGTATACATTTACACATACTAGAAAAGCATGCTCACTAAAACAGATTTAGATTAAAAATCTGTTTTTTCAAAAGAGGTAGTCGTGATAAATAACATTCAGAGATAACAAACAAAAAGTTATTGTGCGCTCTCTGTCTCTCTCTCGCTCACGCTTTCTCTCTCTCACGTGCGCACAGTGGTGTGTTGTGTATGACTTGCCTCCATTCTCCAATATCATAGTAGTAGATGCCGTTTGGCCGCATTGAACCAGCAGTTAGTTCATTGAGACAACAAAAAAACTAAAACCTCGTTCTTTATTTTTTCCCTCGGTGTGGCACCTTCTGTTTCCTTCACCGAAAACGATTCAACGTTTCACGACCAAACTGTAAGTCGAAGCGTTATTATCAAAACTTTTACAACTAAAAGTTGATGTATCGGTTTGTGCCTGTTTCGCCGTAGCTGATCTGGACCGAGCAGCTTTATCTCAATTATAGTGTATTACATTATAAAGTTTCTATCAAACTTTTTCAATGGAAAAGTTTGTAGTGAATTTTAGGAAGGGAGGGCATTGAGCATGTTCAATGATGATGCATTATGCCCCGAAGTGATGGTCCGCGAGTGACAGTTGACAGGTCAGATAGTTTGTTCGCTCCCTGATGAGTAGGCTAGCTACATTTATATCAGACCTTTTAGTGAAACAATTGCAAAGAAACCAAAGGTCAATTAGAAACTATAATTTTAAATGATGAATTGTCATTAGTTCATAACATTACAAGTTTCCAATTTCTGAAGCATTTTTAAGAATAAAGAAAGTCCTAAAGGAGATCAAATAAGTAGACTAAATAGGTTAGAATGACTTCAAATACAATGTGTTATTGTTCTCTTAAAAAGTCTACCATCCTGTATCAAAACCTTTCACATGAGAAGGTTGAATTTCAATTGAGTATGCTATGGATTTGTCACGTAGCCTACTATTATTGATGCAATACTGACAAAAGTTGCTGTGGATATGTGGTAATTGTGGGCTATTTTTAGTATTATCTTCAGTGGGGTTTGAGTCTAACATTTCATAGAACATAACAACAATCTGACAATTAGGCCTATATGATGTTTGGATTTTTTAAAAACTAAGCTTAATGCAACAACAGATTTATGGGGATTTTCATAGACTATTCTTCAATATTCCTGGAATATTGAGCAGCCAAGGCCAATTTACTCATTTACTAATCATAATGATTAGTATACGATAGCTCTAGTTATGATCAATACGAGACTGCAACAAACTAACACAACTTACAACTGAAATTGTCTCCCTGTATAATAATATCAACAATGTGAATACTTGTTCACCACTGACTGCTAAATCAGGTTCACAGGTTCACACAGAGGGATTCTTGGTAGACTTAAACAAATCTACTTTGAAACAAAAGTATACACCTCAAACACATGGTTATTGGCTTAAAAAAAGAAGACGCCTGTACCATGTCAGGCATAGAGTTAAAATGTATTCCATTTTGAGGTTGCATCCAAATATTCTACTTTATATACATCACAGAAGATTGAAATATATCAAAACTGTTTAACATCAAAACACCGGATTTTCATCTGTTTTTTATAAAGCATTATTTATTAAGTATGATATTATGAAAAATATGAATAACATTCCACCCATGAGACTATAGATGGTGCTTTTGGTCATTGACCACAGGACAGGGCTATGAGATGTCTCCCACGCTACCTCCGGAGGTAGTGTGGGAGACATCAACACCACATACTCCCCTCTGAGTCGTACAGTAAAGACAACGGCTCTCCCACACCACATGTCCCTGCAAGACAGCATTTTTGCTCTGTTAGCCAAATTGAAGGCTTTTAAAATACCCACACATTTGTGAATAATTGCATTAATCAAGTGTGCAACATTATGTGCAATATGGTTAAGATGAGAAGCTCCTGTATAGTTTGATTTGCTATCATTATTTTGTTTTGTCTATATACTATGGTATTTACGGTACGCTAATAGCTGCATTCACACATGAAGCAGCAAATAAAAGATTTAGATGCAAAATACAAGGCTAGTGTAAACAGAGAAGTTGCAAATCTGAGGATGAAGAGAATCCACCATAAGGAAATATACATAGCCTATGTCTTTCATTTATCAGTTAAATAACGAGTTATCAGTCCATCAGCTGCTTTTATAATGAGAACAGTACAGTACTGTCATAATTTTTAAAACTTAGCTTTCAGTGCAGAATCACAAGTTATTATATCTATTTATAATTAAATCTACACAGTGATTTATATAGTGGGCAGTGAAGTTCGACATACAGTATATTTTAAAAACATCACATTCGACTCGTAATGAGACTAAGCAATTAGCCTATTAAAATGTTTATCTGACTCCATAAAGATAATTAAAATATACAGTACAAGCAAGCATTAGGCAATGAGTTGATGCTGACTAGCAGGAATTGGTCTGAGAATTGTCTATATCAAAGGCAGATATTTAATTAACATTATCCAATGAATGATAACATTATACAAGGCATAAACCTAAAGTTACAAGCATTAACAAGCATTACAAAGCATACTTCTAGGCATATACACTACCGTTCAAAAGTTTGGGGTCACTTAGAAATGTCATTGTTTTTGAAAGAAAAGCACATTTTTATCCATTAAAATAACATCAAATTGATCGGAAATACAGTGTAGACATTGATAATGTTGTAAATGACGATTGTAGCTGGAAACGGCAGATATTTTTATGGAATATCTACATAGGTGTACAGAGGCCCATTAAATAATAACAGCAACCATCACTCCTGTGTTCCAATGGCACGTTGTGTTAGCTAATCCAAGTTTATAATTTTAAAAGGCTAATTGATCATTAGAAAACCCTTTTCAATTATGTTAGCACAGTTGAAAACTGTTGTACTGATTAAAGAAGCAATAAAACTAGCCTTCTTTAGAATAGTTGAGTATCTGGAGAATCAGCACTGGCTCTAACCAGAATAGAAAAGGGAGTTGGTGGCCCCCTGTGCACAACTGAGCAAAAGGACAAGTACATTAGAGTGTCTAGTTTGAGAAACAGACGCCTCACAAGTCCTCAACTGGCAGCTTTATTAAATTATACCCGCAAAACACCAGTCTCAATGTCAACAGTGAAGGGGCGACTCCGGGATGCTGGCCTTCTAGGAAGAGTTGCAAAGTTAAAACCATATCTCAGACTGGCCAATAAAAAGAAAAGATTAAGATGGGCAAAAAAACACAGACACTGGACAGAGGAACTCTGCCTAGAAGTCCAGCATCCCGGAGTCACCTCTTCACTGTTGATATTGAGACTGGTGTTTTGCGGGTACTATTTAATGAAGCTGTCAGTTGAGGACTTGTGAGGCGTCTGTTTCTCAAACTAGACACTCTAATATACTTGTCCTCTTGCTCAGTTTTGCACCGGGGCCTCCCATTCCATTTTATTTTGGTTAGAGACAGTTTGCGCTGTTCTGTGAAGGGAGCAGTATACAGTGTTGTATGAGATCTTCAGTTTCTTGGCAATTTCTCTCATGGAATAGCCTTCATTTCTCAGAACAAGAATAGACTGACGAGTTTCAGAAGAAAGTTCCTTGTTTCTGGCCAGTTTGAGCCTGTAATTGAACTCACAAATGCTGATGCTCCAGATGTTCAACTAGTCTAAAGAAGGTAAGTTTTATTGCTTCTTTAATCAGTACAACAGTTTTCAGCTGTGCTAACATAATTACAAAAGGTTTTCTAATGATCAATTAGCCTTTTAAAACGATAAACTTGGATTAGCTAACACAATGTGCCATTGGAACGCAGGAGTGATTGTTGCTGATAATGGGCCCCTGTACACCTATGTAGATATTCCATTAAAAATCTGCCGTTTCCAGCTACAATAGTCATTCACAACATTAACAGTGTCTACACTGTATTTGTGATAAATTTGAAGTTATTTTAATGGACAAAAAATGTGCTTTTCTTTCAAAAACAATGACATTTCTAAGTGACCCCAAACTTTTGAACGGTAGTGTAGATCCTAAGGTTAACTTAGAAGACAAAGCATGAACAAAGAGATGCCTATTAGGCCAGAGGCCTAGAAGCCTAGGAAATGAGGATGGTCATACAACCTTCCTCCATGGACTGGAACCAGGATAAGCGAGCGAACGAAGGTATTTCATTCCATTTATAACATCTGAAGGTGCAACCTTTCAAACCCAAAACCAACCACCACTGACCAATCAAATGATACCAATTTTACAATAACCTAAACACTGCCAGGCCCGATCTCCACAGGATGTCACAGCATTTAAAGGCTTGTGTGGGAGATCAGACTAATGTAAATAAGACAGAATTCCTGAGAAGACAATGAAAACCTTTGCATAATACAGTCATTCAGAGTCCACCCTGTACAGATACAAGTAACCATAGAGATAATACGTCCATATAAATAGCATCACAGTTATCCTCAGTGGACACGTTTCAGGGCGATATCAAACATGGATACTATATCATTATTCAGTCACATTAGTCAGTCCTCTAGATACTGTAAAAGAGAGATACACAATGGTGAATAGTCCTTGGGCATTGTCCTTTGTGCTTTCCTTGTGTTCCTGGACCATTTGCATTGCTGCTCCAGGTGACAGAGAGCACATAAATTATGGCCAAACCTACATTTATAGAGATGATCAACTGTTTATAAGCCATTTATAACACAATAATGTATAGATATATACATTAATACATTTTTTTAAACTACTTTTGAACCAGTATAAACTATATAAGATATTTCCACAATATCATGTCTTAAAATTTCCTCCAATCAACTTTTTCTTCTCAAGGCTAGTAGTTAAGGCCCATTTATCCCACATACACATACACGTAACACACACAGCCACTAACACCCCAGACCATTCTGCATAATTAAATCATTTACGGCTGTTTTGTAAGCTTATGTCTTGGTGATTTATGTGGTGGGGATCGCTTCTGCAACATCTGGTTTACTCCTTTATCGTATAAAAATGTAGATCACCATTCCAAAGGCAACATTTAACATTGGGTTGCCAGGTCTTTTCCGGCCCATGTGTCACGTCTTCTGAATTAGATTTTGGCGGAACATTTACCCAGTAGGCTCTTTGTTTCTGAGTGAAATAACTGATCCAATAATTCAACAAAGTGCATGTTCAAAAATTATGACTTCGATTTAGTTTTTTTATTTACTCGTAATTCCAAAATTGGTTACTTATGGGTAATTCCACATTAACGGAATTACGTTTGACTCAGTTTTTTTACTATAAATGTATGGCAAACAAAAAACATTGATTTCAAAGTTTAACAAACCATACAACTCTATACACACAGACTTATTTTAATAATTTATATCAAAAATTTTACAAAAACAAATTTAGTGGAAGAACTGTGCAGACGCTAACTTAGGTATCATAATTCTATAAGAAGTCAAAAGAAAAATTACAGCTGAGCAAAGCTTATGAAAGAAACGATCTGTAGAGGCTTATTTCCATAGCCTAATATTAGGAATGTGGGTACAACCTACCTACAACGTATAGAAGTCTTAGGCCTAATAATAGAGGAAGATTAGGCAAAAATGCTAATTATTGAATAATTCTGGGGACAGCAGAGTTGTGTACTCTGCAGCCAGGCTCTTTATGATTTGGTCAATAGAGGGCGATACCATTATATATCACAATGTTTTATGGGTACTTAGTCAAGATAGGACAAAGGTTGACATCGCCCAACTGTACTCAGTACTGTACTGTGTTGTACTGTATTGTACTGTACTATAATGTACTCTACTCACTGTACTGTGCTCTAACTAGTGTACTGTACTGTGCTATCCAAACTTGTGAAACATACGTCTATAATAGGTTCAGATTTGGTCCAGTCTGGTCTGTCTGTGGACATTAACATCAAGACCAGGGTGGACGTTCCAAATTTCAACTACTTTTCAACATCCATGGATATCAAATCAAATCAAAATTGTATTAGTCACGTGCGCCGAATACAACAGGTGTAGACATTACAGTGAAATGCTTACTTACGAGTCCCTAACCGACAGTGCAGTTTCAAAAAATACAGATAAGAATAACAGATAAAAGTAACAAGTAATTAAAGAGCAACAGTAAAAAATAACAATATATACAGGGGGGTGCCAGTACAGAGTCAATGTGCGGGGGCACCGGTTAGTTGAGGTTAGAGGTCAACCGATTAATCTGGCCGATTAATTAGGGGCGATTTCAAGTTTTCATAAAAATCGGAAATCGGTATTTTTGGGCGCTGATTCTGCCGATTTTTTAAATGTATTTATTATATATATATATATTTTGATATACCTTTATTTAACTAGGCAAGTCAGTTAAGAACACATTTTTATTTTCAATGACGGCCTAGGAACGGTGGGTTAACTGCCTTGTCAGCTCGGGGAACCAATCTTGCAGTTAACTAGTCCAACGCTCTAACCACCTGCCTCGCATTGTACTCCATGAGGAGCCTGTAACGTCGTTCTTCGTTTGTCGAAAGAGAGTCGGACCGAAATGCAGCGTAGTGGTTACTCATGACTTTAATAGAAAAAGTGACACATGAAATAACGATACAAAATAACAAAACAACAAACGGAACGTGAAACCTAATTACAGCCTATCTGGTAAAACTACACAGAGACAGGAACAATCACCCACGAAATACACAGCGAAACCAGGCTACCTAAATACGGTTCCCAATCAGAGACAACGAGAATCACCTGACTCTGATTGAGAACCGCCTCAGGCAGCCAAGCCTATACAACACCCCTAATCAGCCGCGATCCCACATACTACAAACCCCAATACGAACATACAATATAACATAAACCCATGTCACACCCTGGCCTGAATCAAATAATAAAGAAAACACAAAAACTAAGACCAAGGCGTGACAGAGCCTGCCTGTTACGCGAATGCAGTGGAAGCCAAGGTAAGTTGCTAGCTAGCATTAAACAATCAAGCAATCATAATCACTAGTTATAACTACACATGGTTGAGGATATTACTAGTTTATCTAGTGTGTCCTGCGTTGCATATAATTGATGCAACGCTGGGGGATGATTTAACAAAAGCGCATTTGTGAAAAAAGCACAATCGTTGGACGACTGTACCTAACCATAAACACCAATGCCTCTCTTAAAATCAATACACAGAAGTATACAGTGCCTTGCGAACGTATTTGGCCCCCTTGAACTTTGCGACCTTTTGCCACATTTCATGCTTCAAACATAAAGATATAAAACTGTATTTTTTTGTGAAGAATCAACAACAAGTGGGACACAATCATGAAGTGGAACGACATTTATTGGATATTTCAAACTTTTTTAACAAATCAAAAACTGAAAAATTGGGCGTGCAAAATTATTCAGCCCCCTTAAGGTAATACTTTGTAGCGCCACCTTTTGCTGCGATTACAGCTGTAAGTCGCTTGGGGTATGTCTCTATCAGTTTTGCACATCGAGAGACTGAAATTTTTTTCCATTCCTCCTTGCAAAACAGCTCGAGATCAGTGAGGTTGGATGGAGAGCATTTGTGAACAGAAGTTTTCAGTTCTTTCCACAGATTCTCGATTGGATTCAGGTCTGGACTTTGACTTGGCCATTCTAACACCTGGATATGTTTATTTTTTAACCATTCCATTGTAGATTTTGCTTTATGTTTTGGATCATTGTCTTGTTGGAAGACAAATCTCCGTCCCAGTCTCAGGTCTTTTGCAGACTCCATCAGGTTTTCTTCCAGAATGGTCCTGTATTTGGCTCCATCCATCTTCCCATCAATTTTAACCATCTTCCCTGTCCCTGCTGAAGAAAAGCAGGCCCAAACCATGATGCTGCCACCACCATGTTTGACAGTGGGGATGGTGTGTTCAGGGTGATGAGCTGTGTTGCTTTTACGCCAAACATAACGTTTTGCATTGTTGCCAAAAAGTTCAATTTTGGTTTCATCTGACCAGAGCACCTTCTTCCACATGTTTGGTGTGTCTCCCAGGAGGCTTGTGGCAAACTTTAAACAACACTTTTTATGGATATCTTTAAGAAATTGCTTTCTTCTTGCCACTCTTCCATAAAGGCCAGATTTGTGCAATATACGACTGATTGTTGTCCTATGGACAGTCTCCCACCTCAGCTGTAGATCTCTGCAGTCCATCCAGGGTGATCATGGGCCTCTTGGCTGCATCTCTGATCAGTCTTCTCCTTGTATGAGCTGAAAGTTTAGAGGGATGGCCAGGTCTTGGTAGATTTGCAGTGGTCTGATACGCCTTCCATTTCAATATTATCGCTTGCACAGTGCTCCTTGGGATGTTTAAAGCTTGGGAAATCTTTTTGTATCCAAATCCGGCTTTAAACTTCTTCACAACAGTATCTCGGACCTGCCTGGTGTGTTCCTTGTTCTTCATGATGCTCTCAGCGCTTTTAACGGACCTCTGAGACTATCACAGTGCAGGTGCATTTATACGGAGACTTGATTACACACAGGTGGATTGTATTTATCATCATTAGTCATTTAGGTCAACATTGGATCATTCAGAGATCCTCACTGAACTTCTGGAGAGAGTTTGCTGCACTGAAAGTAAAGGGGCTGAATAATTTTGCACGCCCAATTTTTTCAGTTTTTGATTTGTTAAAAAAGTTTGAAATATCCAATAAATGTCGTTCCACTTCATGATTGTGTCCCACTTGTTGTTGATTCTTCACAAAAAAATACAGTTTTATATCTTTATGTTTGAAGCCTGAAATGTGGCAAAAGGTTGCAATGTTCAAGGGGGGCGAATACTTTTGCATGGCACTGTATATTTTGAAACCTGCATATTTAGCTAAAAGAAATTCAGGTTAGCAGGCAATATTAACCAGGTGAAATTGTGTCACTTCTCTTGTATTCATTGCACGCAGAGTCAGGGTATATGCAACAATTTGGGCAGCCTGGCTCATTGCGAACTAATTTGCCAGAATTTTATGTAATTATGACATAACATCGAAGGTTGTGCAATGTAACAAGAATATTTAGACTTAGGGATGCCACCCATTAGATAAAACATCCAACTGTTCCGTATTTCACTGAAATAATAAAAGTTTTGTTTTTGAAATGATAGTTTCCGGATTTGACCATATTAATGAACAAAGGCTCGTATTTCTGTGTGTTATTATGTTAGAATTAAATCTATGATTTGATAGAGCAGTCTGACTGAGCGACGGTAGGCAGCAGCAGGCTCGTAAGCATTCATTCAAACAGCACTTTTGTGCGTTTTTCCAGCAGCTTTTCACAAGTACAGCGCTGTTTACGACTTCAAGCCTATCAGCCCAATGGCTGGTGTAACCGATGTGAAATGGCTAGCTGATGAGCGGGGTGCGCGCTAATAGCGTTTCAAACGTCACTCGCTCTGAGACTTTGAGTAGTTATTCCCCTTGGCTGTTGTCGATGTGTTCCTGGTTCGAGCCCAGGTAGGGGCGAGGAGAGGGACGGAAGCTATACTGTTACACTTGCAATACTATAGTGCCTATAAGAACATCCAATAGTCAAAGGTACATGAAATACAAATGGTATAGAGAGAAATAGTCCTATAAATACTATATTAACTACAACCTAAAACCTTTTACCTTGGAATATTGAAGTCTCATGTTAAAAGGAACCACCAACTTTCATATGTTCTCATGTTCTGAGCAAGGAACTCAAACGTTAGCTTTTTTACATGGCACATATTGCACTTTTACTTTTACATATTGCACTTTGTTTTTGCATTATTTAAACCAAATTGAACATATTTCATTATTTATTTGAGGCTAAATGGATTTTTATTGATGTATTATATTAAGTTAAAATAAGTGTTCATTCAGTATTGTTGTAATTGTCATTATTACAAATACATTTTTTTAAATCAGATTTTTTTGGTCATCCAATAATCGTATCGGTATTGGCGTTGAAAAATCATAATCGGTCGACCTCTAGTTGAGGTAGTATGTACATGTAGGTAGAGTTAATTAAAGTGACTATGCATAGATGACAACAGATAGTGGCAGTGGTGTGGAGGGGGGCAATGCATATTGTCTGCGTAGCCATTTGACTAGATGTTCAGGAGTCTTATGGCTTGGGGGTAGAAGCTGTTTAGAAGCCTCTTGGACCTAGACTTGGCGCTATATGGTACCGCTTGCCATGTGGTAGGGTTAGTGGTCCTTCTGTAGCTCAGTTGGTAGAGCATGGCGCTTGTAATGCCAGGGTAGTGGGTTCGATCCCCGGGACCACCCATACGTAGAATGTATGCACACATGACTGTAAGTCGCTTTGGATAAAAGCGTCTGCTAAATGGCATATATTATTATTATTATATTGGTAGCAGAGAGAACAGTCTATGACTAGAGTGGCTGAAGTCTTTGACAATTTTTAGGGCCTTCCTCTGACACCTCCTGGTATAGAGGTCCTGGATGGCAGGCAACTTGGCCACAGTGATGTACTGGGCCGTTCGCACTACCCTCCGTAGTGCCTTGCGGTTGGAGGCCAAGCAGTTGCCATACCAGGCAGTGATGCAACCAGTTAGGATGCTCTCGATGGTGCAGCTGTAGAACGTTATGAGGATCTCAGGACCCATGCCAAATCTTTTCAGTCTGGGGGGAGAATAGGTTTTGTTGTGCTCGCTTCACAACTGTCTTGGTGTGCTCGAACCATGTTAGTTTGTTGGTGAGGTGGACATCAAGGAACTTGGAGCGCTCAACCTGCTCCACTGCAGTCCCGTCGATGAGAATGGGGGAGTGCTCGGTCCTATTTTTCCTGTAGTCCACAATCATCTCCTTTGTCTTGATCACGTTGAGGGAGAGGTTGTTGTCCTGGCACCACATGGCCAGCTCTCTGACCTCCTCCCTATAGGCTGTCTCGTTGTTTTCGGTGATCAGGCCTATCACTGGTGTGTCATCGGCAAATTTAATGATGGTGTTGGAGTCGTGCCTGGCTGTGCAGTCATGAGTGAACAGGGAGTAAAGGAGGGGGCTGAGCACACACCCCTGAGGGGCACCTGTGTTGAGGATCAGCGTGGCGGGTGTGTTGTTACCTACCCTTACCACTGGGGGCGGCCCGTCAGGAAGTCCAGGATCCAGTTGTAGAGGGAGGTGTTTAGTCCCAGGGTCCTTAGCTTATTGATGTGCTTTGAGGGCGCTATGATGTTGAACGCTGAGCTCTAGTCTATGAATAGCATTCTCACATAGGTGTTCCTTTTGTCCAGGTGGGAAAGGGCAGCGTGACTGCATTATCTGTGGATCTGTTGGGGCGGTATGCAAATTGGAGAGGATCCAAGGTTTCTGGAATGATGGTGTTGATGTGAGCCATGACCAGCCTTTCAAAGCACTTCATGGCTACAGACATGAGTGCTACGGGGCGGTAGTCATTTAGGCAGGTTACCTTAGTGTTCTTAGGCACAGGCACTATGGTGGTCTGCTAAAATATGTTGGTATTACAAACTCGGACAGGGAGAGGTTGAAAATTTCAGTGAAGACACTTACAGTACACGTCCTGGTAATCCGTCTGGCTACTACGGCCTTGTGAATGTTTACCTGTCTAAAGGTCTTACTCACATCGGCGGCGAGAGCGTGATCACATAGTCTTCTGGTACAGCTGGTGCTCTCATGCATGTTTCAGTGTTATTTGCCTCGAAGCAGCTCGTGTCACTGGGCAGCTCTCGGCTGTGCTTACCTTTGTAGTCTGTAATGGTTTGCAGGCCCTGCCACATCCGATGTGCGTCAGAGCCGGTGTAGTACGAATCGATATCAGTCCTGTATTGACGCTTCGCTTGTTTGATGGTTTGTCAGAGGGCAGTATTTCTTATTAGCTTCTGGCTTAGAGTTCCGCTCCTTGAAAGTAGCAGCTCTAGCCTTTAGCTCAGTGCGGATGCTGCCTGTAATCCATGGCTTCTGCTTGGGTTATGTACATATGGTCACTATGGGGACGGAGTCATCAATGCACTTATTGATTAAGCCAATGACAGAAGTGCTGTACTCCTCAATGCCATTGGAGGAATCCCGGGAACATATTCCAGTCTGTGCTAGCAAAACAGTCCTGTATCTTAGCATCTGCTTCATCTGACCACTTTTTTATTGATCTAGTCACTGGTGCTTCCTGCTTAATTTTGGCTTGTAAGCAGGAATCAGGAGGATGGAATTATGGTCAGATTTGCCAAATGGAGAGCAAGGGAGAGCTTTGTATTCATTTCTGTGTGTGGAGTATAGGTGGTCCAGAGTTATTTTCCCTCTGGTTGCACATTTAACATGCTGATAGAAATTTGGTAAAACTGATTTAAGTTTCCCTGCATTAAAGTCACCGGCTACTAGGAGCGCCCCCTCTGGGTGAGCTTTTTCTCACTTGCTTATCGCGGAATACAGCTCATTCAATGCTATCTTAGTGCAAGCCTCGGACTGTGGTGGTATGTAAACAGCTACAAAGATTATAGGTGAAAACTCTCTCTGTAGGTAATGTGGTCTGCAGCTTATCATGAGAAACTCTACCTCAGGTGAGCAATAGCTCGAGCCTTCCTTAGATATCGTGCACCAGCTGTTGTTTTAAAAAATACATAGACCTTGTCTTACCAGATGCCGCTGTTGTATCGTATAGCCAGCCAGCTGTATGTTGATATTGTTGTCGTTCAGCCATGTCTCCACAAAGCATAAGATGTTACAGTTTTTAATGTCCCGTTGGACATAATAACTTGTCCATTTTATTGTCCAAAGATGGCATGTTTGCTAGCAGAATTGAGAGTGGGGATTTATTCGATCGCCTCCGACTCCTCAGATGGCAGCCCGCCCTCCAGCCTCTCTTTCTCCACCTCCTCTTCACGCAGATCACTGGGGACGGGGCCAATGTTCCCAAGGGAGCCGTATATCTTCCACCTCGGGCTCGTCAGATTTTTGAAAGAAGAAAAAGGATTCTGCTAGTCCGTGGTGAGTAATCACAGTCCTGATGTCTAGAAGTTATTTTTCGGTCATAAGAGACGGTAGCGGCAACATTATATTCAAAAAATGTAACAAAATAAGTTACAAACAATGCAGATAAACAAACAAAAAACACAATCGGTTGGGGACACATAAAACGTCTGCCTTCTGCTCTGGCGCCATCTTAGTGTGATGGTGGTGTCAGTCGGGGGCTCAGTGGGTGAAGATGCTGGTTACAGTAAACGGAAAGAGAGGGGGCTTATTGCCACAGACCTCACAATATTATCATAATACTTAGGTGCCGATACAATATGTATTGTGATTCTCACAAATCACCTGATTCTCACAATGTATTGCGATTCGACACTGCGATTCTATTCCGATTTGATGTTCCAAACTTATTGCTCACTATATGTCTGCTGAAGAGAGATGAGAGAGAGTATAAGAATGTTTTGATCAGTCATTGAAATAAAAGTGCTGAAAACATGTTGGCTCACTATTTTAAAACAAGTTGGACAGCAAGCTATATGATACAAATTCTGCTGTTTTGGCACAGGTACAGCTGGCTAAAGATGGCTAACGTTACCTACAGTAGAACATTTTTTTAAATATATATATGTACAGTACATTCGGAAAGTATTCAGACCCCTTGACTTTTTCCACATTTTGTTACATTACAGCCTTATTCTAAAATGTATTAAATATTCATTTATTCTCAGCAATCTGCACATAATACTCCATAATTATATTATTTACATAAGTATTCAGACCCTTTGCTATGAGACTCGAAATTGAGCTCAGGTGCATCCTGTTTCCATTGATCATCCTTGAAATGTTTCTACAACTTGATTGGAGTCCACCTGTGGTAAATTCAATTGATTGGAGATGATTTGGAAAGACACACACCTGTCCATATAAGGTCCCACAGTTGACAGTGCATGTCAGAGCAAAAACCAAGCCATGAGGTTGGAGGAATTGTCCATAGAGCTCCGAGACAGGATTGTGTCGAGCCACAGATCTGGGGAAGGGTACCAAAACATTTCTGCGGCATTGAAGACCCCCAAGAACACAGTGGCCTCCATCATTCTTAAATTGAATACATTTGGAATCACCAAGACTCTTCCTAGAGTATGTGGAGATGGGATAACCTTCCAGAAGGACAACAATCTCTGCATCACTCCACCAATCAAGCCTTTATGATAGTGGCCAGACATAAGCCACTCCTCAGTAAAAGGCTCATGACAGCCCACTTGGAGTTTGACAAAAGGCAACTGAAGGACTCTCAGACAAATAGAAACAAGACTTTTCTCTTTGGCCTGAATGCCAAGCGTCACGTCTGGAGGAAACCTGGCACCATCCCTACAGTGAAGCATGGTGGTGACAGCTTCATGCTGTGGGGATGTTTTTCAGCGGCAAAGACTGGGATAATAGTCAGGAACAAGGGAAAGATGAACGGAGCAAAGAACAAGGGAGATTCTTGATGAAAACCTGCTTCAGGGATCTCAGGACCTCAGACTGGGGCAAAGGTTCACCTTCCAACAGGACAAGGACCCTAAGCACACAGCCAAGACAACACAAGAGTGGCTTCGGTACAAGTCTCAGAATGTCCTTGAGTGGCCCATCCAGAGCCCTGACCGGAACGCGATCGAAAATCTCTGGAGAGACCTGAAAATAGCTGTGCAGCGACGCTCCCCATTCGACCTGACAGAGCTTGAGAGGATCTACAATGAAAAATGGGAGAAACTCCCCAAATACAGGTGGGCCAAGCTTGTAGCATCATACCCAAGAAGACTCAAGGCTGTAATTGCTGCATAAGGTGCTTCAACAAAGTACTGAGTAAAAGGTCTGAATACTTATGTAAATGTAACGTTTCAGTTGATATTTTCTCATAAATTAGTAAAATTTTAAAAAACCTGTTTCTGCTTTGTCATTATGGGGTGTGGTGTCTAGATGAATGAGGGGGAAAAAACTATTTAATCCATTTTAGAATAAGGCTGTAATGTACTTTCCTATTGCATGTGTATGTAATAGAATAAACGTGTCAAAAACGAATGAAGACATGAATAAATGCATTTCTATAGCTTACAAAATGCTTGAGTACCAAGATAGCTGCACAGGGGCTTCAATACAGTCATGTCATTCATCCAGAATTTATACACATCATTGGTACCGCCCAGGGGTGGAATTAGGGAAAAATCACTCGAAAAACTCACCACTGTCGGAGCACCTGGCAGACAGCTTATACAATTCAACCTCTGCTTATGCCCCAGCCGCCACAGATGCCTCGATATTGAGCAACACTTACTGAATGAGTGCGAAAAAGTATGTATGAAAAGTGTGAAAATGTATCCACTTACTGTAATTCACTCTGGATAAGAGCATCTGCTAAAATGACTAAAATGTAAAAAATGTATGGTTGGACTGGTGATGGTGAGAAAGATGTGATGGGATTGCTGAGAGGTGTGGTGTCGCAATGTTTATTCGTAGTTGCCTATGGGGCTGTATAGATTTATACAAGTCATATTGCACCCCAACACCCAATCTATCAACCAGTCTAGCCCAGCTCTGTCCTCGCCTCAGCCACAGCCCTGTCTGGGCACACACAAGCTGTGGCATGTATGGGGAAAGGGAGGGTGCAGAGGACATGAGAGTGGCTCAGGAAGGTCCTCATACAGTAGAAATACAGTAATGATAGTGTGTATACAAGTATTGAGGCTGTCCATGAGAATGCATTTTTTGTCAGGGTTGTTGGTTCAGTGTCAGAGAAAGAGAGATAGAGAAAATCAAGAGAGAAAGAGAGACCCACTTTCTGTCATTTCCCCAAGTAGCCGACAGATTATATTTTATCTTCCTCTCTTCCTCTTCCATCTCAGGTATAGATGGACAATTGGGAAATATGACAGACTGACTTAGCCAGACAACGGTCAATTACAAAGACCAAAGCAAATACTGTAATGACTGGTTTACTGCAAACATTTTTTTTGTCAATATTGAGATATGGAAACTGTATTTCTTACAATTATGGGTTCAAGTGTCCTCTTCTGCTGAGGTGATGGGAGCTGGGTCTTCAACACATCTTTGAATGCTGGAAATGCAGAGTAGAGTAAAGGCAGTCTGATGCATTTTAATCCTCACAGCCACCATACACTGTATTACTGTGTGTGTGTGTGTGTGTGTGTGTGTGTGTGTGTGTGTGTGTGTGTGTGTGTGTGTGTGTGTGTGTGTGTGTGTGTGTGTGTGTGTGTGTGTGTGTGTGTGTGTGTGTGTGTGTGTGTGTGTGTGTGTGTGTGTGTGTGTGTGTGCGACTGTGCATGCAAGAGAGAGTGAACGGAGGCACAGCAATGTCACAGAAAAAGTGCAATAGAATCTTCAGATTCACAGCCATAGGGTAGTACAGTGTGAATACCTGTCTGTGTATCAGGGTAGCTGTGTGCATGTGCACATGTGCGTCTACTTTTATGTGTGAAGTGAAGCGCAGCAGTGTCGCTGTCGGCCACTGTGACACAATAGAATGCATGCAGCTACCATATAAAAGCCGAGGAATGGGGCTGTAGACGGCCATAAAGGCCAGGCCTGGCTGAACCAGGGGGAAGGAATGAGGTGGTAAACCCCACACTTGGCCCTGCACATACACAGCAGAGGCCTGGCTGGCTGGCTAATTGAAAACGTGTGTGTGTATATATTTGTGCGTGTGTGTGTGAGTGTAAGTGCAGTGTGAGCCTGTTAAAGTATATGTGTATAAGTGCGAGTGAGACATCGCACAAGTATGAGTCTGTCTGCGCTCATGGCGATATGTCCACCAGTGTCTTAGCCACACCAACGTCACCTACCCCTCTACCCCAGCTTTACCATCCCCATGAACCAGGTCCAGCATCTTTGTTTTTGTCGGCGAGCTGCAGTTTCTTCGCCCTGTGACTGCTAATTAAACCATCCCGTAAATATTCCATTATAGGTAGTAAAACTTAATTTTAGATTTCCTGCTCAGCACTGCGTTGCGTCTGATTGCTAGCACACTTGCAGGAGGGGGCCCAAGGGGTTACGAGGGGCAGTGGCTATAGTGTGGCGTGCACAGGGGCCATGGTAAACCTTGGTAAAGACGGGCTTTACGGGCTGCCTCTCGCCCATTAAAGGCCTTTTATCACGTGGTAAACCTGCTCTCTGCTGGTCCACACTACTGTACACTAGAGCCTACTGCTCAACTCAATAACCACAGGAACAGTAACAGCAAAGAAGGTCCCGTTAATGATGAGAGGGTCACACTAATGACAGTACTTACTGTCACTTTAATGACAAGAGTGGTTGATGTCAATAGTTTACAACCCAAAACCAACCCATTGACTTATCCTGAATCAGCTGCTGTGAAGGTATTGTTACTTTGGTCCTGTTCTTCACCAATGGTAAGGTGTTAACCTGAGGAGTTTGTAATTTGAAAAACTTGGTTAGCATAATCACCCTTCTCATAGCGGAAGTATCTAGTCTCCATGAGACGAAGAAGCAAAATACACTGCTTTCTTTACATAGTTGAATGTGCTGACAAACAAAATCACACAAAAATTATCAATGGAAATCAAATGTATCAATCCATGGAAGTCTGGATATGGAGTCACACTCAAAATTAAAGTGGAAAACCACACTTCAGGCTGATCCAAGTTTGATGTAATGTCCTTAAAACAAGTCAAAATGAGGCTCAGGTATGACCTCCATACAACGCCTGGGCATGCTGTTGATGAGGTGGCGGATGGTCTCCTGAGGGATCTCCTCCCAGACCTGGACTAAAGCATCAGCCAACTCCTGGACAGTCTGTGGTGCAACGTGGCGTTGGTGGATGGAGTGAGACATGATGTCCCAGATGTGCTCAATTGGATTCAGGTCTGGGGAACGGGCGGGCCAGTCCATAGCATCAATGCCTTCCTCTTGCAGGAACTGCTGACATACTCCAGCCACATGAGGTCTAGCATTGTCTTGCATTAGGAGGAACCCAGGGCCAACCGCACCAGCATATGGTCTCACAAGGGGTCTGAGGATCTCATCTCAGTACCTAATGGCAGTCAGGCTACCTCTGGCGTGCACATGGAGGGCTGTGTGGCCCCCCAAAGAGATGCCACCCCACACCACGACTGACCCACCGCCAAACCGGTCATGCTGGAGGATGTTGCAGGCGTCTCCAGACTCTGTCACGTTTGTCACGTGCTCAGTGTGAACCTGCTTTCATCTGTGAAGAGCACAGGGCGCCAGTGGCGAATTTGCCAATCTTCGTGTTCTCTGGCAAATGCCAAACAGGTGGGGGTTGTGCTTACAGCCCAACCCCCACCTGTGGACGTCGGGCCCTCATACCACCCTCATGGAGTCTGTTTCTGACCATTTGAGCAGACACATGCACATTTGTGGCCTGCTGGAGGTCATTTTGCAGGGCTCTGGCAGTGCTCCTCCTTGCACAAAGGCGGAGGTAGCGGTCCTGCTGCTGGGTTGTTGCCCTCCTACGGCCTCCTCCACATCTCCTGATGTACTGGCCTGTCTCCTGGTAGCACCTCCATGCTCTGGACACTACACTGACAGACACAGCAAACCTTCTTGCCACAGCTCGCATTGATAAACCATCCTGGATGAGCTGCACTACCTGAGCCACTTGTGTGGGTTGTAGACTCCGTCTCATGCTACCACTAGAGTGAATGCACCGCCAGCATTCGAAAGTGACCAAAACATCAGCCAGGAAGCATAGGAACTGAGAAGTGATCTGTGGTCCCCACCTGCAGAACCACTCCTTTATTGGGGGTGTCTTGCTAATTGCCTATAATTTCCACCTGTTGTCTATTCCATTTGCACAACAGCATGTGAAATGTATTGTCAATCAGTGTTGCTTCCTAAGTGGACAGTTTGATTTCACAGAAGTGTGATTGACTTGGAGTTACATTGTGTTGTTTAAGTGTTCCCTTTATTTTTTTGAGCAGTGTATATCAATGCTGGGACCACAGTTAAAATTACGAATTTCTTGTAATGATGTAGACTATTCAAGCTACTCAGGGCTATTCAGATACATTCATACAGTATACTGTAGTATTACACAACATAGAGATCAATTTGGTTTCCACTCTGATGGAAAATGCACAAAGATGATATAATGTAGAAGTGAATGAAAGTCCAATCAGATATGAGTATTCTACTTTGCTGGACTAGAGTGAGTGAGTCAGAGAGAGCTCACCCAACCTGCAAGTAATCACCTCTTTTCACAGCTCGGGGTCTCTATCTCTCTCAATTTAATTAAATTAAGGGCTTTACTGGCATGGGAAACATATGTTAACATTGCCAAAGCAAGTGAAGTAGATAATAAACAAAAGTGAAATAAACAATAAAAAGTAATAGTAAACATTACACTCACAAAAGTTCCAAAAGAATAAAGATATTTCAAATATCATAATATGTCTATGTACAGTGTTGTAACGATATGCAAATAGTTAAAGTACAAAAGGGAAAATAAATAAATATGGGTTGTATTTGCAATGGTGTTTGTTCTTCACTGGTTGCCCTTTTCTTGTGGCAACAGGTCACAAATCTTGCTGCTGTGATGGCACGTGGTATTTCACCCAGTAGATATGGAAGTTTATCAAAATTGTTTTAGTTTTATTGAAATTCTTTGTGGGTCTGTGTAATCTGAGGAAAATATGTGTCTCTAATATGGTCATACATTTGGCAGGAGGTTAGGAAGCACGGCTCAGTTTCCACCTCATTTTGTGGGCAGTGTGTGCATAGCCTGTCTTCTATTGAGAGCCAGGTCTGCCTACAGCAGCCTTTCTCAATAGCAAGGCTATGCTCACTGAGACTGTACATAGTCAAAGCTTTCCTTAATTTTGGGTCAGTCACAGTGGTCAGGTATTCTGCCACTGTGTACTCTCTGTTTATGGCCAAATAGTATTCTAGTTTGCTCAGTTTTTTTGTTAATTCTTTCCAATGTGTCAAGTAATTATTTTGTATTTTTCTCATGATTTGGTTGGGTCTAATTGTGTTGCTGTCCTGGGGCTCTGTGGGGTCTGTTTGTGAACATAGCCCCAGGACCAGCTTGCTTAAGGGACTCTTCTCCAGGTTAATCTCTCTGTAGGTTAAGGCTTTGTTATGGAAGGTTTGGGAATTGCTTCCTTTTAAATTGTTCTAGAATTTAACGGCTCTTTTCTGGATTTATATAATTACCGGGTATCGACCTAGTTCTGCTCTGCATGCATTATTTGGTGTTTTACGTTGCACACTGAGGATATTTCTGCATAATTCTGCATGCAGTTTGGTGTTTGTCCCATTTTGTGAGTTCTTGGTTGGTGAACAGTTCCCAGACCTCACAACCATAAAGGGCAATGGGTTAACGGATTTAAGTATTTTTTGCCAGATCCTAATTGGTATGTTGAATTTTATGTTTCTTTTGATGGCATAGAAGGCCCTTCTTGCCTTGTCTCTCAGCTCGTTCACAGCTTTGTGAGAGTTACCTGTTGCGCTGATGTTTAGGATGTTTAGTTTTTTTGTGTGCTCTAGGGCAAAGGTGTCTAGATGAAATTTGTATTTTTGGTCCTGGTGACTGGACCTTTTTTGAAACACCATTATTTTTGTCTTATTGAGATTTACTGTCAGGGCCCAGGTCTGACGCTGTAGGCCCTCCTTGGTTGGTGTCACGTTCTGACCTTGGTTCCTTTGTTTTGTCTTTGTTTTAGTATGGTCAGGGCGTGAGTTGGGGTGGGCAGTCTATGTTTGTTTTTCTAGGTTGGTTTTTGAGGTTGGCCTGGTATGGTTCTCAATCAGAGGCAGGTGTCGTTAGTTGTCTCTGATTGAGAATCATACTTAATGGCCTCCCGGGTGGCGCAGTGGCTAAGGGCGCTGTACTGCAGCGCCAGCTGTGCCACCAGAGACCCTGGGTTTGCGCCCAGGCTCTGTCGTAACCGGCCGCGACCGGGAGGTCCGTGGGGCGGCGCACAATTGGCATAGCGTCCTCCGGGCTAGGGAGGGTTTGGCCGGTAAGGATATCCTTGTATCATGCGCACCAGCGACTCCTGTGGCGGGCTGGACGCAGTGCACGCTAACCAAGGTTGCCAGGTGCACTGTGTTTTTCCGCTGACACATTGGTGCGGCTGGCTTCCGGGTTGGATGCGCGCTGTGTTAAGAAGCAGTGCGGCTTGGTTGGGTTGTGTATCGGAGGACGCATGACTTTCAACCTTCGTCTCTCCCGAGCATGTACGGGAGTTGCAGCGATGAGACAAGAAAGTAGCTACTAAAACAATTGGATACCACAAAATTGGGGAGAAAAAGGGGTAAAAAAAAAAAGAGAATCATACTTTTTAGCCTTTTTCCACCTGTGTTTCGTGGGTGTTTCTTTTCTGTTTTGTGTGCCATCACTAGACAGGACTGTTTAGTTTGTTCGTTCTTCCAAGTTGTTATTTTGTTTAGTGTTCAGTTTTGATTATATTAAAAATCATCAACACTTACCACGCTGCACCTTGGTCCTCACCTTCTTCCACCGACGACGGCCGTTACAGTTGGCGACAGTAGACATTTGACTTCTGATTCTAGTAGGCTGAGGCCGGGTGCTGCAGACTGTTCTAGTGCCCTCACCAATTCATTGATATATATAGTTGAAGTCGGAAGTTTACATACACCTTAGCCAAATACATTGAAACTCAGTTTTTCACAATTCCTGACATTTAATCCTCGTAACAATGACCTGTTTTAGGTCAGTTAGGATCACCACTTTATTTTAAGAATGTGAAATGTCAGAATAATAGTTGAGAGAATGATTTATTTCTGCTTTTATTTCTTTAATAACATTTCCAGCGGGTCAGACGTTTACATACACTCAATTAGTATTTGGTAGCATTGTCTTTCAATTGTTTAACTTGGGTCAAACGTTTTGGGTAGCCTTCCACAAGTTGGGTGAATTTTGGCCCATTCCTCCTGACAGAGCTTGTGTAAATGAGTCAGGTTTGTAGGCCTTCTTGCTCGCCCTAGCTTTTTAAGTTCTGCCCACAAATTTTCTATAGGATTGAGGTCAGGGCTTTGTGATGGCCACTCCAATACCTTGATTTTGTTGTCCTTAAGCCATTTTGCCACAACTTTGGAAGTATGCTTGGGGTCATTGTTCATTTGGAAGACCAATTTGCGACCAAGCCTTAACTTCCTGACTGATGTCTTGAGATGTTGCTTCAATATATCCACATAATTTTCCTTCTCATGATGCCATATATTTTGTGAAGTGCACCAGTCCCTCCTGCAGCAAAGCACCCACACAACATGATGCTGCCACCCCTGTGCTTCACTTTTGGGATGGTGTTCTTCGGCTTGCAAGCTTCCCCCATTTTCCTCCGAACATAACGATGGTCATTATGACCAAACAGTTCTATTTTTGTTTCATCAGAGCAGAGGACATTTCTCCAAATAGTACGATCTTTGTCCCCATGTGCAGTTGCAAACTGTAGTCAGGCTTTTTTAATCACAGTTTTGACTGACTCGTTTTACTGTGGATATAGGTACTTTTGTACCTGTTTCCTCCAGCATCGTCACAAGGTCCTTTGATTTTGTTCTGGGATTGATTTGCACTTTTCGCACCAAAGTACGTTCATCTCTTGGAGACAGAACGCGTCTCCTTTCTGAGCGGCATGATGGCTGCGTGGTCCCATGGTGTTTATACTTGCGTACTGTTGTTTGTACAGATGAACGTGGTACCTTCAGGTGTTTGGAAATTGCTCTCAAGGATGAACCAGACTTGTGAAGGTCTACAATTTTTTCTGGGGACTTGGCACTGAGTTTGAAGGGAGGCCTTGAAATAAATCCACACGTACACCTCCAATTGACTCAAATTATGTCAATTGGCCTATCAGAAGCTTATAAAGCCATGACATCATTTTCTGGAATTTTCCAAGCTGTTTAAAGGCACAGTCACCTTAGTGTATGTAAACTTCTGACCCACTGGAATTGTGATACAGTGAATTATAAGTGAAATAATCTG
Organism: Oncorhynchus keta; assembly: GCF_023373465.1. Classification (NCBI taxonomy): domain Eukaryota; kingdom Metazoa; phylum Chordata; class Actinopteri; order Salmoniformes; family Salmonidae; genus Oncorhynchus; species Oncorhynchus keta. The sequence goes on along the minus strand of NC_068432.1, from coordinate 19,715,849 downwards.
TCTGTAAACAATTGTTGGAAAAATTACTTGTGTCGTGCACAAAGTAACCGACTTGCCAAAGCTATAGTTTGTTAACAATGAATTTGTGGAGTGGTTGAAAAACGAGTTTTAATGACTCCAACCTAAGTGTATGTAAACTTCCGACTTCAACTGTATGTTGAAGGGGGGCTTAAACTGCATCCCTGTCTCACCCCAAGGTCCTGTGGAAGAAAATATGTCTGTTTTTTGCTAATTTTAACCAATTTGTCTCCACTTTTGTGGATTGAGGTGAACAGTCCTTGGCGCTCTCTCTCTCTTTCTCTGTCTCTCTCTGTCTCTCTCTCTCTCTCTCTCTCCAATTCAAGGAGCTTTATTGGCTTGGGAAACATATGTTTACATTGCCAAAGCAAGTGAAATGGATAAATAAAAGTGAAATTAACAATTAAAAGTGAATAGTAAATATTACCTCAAAAGTTCCAGAAAAGTAGAGACATTTCAAATGTCATATTATGTCTACAGTAGTGACTACAGTGTTGTAACAATTTGCAAATAGCTAAGTACAAAAGGGAACATAAATATGAGTTGTATTTACAATGGTGTTTGTTCTTCACTAGTTGCCCTTTTCTGGTAGCAACAGGTCATTCTCTTTCTCCTCTATGGTGGATTGATGCACCTTGTTGGCTAACATCAGTGTTTAGTGTTTTGCTGGACATGTTCTATTAGATTGGTAGTCAAGTTCAAAGACATGCCGCCTGTCAACAGTCCTCGGGTTACTACCTGAGAACTACATTTATTTAGGCAAATGATACCAGCTACAGTGCATTTGAAAATTATTCAGACGCTGTCATGGAGCGCATGTCGTTTGCCAACAATACTTTGACATATGGCGCCAAAGTTGAGTGTTTGTTTTGCACGCGAGTTACAGGATCTGCATACAGGTGTGCCAAGCTTGCAGCATCATACCAAAGAAGACTCAAGGGTGTAAACGCTGCTAAAGGTGCTTCAACAAAAAGTACTGAGTCAAGGGTCTGAAAACTTATGTAAATGTAATATTTCAGTTTCGTTTTTTTTTTTTTTTCATTTCTAAAAAACTGTTTTTGCTTTGTCATTATGGGGTATTGTGTGTAGATTGATGAGGGGGAAAAAGTCAAGATGTCTGAATACTTTCCGAATGGACGATGCAATCTCAACCACACTGCACACTGCCCTAACCCACCTGGACAAGAGGAATACCTATGTGAGAATGCTGTTCATCGACTACAGCTCGGCATTCAACACCATAGTACCCTCCAAGCTCGTCATCAAGCTTGAGACCCTGGGTCTCGACCCTGCCCTGTGCAACTGGGTACTGGACTTCCTGACGGGCCGCCCCCAGGTGGTGAGGGTAGGCAACAACATCTCCTCCCCGCTGATCCTCAACACGGGGGCCCCACAAGGGTGCGTTCTGAGCCCTCTCCTGTACTCCCTGTTCACCCACGACTGCGTGGCCACGCACGCTCCAACTCAATCATCAAGTTTGCGGACGACACAACAGTGGTAGGCTTGATTACCAACAACGACGAGACGGCCTACAGGTAGGAGGTGAGGGCCCTCGGAGTGTGGTGTCAGGAAAATAACCTCACACTCAACGTCAACAAAACTAAGGAGATGATTGTGGACTTCAGGAAACAGCAGAGGGAACACCCCCTATCCACATCGATGGAACAGTAGTGGAGAGGGTAGCAAGTTTTAAGTTCCTCGGCATACACATCACAGACAAACTGAATTGGTCCACTCACACTGACAGCGTCGTGAAGAAGGCGCAGCAGCGCCTCTTCAACCTCAGGAGGCTGAAGAAATTTGGCTTGTCACCAAAAGCACTCACAAACTTCTACAGATGCACAATTGAGAGCATCCTGGCGGGCTGTATCACCGCCTGGTACGGGAAACTGCTCCGCCCTCAACCGTAAGGCTCTCCAGAGGGTAGTGAGGTCTGCACAACGCATCACCGGGGGCAAACTACCTGCCCTCCAGGACACCTACACCACCCGATGTTACAGGAAGGCCATAAAGATCATCAAGGACATCAACCACCCGAGCCACTGCCTGTTCACCCCGCTATCATCCAGAAGGCGAGGTCAGTACAGGTGCATCAAAGCTGGGACTGAGAGACTGAAAAACAGCTTCTATCTCAAGGCCAACACACTGTCATTGACACTGACCCAACTCCAGCCACTTTAATAATGGGAATTGATGGGAAATGATGTAAATATATCACTAGCCACTTTAAACAATGCTACCTTATATAATGTTACTTACCCTACATTATTCATCTCATATGCATACGTATATACTGTACTCTATATCATCGACTGCATCCTTATGTAATACATGTATCACTAGCCACTTTAACAATGCCACTTTGTTTACTTTGTCTACATACTCATCTCATATGTATATACTGTACTCGATACCATCTACTGTATGCTGCCCTGTACCATCACTCATTCATATATCCTTATGTACATATTCTTTATCCCCTTACACTGTGTATAAGACAGTCGTTTTGGAATTGTTAGTTAGATTACTTGTTGGTTATCACTGCATTGTCGGAACTAGAAGCACAAGCATTTCGCTACACTCACATTAACATCTGCTAACCATGTGTATGTGACAAATAACATTTGATTTGATTTGATTTGATTTGACTGTATGTCAGATAATGTCAGAGAATATCCAGTCAGTCAATGTATTGGTGCTGTACCATTTGTTTGATTGTCCCATAGAAATAAATATACACTGACTATAGTATGGCTCATGCATATGTTTCTCTATTTACTTCAATTTGACTGAGTCATTGTATTGTGGTTTAGTGTGTAGGCTATATTTATTTGGCTTAATTTCTTTTGCATAAGCCTCTTTGACTCTTATATTATAAACACAGATTTGATCTTACATGTGATCAGCCCTTCAGATAACTTTTGTTTTTCCAAAGCCCATTTGTCAATGTAAAGTGTCACAGTGTTCAAGCTTTTCCTCGTATGACATCTGATTCCCTTTTAGCTGTATTAAGTCATTAAGTTGTATTCTTGTTTTTCCCTCTCAGAAAACTGACACTGTTACATTTCAAATGAAAGACGTTTGTGGTTAGCTGGAAAGGCTGAATAATTTGGCGCACTGCTCTAGAAATATCTAATGCATGCGTAGGTGGAGTCAAAGCAATGGTATTGTTACAGCTTTCCATTAAGCTTTAAATGCATTTATTTGCCCCAGGCTTAAATTCAACCATCCCTGCTAAACTCAGGGAAGTGATAGAGCTTCTCTGCACATGATCAGATTGTCCATGTATTGATTTAATTTCTGTGAAGCTATGCACATACACATAGACAGACAGGCAAACAGGAAGCCAGATAGACAGCCAGCCAGCCAGACATACAGACAGACAGAGATTGACAGACTCACAGACACACAGAGAGCCAGCCAGCTGGCCTGATGGTTGAATGGATTTATGGTGAGCTTTATTAGATTGCATACAAAATCAATCATTTCCACCATGACAAATTCTACCTGGCAGTCCTCTTCCTATAGTTGAGAGAGAAAAAAGAGATTATTTGTTAAGTGAAATTTGTCATAATGTTAGTGGTTCACAGGGAGTGAGAAGGCTGGATTCCCTGTCTGTTTTTAGCCTATATGTGGAGAGGACTATAGACCATGAGGGCCACAGGCATGTATGGGGTTAGAATGCTATGCTTTATGACTCCAGGCAGCCAGATGAGATGACGCACTGTGAAAAGCCAAAATAACCCAAAGTTATTGGTGCTCATTATACATTTGTTTAGATCTTGTGTTTACCAGATAAGCATAGTTTTAAGTTGCCAGTTTTATTAGTTGTATGTACAGTTTACACATGGTACACCTTCCAACAAAATGCTTCCTTGCATGTTCCTTCTCAACAATTCAACAATAAGAAATAACAACAATAAGAAATAATAAAAGAGAGGAATACAAACAAAGTAAATGGCTCAGTAGAATTGAATAAATATTTTAGCATCAGTATAATACAGGAAGGCATCATTTATAGTACAATATTTACACATGCATCAGGAAAGGGCATGTGTGCTAAGGTGTGGTGATTCAGTGGAGGAGGTCAGTCCAGTTCAAGTGTTAGTCTGATGGCTTGTAGATACAAGCAGGCTCAGAGACTGTTTCTATTAAACCTCATGCTCCGATACCATCTGCCCGACGGTAAGGGAGTGAACAGATCATGGCTGGGGTGTGTGTGGTCCTTCATGATGCTGTGGGATTTCTTTAGGCACCGTTTCAAGTAGATGTCCTGGATGGGAGAAAATAACATTGATGTGGATCCCTCAAATGTTAATGTGGATCGGGGCGTTCCCTCCTCTGCTTGCTGAAGTGAACAGTCAACTCCTTTGTTTTGCTGACGTAGAGGGAAAGGTTGTTGTCATGGCAGCACAATGTCAGTTTACTTACCTCCATTATAGACTGACTCGTTGTTGTTGGTTATCAGGCCTACAACTGTGGTGTTGTCAGCAATGTTGATGATGGAGTTGGTGTCGTGCAAAGCCAGGCAGTCATAGGTGAACAGGGAGTACAGCAGAGGACTGAGGACACAACCCCAGTGGGCCCCTTTTTTAAGTCAGTGTGGGTGATTCTCATGAAACCAACTGAAACCATGTTTGTGATGAATTCAGCTATATAGTCTCTAAAAAGCGTAAACAATTTACTATCATATTAAGGCTCACTATATTTGATTTCTGGCTCTTTAACTTGTTTTGGGCTTAAATCTTATTTTAGTGTTTTTTAAATAAAATGTTTCCTCAAATCTCATTACTGTAATGTGTCCAGGTCAATTTTGTAGGACTTCACATGCATTTAATTTATAAAAAGAACTAACATATTAAATTAAAACCAATTAAATATTGTTTTAAGTGGTACAGTACATATTCAAAGACAGTTATCATTTCTGGGTATTCACATTACAAACTAGTCATATTTTAGAAACAAGCCATGGTTCTCATTACTGTAGAATTTCTTCAAGTTCCTGTACAAGTACAGTGTTTTTTTGTTATACATTTTTTTCGACCCATAATACATTTCCAAGAAGAGAAGATCAAATATGTCTACAATTTACATTTGATAATTGCTCTCGTACACCCCATTTACCCATTTTATATTGTCATTACCATAACTGTGTAATACTTGATGTTTGAGCAAAGTTATTTATTTATTATATTATTATATTATTATTATTATTATTATTATATTATTATATTTATTTAACTATTTACAGTATAATAGATTAGAAAGAGTATGAGTTGATGATGTCATTTTTTTGTTGCTGAGTCATAATTGCTTCTGCCATTGTTAGCAAAATTTGCGAAGGGCTTCTCATTACCGTAATGCCCATTTCTCATGACCGTTTCTCATTATGTGTGCAACAGATACACGCTAACCAAACAGCAGTTCTATGTGCATGCACAATTTTATTAAAGGGTAACTACACCATTTTTTTTATTGTTGATTTTTCCCAGACCTAAAACATTGTCTCCTGGTGTGATTTAAGCATTGTTAGCACATGCATTCCTTTTGTTTTACTATTTGAAAAGTGTGATTTTGCTAGCAAAAACCTGAATATATATGTTTTTACCAACCCTGCACCTTTCACGACACTTTCGCATTTCACCACTGCTAAAATCAAATCTGGGGGAAACACTGAGTTATCATTTATAATTTAGAGACTTTTAAAAGGCACATTACACTTCAAATCTAAAGTTGTATGATGTTGTCAGAACTCAAAGTGGTCTTCTGTTAACAAATGTCCCTATCCTAGACCATCTGTTTTGCTACTCATTCACTCAGCCTATTGAGTCCACTAGTCTCATTCACACAGAACTACCCTACGCCTCCAGGTGACTAGTGAGGTCGGCCGCCCCACAACCTGCCCACTCGACCCCTTCCCCTCCTCCCTTCTCCAGACCATCTCTGGAGACATTCTCCCATTCCTTACTGTCCCCTCTGACTTCAAAATGGCCGAGTTGCTTCCCTACTAAAGAAACCAATACTCGACTCATCTGACGTCAAAAACTACAGACCTGTATCCCTTCTTTCTTTTCTTTCTAAAACACTTAAGCTTGCTGTCTCTGATTAACTATCTCGTTATCTCTCTCGGTACGATCTTCTTGACCCTAACCAGTCAGGCTTTAAGATGGGTCACTCAACTGAGACTGCTCTTCTCTGTGTCACGGAGGCTCTCCGCACTGCCAAAGCTGACACTCTCTCTCCTCTGTTTTCATCCTCCTAGATCTATCCACTGCCTTCGACACTGTGAATCATCAGATCCTCCTCTCCACCCTCTCAGGGCTGGACATCTCAGGCACTGCACACTCTTGGATTGCATCCTACCTGGCAGGCTGCTCCTACCAGGTGATGTGGAGAGGATCTGTGTCTGCACCATGTACTCTCACTACTGGTTTCCCCCAGGGCTCAGTTCTAGGACCTTCTTTCTATACACCAAGTCACTTGGCTCCATCATATCCTCACATGGTCTCTCCTATCATTGCTATGCGGATGACACTCAACTACTTTTCTCTTTCCCCCTTCTGACACCCCGGTGGCGACACGCATCTCTGCGTGCCTGGCTGAAATCTCAACTTGGATGTTGGCCCACCACCTCAAGCTCAACCTCGACAAGACAGAACTGTTCTTCCTCCCAGGGAAGGCCTGTCCGCTCAAAGTCCTCTCCATCATGGTTGACAACTCCACAGTGTCGCCCTCCCAGAATGCAGAACCTTGGTGTAACCTTGTACAACACCCTGTCATTCTCTGTAAACATCAAAGCAGTGACCCGCTCCTGCAGGTTCATGCTCAACAACATCCGTCGAGTACAACCCTACCTCACACAGGAAGCGGCGCAGGGTCCTAATCTAGGCACTTGTCCTCTCCCGTCGGACGACTGCAACTCGCTGTTGGTTGGGCTCCCCGCTTGTGGCATCAAACCCCTGCAATCCATTATCCAGAATGCTACAACCCTCCTAGTTTTCAACCTTCCCAAGTTCTCTTGTCACTCCTCAACACACTCCACTGGCTTCTAGTCTAAGCTCGCATCCACTACACGACCATGGTGCTTACCCACGGAACAGCAAGAGGAACTGCCCCTCCCTACCTTCAGGTTATGATCAAACCCTACCCCCCAATGCCACCTCAGGTCTCTTGGCCCACCCACCCCTACTTTCTACGCCTGTGATATGTGGTTGTCCAACCTAGCTCTTAAGATGAATTCACTAACTGTAAGTCGCTCTGGATAAGAGCATCTGCTAAATCACTCAAATGTAAATGTAAAATGTAGATTCAGCTGTATGCAATCCAAAATTAATGGTAAAGACTAAACTTCTTGATGATATATTAGATTGTAAACAGTCATGGTCAAAACATATTTATTCTATTGTATTAAAGATGGGGATAGGTTTGTATGTGATAAATAGATGCTCTGCTTTTTTAACCTTACATGCAACCAAACAAGTCCTGCAAGCTTTGGTTTTGTTGCATCTTGACCATTGCACAGTTGTATGGTCAGGTGCGGCAAAAAAGGATCTAGAAAAGCTGCATCTGGCCCAGAACAGAGAAGCACGTCTGGCCCTCAAATGTACATAGAGGGCCAATGTCAATAACATGCAGGTTAATTTCTCCTGGGTCAAAGTTGAGGAGAGATTGATTGCATCAATGCTTGTCTTTGTAAGAAGTCTTGATGTTGAAGTTGTCTGTTCAACCAGTTAACACACAGCTCAAAACCTACACATACCCACAAGACACGTAATCAGGGTTCTCTTCACAGTCCCCAAGTCCAGAACAGAGGCTGGTAGATGCAGAGTACTGTATAAAGCAATGACTACATGGAAATCTCTTCCATCTCAGGTAACTCAGGCAAGCAATACAATCAGTAAAAAAAACAGATAAAACATAACCTCATGGAACAATGCAGACTGTGAAGAGACACACACACACACAGACTCAACACAGACTCAACAGCCTGTGTTTCTCAAATGACTGAGAGTTCAGTGGGTCAAATCGGAGGGCCTGTTGCCCGGACCCCTGGCAGTCTCTATGGGGGTGCCACAGGGTTCAATTCTCGGGCCGACTCTTTTCTATGTATACATCAATGATGTCACTCTTGCTGCTGGGGATTCTCTGATCCAACTCTACGCAGACGACACCATTCTGTATACTACTGGCCCTTCTTTGGACACTGTGTTAACTAACCTCCAGACGAGCTTCAATGCTATACAACTCCCCTTCCGTGGCCTCCAACTGCTCTTAAATGCAAGTAAAACTAAATGCATGCTCTTCAACCGATCGCTGCCCGCACCTGCACGCCCGCACCTATCACTACTCTGTACGGTTCTGAGAATATGTGGACAACTACAAATACCTAGGTGTTTGGTTAGACTGTATACTCTCCAGACTCACATCAAGCATCTCCATTCTAAAATTAAATCTAGAATCGGCTTCCTATTTGGCAACAAAGCATCCTTCACTCATGCTGCCAAACATACCCTCGTAAAACGGACTATCCTACCGATCATCGACTTCGGCAATGTAGTTTACAAAATAGCCTTCCACACTCTACTCAGCAAATTGGATGTAGTCTCCGTTTTGTAACCAAAGCACCATATACTACCACCACTGCGTCCTGTATGCTCTCGTTGGTTGGCCCTCACTTCATATTCTCACTGGTCACCATAGCAGCACCCAACCGTAGCATGCGCTCCAGCAGGTATATCTCACTGGTCGCCCCCAAAGCCAACTCCTCTTTGGCTGCATTTCCTTCCAGTTCTCTGCTGCCAATGACTGGAACAAATTGCAAATATCACTGACACTGGAGACTCATATTTCCGTCACTAACTTTAAGCATCAGCTGTCAGAGCAGCATACAGATCATTGCACCTGTACATAGCCATCTGTAAATAGCCCACCCAACTACCTCATCCCCATATTGTTATTTTTTTTTTTGTTCCTTTGTACCCCAATATCTCTACTTGCACATTCGTCTTCTGCTCATCTATCACTCCAGTGTTTAATTGCTGAGTTGTAATTGTTTCGCCACTATGGCCTATTTATTGCCTTACCTCCCTAGTCTTACTTCATTTGCACACACTGTATATATACCTTTATATTGTGTTACTGACTGTACGTTTGTTTATTCCATGTGTAACTCGGTGTTGTTTGTGTCGCACTGCTTTGCTTTATTTTGGACAGGTCGTAGTTGTAAATGAGAACTTGTTCTCAACTGGCCTACCTGGTTAAATAAAGGTGAAATAAAATAAACACACACACACACCCGTACACACTGACACACATACTCTACACAGACTCACACATTATTCTTAGTATTATTAATTTCTTTCCTCTTCTTTCTATTCTCTTTCTTATAAATGTTAAAACTATTTGTATTGTTCTTTAGTCGTAGTGTTCTTAGTTTAGGTTTGTGTTGCAGATCCTGTCCATTAGTGTGCTGTATTTTGTTATGTTCCATGTTTTGTGTGGCGCTCAGGAAGAATAGCTGCTGCTTCATCAACAGCTAATGTCCCCCCCAAAAATTATGAATCACTAGAGGTTGAGGCATAAAGCATGATGTTTTCATTGTTGGCATGCATAGTGGACTCTTCTTGACATTACACTACTTTACACTAGAAACATTGATATAAATTGTGTTAAAGGGGCATTACACAAAACAATTCAAAGATTAATTGTCAAGATGAATACAAGATGATGCCAAACCTTTGGTGGTTTACACACTAGATTACTGGGAGTTATACTGTATATAGAGTGTGCGACTCTTTTTATTTTTGATAACCTACAGCTTACTAGCTGTTAGTCAGCACCTGTACTAACTTTTAGTGTGTGTGCCAGATCATGCTTTTCACAAGATAAATACACACCCCATGCCATTGATTGTGTAGAGCCAGATGTATGCCTCAACACCAACAGGAAAAGATGAACACCATATCATTTCCAGATCTTATTCGGTGCTTATCGTTTTCATTTATTTGTATTTTTTTTTGCACATGTTTATCTACACAATGAATGGCCTGGGATGTGGACTTAAAGGGGTATTTCCCACAAATTAAGAAAATACATATTGGCTTCCTTACCCTGTACACAGTCCATGAATGAGTTAAGACAGCAATTCATGCTTGGGTTTTCTTTAGCTTGTCACTGTCTCCAACTTTTTTGCATTTATAGCACGAAACCAATGTAGGTGAATATTTTTCTCATTTCATTTACACATCATCTTAAAGGAGCTATGCAATACATTTTTGAAACTTTGGGATGATTTGGAGATGGAATGTGGAAATGCTTATATCGGAGATATCCACTTGCATTCGTTTTGTGCTTTAAATTCTAAAAGAAAACTAAGCATGGATTGCTGTCTTACCTTGTCCATCAACTGCTTACAGGGTAAGGAAACCAATGTACTGTACCAATGTAATTTTGTAATTCGGGTGACCTATGCCCATAAGACTACTTTTGAGGTATAAAAGATCTAACAAACATAACATATGGGTGTAATGCCACTTTAGGGATTGTGTAATAATGAGGTAGTCTAATAAACAGAACAATTGGATTAATCTAAACTTGGTGTTATTAAGATTGGCAGATAAGGAAAGAAGAGGGCTGCTTTTGAGACCTTTTATTTAACTAGGCAAGTCGGTTAAGAACAAATTCTTACTTACAATGACATCCTAGGAACAGTGGGTTAACTGCCATGTTCAGGGGCAGAACGACAGATTTTTACCCTGTCAGCTCGGGGATTCGATCTAGCAACCTTTCAGTTACTGGTCCCACGCTCTAACCACTAAGCTACCTGCCACCCTTACAAAAAGGTTTGGTAACAATGCACATTACATTGCCTTTATACACCTGTGTTGTAACCAGGGCTCTAAATTACAAATTTTCATTGGTAACAGTGGTTTTCATTGGTAGAAAAGTTAGGAGCACAACATAATATTAGATTTTTAAATTGATTGAGATGTAGCCTACATTAGGCCTATGTGAATCCTACTTACTTTTTAAGCACTTCCCCTGAAGAAGATACACATTTTCCTTTCTTTCTGTGCCAAAAAATGGTTGCATATACTAGTAAAGTTACCAGGTTGTTAGTATGGCTGCACAATATGGGTAAATAATCTACTTGCAATTTTTATACCAAAGATTATTATTTGACTTGCAATATAGATCAAAACACTTGGATGAACTGTTGGAATCATAGAAATAGAAGGATTATTCTAATGCTATGGTTGGTGTTATTTGGCATGACAAAAAATTCAAAAGCCAATTAGGAGTTATGACAGCGTAGGAACTAAAGTGTTGGTCGGTGTTTAATCACATTCGAATAGCATTTAGGCAAACATTTTAGAATAGGCTATCTGATTCAGAAAATGCCGTTGCACAAACAGCATGCTGATTTCGGGCGGCAGGTAGCTGTGCTGGGTGGCGGTGGGGAATTAGTTAATATGGTTAAAAATGATATTTTTTTGCTCTTGATGAAGTACCTACCGTTTGCTCATTTGATCATTACCATAATGCGGTCTCTACCGTAACATGGATCTCATTACTGAAATGTGTCATCAATGATCAAATATTCCTTGAATAATATGACACAATTAAAAATATTTAAGCTGCGCATAAAATGGGTCATTTGTGTACTTTTTATATTAATTAACATAAATAAATATAAAAAAACAGGTTATGAACATGCCACGCGTTACAGGAATGAGATAACTGATTTAAATGAAAATATACTTAATATACTTGTATTTTTTTATGAAATATTGTTGTAGTAACCTTGCTATGGGTTTTTTCAATGAGATTGTTCAATGAGATTGTTCTGTGCACAGTCTTGGAAATCTGAACAGTTAAGATAATTTAACATGGACAATAATTTGAGATGGTATTTTATCCATAATATATTGTATAATATACTGTATCTTTCTAAAGAATATCATAGTAGCATTTTGGCAGCAAAAATGTAGAATGGTGTATTTTCCTAAACAGTAATCATATAGCATTTGTGAAGAATAATCTGTTGAAGCCTTGCACTTACAGAGCACCTTCATCATATGGCAAAAACAATGCAACACCACAACAGTGAGGAACACGCCAACATTTCTGACTGCAGAATCACGAGACCAAAGTGTGCCTGTGTGTGTCTCTGTGTCTGTGTCTGTCTGCGTCAGTGTGTGTGCAGGCCAACCTTTCTCCACAACCAAATGTGCCTAATTTGCTGAAAGTTCTGTATGCTAAGTAGTGTAATTCTTTAAGGACTATTAGAGCAAGGCTGGAACTTGCGTATGCTGACTACTCTATCAAAGACACAGTTCACCCCACAAAGACATAGTAGTTCACCCTACAACTTCCCAATACACTCTCCAAGATCTACCAGTGTTTTTTCTAAATTAATTATCTTGTGTGTGTCACTGTAAAACAACACCATCAGTCAGCCATGCAGCACAGCCCCAAACTGAGATCATGGGGCAATTTTAGAGAAATACAATTAGATAAAATATGAATGAGATACAGATGACTGAAAACGCTCAAGATCGCTGATCCATGCCTGTGTGCTTTTTTACTTTCTTTTAAAGGACGTATAAATAATAAAGAGGGCTGTGCAAATTGCATTTTATGTGAATGTGGGTGGCTTCCTCTAAGTAGGACTCGCTAAATGCCTTTAAATGTTTTTTTTAAATAGCTAAAGATAGGTTGCGTGGGAGTCTGGGAGAGGTGATCGGGCACATTTAGTTGTTTTCCAACTAATGTGACATTAAATGGTGGAGTTTGTGGTCTCTGTAACCTAATGATGGCACCACTGAGATTGACTGGGGCCAGTGATGTCAGTATGACCAGCACACAATGCCCATTGGCTTTGGTTGTTAATATAACAGGCTGGTTCTGAGTTTACATTTACAACACACACTGTCATCAGCAGCACCACAGCTATTCAAAATATGATGTGACAAACACTGGTTGAATCAATGTTGTTTCCATGAACTTTCATTGAACCAACGTGGAATAGACATTGAATTTACGTCTGTGCCCAGTGGGACTCCATTTCGGGCCATTTGGGAATATTTTGATCCACATTGCTGATCTATCGTGTCTGTCAACATCAAGGACAAATGAGCTATCAAAGCTGTTGTCATACTAAATTGTGGACATAGATATGGACTTGGCAGAGTAGTCAGAATAGTCCGGCCTATCATTTAACTAAATGGAAGAAATTAGGCCATAGTAACCAAGTCAATTTGTTGACCAAGACGTATCCCGTCTTCACATATAGTATCAGTAGGATATTGAGCTCTATTTTCGTCTGGCATTAAGCCAGCGCAAATGTCAAACTCTCGCTTGTTTGAAATTTCGACCTATTAAAGCCGACATAATTCTATTTTCAAACCATAGCGCAAGAATAGTCAATTTACCTGTCTTATATGAGCTCACTTGCGCTGGGGTGGGAGGAGTGGCAATATCTGAGGTGTGTCCATAAAAACGTGTGCCAGAGTGCCAATTTCATTATGCGCTGGTGGAGATATTTAAGACCAACTGAAATCTGGCATGGATTTTGACAACGGAAGCACGGCCTATCCAGCTGTGACGCACAGTGCCCGTATGCACATGGATCAAGAGAGATGTGCTTTTTGTGTCTGTAAACCTCGCATTTAGAAACATATATATATATATATTTATTGATTTTTTCTTCCTAAAAACCAAGCGTAGCCTCCTCTCAATGAGGGCTGTTTTTTGGTCATTCCCAATACATTAGCCAAGTAATTAAGACAATCGATAAAGGTTTTGGCTCATGAGACGGCTTCAAAATATATCTTACTCATCAAAGCTTTATTGAAAGATCAAGTTTGGCTGCAGCAAAACAGTAAGCAAACATCCCTCTATGACTATGTAGGCTATTACATTATTTTAACCAGATCCTGTTATTATTTTGGATGTGCCTAAAAAAACCACCATGTGCGTATTGAGAACATGCCTCACACATATAGTGTATTCAGACCCCTTCAGTTTTTGCATATTTTCTTGTTACAGTTCAAATGGATTAAATAAAATATTTTCCTCGTATATTTTCCTCTATACACAATACCCCATAATGACAAAGTCAAAACAGTTTTTTAGAAACCTTTTCATATTTATAAAAAAACAAAAAACAGAAATACCTTATTTATATAAATATTCAGACCCTTTGCTGAGACTCTAAATTTAGCTCAGGTGCACCCTGTTTCCATAAATCATCAACTGTCTATATAAGGTCCTACAGTTGACAGTGCATGTTAGAGCAAAAACCAAGCCATGAGGTCAAAAGAATTGTCTATAGAGCTCAGAGACAGGATTGGGTCGAAGCACAGATCTGGGGAAGGGTGCCAAAACATTTCTGCAGCATTGAAGGTCCCCAAGAACACAGTGGCCTCCATCATTCTTAAATGGAAGAGGTTTGCGACCACCAAGACTCTTCCAAGAGCTGTCCGCTCGGGGGAAAAGGGCCTTGGTCAGGGAGGTGACCAAGAACCCAATGATCACTCGGACAGAGCTCTAGAGTTCCACTGTGGAGATGGGAGAACCTTCCAGAAGGACAACCATCTCTGCACTCCACCAATCAGGCCTTTTTGGTAGAGTGGCCAGACGGAAGCCACTCCTCAGTAAAAGGCATGACAGCCCGCTTGGAGTTTGCCAAAAGGCACCAAAAGGACTTTCAGACCATGAGAAACAAGATTCTCTGGTCTGATGAAACCAAGATTGAACTCTTTGGCCTGAGTGCCATGCGTCACGTCTGGAGAAGCATGGTGGTTGCAGCATAATGCCGTGGGGATGTTTTTCAGCGGCAGGGACTGGGAAACTAGTCAGGATAGAGGAAAAGATGAATGGAGCAAAGTACAGAGAGATTCTTGATGAAAACCTACTTCAGAGTTCTTAGGACCTCAGGCTGGGGCAAAGGTTCACCGTCCTTGAGTGGTCCAGCCAGAGCCTGGACTTGAACCAGATCGAACATCTCTGGAGAGACCTGAAAATAGCTGTGCAGCGACGCTCCCCCATACAACCTGACAGAGCTTGAGAGGATCTGCGGAAAATAATGGGAGAAACTCCCCTAATATAGGTGTGCCAAGCTTGTAGCGTCATACCCAAGAAGACTCGAAGGCTTTAACTGCTGCCAAAGTTTCTTCAACAAAGTACTGAGTAAAGGGTCTGAATACTTATATTTCAGTTTTTTATTATTAATAAATGTGCAAACATTTCTAAAAAACTGTTTTTGCTTTGTCGTTATGGGGTTATTGTGTGTAGATTGATGAGGGGGAAAAAACTATTTAATATATTTTAGAATAAGACTGTAACGTAACAAAATGTGTAAAAAGTCTACCGGTCTGAATTATTTTCGAATGCACTGTACAATACAATATACGGAAGCCTAGTATGTTTTATTTGAGGAGAAGTGCGATGCGTAAAGGACTATACATGTTGAAGCCAATTACAACAATGTTGGCTGTCAACATTCCAAACATATTAAAACAAACAATGGATGTTGCTATCACTTGTTACTGCAGTTTATGCTAATTAATAAACTGTAGTATCAATTCACAATAGACTACAATGAGAATATTTCGTCATTGTAGTTGATGACAACGCAAAGACAGTCATTAACCTACAGAATTTGAGACAAACGCATGCAGTATTACGACATGGAACGTCTTGATTGGCCAGTGAATGGCCAAGCCCTCGTCACGCCTACAACTTGTTTATTCATCAAAACCCAGCCCTTTCACGCCACCGCAAGCCATTGCGCTCATAATAACGGCTGTGAAAATAGCAAAAACATTTGCGACACCCCCCCTGGACCTATAGCGCTACCGCCAGAGCTTAGATTTACCATTGCATTAAGCTTGTTAAAATAGAGCCCAAAGTGTACTCTTGTTAATTTTTTCTTACCGCCATACCTTTTCAATTTAGTGCTTAATCTCAATCTTAATCTGAGCCACTTTAAAAGAAATTACTTGGCTGTGATGTCACTCGCCACTCTTTTCCTTGCCTGGAGCATTTTTACTCTCTGGAAAGTTTTATTTCTCTTAAAGAAAACAGGGCATAATTATAAGTGCTCTGGCTGAAATGACATGCCACTGGCTGCTGCAGCAGCAGCATAACTCTATCCCTGGCTGGGTATGCCTGTCACTCACTCTACACCAGGGATGGGCAACTTTGATGGGGTTGGGGGCCAAAATAAAATCTGAATTCATCATGAGGGGCGGCAGTGACTCGCGGGTCTGCGTACCCACATTCATATCCTTTTGGGGTCCCTACGTGAAATTTTGTTGGAGTGCCCCCCCCAGTTTGTGAGCAAAACATTTTAGCGCCATCCATCTTGGCAGCGGTGAGAAAGTTAATTTCCTGCAATTCTACACATTTTTGCAATGGGGCGGAGAGGAGATTTAGCAATTTTATAACTAATTTCATGTGGTGGAGAGAAATGTTTGCAGTTTTTGAATGTGATATCTAAGTGACTGAGTGACTAACACTATGTCTAACTGGCCATGAAAGAGATTATTGGCAGATTCCAATATCATGTTTCTTATAGGCCAACACCAACCAATTATGAATGTGGCATATTGCACAAAGAGGTATTATTCTGTGGTATCTTTTTCTTGCTTTATTTGAGTTTCAGGAGTACCTTTCCCTGGTATATTTTGTGTGTGTGTGCATGTGTGCTCCGTTTGCTGTGGTGGCTTGCCTCCGTGGGTGTTCTGGAATATGTTGGGATGTTCTCTGTGTTCTCTGTGTGTCGTGGCTCCCTGCTCTGTGTGTGCTGTTATGATAAGTGTGTGTGCTCTGGCATGTATGTGTGTGATGATAAATTGGCCCTCCTGGTTGCCTTTGGTTCCCCACAGGGTATCAGAGTACTGCAGGCAGTAGGGCGACAGAGTGAGTGGGAGGCCACTATGTTGGGCCAAAAGGGCACCCATTATGTCATCCTCAGGGTATGATGTCACCTGGCCTGTTGGCCATCACCTTAGCAATGCCTAACTTGAATCCATGCTTCACTGGTACCTGCTGGATACCAGTGTCCCTCAGAGAAAGAAAAAGGAAGCAGACACTCTTTGGGCAAGATGTTTTTTTCTATAAATAATATGGAGTGTAATTGTTGGAGGTCAGTGGCTTGTACATACGGCCCATCGTGGTTAGTGTGGGCTGTTCAAGAGCTGCTTAGACTGCATGCCTCCTTCTCCTACACACACACACACACACACACACACACACACACACACACACACACACACACACACACACACACACACACACACACACACACACACACACACACACACACACACACAATGATAATGAAGCAATGACACGGGATAATCAGAGCGTCCCGTTGCTTAACGAAGTATAAATAATAAACAAGTGCGGCGGTGGCGTCTGGGCCCAGCCTATGATTAACATGCGTAATCATGCGTAAGTAATTACAGCCGGCTTAGCTCCCAGTGGCCGGGGGGCCGCTTGCTGTCTGTGCCCTGATGGCTCCCAGATGTGGCTGGTGGGACGGAAGAGAGGCGAGGAGAGCCCAGGGCGAGTGGGAGACGTGCCTACCTCTCCAGCCCCACTGGTTAACCCTAATGGGCCACATATTATGACCCAATGGAGCTTTTATGTGCCTGACATTCACAGCGACAGTCGTCCGTGACCGTACAAGCTGTTTATTTATGGAACTGGGGGGATTGCCCCGTCACGCTAAATGGAGGTCTCTGTCTAGAGTCGTTTCCCCATGGCGCGGTTAGTGCTCATCCACGGTGTCAGCATTGTGTCGTCTATGTGGGTCCTGCCAAGGCTGGACGCCCTTGTTAACTGATGGGTGTCCCCCAGTGGCTAGGGGACACAGGTCATTACCCAAATGATTAGAACAGTCCCTATAATACACAGTAATACAGTACACACAGAAATATATTAGTAATGATTTCACAATATTAATGATATTGAATATCCCCATCTCTTTCTCTCTCTCTCTCTCTCTCTCTCTCTCTCTCTCTCTCTCTCTCTCTCTCTCTCTCTCTCTCTCTCTCTCTCTCTCTCTCTCTCTCTCAGGTAGAAGGCTGTGTGTGTTGCTCGTGTCTCTGATGTCAGCCGGGGGTCATGATTCAGACTGGAGCAGATCCTGCAGGCCCCACCAAAGTAAGTCCACTGGTCCAGACAACATCTCTACACTTAACCTTGTCCATACTGCATTGGATCAGCTGTACCATTAAAACCTCTCAGACGTAAAGTCCCCTGTTTTGGGGACCTGCGTTGTTCTGGTACCGGTTCCGACCGACATTTCCGCTTATAAATCGACATGTGGACACCATATATCGAAATGGCTTGCATTGAGCAGTAGCCCTGATTCTCACGGCACGTGAGTATGTCGCTTCTGCCTGTGTGATGGTAGGAGGATGTCCTTCCTACCATTTCATTCGCTCTTCTGACTGTCCATCAACTCCTGGCTGAACCCTACATCACAGCCACTAACAACGTATATGCCTAGAATCCTTACATGGTAATGCAGCAGGAGAGTATCACATGCAGAGATTGATTTATAGCCAGTAATCTAAATCAATAGATTTTAAACAAAACCCTTTTTCTGTTCGTCATAGACAGACAATATTAATACGAAGTGAAAGGCAAGTTCTTAACAAGTTCAGGAAGCCAAGCTAGAGCTCTGCGAGATGTTCACAGCGATGAGGGCAGACATTTTAATCATTTAAGACCTTTAGAAAATATGCACATTTCCTCTAACACTAATTATACAAATATGTATTTTACAGTTATAAGGAAGGTGAAAACTTATCGTGTCATTTTATAAATTGATTATATTATATTTAGACAAATATAAGTCATTTCAGGCCTTATTCATCCAGTTTTGTTGAATAGGAAATACATCATGCAGCCTACCGAGTGGTGCATCAGTCTAAGGCGCATCACAGTGTTGTGGCGTCACTACTGTTGCTATGTCACAACCGCCCGTGACGGGGAGTCCCATAGGGCGGTGCACCATTGGCCCAGTGTTATCCAGGTTAGAGGAGGGTTTGGCAGGGGAGCTTTACTTGGCTCCTTGTGGCGAGCGGGCACCTGAAGGCTGACTACGGTCATCAGTTAAATGGTGTAAATGGTGTGACCGCTGGCTACGTCCCTTCCGTCTTCAAGAGAGCGAGAGTTGCACCCCTTCTGAAAAAACCTACACTCGATCCCTCCGATGTCAACAACTACAGACCAGTATCCCTTCTTTCTTTTCTCTCCAAAACTCTTGAACGTGCCGTCCTTGGCCAGCTCTCCCGCTATCTCTCTCAGAATGACCTTCTTGATCCAAATCAGTCAGGTTTCAAGACTAGTCATTCAACTGAGACTGCTCTTCTCTGTATCACGGAGGCGCTCCGCACTGCTAAAGCTAACTCTCTCTCCTCTGCTCTCATCCTTCTAGACCTATCGGCTGCCTTCGATACTGTGAACCATCAGATCCTCCTCTCCACCCTCTCCGAGTTGGGCATCTCCGGCGCGGCCCACGCTTGGATTGCGTCCTACCTGACAGGTCGCTCCTACCAGGTGGCGTGGCGAGAATCTGTCTCCTCACCACGCGCTCTCACCACTGGTGTCCCCCAGGGCTCTGTTCTAGGCCCTCTCCTATTCTCGCTATACACCAAGTCACTTGGCTCTGTCATAACCTCACATGGTCTCTCCTATCATTGCTATGCAGACGACACACAATTAATCTTCTCCTTTCCCCCTTCTGACAAACAATGTATACGAAATGCTTCAGTCTGGTTTTAGACCCCATCATAGCACTGAGACGGCACTTGTGAAGGTGGTAAATGACATTTTAATGGCATCGGACCGAGGCTCTGCATCTGTCCTCGTGCTCCTAGACCTTAGTGCTGCTTTTGATACCATCGATCACCACATTCTTTTGGAGAGATTGGAAACCCAAATTGGTCTACACGGACAAGTTCTGGCCTGGTTTAGATCTTATCTGTCGGAAAGATATCAGTTTGTCTCTGTGAATGGTTTGTCCTCTGACAAATCAACTGTACATTTCGGTGTTCCTCAAGGTTCTGTTTTAGGACCACTATTGTTTTCACTATATATTTTACCTCTTGGGGATGTTATTCGAAAACATAATGTAAACTTTCACTGCTATGCGGATGACACACAGCTGTACATTTCAATGAAACATGGTGAAGCCCCAAAATTGCCCTCGCTAGAAGCATGTGTTTCAGACATAAGGAAGTGGATGGCTGCAAACTTTCTACTATTAAACTCGGACAAAACAGAGATGCTTGTTCTAGGTCCCAAGAAACAAAGAGATCTTCTGTTGAATCTGACAATTAATCTTAATGGTTGTACAGTCGTCTCAAATAAAACTGTGAAGGACCTCGGCGTTACTCTGGACCCTGATCTCTCTTTTGAAGAACATATTAAGACCATTTCGAGGACAGCTTTTTTCCATCTACGTAACATTGCAAAAATCAGAAACTTTCTGTCCAAAAATGATGCAGAAAAATTAATCCATGCTTTTGTCACTTCTAGGTTAGACTACTGCAATGCTCTATTTTCCGGCTACCCGGATAAAGCACTAAATAAACTTCAGTTAGTGCTAAATACGGCTGCTAGAATCCTGACTAGAACCAAAAAATTTGATCATATTACTCCAGTGCTAGCCTCTACACTGGCTTCCTGTCAAAGCAAGGGCTGATTTCAAGGTTTTACTGCTAACCTACAAAGCATTACATGGGCTTGCTCCTACCTACCTCTCTGATTTGGTCCTGCCGTACATACCTACACGTACGCTACGGTCACAAGACGCAGGCCTCCTAATTGTCCCTAGAATTTCTAAGCAAACAGCTGGAGGCAGGGCTTTCTCCTATAGAGCTCCATTTTTATGGAACGGTCTGCCTACCCATGTCAGAGACGCAAACTCGGTCTCAACCTTTAAGTCTTTACTGAAGACTCATCTCTTCAGTGGGTCATATGATTGAGTGTAGTCTGGCCCAGGAGTGGGAAGGTGAACGGAAAGGCTCTGGAGCAACGAACCGCCCTTGCTGTCTCTGCCTGGCCGGTTCCCCTCTTTCCACTGGGATTCTCTGCCTCTAACCCTGTTACGGGGCTGAGTCACTGGCTTGCTGGGGCTCTCTCGTGCCGTCCCTGGGGGTGCATCACCTGGGTGGGTTGATTCACTGTTGTGGTCGGCCTGTCCTGCCCCCCTTGGGTTGTACCGTGGCCGGCCTTGTCTCAGGATGGTAAGTTGGTGGTTGAAGATATCCCTCTAGTGGTGTGGGGGATGTGCTTTGGCAAAGTGGGTGGGGTTATATCCTTCCTGTTTGGCCCTGTCCGGGGTGTCCTCGGATGGGGCCACAGTGTCTCCTGACCCCTCCTGTCTCAGCCTCCAGTATTTATGCTGCAGTAGTTTATGTGTCAGGGGGCTAGGGTCAGTTTGTTATATCTGGTACTTCTCCTGTCCTATTCGGTGTCCTGTGTGAATCTAAGTGTGCGTTCTCTAATTCTCTCCTTCTCTCTTTCTTTCTCTCTCTCGGAGGACCTGAGCCCTAGGACCATGTCCCAGGACTACCTGACATGAGGACTCCTTGCTGTCCCCAGTCCACCTGGCCATGCTCCTGCTCCAGTTTCAACTGACCTGAGCCCTAGGACCGTGCCCCAGGACTACCTGACATGAAGGCTCCTTGCTGTCCCCAGTCCACCTGACTGTGCTGCTGCTCCAGTTTCAACTGTTCTGCCTTATTATTATTCGACCATGCTGGTCATTTATGAACATTTGAACATCTTGGTCATGTTCTGTTATAATCTCTACCCGGCACAGCCAGAAGAGGACTGGCCACCCCACATAGCCCGGTTCCTCTCTAGGTTTCTTCCTAGGTTTAGGCCTTTCTAGGGAGTTTTTCCTAGCCACCGTGCTTTTACACCTGCATTGTTTGCTGTTTGGGGTTTTAGGCTGGGTTTCTGTACAGCACTTTGAGATATCAGCTGATGTACGAAGGGCTATATAAATAAATTTGATTTGATTTGATTTGATTTGATTCTGATGACCAGGTGGCGAATCGCATCTCTGCATGTCTGGCAGACATATCAGTGTGGATGACGGATCACCACCTCAAGCTGAACCTCGGCAAGACGGAGCTGCTCTTCCTCCCGGGGAAGGATTGCCCGTTCCATGATCTCGCCATCACGGTTGACAACTCCATTGTGTCCTCCTCCCAGAGCGCTAAGAACCTTGGCGTGATCCTGGACAACACCCTGTCGTTCTCAACTAACATCAAGGCGGTGGCCCGTTCCTGTAGGTTCATGCTCTACAACATCCGCAGAGTACGACCCTGCCTCACACAGGAAGCGGCGCAGGTCCTAATCCAGGCATTTGTCATCTCCCGTCTGGATTACTGCAACTCGCTGTTGGCTGGGCTCCCTGCCTGTGCCATTAAACCCCTACAACTCATCCAGAACGCCGCAGCCCGTCTGGTGTTCAACCTTCCCAAGTTCTCTCACGTCACCCCGCTCCTCCGCTCTCTCCACTGGCTTCCAGTTGAAGCTCGCATCCGCTACAAGACCATGGTGCTTGCCTACGGAGCTGTGAGGGGAACGGCACCTCAGTACCTCCAGGCTCTGATCAGGCCCTACACCCAAACAAGGGCGCTGCGTTCATCCACCTCTGGCTTGCTCGCCTCCCTACCACTGAGGAAGTACAGTTCCCGCTCAGCCCAGTCAAAACTGTTCGCTGCTCTGGCTCCCCAATGGTGGAACACACTCCCTCACGACGCCAGGACAGCGGAGTCAATCACCACCTTCCGGAGACACCTGAAACCCCACCTCTTTAAGGAATACCTAGGATAGGATAAAGTAATCCTTCTCATAAGGTGAATGCACCAATTTGTAAGTCGCTCTGGATAAGAGCGTCTGCTAAATGACTTAAATGTAAATGTAAATGTGTTTCCTCTGACACATTGATGCAGCTGGCTTCCGGGTTAAGGGAGTTTCAGAGGACGCATGACTTGACATTCGCCTCTCCCAAGCCCGTTGGGGATTTGCAGCGATTAGACAAAATCTTAATCACAACAAAAAGATATAAATTATTTCATATTTTCATATTTTGATCATTTTTGTACTGTGTACTTGAGCTTGTGTCCTTAGAAGTGACTACACCACAGCAATGTCTAATTAGTTTTAACTGAAAGCTGAGAAGTTAACCTTTCTTGGAGTATGCAGCATTACTAGTTATTGTTTATTGCCCTCATGATAAATAATTACATTTGGGGATTACGTAGATAACATTTTCAATTTTAGTCAATTGCTTGTCACTTATTAAATCAAATCAAATCAAATCAGCAGTGTTAGTCAGAGAGAGTACTCTGTTGGACATATTATGTGACTGAAAGAGTCTCCTCAGTCCATTTGGATACTGTGAATGGAGAAGATGCACAAGTGTATCAAAGCAGAGAAGTAGAGTGTGGAATCCGTATACACTGTGTGTGCGTGCATGCGTGCTTGTGTGCATGTGCGCACTGCACATGCATGCCGTAAGTGTGTGAGTGACCGGTATGTGTGTGAGTGAGTAACTCCATGGCCTCTTCTGGGAATGATTGAGCTGGACTGCTTTTCCCATCCTCTTCCTTTCTCTCCATACCAGTGGATTAGAGTGGGCCAACTGACTCTCTCCAGCAGTGTTATGTTATGTAAGAAAAAGTTTATTTTAAAGCCATGACAGTGTACTGTGTGACTGCTGGGCGTTAATTTTACTAGCTGCAGAGCCGCTTTTTATCTCCATAAATTCCCCTTCTCTCCTCAGTAATACAGATGACCAGATGGGGGTCCCCCAAGGATCCTATTCACAGGATAGGGTTTCATATCAGCCTGGAGAATACTTTTCCAAAAGGAAATAGTCCAGGATTGTAGCTATTCATGGTCCAGTATTGGACAATGAAACCTGATGTTTACGTTTCCCTTATGGTATTGTCTGCAGGTCTGGGCTCCCTGTTAGCCTCACACCTGTGTGTAACGCTATTGTGACGTTATCGTAGCATTATTTCACCTTTTAACGTTTTAGGTTAGTAGATCTGTGAATGCATTGGGTTGTCTCAAGTGAATGATAGGGAGATTGTGTCTTTTGAGGGAAGCAATAGGGCCATTGTGGATGGCTCCAGTGTGTGATCACTCCTATTTGGTTTGGCTGCAGGCCCGGGACCGTGGAGTCTGCAGATTGCAGTCTACGTCGTTGTCTACATGTACTGCATCTGACATACTATTAACAAGTCTGCATGTCCCAGCATTTGGTCGTAACAAGTGACAATTTAATGCCAACAGTCATGAGACTGTGTCATATGACATAAGTCAGTTAGGACATTAATAAGTTATGTGTGATTTGATGTCCTCCATAGGTCTGTGCTTCCTAATGGTGCTGAATGATGGGTAACAGTAGGTTATAAAAAGTAGGTTATTTATCATGCTCTCTCGTCTCTCTGCAGCAGACATACTATGAGTGTACAGAACATTAGGAACACCTTCCTAATATTGAGTTGCCTTCAGAACAGCCTCAATTCATTGGGCATGGGATTCTGGGATGCTGGCCCATGTTGACTCCAATGCTTTCCACAGTTATGTCAAGTTGACTGGATGTCCTTTGGGTGGTGGACCATTCTTGATACACACGGGATACTGTTGAGTGTGAAAAACCCAGCACCTACTACCATACCCCGTTCAAAGGCACTTAAATATTTTGTATTGCCAATTCACCCTCTGAATGGCACACATCCATGTCTCAATTCACTCAAGGCTTTAAAATCCTCCATTAACTTGTCACCTCCACTTCATCTACACTGATTGAAGTGGATTTAACAAGCGACATCAATAAGGGATCACAGCTTTCACTTGGAACCGCCTGGTCATGGAAAGAGCAGGTGTTCCTAATGTTTTATGCATTCAGCTGGTCCATTCTTAGTACCAGAAGCAGCAACATCAGCAGTCAGGAATGAGCTTCATACATATAGAATTGTGAGAATCGCAATACATATCGTATCGGCACCTAAGTAGAGTTGTAATATTGTATCGTGGGGCCCAGCCCTATCTAATATCACTGTAAAAGACCTCAAAGTATGTGTATGAGTGGAGGACTGGTGAGTTGTGGGAGTAGGGGACAGACTGGGAGAGACTGTGGAGACAGAGACTCAGTGATCTGTGTGTTATATCCACCTCTCTTTTCTCTTCAGGGGATCTGCTTCCTCTGTGGAATTATATTCTAAATGGGAACATTGTACACATTTCCAGGGACTCTGCAGTCACCATTGAGTTGAATGGACTGCTACCTTGTGGAATCCATAGATCCTCACTGACTGGTTGATCCTGTGTTTTGCTGGTCTATAAGCGTGTCTATACATGCTATTCCCACATGTCAATTCCTCACAATTCCAAGTCTGACAAAGAGGAGCAGGTTAGACTTCTCGCCCATCGTTCCAAGAAATCTGAGACACTGAGAATCTGACACTTCAGGAATTTTATTTGCGCGGGGATCAGATCATAGCCCTTCTCTCTCTCTCTCTCTCTCTCTCTCTCTCTCTCTCTCTCTCTCTCTCTCTATTTTTTCTTTCTTTGGATTCTTCGGTCATGTGTATTTTTTAAGACCAAGGAGGGGGAGTGTGGGGTAGAGGGAGAGAAACTTGCGGTCTGGTCACGTTTCAATTCAATTCTGTGCAGGCCCGGCATGTGGAGCAAACCTGGGTAGATATTTCAGTCATTTGTTACCCGGCAGCCTCGGCGCAGGGTGGGAGTTGTTGCCAAGTTGTGACCAAGACGCTGACACATGTGCTCAGATCTGTACATGGCCCCGGCTGCAGGCAGTCAGTCAGCCAGGCCAGATGTGCTGCTAAGCGTGGCAGCTAGAGAGAGATATAGACAGACAGTGCTCCACAGCACACAGAGGTAATCCATCCCGCACTCCTCCTCTCCTATATTCTATCTCTCCTCTGTTGTGTCTACACTCTCCTGTTGACATAGTTTACTCTCTTGTGCCCACTCTTTCTTTCCTCTGTCATGTATTTTCTTCTCTATCTCCTCTCTTTTCCTGCCTCTCATCTCCTCTCTGTTCTCTCTTAGTATTATTCTCTCATCTTTTGTCTCTCACCCTGTTTCTGTTTCTCTGACTCTTTGCCTTCTCAGGTTCTCAGTCTGTGTATCCTGTGTAAGGCTCTGGGTTAGAGACCACAGGTTGTTTTATGTGTTCCTGTGTGAGTGAGGGGGTCTGGGAGGCAATCTCTGGCTTCCTGTGCTATTTTCAGCAGTCTATATAAAAAGTCCCAAATTAATGCTGCAGTTCTTCAGTGGGCGATTGCTTTTTCTTCTCTGAAATAGATCTTATCATGTAGTCTACAAAGGCATGCATTTTTGTGTCAGTGAGATAGTTGTGTGCGAAAGTTTGGGTTATACAGTGCATTCGGAAATATCATGTTTACATACGTTTTCAGAACATTTACTCAGTACTTTGTTGAAGCACCTTTGGCCGTTTTACAGCCTTGTGCTTTCTTGGATATGTCTCGACAAGCTTGGCACGTCTGTATTTGGGGAGTTTTGCAGATCCTCTCTAGCTCTGTCAGGTTGGATGGGGAGAGTCGCTGCACAGCTATTTCCAGGTCTCTCCAGAGATGTTAGATCGGGTTCAAGTCCGGGCTCTGGCTGGGCCACTCAAAGACATCCAGAGACTTGTCCCGAAGCGACACTTGTCTGTGTGCTTAGGGTTGTTATCCTGTTGATAGGTGAACCTTTGCCCCAGACTGAGGTCCTGAGCGCCCTGGAGCAGGTTTTCATCAAGGATCTCTCTGTAATTTGCTCCGTTCATCTATCCCTCGATCGTGACTAGTCTCCCAGTCACTGCCGCTGAAAAACAACCTCTCAGCATGATGCTACCACCACCATGCTTCACCGTAGGGAAACTGCCAGGTTTCTCCAATCTTGTTTCTCATGGTCTGAGACTCCTTTAAGTGCCTGTTGGCACTTATCTCCAAGCGGGCTGTCATGTGCCATTTACTGAGGAGTGGCTTCCGTCTAGTCACTCTACCATAAAAGCCTGATTGGTGGAGTGCTGCAGAAATGGTTGTCCTTCTGGAAGGTTCTCCCATCTCCACAAAGGAAATCTCGAGCTCTGTCAGAGTGACGATTAAGTTCTTGGACACCTCTCTGACCAAGGCCCTTCTCCCCCAATTGCACAGTTTGGCTGGGCGGACAGCTCTAGGAAGAGTCTCGGTGGTTCCAAACTTCTTCCATATAAGAATGATGGAGGGCACTGTGTTCTTCGGGACCTTTAATGCTGTAGAAATGTTTTGTTACCCTTCCCCAGATCTGTGCCTTAACACAATACTGTCTCTGAGCTCTACGGACAATTCCTTCCACCTTATGGCTTGGTGTTTGCTCTGACATGCACTGTCAACTGTGGGACCTTATATAGACAGGTGTGTGCCTTTCCAAATGATGTCCAATCAATTGAATTTACCACAGGTGAACTCCAATCAAGTTGTAGAAACATTTTAAGGATGATCAATGGAAACAGGATGTACTTGAGCTCAATTTCGAGTCTCATATCAAAGGATCTGAATACTTATGTAAATAAATTATGTCACGTAACAAAATGTGGAGAAAGTCGAGAGTTCTTAATACTTTCTGAATGCACTGTATGTGTTCGTAAGCCTCAAGTTAAAATTCAGGCTTCATTACACAATAGGCCTGTCCAATTACAGTGGAATAACTAGAACATGAACTGCAATCCTATATGTAAAAATAACCAGGTGTAGACTCTTAGAAAAAAGGTGCTTTCTAGAACCTAAAAGGCTTATTTGACTGTCCCCATAGGAGAACCCTTTGAAAACCCCTTTTTGGTTCCAGGTAGAACACTTTTGGTTCCAGGTATAATCCTAGAGGGTTCTACATGGAATACATTGTGTTCTACCTGGAAGCAAAAAGGGTTCTCCTATAGGGACAGCCAAAGAACCCTTTTGGAATCCTTTTTTCTAAGAGTGTAGCTATTCCATCCTCCATACAATAGCAATTCCTAGTCATTTTCTGCCTAATTGGCAGAACAAGCCTCTGGGTTCATGGATGTGAGGAGCATAAATAAACCTCAGAGTCTCTCTAGGCTCAATGTGCAGGCTCTGTGTCCAGGCTCTGTCACAGGCTGGGCCAATCTTAGCTCCAGAAGCAGCAACAGCAGCAGTCAGGAATGACTGTTTATTTCCACCATCAGGATGACTGATGCTATCCCACTGAGGACTCCAAGTTTTCAGCACACTGTGTGTAGTGTCTCAGGGCCCCGGCCCCGCCGGCCCTGCTCAGCTAAAAACATTAAGTCCTCCATTCCTGGCATGGAGCGAAGGACAAAGGCAGAGGCCCTGCCTGGAAACCAGCCTGCAGCAGGTTGCTCTCAAAAGGACCACTTTGCAGGGTGCCAAATGACTCTATTGGAGTGTCTGGTAGAGTGACCCGAACAGACAGCTAGAGGGTTGGACTGGAGATTCTGGGAAATTCCACTGGTTGGGTTTGTTTGGGGTTGGGAAGAAGGGTTATGCTATGTTGCTGTTTTTCCTCTAGCATGGATTGTTTGTTTGTAGGCTCGTGACCCTGTGTTGAAGCTTTTCACAGTGTGCTCTTAAAATGTCAAATCATACCATCAATACATCTTGGTTACACTCTCTGATTAGCATCTATTGCACTTTGCCTGTGCCGCTCGGCCATCGCTCATCCATATACTTGCATGTACATATTCTCATCACCCCTTTAGATTTGTGTGTATTAGGTAGTGGTTGGGGAATTGTTAGAGTACTCGTTAGATATTACTGCACTGTCGGAACTAGAAGCACAAGCATTTCGCTACACTCACATTAACATCTGCTAACAATGTGTATGTGACAAATAAAATTTGATTTGATTCGATTTGAAATAGTTAATAAATATGCATATGCTTTATGAATAGTACTTTCTTCATAATAAATCACAATTATAAAGGAAGGATGTATGACATGCACCCATCATGTATTGATCATTTGGTATTGGTGACATTACTGTCTGTTCTCACATTTGGCAGATACGTATAGGTAACTGCCAAAATAAAGGAAACACCAACATAAAGTGTCTTAATGGGCCACCACGAGCCTGAACAATTTAAATGCACCTTGACATATATTCTACACGTGTCTGGAACTCTATTGGAGGGATGCTACACCATACTTTGTTGATAAATTACATAATTTGGTGTTTTGTTGATGGTGAAGGAAAACGCTGTCTCAGACGCCACTCCAGAATCCCCCATAAGTGTTCAATTGGGTTGAGATCTGGTGACTGAGATGGCCATGGTATATGGTTTACATAATTTTCATGCTTATTACATAATTCAGTGACCACTTGTGCCCTGTGGATGGGGGGCATTGTCATCCAATAGCCATGGTAGCCAAAATAATAGCCTGCCCAGTATTTTTATGCCTGACCCCTAAGCATGATGGGATGTTAATTGCTTAATTTCTCAGGAACCACAACTGTGTGGAAACATCTGCTTTCAATATACTTTGTATCGGTCATTTACTCAAGTGTTTCCATCAGTTACCTGCAGGTTGCCAAAGAATGTAAAAGCATCTCTTGAGATGTGAATTCAAAAGAAGCATGACAATAGACCATTGGTGATTTCATCATCATGCCCCATTTATAATATCATACTTCATAACCTGCTCAGCACAATACAAAACAATACATGAGGACTACAT
The DNA here is from genome assembly GCF_023373465.1 of Oncorhynchus keta. NCBI lineage: Eukaryota > Metazoa > Chordata > Actinopteri > Salmoniformes > Salmonidae > Oncorhynchus > Oncorhynchus keta. Next base: position 19,686,060 of record NC_068432.1, on the reverse strand, counting down.
CCGTTGTTTATTGTTGACTTGGTCCTAGCTGAATATACAGTATAAATTGGCAAGGTGATGTGAGAAGGCAGGAATTCTGTCCCTCTCCCCTCCTGGCCATGGACATTCTTTCCTGCTTCGTGGCTTCACCCCGCCAGTCTTGTGGCGAGACTCATGGAGGGCTGGCGTGCCAGTGGTCTGGGTCTAGCCGAATGAAATATGTCAGAGTGGCAGGCAGTCTGCCTGGGTCTCTGCCCTTGTGATAACACAGGTAGACTTATAGGTAGCTACTTCAACCTGGATAGCTAGAAGAGAAGAACAGATCCCCTTCAAGAATAAGGTACCTTCCATTGGTGTATAGAGAATTATGAATTATGGAGGAAGAACAGCACTCTTCCTTAATCAACTTAAAGGAGGTTAGCTGGAGAGGAATGTAGAGTACCAGTCAAAAGTTTGAACACCCCTAATCATTCAAGGACTTTTCTTAAATTTTCTACATTGTAGAATAATAGTGAAAACATCAAAACTATGAAATAACATATATAGAATCATGTAGTAACCAAAAAAGTGTTTTTTTTATATTTGAGATTCTTCAAAGTAGCCACCCTTTTGCCTTGATGACAGCTTTGCACACTCTTGGCATTCTCTCAACCAGCTTCATGAGGTAGTCAACTGGAATGCATTTCAATTAACAGCTGTGCCTTGTTAAAAGTACATTTGTGGAATTTCTTTCCTTCTTAATGCATTTGAGCCAATCAGTTGTGTTGTGACAAGGTAGGAGTGGTATACAGGAGATAGCCCTATTTGGTAAAATACCAAGTCCATATTATGGCAATAACAGCTAAAATAAGCAAAGAGAAAAGACAGTACATTATTACTTTAAGATATGAAGGTCAGTCAATCTGGAAAATTTCAAGAACTTTGAACTTTGAGTTTTTTTAAGTGCAGTTGCAAAAGCAAAAACCATCAAGCGGTATGAAGAAACTGGCTCTCATGAGGACCGCCACAGGAAAGGAAGACCCAGAGTTACCTCTGCTGCAGAGGATAAGTTCATTAGAGTTACCAGCCTCAGAAATTGCAGCCCAAATAAATGCTTCACGAAGTTCAAGTAAGAGACACATCTCAACATCAACTGTTCAGAGGAGACTGCGTGAATCAGGCCTTCATGGTCAAATTGCTGAAAAGAAATTACTACTAAAGGACATCAATAGACATTAGACCGGTGGAAACTGTCCTTTGGTCTAAGGAGTCCAAATTTGAGATTTTTGGTTCCAACCACCGTGTCTTTGTCTTTGTGAGACGCAGAGTAGTTGAACAGATGATCTCCGCATGTGTGGTTCCCACCGTGAAGCATGGAGGAAGAGGCGTGATGGTGTTGGGGTGCTTTGCTGGTGACACTATCTGTGATATATTTAGAATTTAAGGCATACTTAACCAGCATGGCTACCACAGCACTCTGAAGCGATTCGCCATCTCATCTGGTTTGCACTTAGTGGGACTATCATTTGTTTTTCAACAGGACAATGACCCAACACACCTCCAGGCTGTGTAAGGGCTATTTGACCAAGAAGGAAAGCGATGGAGTGCTGTATCAGATCCACAATCACCGGACCTCAACCCAATAGAGATGGTTTGGGATGAGTTGGCCCACAGAGTGATGGAAAGCAGTCAACAAGTGCTCAGCTTATGTGGGAACTCTTTCAAGACTGTTGGAAAAGCATTCCAGGTGAAGCTGGTTGAGAGAATGCCAAGAGTGTGCCAAGCTGTCATCAAAGCAAAGGGTGGCTACTTGGAAGAATCTCAAATATAAAATATATTTTGATTTGTTTAACACTTTATTGGTTTGTACATGATTCCATATGTGTTATTTCATAGTTTTGATGTCGTCACTATTATTCTACAATGTAGAAAATAGTAAATATAAAGAAAAACCCTTGAATGAGTAGGTGGGTCCAAACTTTTGACTGGTACTGTATATCTGTAAAACTTTGGCTTTTCTCATCCTAACAGTTATACCCTACTTTAACCCAAGGTTTTCTTTTAGGATAGTTTCTAGTTTGTTTGCTTGTCTTTAATCTCATCACTGTAGAATAAATACAAATAGATTGTAGCTAGGAAGTGAACATGCTGGGCTTGGCTCCAAACGACCTCTCTGAGTTAACCTTTTCCAAACTTTCAACCGCCTCTCCTCCCGGACTGTACAGAGGCAGGTCGTGTGGTGTACCACTTCCTGGTTCGCCCCTACACATCTAGGGTGAGATTACTCCTCGACTGCACACATCATGCCTACACTGTAACTTGCGAGGCCAAATTTGGAACACAGTAAAGCCTGATCTGTGCTTGTTTTGATATGGTTTAATATCTCCCATTGAAGTCAGTGTAGACACGTGCTTCGTTGTATTATGAGTCGATCACACACCCTGTGGACAAAACCTTCTTTGTATTACGAATGAGTGACATGATGTTGTGTCTAAAACCGTATCCCATCACTTCAGGGTCAGGTTCCATAGAGCCTGTGCTGTGACTGGTGCCCTGTGCCATCCAATCCTGTCATATATCATTGTGATGATGTCGTGTAGCGAGATTGGATGGCTCCTGTCAAATAGAAAACACATGACGGTCATGTGGCTTGCCAGAAAGACCCAGAGAGCGCCCACAGCCCCTTATAACGTCAGCTTCAGGCCAGTGTTTTGGCAAGCAACAGACGAGCCATCATGACCGAAGGCAAAAACATTTGTTATTTTTAATATAACCGTCTGGCCATAGTGATTAATTCAAATAATATGGGGTTCTCTCTCTCGCTCTCTCTCTATCTCCTTCTCTCCCTCCCTCCCTCTTCCTGTATGAAAACAATGCTTACAGGAGGCTGTGGAATGCTAAATGAGCATCCATGCAGTGCTGCTGCAGGATACTGCCAGGCTGTGTTTAGGTGTAAGTGATCCTTAAATGTCCCCCTTCACTCCTTCAGTCTCAACAGGCTCAGGCAGTGTTTTACAGTGCTTAGGAACCGAGATAGAGCTGGGCTGAGGGAAACTAAAAGTTAGAATTTATTTGTATATACTACTGTTCTGTAATGGAAACGATACATGCCCATCAGTTTTGTTTTATACCTAATAGCGAGTAATATTGCTAACTTTATTTACAATGTCCTTTTCATACATTGAGCTCAAAGCTTTCACGCAGTGGCTTTCGAGAGAGATGAGCTGCTGTTAAATCCAATGCACATTCTTTGAAATGTTGTCTATCTGGATTGTGGGCAGGAACTTTTTATTCTTTATTTTTTTAATGGGACTGCTGAAGTAATACTCACAGTGAATAAGAAACCCAATTATTTTATTTATTTGTATTTATTTATTTGCACACAAGAAAATACCACCAAAAATGTATGATTTAATGTTTAAAAGGTCAACAAAAATAACATGAGCAGGAGAGGTAAGAAACCATGATCTTCCTTGTAATCACCTTCCCCTTTCAATGTTTATAGAACAAAACCATAAAAAAATAACATAATTAGATTCTAAGAGAGATCAACAAATGATTGGAGATTTACACAAAGAAGAAGGAAAACATGGTGAATTAGGGGGTAAGAAAGAAGAAGAAGAAGAAGAAAGAAGAAGAAAAAAAGAAAATCTGGTGAAGTGAATAATAAAAAATAAGAGGCTGATAACCACACAGACAGTGTGGTGAAGAAGGCGCAACAGCACCTCTTCAACCTCAGGAGGCTGAAGAAATTTGGCCCTAAAACCCTCACAACCTTTACAGATGCACAATTGAGAGCATCCTGTTGGGCTGTATCACCGTCTGGTACGGCAACTGCACCGCCCGCAACCGCAGGGCTCTCCAGAGGGTGGTGCGGTCTGCCCAACTCATCACTGCCAAACTACCTGCCCTCCAGGACACGTACAGCACCCGATGTCACAGGAAGGCCATAAAGATCATCAAGGACATCAACCATCCGGCCTGTTCACCCCACTATCATCCAGAAGGTGAGGTCAGTACAGATGCATCAAAGCTGGGACTGAAAAACAGCCATCAGGCCATCAGACTGTTAATTAGCATTCACTAGCCGTCTTCCACCTGGTTACGTAACCCTGCACCTTAGAGGCTGCTGCCCTATATACATAGACTTGGAATCACTGGCCACTTTAATAATGGAACACTAGTCACTTTAATAATGTTTAAATAATGTTTACATACTGCTTTACTCATCTCATATGCACACACATACTGTATTCTATTCTACTGTATTTTAGTCAATTGCACTCGGTCATTGCCCAATCTAATATTTATACATTTCTTAATTCCATTATTTAACTTTTAGATTAGTGTGTATTGTTATGAACTGTTAGATACTACTGCACTGTTGGAGCTAGGAAGACAAGCATTTCGCTACATCCGCAATAACATCTGCTAAATAAGTGTATGTGACCAATACAATTTGATCTGATTTGATATGCAGAGAAGGCAGGCTAACATGATATAACCGACCCAGAATTATAATACTCGTCATGAACTGTAATCTAACCTACAAATCTTTTATGCACGATATGCCACTTTGGAGCCTTATTAACGTTAACAATAGGTCATAAACATGCTTATAAAGCATCAGAATGGGTATACTACTACTCACTCTGTAAGTCTCCATAAATGTCTGTGCCAGCCGGGCATATAGTGTAAGTCGGATGGCAGAGGGATGCTGGTTTCCTGCTCTCTCTCTTGTGACCACCCTGCCTCCCCACAGGGCTACCACAGGCAGACCAACAGGCAGACCACCAGCACACAGACTGGGATCTGTTCAACTCTCTGCTCTCAGACGGTAATGGAGGAGCTCTAGCCATCAGCCAACTGTTAATGGAGTTTATGAGCCCTGTGCTACAGGAGGCACACATACCTGGTCATTAGGCTGAACATAGAGAGCAACGTTTGGTTGTTTACAGTAGTTTACGTCAGAGGGTGTTCGATGGAGAACCTCTGTTGAGGCCCTTTACTCCACTAGGAGCTGAACACGAACAAGCCATGTAGACAGCGCAGAGTGTGAGTCATTCATTGATGGAGGGAGAGGGAGAGAAAGGTAGATTGATCGTTAGAGCCTTAACTTGGTCTGCTATGTCAATATTTTTCATTCAGTTAACACTTTTGCCTCACCTATTTACATGGAGGACTTTTCAGAGTCACGTACCATTGAGACACATCTTAGGAACACTTCCACTTTTACCTGCAGTAGGTTATCTGCCAATGCCCTGCCCTTGTACTGGGATTAACAGACAATTTCCATTAGCATTAGCCGTGTGCCCAAGTGCTCCACAATCCACACATACTGTACCCAGCATGTGACCAAGCCCTCCACACTCTTCCTCTATTGTTCAGGTCCAAATACACTAGCCCATACAACCAGACATTCACTTGTGACACCAAGCATTTTGCCCAAGAGCATCAATATGGCTTTTTACGCACACAAGTCTATAGTGGAGCTTCCTCCTCTTTTGGAGTCCCTGAAGTGGAGGATGTGCTGCATGGAGCAGGGCTGCTGTATTTATAAACGGGCCAAGTGAAAGTGTGTGTGTGTATTTGTGTGCGTGTGTGCGTTAGTGCTGAGCAATTAGTGCTTTTTGAGGTCATGGTTTTCGTGAAATAATTATGAAATAATGACAGAAATAAAATATTCTAGAGCTTTTTTATGGAAATGCCAAAGCCAGATATAGTGAACGTTCAATGAAATAGTTGCCAAAACATTAAAAACATTTAATTGTCTTTGTCAGGTCCACATTGGGTAGATATCAATATAAAAAAAGGAAATTACTATACATTAAATACAATATTGCATATTGTGTATATTACTTTGTTTTTATTTGATGACTTTATTATTTTTCATTTCTTAAAGTCATCATCTGATCTTTGCTCAGGCAGTAACAGCCAATCAGCCAGACAATCATCTAACATTATCTCAGTGCTCCCCATACTGTCCTGGATGTTGGCCCACCACTTCAAGCTCAACCTCGACAAGACGGTCCTATTCTTCCTCCCAGGAAAGGCCTGCCTGCTCATAGTCCTCTCCATCATGGTTGACAACTCCACAGTGTCGCCCTCCCAGAGTGCAAAGAACCTTGGCGTGACCCTGGACAACACCCTGTCCTTCTCTGCAAACATCATAGCAGTGACTCGCTTCTGCCGGTACATGCTCTACAATATCCGTAGAGTACGACCCTACCTCACACAGGAAGCTAATCTAAGGTCCTAATCTAGGCACTTATCCTCTCCCTTCTGGACTACTGCAACTTCCTGTTGGCTGGGCTCCCCGCTTGTGCCATCAAACCTCTGCAACTTATCCAGAACGAAGCAGCCCGCCTGATTTTCAACCTTCCCACGTTCTCTCATGTCACCCTGCTCCTCTGCACACTCCACGGGCTTCCAGTCGAAGTTCTCATCCACTACAAGACCATGGTGCTTACCTACGGACAGCAAGAGGAACTGCCTCTCCCTACCTTCAGGCTATGCTCTTCTCTGTCCTGGAGCCCCAATGGTTTCCCCCTGCCCATCTTCCAAAAACATCTGGAACCCTACCTATACAAAAGGTAGCTTGAATAATCCTCCTCCTCACCTCGAGCCCCCCAAATGTTTTTTTTTTTAAATACATAAAAACACTTAACTAGCACTTTCACTTGCACTTTAATGTGGGGCTATGACAGTCAATTGCAAATTAGTCTGACATAATATATCTTATCTCACCACCACTAATGAAATGGGTGTGTTTGTTGTATGTCGTGACGGAGCTTCTCAAAGTCAGGGGATGTGGTCGACTGTGCGCACCTCATCTCTGCTGTCACAACCAACCTGAATCGATATTTGGGTTTAATGTAGACAAGAGCACTGATGGTGCTTTCAAGACAACTGGGAATGCAAGGTCAAATCATGATATCAGTGACCATTAGGCCGGAAAGTCAGAGCTCTAGAAAGAGGCCAGAGTTCCCAAGTTGAACAGAGTTCCCGAGTTCCACATTTTTTCCCCCCGAGATCCCAGTTGTCTTGAATGCACTGAAGTTGGAAATCTCAGATTTCCAAGTTCCCAGTTGTTTTGAACGCGGCATTAATGCTCAGAGGGAGACAGCAGGGTATTCACTTTGAGTCAGGAACCAAAACTTGTCCACAGTGTCCCGTGAATGCATTTGATCACATGACAGCTCAATCAGCTGTTCGATTTCACTTACCGGCATGTCAACTGAGCCAGGATCACAGTAAAATGGATTGGGGAGTAGGTCCCAAAGTGCTCTTCGAAGCCTTGTAGGTGAGCATTCATCACTCGTGTGGAACACTTACTGATGCTGTTTTCTGTTAGAAACATGCACAGCCAAGGGAAGGGGGCACAGTTCACTTTTAAAAGACTCTCTCCTATAATAATAATTTCCTCTGAATCCACTGATTTTGTCACTCACCTGTAGAATGTTTTTGTATTTCCCCTGCACACTTGCGTTCAGTTTGTTCAGTTTCCCAAATATGTGTCTTACATAGGCACGGAGACACATTTCCTCTGACAACAGTTCCTCTCTCAAACACTCCCCCTCAATAACCACCCCCTCGATAGCGGGCCTAGCCATTCACTGTAGGAAAGATTCAAGTGCAACGGTCAAGTGCCGCCTTATCCCATTATCTAAGGGCGCTCTCTGGTTGAATTTTCATTTAGATTTTTAAGGTTTACCACATTACAATGATTTTGAGATACAAAGATGATATTATAATACATATTTTTGCATATAAACTCAGCAAAAAAATAAACGTCCCTTTTTCAGGACCCTGTCTTTCAAAGATAATTCGTAAAAATCCAAATAACTTCACAGACCTTCATTGTAAAGAGTTACTGTTTCCCATGCTTGTTCAATGAACCATAAACCAATGAACATGCACCTGTGAATTATCGTTAACACACTAACATCTTACAGACGGTAGGCAATTAGGTCACAGTTATGAAAACTTAGGACACTAAAGAGGCCTTTCTACTGACTATGAAAAACATCAAAAGAAAGACACCCAGGGTCCCTGCTCATCTGTGTAAATGTGCCTTAGGCATGCTGCAAGGAGGCATGAGGACTGCAGATGTGGCCAGGGCAATACATTGCGATGTCTGTACTGTGAGACGCCTAAGACAGCGCTACAGGGAGACAGGGCGGACAGCTGATCATCCTCGCAGTGATAGACCACGTGTAACAACACTTGCACAGGATCGGTACATCCGAACATCACACCTGCGGGACAGGTACAGGATGGCAACAACAACTGCCCGAGTTACACCAGGAATGCCCAATCAATGCCCTCCATTAGTACTCAGACTATCCATAATAGGCTGAGAGAGGCTGGACTGAGGGCTTGTAGGCCTGCTGTAAGGCAGGTCCTCACCAGACATCACCGGCAACAACGTCGTCTATGGGCAAAAACCCACTGTCACTGGACCAGACAGGAGTGGCAAAAAGTGCTCTTCACTGACGAGTCGCGGTTTTGTCTCACCAGGGGTGAAGGTTGGATTTGCGTTCATCGTCGAATGGATAAGCGTTACACCGGGGCCTGTACTCTGGAGGTGGTGGATGGTCCGTCATGTCTGGGGCGGTGTGTCACAGCATCATCGGACTGAGCTTGTTGTCATTGCAGGCAATCCCAACGCTGTGCATTACAGGGAGGACATCCTCCTCCCTCATGTGGTACCCTTCCTGCATGCTCATCCTGACATGACCCTCCAGCATGACAATGCCACCAGTCATACTGCTCGTTCTGTGTGTGATTTCCTGCAAGACAGGAATGTCAGTGTTCTGCCATGGCCAGCGAAGAGCCCGGATCTCAATCCCATTGAGCACTGGGACCTGTAGTATCGGAGGGTGAGGGCTAGGGCCATTCCCCCCAGAAATGTCCGGGAACTTGCAGGTGCTTTGGTGGAAGAGTGGGGTAACATCTCACAGCAAGAACTGGCAAATCTGGTGCAGTCCATAAGGAGGAGATGTACTGCAGTACTTAACACAGCTGGTGGCCACACCAGATACTGACTGTTACTTTTGATTTTGAACCCACCCCACTTTGTTCAGGGATATTCACATATTTCAATTTCTGTTAGTGACATGTCTCTGGAACTTGTTCAGTTTATGTCTCAGTTGTTGAATCTTGTTATGTTTATACAAATATTTACACATGTTATGTTTGCTGAAAATAAACGCAGTTGACAGTGAGAGGACATTGTATTTTTTGCTGAGTTTATATATATTTCTTTTTCAAGATTTTGGAAATTCTCCCACGATCCCATTTTCATATCAGGCGACCCCACATGGGAAGAACAGACGCACACAACAAGCTTCCATTTCCCAGGGGATTTATGGCTGATTTAAGATACATTTGGGCACTTAATAGGCACTAACAACAGTATTTGAGATGGGAAAAATATATTTTTAATGAAGTTGAACATGTGTTCTTTATGACAAAATGTTAAAATTAGATGAAATCAAACGTTTTGTGTGTGTGTGTGCGTGTGTGTGTGTGTGTGTGTGTGTGTGTGTGTGTGTGTGTGTGTGTGTGTGTGTGTGTGTGTGTGTGTGTGTGTGTGTGTGTGTGTGTGTGTGTGTGTGTGTGTGTGTGTGTGTGTGTGTGTGTGTCGGCAGTGTTGGGCGGCCCAGGATTAGTGAGAGAGGGGAGCAGGGGTTATATCCTACAGACTTCCTGCAGAAGGCCATTAAACCAGTCAGACAACAGGAGAGATTGAGGGAGAGAGAGAGAGGCAGAAACCTTTTGATAACTAGCACATTTTCTGATCTTTTGTTGGATTTTTCTCTTCCTGCTCTTCTTTGATGTAATGTCATCTTGTGATCATCTGTTGAAAGACAATGCTAAATATTTGCAACATTTGCAAGTGTTACAAAATGTCAATAATACTTCAAATCACAAGTTAAAAATGCTATCATGTGTTTGTTGGTTTTGGTACAAAATAATGCATGTAATGTATTTTGCCCCCTCCCAAACTCAATTTGTTGCATAAACAACAGCCTTGTATTCAATAGCAGACAGTGGTCACATATCAGGTGTTAAATTACTACATTTCTTTCAAAATTGAGAAAACACTGTTCTTGTCACAGCCACTTCCTCTCTTTGTAACTGATATGATGCAAAGCCACAGTCGGTTTACAATGCAATGTGAACTCTTGTCATGCTGTCTCGGACCACAGAACCACTGCAGTCAGTAGAATGGAGTCCTACTGAGAGGAGGGCTTGCAGGTTTGAACCATGGTTCTACCGCACACCTGAGAGTGGTCTCAGGTCAGAGATCACAGTGCAGCTGGGTATGCCCCCGCCTCTTTGTTTGTGTGGCGTGAAATTTTTTGACAGAGGTTGGCAGCAGGATGTCAGGCTGCGCTCTGATTTCCTCTCCTTTACTTGCTCCTTGACTCCACCTCCTTATCAGGGCTGCTCAGCTTTGCTGCTTTCTCAATTCTAGTCTTCAGACCCAACCAGACCCTCCTGAAGAAAGGAGGGGCTGAGCCGCTCACATCCCTTTCTCTATTCAATTACCATTAAGGTAAAATATCAAATAATTTCTGTGTTACAATTAAGAACCTTACTGTGACTGTTTTGAAATAAAATTGTCAAAAATAAACATATAGCTTCTTAGCAAAGATCCATTTCTCAAGCAAGAATTTTGCTAAGACTTTCTGGGAGTGGGGAAAAACTGGAAACTAGCTGTTATTGGCAGAAAGGTTTGTAACTCTGTTTTGCATCGATCTATTAATTAATTACCACCTGGTGATGTCCCCAGTCAGGCCAAAACTCCATTTCATCAAAACAGGTATTTTTCAAACAGCTCCTACACTGAAAGGGCATTATCATAATTTTCATAATTTCACAGTATTATTCCAACCTCATAGTGTGGAAATATATATAAAATGTTTTTGACTGCACGGGGCCTTTAATTGCACAAACCTTTTTTTTACTCATTACATATACTGCTGCTATTGTTTATTATTTGTCATTTATTCTTAGTTACCTTGTACCCCTGCACATTGACTCGGTACTGGTACCCCATGTATATCGGTAAGTATTGAGTATTTATTATTACTTTTATTATTATGTGTTTTACTTTTCTATTATTTCACTATTTTCTTTCTCTCTGCATTGTTGGGAAGGGCCCATATGTAATAATTTCGCTGTTGTCTACACCTGTTGTTTACGAAGCATGTGACAAACATTTGATTTGTGTGATTTGATTCATGTGACAAACATTTGATTTGATTCGATTTGAATTCATTGTGAGGATGTTCAGTTGTTCTGTTTATTATGTAGGTAGTGTACTAAATTGAGGCATACATGTGACCTGACATGCTACTCAATTGAGTTTATATAAGTAGATTATATAAAGCATATAAAAACCTGATAAAGTATATAAAAACCTGCTAAAAAAATAAAGTGTGTAGTAATGTTGAAATGTCCCTTGTTCAAAAGTGGTGAAATGAGCTTCTCGAAAGTGTTGAGTGCTCTGTGTCAAGGTTAGTGATGTCCTCACTGTAGCTATCCTCAACTGTTAGGCCTCTAGAGAGGCCCATGGCAGGCAAGCGTGTCAAGTATGGACCGTAGGATCAGACATCTGCATCCTGTCATGGGTTTATGTCTGTCTGAGACACACACAGACACACACTTCGCACCTGCCTGTGTCAGTAGAGACCCCTTCAGATCAGCCTTCTTGGCTAGTTCCACCCTACAACCTTACCCCTCCTAACTAAAAAATAAAACTTCTAACACACATCATCAAGAATAACAACTTTTTTAAACACTTCTTATCTCCTCACTCCCAAATATCCTGTTTCTTCGAGTTGCGGTGGCCAGAACCAATAGAAACCTCTTCCTGCTATTGGCTGACTTCACTTCCCAACGTTAGCACAATCTCATCCGCTCCAAACGGCGCTTAGTGGAACCTCAACTAGCTTGCTGTCCAGAAAAAAATTATATTCAAATTTACATCATTGTGTTTTACCAGGATTGAAAGGTCCTGAACAAATATGGCCAGCACCATCAAGGTAAAACCATTTTAGAACGTTTTCGCAAACTTTGGAGATTTTATTGGTCCTTTTCTGTAATGCTTGGGTATTGTCTTTAGTTTGTGTGGCACTGTACAGAAATACTTACCAAACAGGCAGGGGTAACACCCTTCTGCCATAGTGGTACGACAAGATTGTTTTGCAAATGTCCTTTTTCCTATTCGGCTGGCCTGCACAGATTAAACAAATCTTTGGGGTAATGACAAAATCTGCAATGTCATTCTTTCGGATGCTAAAGTGATTTGAGCTTGTCTTTTAAACAAATGAAGCAGATGATACATTTGTATCCATTATTATTTGGAGGGACACCACTATTTATGTTAACATATTTTTTCTGTGATATTTTTACCAAAGAAAATCAAATAATTTGTATTGTTCTCTATTTTGTTTCAGGGAAGTCATGCAGTTTGATATGTTCTATGTTTTCTGAGATTTGCAAATTTTCATACAAATATTTTCAAAATCTGTGGTATTTGTAAAAAGAACCATCTAAGAAAATTATGCTTTGAACTGAAAAATGTAATCATGTTCTGAAGAAACTGAAAATGATTGGAGGTTTACATTTTTTGAAGACTTTGTCATGCTATTGTTGCATTAATGCCAAAATCTAAATTAATTGTAAATAGTTGTAAATACTGCAGTAGTAAATAGTTAATACTTTGATATGGCTATTCTAGTCTATCAAGTAACTAGCTTTGTTGAGTTACTGTAAGAAGACCTACAAGACAATGGACAGAGGAGGAAAGCAGCAATTGGTGTCTCGCCCACATACTGAACAAACTGGCTAGGGAGTCTAAGTCACCTGGAAACCTAATTAAACACGGCATCTAAGCTTTCCACTCTCTAGTGCATCTGCCATTGTCAGCACAAAGATGTTGACAACCTGATCCTAAACACAGTGTGAACAATAAAACCAAAGCAGGGAAGGAATTACATAATCAGCTGTCTTGCTGGCATTGGATGTAAACAGTTGCAGTTTGGGAGTAGAATCCAAATGTTTGGAGAGGGAGCTTGTTCCTTTGTGACCTGTTATATTGTGGCACTGGTTCTGCGGTTCAGTTGAGGTTCCAGGGAGAAAGGAGTGTGACTGGTGTTTATAAACTCCTTCTTGGTGCTTTGGCTGGCTTTGTGTGGAACTGATTTAGAAATGTTAAAACATTGTTAAAACAGTTCTAAAGCAGGCTGCTTTGTCGTCGACCTCCCCCTGTTAACTTTGGCAGGATTCATTCCAGTTATCAACGCTTCTTCTGGTTTGTAACTGATGGAGATACATCATATTTTATGGATTGCAATAAAAAAGATTTCAATCGAATCAAATTGTATTTGTCAGATGTGCCGAATACAACAGGTGTTGTACACCTTACAGTTGACTTACAAGCCCTTAACCCACCATGCAGTTTCAAGATAAATAAGTGTTAAGATAATGAAAAAATAAAAATAAAAGTAGAAACTAGAAAAATAGCAAATAATTAAAGAGCAACAATAAAATAACAGCAACGGGGCTATATACAGGGTTACCGGTACAGAGTCAATGTGTGGGGGCACAGGTTAGTCAAGGTAATTCATGTAATATGTACATGTATGTAAAGTGTCTATGCATAGATAATAAACAGAAAGTAGCAGCAGTGTTAAAAATGGTGGTGGGGGGTGGGGGGGTCAATGTAAATAGTCCGAGTAGATATTTGATGAGTTGTTCAGGAGTCTTATGGCTTGGGGGTAGAAGCTGTTAAGAAGCCTTTTGGACCTAGACTTGGCGCTCCGGTACCGTTTGCCGTGCGGTAGCAGAGAGAACAGTCTATGACTAGGGTGGCTGGAGTCTTTGGCAATTTTTAGGGCCTTCCTCTGACACCGCCTGGTATAGAGGTCCTGGATGGCAGGAAGCTTGGTCCCAGTGAATGTACTGATCCGTACGCACTACCCTCTGTAGTGCCTTGCGGTCGGAGGTCAAGCAGTTGCCATACCAGGCAGTGATGCAACCAGTCAGGATGCTCTCAATGGTGCAGCTGTAGAACTTTTTGAGGATCTGAGGACCCATGCCAAATCGTTTCAGTCTCCTTAGGCGGAATAGGCATTGTCATGCCCTCTTCACGACTGTCTTGGTGTGTTTGGACAATGATAGTTTGTTGATGATGTGGACACCAAGGAACTTGAAGCTCTCAACCTGCTCCACAGTCGATGAGAATGGGGGCGTGCTCGGCCCTCCTTTTCCTGTAGTCCACGATCATCTCCTTTGTCTTGATCACATTGAGGGAGAGGTTGTTATCCTGGAAGAACACTGCCAGGTCTCTGACCTCCTCCCTATAGGCTGTCTCATCGTTGTCTGTGATCAGGCTGTTGTGATCAGACTGTTGTGTCGTCTGCAAAGTTAATGATGGTGTTGGAGTCGTGCTTGGCCATGCAGTCATGGGTGAACAGGGAGTACCAGTGAGGACTGAGCGTGCACCCCTGAGGGGCCCCCGTGTTGAGGATGATTATTTTTTTTAAACTTTAGTTGGTAAATATTTTCTTAACTCTTCTTGAACTACACTGTTGGTTAAGGGCTTGTAAGTAAGCATTTCACGGTAAGGTCTACACTTGTTGTATTCGGCGCATGTGACAAATCAAGTTTGATTTGATTTTGATCACCTCACTTAAGTTGTGCTGCAGGAGTGCTCCCAGTTTGCTCGTTGTGTTTCTTTGTAAACAAACACACATGACTGGCTTGAACAGCTGTTTTGGGAAACTAGTACCGGCAAGCTTCATAGTTATCTAGTTATCTAACAGGCAAAATAATGAACGCGATCTGCTTGATCTATTATCTAGTGCACAACTTAACTGCAGATATTTATTTAAAAAGTATAAAAGATATATATATATATATATATATATATATATATATATATATATATATATATATATATATATATATATATATATATATATAATCATTTTAAAAACGTATTGACACTATTGGAAAATCATACCTAGGGTATTTCGAAATACCCCAGGATACGGTATATACAGTATATATAGCATATACGGTATACCACCCAACCTTCATGGACAGTCTATAGTCTTAAACAGTGCTTTTTCTGAGGCCAGTGAGTTGGGACTTCTAGTATGTATGTAGGACACAGCTAGTAAGAAATGTTCACAGAACATAAGGGAACATTTTTGGAGGGACATTTTTTTAATCATTCAGATAACAGATCGTATCCCGAACCAATCAGAAATGTTCATGGTAGACCTACCTGTTAACTTTGCATGGTTGTTATTGTTTGAAAAGAAAAAAAGAAAAAATGGTAAAAAAAAAAATGTGTCAGTCCATAACCACTTCTTTAGTCCTAAATGTACAAAAATAAATATAAGCTAACTTCATACATTGTACAAGATTCATTGAGTCAACCACATCAGGATATCAGGACACAAACAAAACAGCTTATCATGCCCGCCTGTGGACAGAACTGAGACAAACAATGCAGATGACTTGTATGTGTGTGTGTAATGCACATACCAGAGGGGAATACAGGAAGTTGTGGCTAACCAATCTCTGTAGCACTGTGGCTTTGTGTCTGAGGCCGTGGCCAAACTTTGTCACTGACCTATGAAAATAAATGCACCCATAATTTTTCAAACTGCAGCTTTCCAAGCTTATTGTGGGCCACAGCCAAGTTTCACACTGTATTATAGTTTCACACATCACAAGTAGCCTGTACCACACGCAACAGCTCCGTCTCTTTCTCCATAACATGTGTTACTGCCAAATCAAGACCTCTGAAAATGATTCATCATAGGACATCAACAATGCAACAACATTCATTCTGTTCTGAAACAAAACACTCTTTCCAGCAGTAATGTACAGACCATACTGCTTTTCTATGCTAAGGAAATGGCTTTTGTGGAAATGTAACACAGGAGATCTTCCTGTTTTAAGAAGAATGGATCTTGTGTTTTGGACTAGTAAGGTTTGTCTCTGACAAGTTATAGTAGGGTTCATGTACAGTCAATGAACTAAGCAGACCAGACACAGCTGCTAAGGCACTGGTGCCTATGGGAGAGTCACCTTGTTAATTAGACCGGAACTAACATTTATTTTTCAATGGTAAGCAGCCTGATTGGGACATCTTCATTCATCCACCATTTTTGGTGGAATCAGGGTGAGGGCTGCTAAAACAACATCCAGAATGGGTGCCCCCCAGTGGTGTAGTGGTGCCTGGAGATGTGGGTGTACTCTAATTTGTTTTTTAAAGGGCCCACCCGGCAAAGGAAAGGAGCCCTTTAAAAAAATGATATGAGAAACAGTGACATACCCTCTGAATTACATAAAATGATCATTCCCGTATTGGTCTTTCATAGTCAGGCCAACCCAAGCTGTACTGTGCAAGTAAGCTAATAGTATGCCTACTATTGAAAGAGATAAATGAGGCTGTCAACAGAGTCAGAAATTCATAGGTTTGGCCTCAAAGTCACACTTTTTTTTTTTTATAGAAAAACAACATTTGATCTTCTAAGTCCATAACAATATGCAGAAATTGCGCTGCCATTTCCTGGGTGCTAAGATTCTAATAGTTCGCATAATTTCAGTTTATGTGAGAAAACAAGCAAGTATAGTGTAGAGCAGTGATCCCCAAACTTTTTATAGTCCCGTACACCTTCAAACACTCAACCTCCAGCTGCGTACCAGGGTCAGCGCACTCTCAAATGTTGTTTTCTACCATCAGTGTAAGCCTGCCACACACAGACTACGATACATTTATTAAACATAAGAATGATTGTGAGTTTTTGTCACAACCCAGCCCGTGGGAAGTGACAAACAGCTCTTATAGGACCTGGGCACAAATAATAATGTAATAAAATCAATAATTTTGCTCTTTATTTAACCATCTTACATATAAAACCTTATTTGTTAATTGAAGATTGTGAATAACTCACCACGGGTTAATGAGAAGGTCTGTCCACACACAGGTCTGTGCCTGTATTTAGTTTTCATGCTTGTGAGGGCCGAGAATCCACTCTCACATAGGTACGTTGTTGCAAAGGGCATCACTATTGAAACAGTTTTAACAAAGTTAACCATTTTCGCTCTCGTGTCCAAAACGTTTATCAAGCTGCAAGGCATTCCCTTGGCAGCAAGAGCCTCTCGGTGGATGCTGCAGTGTACCCAAGTGGCTTTGGTAGCAACTGCTTGCACACACGTTACCACTCCACTATGTCTCCCTGTCATGGCTTTTGCGCCATCAGTCCAGATACCAACAAATCTTGAACACCAACGTCAATTTGATGTCACAAAGCTGTCCAGTACTTTAAAAATATCCTCTCCTGTTTTCCTGGTTTCCAGTGGTTTGTAGTAGAGGATGTCTTCCTTAATTAACCCCCAATAAACGCAACACACATATACCAGGAGCTGTGCAAGGCCCGCCACGTCTGTTGACTCATCCAGCTGTAAAACATATAATTCACTGTCTTGTATGCAAAGCAATAATTGTTTAAAAAAATCTCCTGGCATGTCACTGATGCATCATGAAACAGTGTTGTTTGATGAAGGAATTGTCTGTATAGCTTTTTTGGCCTTTTCCCCCAGCATTGTCGCATCCATATCTGCGGTAGCAGGAAGAATGAAGTCCTCCACAATAGTATGGGGCTTGCCTGTCCTAGCCACTCGGTAGCTCACCATATAAGACACTTCTAGCCCCCTCTTATTAAAGGTATCTGTTGCTTTTATACATGTCTTACTACTCAAAAGTCGTCTTAATTCTCGCTCAAAAACTCCTAGGGCTTTTTCAAATTGGCATGTTTTGTTTCTAAATGTTTCATCAAGTTGTGAGATAGTACTTTATCACATATAACACACTGTGGCTGAGGAAAAGCACTACTCCCAATATAAGTGAACCCCAAATCAATGTAGTTCTCATCATATTTGCGCCTCTTCGATGGTCCAAAGTCCCTGTCTGTTGTTCAGTGCTTTCCGGGGTAAGGTGACAGTTGCTCTTCGGCTGCATCAGATTCACAACTGTCAGTGTCCATGCTAGCTGGGCTAACAACAAATGTAAAATTACTGATACTAGCATTGGATGTGCTCATGGAAGCAGAACAACTTGTGTCGTCGACAGGTGCACTACTGCTTGTAGTGGTAGCAGTACTACCTGTAGAACTGGTATGTGTCTCTATGGACACAGGCCTTACTTGTTTTTGGACCATTTATCCATTTTCGAGCAAACGGAATGAGCAGCAGCTACGTTTGGCTACATACAGACCGTTGTGGAATTCCTGCGAGAGAGTAACGGTTAATGTAATTGGATGCTAATTATTTGACTAGGCTACCTGCATTTCACATTGTGTTGTTACTTGATTGACGCAAATAATCATGATATCATTCTGCCAGGTATGCATTTTTTATTTAACCTTTATTTATCCAGGGAGATTTGAGATTTGAAATATCTTTTTCAAGAGCGTCCTGGCCAAGATAGGCAGCACCAAGTCATTACACAATTACAGACAGACAACATGAACAACTACAGGAAATCTAGTAAAAAACCATAGACTTCACAAGAGAGTATCAAAATCATGAAACATAGGCAATTTTGAAGCTAGTTAACTTTTAAGTTAGGTTTTTGGGAAAGCCTTTCCATCTAACAGAATATGGTTAGGCTAGGGCTCTGGCGGTCACGAAATTTCGTCAGGTGGTTATTTTCAAGCAAATAACTGTCGGTCTCACGGTAATTGACCGTTTATTAACATAAACACATTTAGCATCTCCTAGCTTCCACACATAGCCTACAAGTCACTGATGCAGACCTTTGGAACGTCTACATTTTGAAAAGTCTAATAAATCCATGTAATATAGCCTACATCTTCACAATAAATACATTATTTATTTTAGACAGGTCTAAATAAACATGATGTAAAGAAAACGTAGTCTATTTCAGAAGAACAGAATTACATATTCTTTATGTTAGGTCCTTATCTGGCTATGCCAAATGGCTGTGGGCTACACTAGCTCATTTAGCAGACAAGATTTGCTTAGGATTCTGTGGCATTAATTTATATTATTTTATAATATGAAGAAAAAAATTAAACAAAGCTGGATGAAATAGAAATGATATTTTCTCCAAACATGCGGCCATTCTGTGTTGAGTGGTTAACAAAGAAATAGGTACTCATGTATGCTTAATTTAGAGTTATTCATGTAACTTTAGTTGTTCTACAAATGTTGGGCTATATGTTTTGATTTTTAATACGTTGTAAGGCTGCTTGATGCGACTCTAATGATGATTTGAAAAAAAGGTGCTTGAAAGGCATGAGCTCTGCTTTGTTTTTTTGCGCAGACTTCATTAGTCTCTCAATTTGACAAGCATTTGCTAATGCCTCGAATTTCCTGACGGCATCCCCTTTATGTGGCGGTAATGCACACAAAGAAATCCATGCCCTTTGCAGCCATTGTGCCCTTAGCCCAGAGTGCGGCGTACATGAGGTGTGCAACAATGATTAGACAAAGTAGCAAAAAAAAAAAAAAAATTATTGATTTACTCTGGGCATCATTCACAAGTGATAATATATAATTGTGATAGGCTATATATTGTTACCCATCAGACTATTCTTAATACAAAATAATATATGTGTGAAATTTATTTTGATTTAGAATGGACCATTATCATCTTGAAACAGGGTAAGAGGAAAAAATACATGTCATCTATGCACTTAAACAGCAAATGGAGGACACTTTTCCTGTGCCAGTCAGGTAGGCTATACTTCTGTTGTAAAGATAAGCATTGTGCTTAATATTATGAAAGTTGAGAAATAAATATAGCAGGCCTAGCCTATGGAAAGCTGATGGGGTCAATAGAGGCATTGCATTTGCATTGATGTCAGAGTGATTAGAGGGACAGTAGAGTGCTAAGTACCAGGCAGTTAGCAAGTTTGGTAGGCTACTAATGACTATCAGCAGCATCAGAGAAGCCTAATTACCTTGACTAAATGGTCACGTTGAATTTGACTGCCTTCATGACTTGTGACCACCGTGTGGCGGTAATACGGTCACCGCAACAGCCCTAGGTTAGGCCTATCATTAGCATCATTATTTTGGAACATTTGTGTGTAGGCCTACTGCCGGGTGCACATTTATGCTCCTAAAATGTAAGGAAATAATAGTTCAAATGTTAGGCTAAATATTGTGATCTATACAGCGTATACCTCCACTACACTATTTTGATATGCAACGTGGGGATTAGGAAGTGGGTATACCCAATGCCCACTGAAAACTAAGCGGGTATACGGCATATACCCTCCACTACATCACTGATGCGCCCGATGGCAGGAGGGGGAAGTGTGAGGCCTTAACCTGCACTACTGACGTTACGGCAAGGTTGACTGCCCAATGTCCTGCTGTGTTAAAATGGTAGGAGGTACTCCCTCCCCTTTTCTCTCTATTTCTCCCTCTCTTCATCCGCCCATCAACTCCATTAGTGTTTCAAGTCTTTCAGCCACAATCAAAATGCTGATGGACGAGCACTTCCTCTTGTGCACTCCCCACCTCCTGATACCCCTCTTGCACTATCAGGAACTTTCAATGCAGGAAATGCTGGGAGAAGGGGAGCTTCCTGTGAGCAGCCACACCACACCATATCTCATTGGGAAGGCTTCCTGGGACATTCTGCATGAATGAGTCCAATTGCCTCATTGAGAGGGACGACATGACTTGAGGGACTAAAACACTGTGGCTATGTCTCTGTATGTTACTTTATATGGTCAGAATTACCCAGGAGACACGAGCTAAAGGGACAGGTTTTGGAAGGAATGTTTTATGACAAAATGGCCACCAAAAAGTACTGTAAACCAGCTCAGGCTAACATTATTTTGACTGTTACTAAATGTGATTTGCACAGCATTATATGAAGTGAAATTAACAGTGTACTACACCAATTTTCCACTTATAAAGCGCAATATTTATGGAGGATAATCTACTATAAATGCGTTGGAGGGGCTCAAGTTCTGATTTGAACCAGCTGCCTTCTGGTCACCAGCTCATTTCCCTACCCAGAAGGCCATGTTGCTGCCCATTTGAGTGTCAGCCCGTGGAACTCCACTACATGCTACCATAGAGGACCTCCCTGAATGTATACATTATATAAATTATTTTCTGGTGGATTCAATGTTCAATTGGAACACTGGGCTTAGAGCAGACTGTTTCTTCCCTGGCTAATTCGGGGTTCATTTTCTTTGGCCCGGGACACTAAGGTTGTGAAACAATCTCTCACTTTCCTCAGAAGAGGGATAATGGGCCATAGAGGAATGCACTGTACTGAGTTTTGGACAAGACAGACTTTTGTGCTGTTGTGCTCTCCACTAGTTTAGTTTTAATAATAATAATAATAATAATATATGCCATTTAGCAGACGCTTTTATCCAAAGCGACTTACAGTCATGTGTGCATACATTCTACGTATGGGTGGTCCCGGGAATCGAACCCACTACCCTGGCGTTACAAGCGCCATGCTCTACCAACTGTGCTACAGAAGGACTACATATTCCTTTTGTCTTGATGACGGCCAAATATTTTCCAATAACTACTTTCCAGTGTTTTCCATAACTTGTTTCCCAGACACAATATAAACTGACTGCATTAAAATGCCATGAATTGGTTTTATTCCACACGTTTATCAAAAATCCCGGCTGTGATTGATGATGGATCTCTCAGTTAGCCAGTCAGTTGGTTGCTTTTTGGTTTGTTCCTGGCTTTATAGTCTTTTACATAGGATAATGGCTGAACATACTGTAAGCTGTGAGTGGATTTGGTTTTGTTGGATTTGTGTTGGATGAACAAAAGCTGTGTGTGTGTGTGCCCCTTGTTCATGCTGGCTGGGGTCACCTCGTGTATATCATGCTCTACTGTCCTCTATCTCTAACCACTGGACCCTCTTTCTCTGTTTTTCTTTCTCTCTTTCAATGTTCCTATCCCTTTCCATCTCTCTCTCATTCTCTCTCTGCCCCCCTCTCTCCTTCCTCCCTCAGGTGAGGGTCAATGTGCCTGGCCTGCTCTGCTCTGTAATGTGGTTTGCAGCTGACATATCAGGGAAGACCAGTCCCCACTAGAATAACCTGCTTTCCGAGAAGGCTTCCTTTTCCTCCTAAATGATTTGAGGCCAGGTTCTAGACCTGTCACCAGATCAGGGCGGGTCACTTACGCCGAGATGTTCAAGGGGCACTTCTTCCGCAATAGAGAGAGAGGAAGGGCAGGTTAAGGAGGGCTAAGGAGCACAGAGGAAGGAACTAAGGAAACGGTGGGATTCTGGTATATGTAACCAAAATACAGTGTTTTGGCAAAAGGAATTTAACAACAATACTGGGAAAATTAGAGACAGGTTGCCACGTCATGGCATTTGTGGGAAAAGGTGTATGCTTGTGTTAGTCATAGGTGTTTAATGGACTTGGTAACTGTGGGGTCCCATTGATTTGTTATGGACGGGAAGAAACAGGAAGAACTTTGAAATATAAACAGTAGACAAATCAACATTTATGATAGATAGATAGAACGTGCATTTAATCTTTGAATGTGGAAAAAAATCCTAAAAATTTACTGTGCACTGTAAACATAGTTCTTATATTCTAGGCAGGCCTTTTCCAATGGTTTGTGTTTTATAGTTGTTATATTCTAGGCAGGCCTTTTCCAATGGTTTGTGTTTTATAGTTGTTATATTCTAGGCAGGCCTTTTCCAATGGTTTGTGTTTTATAGTTGTTATATTCTAGGCAGGCCTTTTCCAATGGTTTGTGTTTTATAGTTGTTATATTCTAGGCAGGCCTTTTCCAATGGTTTGTGTTTTGGACTGTATGTGATTCAATCTTTCTTGGAGCAAGATGCGTCCAAGGATGTATGGGGACATGAGTGAGGCCTTGACACCATTGTGATTTCAGGGAGGATACCCAGTGATGAGATAACCACATATTAGCAGGACTGTGGTCTCCTATCATCACAACAAACTCCTGACATGCTTTCGCTGTCTCTGTCAGTCTGTAAGAACATGGAGCGGTATAATGAAACTCCTCTGCAGTTGTACCAGTCAAAGTGTATGAGATGAATACAGAATATCCTCTCTATTTCCTTACCAAACCCAATAGCCTAAAAAATACCTGGGCACAAAACCTGATTCTCTCTCCATCTGTGTCAGTGCATTACCACACTATCCTGCTTTGCCTTGAGTTATTTTCATAGCTAAATCAGGGGAGAGTCTTTGGAGATTCGGAACATTTATGATAGCTTGAAAAGTTTCATTAAATTCATACTGAATTCAATGCCATTGGTGCAGACTACTTAATGTGAAGTCAGAAGTGTAAACCCCCTAAGGCAGTCATTGGGCGACAGTGGCCAGCAGGGGCACCTCAAAAGAAAGAACAGGAAGTTACCTTGGAAGAAGCCAGACTCTTAAGGAGGCCTATCCACATCTGGTTGGCTCTGGGTGAATGTTACCTCAGCTTTGTGATGCCAAGATGTAGCTATTGTCCTATGAGGAAGACGAAAGGTTGGACATAATGCCTCTGAAATGTTAGTGGTTACTAGGGTTAGCATTTGGAGGCTAAGTTAAGAGGGTCAGGTTGGTTAATATTGGTGCTCTTTGCCCATGTTCTCGATCATTTGTGGATATTATTAATTTATAATGAGAACTTTATGTATTATAAGGACTGGTCGACACCCTGCTGGTTTAATCATAACGTATACTTCTGTGCTGTGCTCCAATTCAACCCAGGTAGATGTGAGTGAAACTAGAACACTTTTACTGGCCATGGTAATCTCTCCATAATTATGGGGCCTAGTTTTCAGGTGCACTTTCCAGGGGTCATTCTGTCTGCCATTTTATCAACAAAACAATGAGCGCACAAGGAGGTATTCATCAGACTGCAATCTACTATTATATCCACCATATTATGTGTGTAGAGCTTACTGTTTAAATCACAGACTGGTCACACATTACCTGTAATGTTTGCAGAGCCCCCTAGGATCCCAAATCAATCAATTGTACTTGGTTAATGGCAAAAATACACACTTAATGAATCTGAACCAGTTGATTGTAAACCAAGTTAATGAAGCTTTGATTGTAATGGAGATCTAAGAGGGATGTGTCTGTGTTTTTTCTTTCTACGTACAGGAAGCATTGTCAGTGGTGAGTGAGGACCAGTCGCTGTTTGAGTGTGCCTACGGAACTCCCCACCACGCCAAGGCGGAGATGACGGCAGCGTCGGCCAGCGAGTACAGCCAGACGGCCAAGATGAGCCCCAGGGTGCACCAGCAGGACTGGCTGTCCCAGCCACCTGCCCGCGTCACCATCAAGATGGAGTGCAACAGTGGACAGGTCAATATCAAAAGGTACAGCAGTCCACCATTAACTTTATTTCTACATTGACTTTCATGTTGGTTTAATGCCAAACTAATAGTTTCTTTGGATAGATATTTCAAATTGTATTCAAATGTAATTTGTTTGAAGCCTAACTACGTACTTATGAGTCTGTTTGGTCAAGTCATTGAAGAATGTGTTTTTTCAGTAAAATATCAGGAGTGCTGAGCAACTGCAGAAATATCTGCTCAGTGAGCCAATACAAAAGGACCTGCTTTACATGACAGATCTATTAGCCGTTACTGTTTTGGCTTAGCACAGAGAATTTTTGGCTAACCTTAACTTGAAGATACTGTCTTCATTCTTGATTCGGCCAAACAAAATGTCTGTGTCCAGTTGCAGGTGGATCTTTTGAATTAAATTAATGCTCCGTATTAAAATAAATAAATACAATTTACCATGAAGTAATACAACAATGTATACACTACCATCTTGTCTATTTCGTCTCTCATTGATTGAGACAGGTGGGTCTGCCCCAAAGTTATGTCATTATGGCACTCACCTGTCTCGATCAGTGATAGATTTTAAATTGACAAGATGGCGGTAAACACAATGTTGGATTACTTCATGGAGCAAGAAATTTATTCATTTTATGAATGGAGCTGTACAAAAGGCCGGCCGACTCAATCCGATTGGCCTGTAACCCTGTCAATCACCCTTCACACCTCTGTTCATCCAACCAATCAGGGTGCTTGGATGCACTCCAGGGCTCCGCTCCGCACATCTCAAATTAGAGTCAGCCTCAGTCAGTAAACAGTCAGCTCCCCCAGTGCTACACACCACACCTCCTGCCCCAGCTCCTGGCCCTGTGTCTTCCGTCTCGCTAGGCTCAGAGTTATCTGCTTCTCTTGGTGTGCAGTCCTTTCCCCTAGCCAGTTCACAGCCTCCAGCCTCATCCGGCAACCAGTCGCCTATACTAGAGCTAGGCTAGAAGTTCTCTGCTCAGGAAAGGTTTGCATTCCTTCACTGCAGTAGTTGAGCAACCGCCTCTAGCTAGGAACGCGAAGCGAGGCGGCCATCTCAGTCGGCGCCGGAAATTCTAACTTCTACAGTCAATCACGGACGACAAGAAGAAACCCAGCCCAGTCACGGACCAGGATGTCTTGCTCCCAGGCAGACTAAATAACTTTTTTGCCCGCTTTGAGGACAATACAGTGCCACTGACACGGCCTGCAACGAAAACATGCGGTCTCTCCTTCACTGCAGCCGAGGTGAGTAAGACATTTAAACGTGTTAACCCTCGCAAGGCTGCAGGCCCAGACGGCATCCCCAGCCGCGCCCTCAGAGCATGCGCAGACCAGCTGGCCGGTGTGTTTATGGACATAATCAATCAATCCCTATACCAGTCTGCTGTTCCCACATGCTTCAAGAGGGCCACCATTGTTCCTGTTCCCAAGAAAGCTAAGGTAACTGAGCTAAACGACTACCGCCCCGTAGCACTCACTTCCGTCATCATGAAGTGCTTTGAGAGACTAGTCAAGGACCATATCACCTCCACCCTACCTGACACCCTAGACCCACTCCAATTTGCTTACCGCCCAAATAGGTCCACAGACGATGCAATCTCAACCACACTGTACACTGCCCTAACCCACCTGGACAAGAGGAATACCTATGTGAGAATGCTGTTCATCGACTACAGCTCGGCATTCAACACCATAGTACCCTCCAAGCTCGTCATCAAGCTCGAGACCCTGGGTCTCGACCCCGCCCTGTGCAACTGGGTACTGGACTTCCTGACGGGCCGCCCCCAGGTGGTGAGGGTAGGCAACAACATCTCCTCCCCGCTGATCCTCAACACGGGGGCCCCACAAGGGTGCGTTCTGAGCCCTCTCCTGTACTCCCTGTTCACCCACGACTGCGTGGCCACGCACGCCTCCAACTCAATCATCAAGTTTGCGAACGACACAACAGTGGTAGGCTTGATTATCAACAACGACGAGACGGCCTACAGGGAGGAGGTGAGGGCCCTTGGAGTGTGGTGTCAGGAAAATAACCTCACACTCAACGTCAACAAAACCAAGGAGATGATTGTGGACTTCAGAAAACAGCAGAGGGAACACCCCCCCCATCCACATCGATGGAACAGTAGTGGAGAGGGTAGCAAGTTTTAAGTTCCTCGGCATACACATCACAGACAAACTGAATTGGTCCACTCACACTGACAGCGTCGTGAAGAAGGCGCAGCAGCGCCTCTTCAACCTTAGGAGGCTGAAGAAATTCGGGTTGTCACCAAAAGCACTCACAAACTTCTACAGATGCACAATCGAGAGCATCCTGGCGGGCTGTATCACCGCCAGGTACGGCAACTGCTCCGCCCTCAACCGTAAGGCTCTCCAGAGGGTAGTGAGGTCTGAACAACGCATCACCGGGGGAAAACTACCTGCCCTCCAGGACACCTACACCACCCGATGTTACAGGAAGGCCATAAAGATCATCAAGGACATCAACCACCCGAACCACTGCCTGTTCACCCCTCTATCATCCAGAAGGCGAGGTCAGTACAGGTGCATCAAAGCTGGGACCGAGAGACTGAAAAACAGCTTCGATCTCAAGGCCATCAGACTGTTAAACAGCCACCACTAACATTGAGTGGCTGCTGCCAACACACTGTCATTGACACTGACCCAACTCCAGCCACTTTAATAATGGGAATTGATGGGAAATTATGTAAATATATCACTAGCCACTTTTAACAATGCTACCTTATATAATGTTACTTACCCTACATTATTCAGCGTAGCCTAGTGGTTAGAGCGTTGGACTAGTAACCGGAAGGTTGCGAGTTCAAACCCCCGAGCTGACAAGGTACAAATCTGTCATTCTGCCCTTGAACAGGCAGTTAACCCACTGTTCCCAGGCCGTCATTGAAAATAAGAATATGTTCTTAACTGACTTGCCTGGTTAAATAAAGGTAGAATTTAAAAAAAATATGCATACATATATACTGTACTCTACATCATCGACTGCATCCTTATGTAATACATGTATCACTAGCCACTTTAACTATGCCACTTTGTTTACTTTGTCTACATACTCATCTCATATGTATATACTGTACTCGATACCATCTACTGTATGCTGCTCTGTACCATCACTCATTCATATATCCTTATGTACATATTCCTTATCCCCTTACACTGTGTATAAGACAGTAGTTTTGGAATTGTTAGTTAGATTACTTGTTGGTTATCACTGCATTGTCGGAACTAGAAGCACAAGCATTTCGCTACACTCGCATTAACATCTGCTAACCATGTGTATGTGACAAATAAAATTTGATTTGATTTGATTTGATAGCTATGGCCAGCCTCCTGCACTGCTGACTTAGAGGGTCCATGGGGGGGCCCAGAACTGTTTCTGAGCCTCTGTGCACCTCCCTCACGGGGCGGCCCCTAAGCCCTTACGTGTACCTTTGCCGGCACCCCAAATGGTCCTCTAAAGTGACAGTATCAATCAGCTGCCCTTCTAGTTCAGCCAGATGCTCACTTATCTGGTCCAGTCACTGCTCTGCCCTTCTGCCCCGCCTGTCCTGCAGGATAGGACTACGCCCTTTCAGGACTAAGCCCCCCACTGAGGTCTTTTAAGTTTTGTGGATTTCCAAAGAGATCCAAGGGAGGCTGTACAAAAGGCCGGCCCCCTCCATCTGATTGGCCTGCAGCCCTGTCAATACCCTTCACACTTCTGTTCATCCAGCTAATGCTTGGACGCATTCTGGCTTCGCCCGCACACCTCAAGTTAGAGCATGTTCACCTGCCATCTCGAAAAGAGCAAGTATTGTGTAATGACAGACTCCAACATGCTGTTTTCCTATCTTGAGGTTTTGTGCATCCATCGAACATCTAAGTGTTGTGAAATATGTATAGGTGTGTGTAATGTCTGACCGTTGCAGGACTAGGCCTATTTGCTAGGTTTCGGGTGTTTGAGAGTGAAGTTTGTTAAGGTTATCTTGTAGCTAATGCTAGTGTTATTCATTAATGTCTTTGTATTGCCATATTATCAGTAGGCAATTGCATTTCTACCTATTGAGTGTTGCTAAAGACCTTTATAAGTGTTTATCACATGCTACCACAATGATTTATTTAGCATTATTTGCTACTGTTATTAAAAGGAACTTTCCATCCTGCTCTCACGCGCCAGCACATGCACAGTAACTAATTGCCTTATATAAGATCTGTAGCCAGGCCATAGAGCGAACCATGCTTTAATGGCCTTAGGTCTTCCATTTCTCTCTTTCTGTCACATGGTTATTTCTTATGTGGTGTAAATATGTGACTCGCCACTTGGATTTGGTCTTATGTAGCAACATTTGAAATGGTGGTTTTTATATTGGATAAAAGTGGAGACTCAGAGCTACAAAATGGTATTTCATACACTGCATTCGAGGAACAATGGGAAAGTAATTCTGCTTTGAAAGTTGATAAACTTTTGGTATCTGTTTTGGTATCTAGTGAAGAGCTTTATTTTGTCTACACCCATTCAGCATCGTTCACACCCTCTTAAGCTTTTGCTCCACCCATCTCGTTTTGCTCTCGGAGCGCACACTTGACGTTCTGGCCGATGATTTGTTTATCTATGGATAACATGAAACAGCCTAACCAGCTCAGCTGGCAACAATTTCAATATGCTTTTTTTGCTGACGTTTACTGCCCCGGCCATATTCAATGGGTGTTGTACACACGTCACGTAACGTTAGCTAACGAGCCAGCCAGCCAGGTAAGGTTAGCTAGATAAACAACAATGAACACAGTGCCAACAATGCCACAGTGCTGGGAGCTAACCTACTAGGTTCAATGTTAGCTAGCTAACATTAGGCTCTAACTAGAAAAGCAAACGGCTCTGGGATACAAATAATAACATCAGCTAGGGAGCCAGCCAGCTAATATTAGCTAGCTAACAGTAAACTTTAGCTTGAAATGAAACCACTTTCTGTCAGAATTAGAAATGTGTAATATCTGAAAATGTAGCTAGCTAACATTAGACCATCTTACCTGTATACTTTTAAAAAATGTTACCTTTATTTAACTATGCAAGTCAGTTAAGAACAAATTCTTATTTTCAATGACGGCCTAGGAACAGTGGGTTAACTGCCAGTTCAGAGGCAGAACGACAGATTTGTACCATGTCAGCTCGGGGGTTTGAATTTGCAACCTTCCGGTTACTAGTCCAACGCTCTAACCACTAGCCTACCCGGTTGCCCTTAGTTTGAAGATGTAATCTGGAGACAGGTGTTTTCTCCATCTCTTTAGCTATCATACTCTAATTCCACTGATTTCAAAACTTGATCCTCCAGAAAGTGAAGGGCAACACTTATGCAGCTCCACTACACAATACATTTTCTGTAAACTGCGTTCGGCAGGATTACCAACACGAACTGACTAGCTCAAATTAACAGAAGCCTTCTATATGGCAGACCAATCTGAAATCATCTCTCGGCATGTCCAGCTCACTCATTGGGAAAGTTGCTGGCTTTGTCAGTGGCTTAACCAACAAGGAACAAGGCTCGTAAATTTAACAATTTTATTCATATTTACAGATGGCATGCACATTTGTTATTAAGTCACATGAAAATTCAACTGTTCGAGAAGGCATTTCTGCCAAAAACCGCATTTTGATAAAATAATATTTTTTTAGCGTTCAAACGGCTCTCCTGTGAAGTCATGACTTGTGACATATGCCTAGTTTCCTGAATCGGGTCACATATCCATGTATTGCATGCTATATTACAGCAGTCATTTTCTGTACAGCACTTTGAGATATCAGCTGATGTACGAAGGGCTATATAAATACATTTGATTCGATTTGATTTAGGTATAATATAATGCATTATGTTTATACATCTCCTTGACTTGCATGTAGACTTTGTATATTATTACAATGGTGTAGGCCTATATTATTGTGTATTTCTCTGAATGGATCCTAATGATAGTTCACTCCGCCTTTTGTAGAACCACATCTATTTAAAAGCCTTCAATGGAAGCAGCTGTGTCAGCATGTGTGTGTGGTAGTGACAATTAAGACAGTAATGGGCCTCAACATGGTGTTCTAACCGGACAACACTGTAGTGAGCAGAAGTTAATAGCAGGCCGACCACTCAGATGAACTCCAGCGAGCTGTTTTTTCATGGTACTAGGTCTCACTGGAAACTGTTTTTTTTTCAGGAGCATTTTCTCAATTCAAAACAAACCACCTGCAACTGGACATGGACATTTTAGAAGACACATGTTTTGCCAAATCAAGAATGAAGATAGTATCCAAGTTAATGTTGGTGAAAAATTCTCTGTGCTACGCCAAACAGTACCTATCCTGTAACTGCTAATGGAGCATCACATTAGCTTGTTACAATCTGCTAACTAAGATCCCACTTACATGCAAATTCTATATAAT
Source organism: Oncorhynchus keta (assembly GCF_023373465.1). Classification (NCBI taxonomy): domain Eukaryota; kingdom Metazoa; phylum Chordata; class Actinopteri; order Salmoniformes; family Salmonidae; genus Oncorhynchus; species Oncorhynchus keta. Next base: position 19,655,275 of record NC_068432.1, on the reverse strand, counting down.
TTAGTTTGAAGGATGGCTTGCCTAAGGTTCTACCCTAACATATACTTATCTGTCTGGACAGTGTAATCCAACTGAGCTACATGATACCGTAGGATATGTCTGGCCCATATCCTGTGTGCTCTGGAGAGTACTAGCATTACAAGGGGTGTAGTAACAAAGAACCACCTCTTCCTAAGGGTCACAGTGCTACACCCTGGGGTCCACTGTGCACTGTGCTGCAGCCGCACTGCCTGTGGCCTTGATTTCCTGTCTATTGTCTGCATTTCTATGAATGTTCTTTAAACAGGCGGGTCGATGCGGCCTGAAATCGAAACTCACAGTGTAAATATTTTGAACTACGGGGGCAGAAAATGTAATGCGGTGGTGTAGAGTTAGTTAAAGGAACGTCTGTTGTTTAAACCCAAAGCCGCCCTTCAATAGTAAAGAGTCTTGCTTGGCCTACACAGTGACAGTCAGCAGCCGAACTACTTGCCAAACAGACGAGGAACTTGAATGACGTTTTCAGAGGAGGGAAGGAAGCAGAGGGAAAAATACAACAGGCAGAGCCGCCTGAGTCCCAATCCAAGACAGAGTTGCTGCTGTTTGAATCCCAAACTCAAAACAGCTGTACCCCTCCAAAACAAGTGCCGCCAGTAATATTTATAACGTATCACACGCGCAAGAACCCCCCCTCCATCCATCCATTCAGCCCTCCCATCCCTACACAGCCATCCCCAATCCTTGGAGCAGGAATCTCCACAGACACCCCGGCAGAGTGCCTTATTTATCTGGCGGTGAGACACGGGAAAGATTGTTCCAATTAATGACGAGTCAGGGATCAGAAGAAGATTTACAGCAGAGATCAACTCTTAGACAGCACTGCTTCTCCTGCACACACCACCATCCTCCCCTGTATTCACTAGGTTACTAGAAGGAGGCCTACTGCAACGCCAAATAAAGATACAGCATGTGTGTGTTTGGAGGGAGGAACACTGCAGGTGTTTGCACGCCGGGAGCTGTGTGTGTGTGTGCTCGCATGCGTGCATGGTACTTGTGTGTGTACACCCATATGTCTGTGTGAAGGTGTGCGTGTGTGTGTGTGCATCTGAGGACCCAAAGCTCAACCCGGAGTGTTCCAAAGCATGCCAGGAGTTTGGTCCAGTTTCTAGAGTGGATCATTTTAAAGATCCCGTTACATGCAATGGCAGTGGGGTTCTTCGGCCTGAGTTATGGCTTCGAAATGGGAGGTGTAAGGGTACAGCTGGGTGACAGATAGCCTCAGCGATGAAAATTATTGCAGGGAATGTTGAGGTGGGGGCTAGCGGGGGTCCTGAGACAACCCTCATTATCTGGATTTAATGGGTGTGTGGACCACCACTCCCATGACCCCCTCCATTGCTCCCCCACTCCAGTACCCTCAGTGAGCAGCAGCAGGGTTTATGGGAAGTGAAGTGGGCCCAGGAGCCCAACCTCTTGGCAGATTAATTAGCCGACCCAAACCTGTAGAAGAATGAACAATGTTATATTCAAGACAGGGCCGATGGGACGCCTGCACTCTTCTACACTAGGTTTGCCTTGGATTGTTTGTTCTTTTTCTTTATCTCTCTTGCTCTCTCTCACACACTCTATCTAGCTCACCCTCTTTCTTATATCTCTCTCTGTCTCTCTCTCTATAAAGTGATAGAGAGGGTTAAATGTGTTTTAGCATGTGTCTGGGCCCTGTGGACAGTAGTTTAAAGTCGCCTCTGATGGTGACTCATATTGGGTGGGAGGCAATCGAGAAAGTGTGCTGCCTACGTGAAAACATACTATGGTATAAATACTGTAATATTCACAGTAGTGTTTTTGCGGACTAAAATCTAAAAAACACTACAGTGAAAACTGTAGTATTTACTGTAGTATATTGTAGTATTTACAGTTAACTATAGTATAAATACTGTAGTAAAGCCTCCCGGGTGGCGCAGTGGTTAAGGGCGCTGTACTGCAGCGCCAGCTGTGCCATCAGAGACTCTGATGGCCCAGGCTCTGTCGTAACCGGCCACGACCGGAAGGTCCGTGGGACGACGCACAATTGGCCTAGCGTCGTCCGGGTTAGGGAGGGCTTGGCCGGTAGGGATGTCCTTGTCCTTGGTGTTTCAACCGTGCATGACTTTCAACCTTCGTCTCTCCCGAGCCTGTACGGTAGTTGTAGCGATGAGACAAGATAGTAGCTACTGGATACCACGAAATTGGGGAGAAAAAGTGGTTAAAAAAAATAAAAATACTGTAGTAAAATAAAATGGTAGTCAAATCAAATAAAACTTTATTTGTCACATGCGCCGAATACAACAAGTGTAGACCTTAACGTGAAATGCTTACTTACAAGCCCTTAACCAGCAGTGCAGTTCAAGAAGAGTTAAGGAAATATTTACCAAATAAACTAAAGCACCAATTTGTAAGTCGCTCTGGATAAGAGCGTCTGCTAAATGACTTAAATGTAATGTAAATGTAAAAAATAATAAAAAGTATCACAATAACATAACAGTAACGAGGCCATATACAGGGGTATATTAGTATTTTTATTTATATATATTTTTATGGTACCGAGTCAGTGTCAGGGTACAGGTTAGAGGTAATTGGTACAAGTAGGTGGGTAGGTATGCATAGATAATAAACAGCAAGTAGCAACAGTGTATAAAACAAATGGGGGGTCAACGTAATAGTCCGGTGGCCATTTGATTAATTGTTCAGCAGTCTTATGGCTTTTGGTCCTAGACTTGGTGCTCTGGTACCGCTTGCCGTGAGGTAGCAAAGAAAACAGTCTATGACTTGGGTGACTGGAGTCTCTGACAATTTTATGGGCTTTCCTCTGACACCACCTATTATATTGGATTGCAGGAAGCTTGTCCCCAGTGATGTACTGGGCCGTACGCACTACCCTCTGTAGCGCCTTATGGTCAGATGCCGAGCAGTTGCCATACCAGCTGGTGATGCAACCGGTCAGGATGCTCTCGATGGTGCAGCTATATAACTTTTTGAGGATCTGGGGACCCATGCCAAATCTTTTCAGTCTCCTGAGGAGGAAAAGGTTTTGTCATGCCCTCTTCATGACTGTCTTGGTGTGTTCGGACCACGATAGATCATTGGTGAGGTGGACACCAAGGAACTTAAAACTCTCGACCCGCTCCACTACAGCCCCGTTGATGTTAATGGGGGCCTTTTCGGCCCGCCTCTTCCTGTATTCCACGATCAGCTCCTTTGTCTTGCTCACATTGAGGGAGAGGTTGTTGTCCTGGCACCACACTGCCAGTTCTCTGACCTCCTCCCTATAGGGTGTCTCATCTTGTCGGTGATCAGGCCTACCACTGTTGTGTCGTCGGCAAACTTAATGATGGTGTTGGAGTCGTGTTTGGCCATGCAGTCGTGGGTGAACAGGGAGTACAGGAGGGGACCAAGTACACACCCCTGAGGGGCCCCAGTGTTGAGGATCAGCGTGGCATATGTGTTGCTGCCTCTCCTTACCGCCTGGGGGCAGCCCGTCAGGAAGTCCAGAATCCAGTTGCAGAGGGAGGTGTTTAGTCCTAGGGTCCTTAGCTTAGTGATGAGCTTCGTGGGCTCTATGGTGTTGAACGCTGAGCTGTCGTCAATGAACAGCATGTTCCTTTTGTCCAGGTGGGAAAGGGCAGTGTGGAGTGTGATTGAGATTGCGTCATCTGTGGGGCGGTATGCAAATTGGAGTGGGTCTAGAGTATGATGTTGATGTGAGCCATGGCTAGCGTTTCAAAGCACTTAATGACTACCGACATGAGTGCTACGGGGCGGTAATAATTTAGGCAGGTTACCTTCGCTTCCTTGGGCACAGGGACTATGGTGGTCTGCTTGAAATATGTAGGTATTTCAGACTCAGTCAGGGAGAGGTTGAAAATGTCAGTGAAGACACTTGCCAGTTGCTCCGTGTGCACATCCTGGTCATCCATCTGGCCCCACGGCTTTGTGAAGGTTGACCTCTTTAAAGGTCTTGCTCACATCGGCTACCGAGAGCGTTATCACACAGTCATCCAGAACAGCTGGTGCTCTTGTGCATGCTTCAGTGTTGCTTGCCTCGCTCCACTGGGCAGCTCGCGTCTGGGTTTCCTTTTGTAGTCCGTAATAGTTTTCAAACCATGGCACTTCTGACGAGCATCAGAGCCGGTGTAGTAAGATTAAATCCTGTATTGACGCTTTGCTTGTTTGATGGTTCGTCTGTGGGTATAGCAGGATATCTTATTGGCGTCTGGATTAGTGTCCCGCTCCTTGAAAGCTGCAGCTCGAGCCTTTAGCTCGATGTGGATGTTGCCTTCTGGTTGGGATATGTAGGGATATGTAGGTACGGTCGCTGTGGGGATGAAGTCATCGATGAAGCCGATGACTGAGGTGGTATACTCCTCAATGCCATTGGATGAATCCCGGAACATATTCCAGTCTGTGCCTTCAAAACAGTCCTGTAGCGTAGCATCCGTGTCATCTGACCTCTTCCGTATTGAACGAGTCACTGATACTTCCTGCTTTAGTTTTTACTTGTATGCAGGAATCAGGAGAATAGAATTATGGTCAGATTTCAAATAAAATAAAATTGTATTTGTCACATACACATGGTTAGCAGAAGTTAATGCGAGTCTAGCGAAATGCTTCTGCTTCTAGTTCCGACAATGCAGTAATAACCAACGAGTAATCTAACCTAACAATTCCACAACTACTACCTCATACACACAAGTGTAAAGGGATAAAGAATATGTACATAAAGATATATGAATGAGTGATGGTACAGAACGGCATAGGCAAGATGCAGTAGATGGTATAGAGTACAGGATACACATATGAGATGAGTAATGTAGGATATATAAACTTAAAGTGGCTAGTGATACATGTATTACATAAAGATGGCAAGATGCAGTAGACTAAATAGAGTACAGTATATACATATACATATGAGATGAGTAATGTAGGGTATGTAAACATTATATTAAGTGGCATTGTTTAAAGTGGCTAGTGATACATTTTTACATCAATTTCCATCAATCTCCATTATTAAAGTGGCTGGAGTTGAGTCTGTAGTTTGGCAGCAGCCACTCACTGTTAGTGTGGCTGTTTAACAGTCGGATGGCCTTGAGATAGAAGCTGTTTTTCAGTCTCTCGGTCCCTGCTTTGATGCACCTGTACTGACCTCGCCTTCTGGATGATAGCGGAGTGAACAGGCAGTGGCTCGGGTAGTTGTTGTCCTTGATGATCTTTATGGTCTTCCTGTGACATCGGGTGGTGTAGGTGTCCTGGAGGGCAGGTCGTTTGGAGGGTGGGGAGAGCTTTGTATGCATCTGTGTGTGGAGTAAAGGTGGTCTAGAGTTGTTTTCCCCTCTGGTTGCACATGTGACATGCTGGTAAAGATTTGGTAAAACTGATTTAAGTGTGCCTGCATTACAGGAGCGCCACTTCTGGGTGAGCATTTTCTTATTTGCTTATGGCCTTATAGAGTTGGTTGAGTGAGGTCTTAGTGCCAGTATCAGTCTGTGGTGATAAATAGATGGCTACGAATAATATAGATGAGAACTCTCTTGGTAGATAGTGTGGTCTACAGTTTATCATAAGGTACTCTACCTCAGGCAAGCAATACCTTGAGACTTCTTTAATATTAGACATCGCACACCAGCTCATATTTACACAAAGACACACACCCCCACCCCTTTTCTTACCAGATATAGCTTTTCTGTTCTGCCGGGGGCATTGAAAATCCCTCCAGCTCTATATTGTCCGTGTCGTCATGCAGCCACGACTCGTGAAGCGTAATATATTACAGTTCTTCATGTCCCGTTGGTAGGATAATCGTAATTGTAGGTCATCAATTTTATCTTCCAATGATTGCATGTTAGCAAGTATAATTGATGGCAATGGGAGTTTACTCGCTCGCGTACAGACTCTCAAAAGGCAGCCCGATCTGTGTCCTGTTTTCCTCCATCTTTTCTTCACGCAAATGATGGGGATCTGGGCCTGTTCCCAGGAGAGCAGTATATCTTTCTCTTCGGAATCATTAAAGCAAAAACCTTCTTCCAGTTTGTGGTGAGTAATCCCAGTTCTGATGTCCAGAAGTTACTTTCGGTCATAGGAGACTGTAGCAGCAACATTATGTACAAAATAAGTTTTAAAAAATAAGTTACAAACAACGCAAAAACAAAAAATTGCACAATTGGTTACGGGCATGTAAAATGTCAGCCATCCTCTTCAGCGCCATTTTAATACTATAGTTATATAGCTATAATTTAGTGGTTTTTTTCAGATTGTATTATACTGTACTATTTACTGGTGGTTTTGAGAACATTATTTGTCGTATTTACTATAGTCTTTTTGTTTTATTATCTTTGACATGGCATTGGAGGCTTCTCCTTGAGGAAAGCTACTGGAGAAATATTAAAAGAGCAAATGTTCCATAACCTGTAGGTAGGTAGGACTGGGGTCTGAACGGATAGTTCAGAACACAATGTGTGGTCTAAACTTGGAATGTAAGTTTCTTACTTATGGGTGGCAAAAATTGGGATATGGGGAGGGGAATGGGCAGGGTGTTTTTGCAGACATTACTGTAGTATTTACTTCATAGTTTTTTTGCGGATAATACTGCAGTATTTACTATAGTAATATAAATAATAATATATGCCATTTAGCTGACGCTTTTATCCAAAGCGACTTACAGTCATGTGTGCATACATTCTACGTATGGGTGGTCCTGGGAATCGAACCCACTACCCTGGCGTTACAAGCGCCATGCTCTACCAACTGAGCCACAGAAGGACCATAGTATTCTACAGTATACTACAACATTCTGTAGTAAGAACTACACCTGATTGAGGGATACTATATTGTTTAGTATAGTATTTTACAGTATACTACAGAATTCAGTACCCTAGCTACTGCAGATCATCAACATAGGCAGACCAGAAAGAAACACATTTTTCTGACAATGATGACGTTTTGCTCAGGATGTGATTTGGTTGGTGTGAATCTATTTTCATACTGGCCTCCCATGGGGGGTGTTTTGCTGCTCCAGAGGCCAAATACTTGCTGGCATCAATCAAGCAAATGCTAACAGCGGCAACATGCCATACTCTTTTGTTCCAGACTGCATCAGATACTTGGGCGACACGCACTGAGACAAGGGCGTTGTTTCCCTCAGTCGGATGATTTACAAATTGAAGTAAAATTATGAAAACAGACGAAAACACAGACATTTTCTATTTTTTATTGGTCAAATATTTGGTGAAGCCTGGCTTCTCATGGCATTCATGAATACATGCCACTGCAGATAGGCCTACTTTCACAATGAATTAGGGGAAGGCTGCAGCAGTATGATCTTCTGCCCAAAGTGTTAAACTCAATCAAGTGTAAATTGATCACAGACAGATAATTTGGTTTTCTACCTCTCCAGTTGGAAAAAATGCTGCATTGACTGATATGACATATGATTAGAAATCTTGAAGTATGGGCTATGTGCGTTACATTTTGGGAATGCATGTGAAGTATGATTTGTGTGCAAATGTTCTATAAAACAAATTGTTTTAGGCTTATTTGATCGTGAAAACATGGCTGCGATAGAATATATTTTTCGTGGGTACGTTTTATAATAATTTGGGCCATCTGAATTCTCCCCAACATCATTTTCGTATGGGAAGTTTTATTATGGCTGAGTTTAGTATCAGGCATTCTTTTGCAACAGCTTGAAACTTCACTCCTAATACTCCCCAATATTATATTTTGTTTTTGTTAAACAAATATGATATTATATTTTGTTTTTGTTAAAATGTTTTTCAATCAGGTGAATTTCGAGGGAATTTTTAGTCCCAAGTCACACCTTGGACATCTCTCACCTCTTGTTCAACTCATAGATCCAGATATGACATCCTTATGGTGTCACGTCTAATCAAGGTGGGTGGAATCAGGCGCAGAGAGCAGATAGCGATATGAAAGTTTATTCTCCGGTGAACAAGAAACACGGTCAACCCAATACACACAGGGTGAACAATCCAACACAGGATAAAAGACGAACCGGAGAATAAGAACACAAGATACACCGACAGACATAGATGACAAAATAAACAATCCCGCACAAAACAAGGGCGGGACAACCTACTATATATACAGACGCTAATAAACTAAACAACACACAGGTGAAACAAATCAGACAAAACCAACAGATACACAAAAAGGGATCGGTAGTGGCTAGTAGGAAGGTGACGACGACCGCCGAGCACCGCCCGAACGGGCAGGAGAGCCAACCTCGGCGGAAGTCGTGACATATGCCTTAATGATGGATTCCCTAATGATGAGAGTTCCATATTCTGGGAAGGCAATCACTCAGGTTATGCTATTTGGCTGAAAGTGACATTTTCTTCCACCTGAAATATTCGTAGTGAAGCATTCACCTGATTTTTTTATATGTTGACCCTCTGAACCCCATTGACTCTAGTGTCTGCAGCCTAGTTGCTAACGTTTATGGACATATGTAAGAGAGACCCCCTCTGGGAGGCCGCATTTCTGCCAAGTGAAAAAAACAGAAGGTATTTAAGGCGGTCTATGTTGCAGCAGCAATGTGGTAATTTCAGTTGAAAGTCTCATGTTAACATTCCAATCTGGAAACTGGATCAAAAGAAATGGACACCAACATGTTGTCAATGGACAGTCTTTGGGACTACCAGCACTACAGGCAGTTAAATCCTGAGAATAAGTATAAAACCTCTCTCAATGAAAGTGCCGTAGAATAGTTACTGTAAATTTTAGGACTAACATTAATCATTAGCGTTCACGCTATTGAAATAAGACTGGATTAAAAAATCCCTCTAACAACAGATCTGACAAATCACTTTTGTGTTTTTTCAAAACTTTGAAACAGCTATTCCCAAATCACATGCATCTGGCCTGTACCCGTGGCAGGGCAGCCTCTCCATCAAGGCTGGGTCGTTAGAGGCCAACAGTTGGTTGACACATGACTTTGATTCCAATAAATGATCCCAAAATGGTTAATATCTTGGCCAAGGGAGGTTGATATGAATTTATGTGACATTCCATGGGTAATCTGTCCCATCTGTTGACTGCGCCCTGGGGGAATCAGCAGCTATAATAAGGGGAGAAGAGTAATTTGGAATGGGGTCCAGGGCCTCTGGCACTACTCCCTCCCCTCTACTTTATTTTAGTGGAGATCCCTCTCTTTTTATGTGGCTTCAGGAGAGCTGCGGGGCATAGGTTGCAGCCTTAGCTGGTATAGATGAAAAATCTGAGACTGCTTTGTTTCGCAGTCTGTGTTGGGAGGAGAGTTGAAATCACAATTACACTGTCTCCTCTGTTTGGGCATTGAGGCACATGCTAGCATTGTTATGGGGAGATTTTTGTGTAAACATGAATGCATGTTATAAATACATGAACAACAGATAATAATCATCAACAAACAGTTTACTTACTAATGGTTAACAAACAGTTGATAAACAGATGTTCCAATGTAGTGTTATCAGTTAGGGCCTAGGTCTCAGAGAATGCTGCCGTGAGTGTGATGAATGGACGGCGTGTCTGATTATCTGAGACTGCTACAATATCAGCAATCAAAACCCTTTGGTTTTGGTAGCCTGAGATCGCTAACCAACGGAAGACCTGGCTAATACGCATGAATGTTCACAATATTGTATTGCACTGTCCTAGATGTTTGTTATTTGTGTAACTTTGTCCTCAGGCTAGAATGTCTGGTGAGACTATGATTTGTGCCTAGTGGGTCTACTGCGATGCCTGATATGTCTGTGTTTTTTGTTGTAACTTTCGTCTTTTTGAACCACTCCAAACAAGAAGTTCCTTCACTGGAAAAATAAAGTTATTCTAATTCTAGATGAACATTGCAAGGGTGGTTGATTTCACCCCTCTGGGATTGACTCTGCCCATATATGGGTGACTCCGCCTCTTTTTGACTGACCTCATCACTCTGTGTTCTGTCCCGACAGGAACTCTCCTGATGACTGCAGTGTGGGGAAGAACAGAAAATTGTCCAGCGGAGGTGAGGGCGCTGCCCCCGTCACATACAGCAGCTACCTGGAGGACAAGCTCATCGCTCCCCCCAACATGACCACCAACGAGCGCCGCGTCATCGTTCCCGCAGGTAACAGAACAGGTCAACACCCCAAATTACACCACAGTGATCTGAACACCAGAACACTTTTCTATAGACAGCTGAAGCGCTTAGTTGGATCTGCTCAATTACATTGGGTTGACTCACCTGTCTTCAATTGAGATTATAATCAATATGCACATGTAAACATAGCTTAAGAGGACCCACTTTGGAATGAGAAGCAGGACGTTGCCATCTCTGGTTAAAGAAGCCTTCAATACCAGTCCCAGTCAGTCAGGTCCAGTATGTGGTCACTCACTGCCTTTGATAAGGGGACCTCATGTCTCTCACGTACAGTGCATTCATCTGTCACAAGGAGAGACTTCCTGTGATCTGCAGCACAGAAGCTCTAGCATTTTGTTGCCGAGTGTGCTGTTCATTGTCTAGACCATTTCCTATGGTTCTGGTCCAAAGGGGTGGAGTAAGGATCAGGGTGAAGGAGGGGTTGTGAGTCCCTGCCAAACTGGAGAAAGGTATTATTATAATTTCCGCATTCACACACCTAGAATACAATACCTGAATCCTGACTGGAACACACATATGACTGTAAAGCAGCCAAATAAAGCCAAAATCTTTGAAATGAGATGAATGTAGATATTTTCCAGAATGAAATTGACATACTAAGGTTTTTCTTTGATTTAAAGATCGACAATGCATAGTCACTAGATGTATACATTTTCTATTCCTGGCCTATGTGCATCAGGGTTTTGAGGACTACACTTTTATGAATTACATGAAGCGCAAACCAAAGATCACACTAGATCATTCTCCATGTTAGCCTTTGTCACTGAAATGTTTCCAATGGAAAAACACCATAGAGTAACTTTTTTAGAGTAATTTCCCCACAGAAAAACCTGTCCATTGAGGGCATGCAGCACTGTATTCTCTATCTGGGGGTTGTGCATCACAGTTTTTCTGGGGTAGCGCAACTTCCTCTTCAACTGAAGCTGACAAGGACAATGACACGGCATGTTAAGAACATCCTGTTTTTGCTGTTTAGTTAGAGGAGGACAATAGGCACACACTGCTTCATGGAATATAATGGGAGGTCATCATTCAACTGGCTTTTCTGCTCTACATATAGGAAACACATTCCTGATATTTTGGTATAGGGACTTGGGGATATAATCTCAACTTCAAATACATACAGAGCTGTTCCTATATGATGCATAATGCATCCCTTAGGGCATTTTAAGAAGCCTCAACCCCCGCCCCCCCGTCCTCGACCCACAATCTCTGCCATATAAGAAAATATTGTGTTGTGAGAAGATCACTCTGGTTACTTTTTATAAAGGCATTATACTCCAAAACTAAATGATATTGACACCATCTGAAATATAATTTTCCCTTTTAAAACATTATAACCTGTAGCCCAACTTATGCTTGCCTTGCTACCCACACTCCTTGCTCCAGCCAAACGCCCGCGTACGTTTGTTTCTTCTCCGCAATGAGTCTGTATCTGAGTACCTCTCCGGCGATTTCTAGGACGCAAACACATTCTAACCGTTCTGATTGGTCCCAGAAATGGATGTGTTGTGCCAGAGTCAGAACACTTGTGGGTAAAGCGGTTATTTGAAAGTTTGTCATTGGATTTCATACTTGTTTTGTACTATACCCCACATTTTGACCTCACCACAAACAACTTCAACGATGGCAGTCTCAGACTGAAGTATGTTGCAAAAGATAGAGCAGCGGAAGAATTCCGTTTGAGTTGTCAGGCAAATCTGATGCAACACATCGGCTATAAATAATAGGCTAAAGCATGGGGTTGCCCATCTGCATTTACCTAATTGAAAACCCCCAAAAGACTCAATGCATCAAATGCTACAAATCAGTCAGTCCTGTTTAAGATCAGGAAGGACTATTTTTATTATTCTCATGACCATGGCTTTATTTCTATTACAGCCTATTGGATGGGTGTCATTCATGTCCCATTCACCCAGTTCAATGCAACATCGATAGGCTTAGGCTGCTACATGATACTTACATTTTCCCTATACCCATCATGAAGTTGCTACAACCTAGCCTATGAATTAAAGTTTACAATGAAACATGTAAGGTGACAGACAGTGACACATTCAATACCGCCTTGCACACTCTTGCCTGCATATACAGTACCAATGAAAAGTTTGGACACACCTACTATTTCAAGGGTTTTTCTTTATTTTTACGAAACCCTGTCTTTCAAAGATAATTCGTAAAAATCCAAATAACTTCACAGATCTTCATTGTAAAGGGTTTAAACACTGTTTTCCAAGCTTGTTCAATGAACCATAAACAATTAATAAACATACACCTGTGGAACGGTTGTTAAGACACTAACAGCTTACAGACAATAGGCAATTGTGATCACAGTTATGAAAACTCAGGACACTAAAGAGGCCTTTCTACTGACTCTGAAAAACACCAAAAGAAAGATGCCCAGGGTCCCTGCTCATCTGTGTGAACTTACCTTAGGCATGCTGCAAGGAGGCATGAGGACTGCAGATGTGGCCAGGGCAATAAATTGCAATGTTCGTACTGTGAGATGGCTAAGACAGCACTACAGGGAGACAGGACGGATACCTGATCGTCCTCGCAATGGCAGACCACGTGTAACAACACCTGCACAGGATCGGTACATCCGAACATCACACCTGCGGGACAGGTACAGGATGGCAACAACAACTGTCCGAGTTACACCAGGAACACACAGTCTGTTTGCAATAGGCTGAGAGAGGCTGGACTGAGGGCTTGTAGGCCTGTTGTAAGGCAGGTCCTCACCAGACATCACCGGCAACAACGTCGCCTATGGGCAAAAACCCACTGTTGCTGGACCAGACAGTACTGGCAAAAAGTGCTCTTCACTGACGAGTCGCGGTTTTATCTCACCAGGGGTGATGGTCGGATTCGCGTTTATCTTCAAATGAATAAGAGTTACACTGAGGCCTGTACTCTGGAGCGGGATCGATTTGGAGGTGGAGGGTCCTCCACACTGTTTTTATTTATTTACTTTTCTGCTCTTTTGCACACCAATATCTCTACCTGTACATGACCATCTGATCATTTATCACTCCAGTGTTAATCTGCAAAATTGTAATTATTCGCCTACCTCCTCATGCCTTTTGCACACATTGTATATAGACTCCCCTTTTTTTCTACTGTGTTATTGACTTGTTAATTGTTTACTCCATGTGTAACTCTGTGTTGTCTGTTCACACTGCTATGCTTTATCTTGGCCAGGTCGCAGTTGCAAATGAGAACTTGTTCTCAACTAGCCTACCTGGTTAAATAAAGGTGAAATAAAAAATAAAAAAATGGTCTGGGGAGGTGTATCACAGCATTATCGGACTGAGCTTGTTGTCATTGCAGGCAATCTCAATGCTGTGCATTACAGGGAATACCTCCTCCTCCCTCATGTGTTAACCTTCCTGCAGGCTCATCCTGACATGACCCTCCAGCATGACAATGTCCCCAGCCATACCTCTCGTTCTGTGCGTGATTTCCTGCAAGACAGGAATGTCAGTGTTCTGCCATGGCCAGCGAAGAGCCCGGATCTCAATCCCATTGAGCACCTCTGGGACCTGTTGGATTGGAGGGTGAGGGCTAGGTTCATTCCCCCCAGATATGTCCGGGAACTTGCAGGTGCCTTGGTGGAAGAGTGGGGTAACATCTCACAGCAAGAACTGGCAAATCTGGTGCAGTCCATAAGGAGGAGATGCACTGCAGTACTTAATGCAGCTGGTGGCCACACCAGATACTGACAGTTATTTTTGATTTTGACCCCCCCCCCCCTTTATTCAGGGACACATTGCTCCATTTCTGTTAGTCACATGTCTATGGAACATGTTCAGTTTATGTCTCAGTTGTTGAATCTGGTTTTGTTCATACAAATATTTACACATGTTAAGTTTGCTGAAAATAAACACAGTTGACAGTGAGAGGACGTTTCTTTATTTGAGTTTATTTTCTACATTGTAGAATAATAGTGAAGACATGAAAACTATGAAATAACACATATGGAATCATGTAGTAAGCAAAAAGGTTTTAAACCAATCAAATGTATTTGATATTTGAGATTCTTCACTGATGGACTTCAATGCACAACACATCAGATGTGACCAGGTGAAAAAACCTTTCCAAGCCTAACCATATTATAGCCGCTACACACAGCCTACATCGTTATCACCATATTAGCTAAAGCAATGTCATAGTCAACATAGCTAATAGAACTAACGCCTTAGTCTGGCCTCCCGAGTGGTGTAGCGGTCTAAGGCACTGCATCTCAGTGCTGAGGCATCACTACAGACCCGGGTTCGATCCCAAGCTGTATCACAACCAGCTGTAACCGGGAGTCCCAAAGGGCAGCGCACAATTGGCCCAGTGTTATCTGGGTTATTTGTTCAAAACTGTTTAACTATTGCCTCTTTCTCTCTTTGAGTCAACTACTCACCACATTTTATGCACTGCAGTGCTAGCTAGCTGTAGCTTATGCATTCAGTACTAGATTCAATCTCTGATCCTTTCACTGGGTGGACAACATGTTCATGCTGCAAGAGCTCTGATAGGTTTGAGGACATCCTCCAGAAGTTCTCATAATTACTGTGTAAGTCTATGGAACGGGGTGAGAACCAAGAGCCTCCTAGGTTTTGTATTAAGTCAATGTACCCAGAGGAGGACGGAAGGTAGCTGTCCTCTGGCTACACCATGGTGCTACCCTACAGAGTGCTGTTGAGGCTACTGTAGACCTTCATTGCAACAGTGTGTTTTAATAAATTGTTTGGTGACGTGAATACATTTAGTATAGTTTTATTTAAAAGTATAACTTTTTAAATGTTTTACTATAAAAATGTAATGAAATTCACTGAAGAGGATGGTCCTCCGCTTCCTCCTCTGAGGGGCCTCCGCTGCTACAAATATACTGTACGTTGTAACATGTCACCCCAGGGTTTTTTTCTGGAACAAAATGGCGAATAGGTGGTGGGCGTGGTGGGGGCATTATAATGGATATGGCCAATGGTGTGGTCTCCAACCAAACATTTTAGAGGCCCTCCTCTTGGCTGCAGAGACAACATTTAACTTTTAGTTACATTTCCTGCATTTCTACCATATTTTGTCATGGGGCTGAGAGAAAAAAATGCTGTTTTATAGCAAATGTTCAAAAAATTCTACACATTTTGCCAAGGCTTATGCCATGTTCTTATGCTATCTGAGTGATCCAAACATTATAACAAAATCAATGGAGGCCCCATGCCATGACATTTTTTGAATGTTAGATTATCCCTGACTGTCTAGTTAATATGCTGGTGATTTTTCTGTTCTCAAAGATGATCTTATTAAAAAATATATAGGTTCATTATTTTCTCTACATACTTTATATCTGGTGTTAGTCGTTTAGGTTTACACTGAAAACGTTTTACCATCACAAAAAGGATTAGTGGCCCGCTGTTGCTAAATGAATAAAGGGGAAACACTGCGAGTGCCAGACCCACTGATCGACCCACGACCCTTGCCTCATGGTGCTGTAGAGATGGATGCTCACGGAGTTACCGTTGCCTCTTGCTCCTTGCTCTCTGAGTGGGATGTTTGGTACCAGGTGCATGATCTCTGGGAAAGAGAGTGTCACGGTTCTAAACACATTCTCAGCAGTCATCTAATTGGACAATTTTAATTTCAAAATGTTAAATTAATTTAGAAAATGTTGGTTAATAAAACCAATTTCATTACAAATGTACACTCAAACCTGTTATCATATAAAGAATGGGAGTAAGTATGAACTGTAAGAAAATAAGTAAGAATGTAAGAATGAAGGTAAGAGTTTTCCCTGTGTTGTGTCCATGGCCTGGCAGATCCCACACTGTGGTCCACGGAGCATGTGCGCCAGTGGCTGGAGTGGGCAGTAAAGGAGTATGGCCTGCTGGATGTGGATATGGCTCTCTTCCACAACGTGGACGGCAAAGACCTGTGCAAGATGTGCAAGGAGGACTTCCAGAGGCTCACGCTCAGCTACAACGCAGACATCCTGCTCTCCCATCTGCACTACCTCAGAGAGAGTGAGTCTAGTATCTTCCTTCTCCTCCTCATCATCATCCCTCTCTCCTCTCCTCCCTCTACATGCTCCCGCCTTCTGCCCCCCTTCCCTAGCTGGCCAACACAATGCAATGGCAGGCAGTAAAGAAAGAGGCTACAAAGGGATACTATTGAAGGGCTGCTGTGGTCTGGTGGTCCATCTTTTTCTACCTCTATACCAGGGGTAAGGTTAGAGAACTTGTCCTGGTGGGTTATAAGTTAAGCAGGCTTAAGGGGCTTTATAGCCGGCATCCAACTGAGCTCTCACTGACATTCTCTGGAGGGCCTCAGCTACTTTGCTTGACTGCAGATTAGAATGAAACCTGGTGAAGGAGTCCCTGTTGTCACTGCTTCTGCTGCTTTGGCTGAGTGACTCACTGCTCCAAGACCTGCTTTCCTGTCCACTGACACCTCACCTCCTCTCTCCAACACATGCATTGGTGCATGATCCTCCACATGCTTCTTCACATGCATACACACACATTCTGGTTTTAAGTTGTTAACATTAGATGTTACAGTGGTAGCTATGTAGTAGCAGTAGGAGTAATGGTGGCAGTAGTGTAACAATAATAAAATAATTAATCATATGTTTTAAAGAGGAATAGGTACACTACATCAATAAAGCCATCATTGGCACCCATCGTAAGAAGCATATCTGTTTATAGTCATTGGAGAAGGTTTGTCAGACTCTTGAGATTATGTTTATCTTTGACACTCTCTCTCTGGTCTCTCTGAGTCCAAGTTCCATTTGATTGTGCAGAGAACTTTCCAGTGAACCATTACTCTTCTCATAGTGACTGCTTGTGGGTTTGTTTGTTTGATATCAGTGTCGGTTTCGGTAGGGTTCACCCACAGATGTGCAGAGGAGGTGAGTGATGGGAGAAAGAGGAGAACCAAACAGATAGAGCCAGCCAGACAGAGAAATGAGAAAGCCAGATAGCTTGAGGAGTTCAGAGTTGAGTGATGTGTACCACCACCTTCTGAACATGGGTGTTGTTCATTTTTGTGTGTCATCATTATGTGCCAAAAACTGTCCCCATTCAGACTAAATATAGGTACAGTATAACATTGGGGGATTCCATGTCAGGACATCCCGAAAATATTTTGGGTATCTCAGATTGTTCTGTGAATTCTGACATAGAAACTTCATTGGGAGGAAGGATGTTTGACATGCTTGTTACATTTGTATAATGAAAGTGTCCGATTTAGGCCCTTTTTAGACCACTGGCTCCTGTAAGACCCAACGATCCATGAACCGTACGATACAGATAACATATTTTTGCCATTGTACTCCTTATAATGTGCTCTCAAATATGGAGTATGTCTAGATTCTGAAATTTACACATTCATATATTCAACATAAAATATATTAATATGAAGACCAATTTTATACATTGACGTTATAGGTCATTTACCAATCACAGCCCACCTTTAGGGTTGCACATTCAGCAAATCACCAGTATCAAACCCATTCACTGTGTTGGTGGTGCTCATTAAATTAATCATAACTTCAAAACTAGGAGAGAGCCCACTATGGAAATTTGATGTAATTTTAGAGTATATTGTTGCAAACATTGTCTTAAAATTAACTAAATCAAAAAGGGCACTTTATATTAATATGTTGAATAAATTAATGTTAACATTTTTCTTTTATAATCTTGAAATACTCCATATGTTAGAGCACGCTATAAGGAGTATAATGACACCAAGATGGTGTGTATCATGTACAGTTCACAGATCATAGGGTCTTTTAGGAGGCAAGGGCCTAAACTGGCCACTCTCATCCTTCCTCCTGATGGTGTTTCTATGTAGATATTGCCAGAACCATATGACATACCCAAAATATCGCCCCCATTGCATTATTCCACAATCCTGTGCTTGAATCGCTCTTGATATGCATGAGTCTCACGAAAATGTTTTGAAAGGCCTTTTCTTATACATTACTTTTAGTGTAATCACCAGTTCCCACACCCTCATTGAAATACTGTGGGCAGTTTGAAATTGATCAGAGAGAATTGCCAATAGGCATACTTAGTGTCACTCCAAAGACTTGTTTTTTGCTGGCCCTATATTAAAAATAGTTGCTGGATTTGGCTTTGAGTGGAAAATACACTAGTGATGGGGGTGAAGAAAGCCCTCACAAGCTTTCCTTTCATCCCCCTCTCCTCCTTTTGTTTTTGGCAATGGCTGCTGCTTCTCTTTCCCCCTCATGTGTACACACGCTCACCGAATTTACTTTGGAGGAGGGAAAGCGATGGATTCTCACGGACGAATGTGGGCACGAGTGATTAACTGTTTATTTGGGTTGGCCCTCCCTACCATTGTCTTACTTACAAGTTCTCTCTCTCTCTCTCTCTCTCTCTCTCTCTCTCTCTCTCTCTCTCTCTCTCTCTCTCTCTCTCTCTCTCTCTCTCTCTCTCTCTCTCTCTCTCTCTCTCTCTCTCTCTCTCTCTCTCTCTCTCTCTCTCTCTCTCTCTCTCTCTCTCTCTCTCTCTCTCTCTATCTCCTCACCACTCTATCTCCCTGTATCGCTCCTTGCCTGTTGAATGTTGCCTCTAATGGTCTGTGTTTGTGTTATGGCTGCCCCCTCCCCCTCCCTCCCAAAGCATCACTCCTTGCACATCATAGGTTGTTTGAGCTGTTCTATTTTTTTGGTTCATCTCTTTTTCAAAAGAATGTTTTATTTCTCAGCTCCACTTCCTCACTTGACTTCCGATGATGTTGACAAAGCCTTACAAAACTCCCCGCGGTTAATGCATGCTCGCAACTCAGGTAAGGAGTCCCCTGCCCCCCTTCTCTACCTCTGGCTTTGCTCCCGCCACCACAGTATCCGCACACTCACACAGTGCCCACCTATGTATATACAGTGTACTCTTTATATACATTCACACTGATTTGTTTTTGTATTCATATGAGTATCAGATTATGCATCAAGTAATCAAATTGTATCTTTTGTTATTATTTCTAATGTATTTTTGTTATGTGGTGCAGAAGTTACTGTATGCTGGTGCAGTAATGCATTGTGACTGTAGAGCGTAGAGGACAGCATGTGCTAAAGTCTAACATTGATGCATTCTGCTGTAATTGTCCTTGTGCTGCACAAAATCACTCCCCATATGGATATTCGTCAAAGCAATTAAATTGGAACATTCAGGAATTGTGTCATGAGAAGTTGTCATTACGGGTACATAATTATTTACATAATTTATTAATGATCCTCTCTTTCACTCTCTGCAGGAGGTGCGAGTTTTATTTTCCCCAACACTCCTGTTTATCCCACTGACAACTCCCCCAGAGTCTCCACTAGGCCAGGTGGGTGATTCATCACTCCTATAAATTTATGTAGATGAGGCATAAGAGCACACTGTAAGCACATCCAATTACACTTGTAGAGGAGCAAGGTACAGGGAGGAGAAACAAGGAACCACTTACCTTGGAGACAAAGTACTACATTTTGCAAATTGCCCAATGCCCATGTACAAATACACATAAACAAAGATATATTTAGAAGTTTGTCGAAAAATGTTTTAGAGGTTTTATTTACATTTCAACTCAAGCATCCCTTGCCCTTAAAATAATACTCCAGAATGCAGTAGTTGTGTCTCTGTGTTTGGGCCTCTTGTATTATGGGAAGTTTCTGGCAATCCACAACTCTTGCCTCAGACCGATGAGGTGAACCACAGAAATGCACTCACCCATCAGCATGTTTTTGTTTTATCATAGCGCCCTCTAGGGTTAAGGTTCATAGCTGCAGGCAGCAGGTTCATTTGTCATTTATGATATTTTACAGACCTGGCTTATGAAGCAGCCAGAAGATCTGGCTGGGCTCCTCAAGCTGTGTCTTCCACCAAAGGTAAGGAGTCACAATGTGCTGCACATTGGTCCTTTGTCAAAACATGGCACTCCCTTTGGTTTTCATCTATTGGGAAATGTGTATAAGTACATTACAGTGAATTTAAAAGATTTAAAAGCTCTTTACAAGCCTGTAGACGAAACATAAACAAAACAGGTCAGGCAGAAAACAGGAATTTGGATACCTCAAGATAAGAAGCTATTTCTCCACTGTATACACTTGGAACTTTACACTCAGGGAAACCCCCTGTTAATATTTTGGGAACTTTATCCCTCAAGGTTCCCAGCCCTCCCCAACCATTGTCACCAAAACAGAGGAGCAGAGGCCTCAGCTAGGTAAAATATAAGCTTGAACAGTACTCTGAAATAGATGTTGACTGAGCCGGAAAAATACATTTATCCTACTAATGTGAATGTTTTTCACTTCTTAGATCCTTACCAGATCCTGGGGCCTACAAGCAGCAGGCTGGCAAACCCCGGTGAGTTTTAGGGTGGGTGGAAGTGATTATCACTTCATTAGACAAGATTAAAGATTTTAGATATTCATATTACAACAAATCACCATTTATATAAATAGTTGTTTGTTGCTATTAGTTATTGTGGTGTTGACTGTAGCACGCCTTTTTGTAGTTGTTATGGTGATGACCACCTCTTCTATCTCCAGACTGTATTATAATTGTTACGATATTGACTCCCTGACTCTGTCCAGACTGTATAAGTAATTGTTACATGTTGACTTCCTGTCTCTGTCCAGACTGTGGCCGGGACTCAAACAAACCGCAATCCGCCGACATCGCACTACTCTTGAGCTTTAAAGGTAATTTACGTTTGAGCTGACATCCGTAGCGTTACCCTGAATGCGATCGTGATCTTCAAGGAAATTGCCTTTGAAAGTGAAGTGCAGTGTGATGTCGGCGTAGTGCGGTTTGAATCGCAGCCAGTATTAGTAATTGTGACTGTGCTGACACCCTTTCTGCCTGCAGGCTCGGGACAGATCCAGCTGTGGCAGTTCCTGCTGGAGCTCCTGTCAGACAGCGCCAACTCTGGCTGCATCACTTGGGAGGGCACTAATGGTGAGTTCAAGATGACCGACCCTGACGAGGTGGCGAGGCGCTGGGGCGAGAGGAAGAGCAAGCCCAACATGAACTACGACAAGCTGAGCCGCGCCCTGCGCTACTACTACGACAAGAACATCATGACCAAGGTGCACGGCAAGCGCTATGCCTACAAGTTTGACTTCCACGGCATCGCCCAGGCCCTACAGCCTCACCCGCCAGAGTCCTCCATGTACAAATACCCCTCCGACTTATCCTACATGAGCACCTATCATGCACACCAGCAGAAGGTCAACTTTGTCACACCTCACCCCCAAGCGCTACCTGTCACCTCCTCCAGCTTCTTTGCTGCCCCCAACCCCTATTGGAATTCCCCCACCGGGGGTATCTACCCAAACACCCGGCACCCAGCCACTCACATGCCCTCTCACATGGGGACTTACTATTAGACCTGCCAGGGGGAGGTCGTCTCACAACTCTAAAACTGGGGGAAGAAACGGGAATAAACCGGCAAACACAAAGGGCAGTTTAGGAACCAAATGAAAAGCGGGCAGGATCAATAATGAAGGAATAATGTAGAGGTAGGGTGTATGAGGTAGAGGTAGGGTTTCATGCCCTATAATTACTTGTGTAATTCTAGAGCATGAGCAGGTAAGGGAACTCAAGGTTTTTTAAAGGATTGAGAGGAGGACTACAGACATGTCGCTCGCTATAAGACGATATAGGAGGGCACACTGTAAAAAGGGCAATAGAGGATGTTGCTATGACCAAGGGCATTGTGCGACATGTAGTTACTGAGAACATTGAAAGACAAGTCTTTGAGTAGACGTAAAAGGGAGTTATCAGTGGACTATTTAACATGAACATGTCCTTTTTATAAAGGGCGATAAATATACCCCAAAAATAACATATCTGCATGAACAGTTGCTTATTATATATTATTTTTTTAAACTATTAAACTACCTTATTTAAAAAAGTTAACATATCAAAGACTGTACAGATTAGGCAAGGTAAGTGAGATGTAAGTGAGGAGAGGGGTGTGGTGTTGCAAATGAGTGTGTACTTTAGAGTACACAGAGGAAGTAGGGAGGAGTACTAAACTTGGCTGTGGTAAACTGTGAAATTAGCACCAGCAGGAAACACCTTGGGTAGACTTGTGCTAGATGGTCATGTCATATGACCATGGATGGACTCACAGACTGTTTGTGACCAAGGGTGGGGAAACATCAAGAGAGGATGGCGGATCATCAAAAGACAATGAAATATGTGAAAAAGTAAGTATTATTCCTTTGGATATTATTAGCCTTATTTCTTATCAGTATTATTATACTATATGGTAGTCCATATGGCATTATTGAACGTAAAGGAACTTTTTAAAACTTGATTGTTATTCTTGAAAACAATTCATCAGTGTTTTGGAAATTGAGAAAAACTGGAAATAAGATTCGTAAAATGTAATGTGTGACCTCAAATCTTTTTAGAAGGAAGGAGGGTTTTTCTTGACCAGTGCCTTACCACAGAAACTCCCAGTTCAGCTGAAGAGATTTTATGAAGTGCCAATTTTGTATTATTGTTTTTCTGAGTCACGAACGCTGTGCGTTTGTTAGATTGAAGTATACAAGTCAGTGTTATATTTCTTTTTATATGATAAATATATAACTTATGCATTTATACACTACGAGTTGATCTCAGCCAGCCAAAGACACATACAACGTTTTTAAATTAGATATAGTGACAAAAAAAGTAATTGAAATGGACCAAAGCGGGCAGTAAACAAAAACATTTTTTTTAAACTATTGTTGCCTTTGAACTTTAATCTCTGTAAACCGTTTACAACAAACTATATATACTAATCTAAAACGGATTGTGTTGGCCAGGCAAGGCATTTCAGACCTGTTCAGTATTATTTTATGGGATGCAGGCTTGGGTAGGACACCTATAAACTGGCAGCCTTGTAAACTGAGAAACAGGACTGAGATACTGAGATTGTTGACTAAAGGGACGATAAAAATCATATACTTTGATAGATTTTCTACAGTGTAATTTCTAATAAAGTATTTTCAACCAAAGTGCTGTCCTCTCTTGTCTTGGAAGGTCAAAGATTGTGTGTTATTGTGCTCTGTCTGCATACAGTAAAGAGAAGTTGCTCCCATTGTTTTGACCCAAAACGTTCAGTGTGTGCCAAAAACCAAACGACAGACCTCGAGTTCGATTCAATCTGTATCGCTGAAGCATTGCAGATTGCACAATAGAAATGTAAAGGTAATTTCCGATTGAGCCGACAAATGCAGCGTTTGCCGTGAATGCAGTCTCCATTGCCTTTAAAATTCAATCACGCTGTAACTTGGAACTTTTGCGATACGGATTGAGGAGAGCCCTTAATTGGCGCGACCCTAAGAGATGGGGAGTAGACCAGTGTGGGATGGGGGTAATGGGAAGGGGGATAAAAACATCCCTTCAATCTCATAATGGAATATGAAACATCTCTTCTTCAAAGTCAATGGTTTATTCATAGACAGAAAAAACACAGCTCTTAAGCGCTACACACTAAAAAAGTTTTGTTCTATCCCCATCTGCTCTTAGTGTGAAATTTGTATAATATATTAAAATATCCAACTTGAGTGATACAAAGAAACAACATCTTGAATCTTCTTTCCTGGAATCCTATGTACAGGTTAAATATTTCTAGTACAGCAATAATTGCTGCTACAGTTCCACTCAAACACTGGCACCTGAGACCCAGTCCTTATTTTGCCTGTATGTCCATATTCTCCTATTATATGGCTTGTGGATCCAAACGATGTGCTAGTTATATACTGCACCTGAATTTACTCTGTCCAGATAAATACTGATCATGTTGAACATTTGAATTTGCCTAAAAGTGTCATCATTCACTCATGAGTATTGGGTTTAGCAGTTATATGAAATAAAAACAGATATATTTCCGTAATGCGTGTTTACAAATTGTTTCCAGACAGTAACTGTGGGTCATGTTTATTACCAGTGTCCAACATGTTTGAGGGACCTCTTATTCCTTCTTGTACTCCTCTAGTTTCAGCTTATCTTTGTTGTTGCTGGGGAGTGTCGGGTCGCTGCTCACCTGCACCTTGTCAAAGAAGTTAAAGTCGGCCACGTACTGGCCACCAGGGGTGCTGAAGAGCACAGGCTTGAACTTGTAGTCCCACAGGATCTCCTGGGGAACGTACGAGGTGCGGCTCTGACAAGTGGCTGCCGTGGACTCCATGGTGGCATTAAGGGTGACCAGCAGCTCAAAGTCACGCGTCCGCAACCTCTCGGCAGTCAGCCCCGCCAGGGGGCTACTCTCATCCAGCACGTGGTAGAATGTGAGGGGCAGGATTAGGAAGGGGCACTCCCCGCACGAGTCTATGTAGAAGTCCACAGCCGTCTGGCGGATCAGAGTCTTTTCGCCCTCCTCAGTCACATTGGGTGAGAGCAGCTTGCCCATCAGCTGGATCTGGATCAGCAGGCTCTTCCTCAAGTTGGCCACACGCACCATCAGACATAGTTTACCATTGTGGCGGCAGATCACTGCCAACTGGCTGAACTTGATGGTCTCGGCCCGCTTTTTGGGTCGCGCCAGCTTGGCCAGAAAGGCCCCGGTTACAAAGATCTCAGCCAGGCCCGTGGTGACCAGCTGGACCAGCAGGATGAAGATGGCCAGCGGACACTCGTCGGTGATGTAGCGGAAGCCGTAGCCAATGGTGGTCTGCGACTCCAGGGAAAAGAGGAAGGCACCGGTTAGGGTCGCGACGTTCATGACACAGGGCGTGTGGTTGGACAGCAACTCATCCTCGAAGTCACCGTTGCCCATGCCAATAAAGTAGAAGATGACGCCAAAGAGGAACCAGGTCATTATGAAAGTGGAGGAGAAGAGGGTGAGCTTATAGCGCCACTTCATGTCCACCACCGTGGTCCAGATGTCGTGGAGGTAGATCTTCACCATGCCCTCCACATTGTCAATGTGCACTTGGTTGTGCCCATTCTTGGAGATGATCCTCCGTTGGACATCTGCCTTCTTGGTGGTCATCTTGGTCTTAAGTGTGTTCTCTGTAGTTTCCACTTTGTTGTCACCCTATTTGCATTGCAAGCAGTGGGACTGAAAAAGAAGAAGCAATGTTAGTCAATGGCAACAAACTAGGACACAGTAGGTAACACAGTTCAGGAATAGTTCAAGCATTAAATGAGCCCTTTGGACAAATGTCAGTTACAAAAACATTCTCACTAGAGCTACTGTGGCTGGTTGGTTTCATCCAGAAATTTGGCAATTGATAAGATATTTCCACACACCTAATTTCACAACACATATATTTAACCTGTTAGATACTGTATGTCCTCCCTCTGATGTTCAAATATGTACAGTATATCACTGACCCAAAAACATTTCCTCTAAGTAATGTCTAAATATTATGTTATATGTATTCCCCACTGAAACACACTATTTTTACATTTAAACAAGGTTTCTTTTAGAATATATGACATCTATGTAAATCTAGATTCTTAATTTTGCCAGTTGACACGGCAACTAGAAAAATAGAGCTCCTCATGACAGAAAGCTCGGGATTATTATTTCTATGGTTAATAAGAAATTATGGAAAGTTGTAAATTAACTCAGTAGCATGCAGTAACACTTTCTGTAGAACGTCTTACAAAGTTCCTAACTTCTCTAAGTTACTTTTAAAATGCAAGGAAGTTGTATAATACTTACATTCAGTGTTGATGCCTTCTCAGGTGTGTCTTCATTTGCTCTCAGTAGTTATAATCTGCAATGTGAACCTGCTGTAAAAAAAAAAAACTTATTGAGAGTTCCACAATGTCCTCTCCTCTTTGTCCTCTTTGGCACAATGATATTTAGGACAGTTTGTGAGAACAAAAAGGAGAGAGAAGGAAAAAAGCTTATTCAATGAGTTCTTGGCTACCTGTAGGTAAGCTTTTATTTCAAGTGTGGGACAAACTCCACCTATCTACCCCACCCTACCAGGGGCAGGGATGCAACAAGTGCTCCCTTTCACACGTTTTAAAAATTCTCTGAACTCATAGTTTGTTTTGTAGTTCCATGCATGATTGTTGTTTCTTTATACACACACCCTGATTTACTATCTCCAAGGCTTAATAATGTACTGACAGATATTCTAAATCCTTGAACAGAACAGAAAATGAAATGACCCTGATCTCAGCCTTTTTTATTTGACTATGGTATTGTATTAAAGGGAAGATATGATGCAGTTGAAAGCTAAAGACAAATGGAAAAGTTGGGTTCAATATAATGACATGTATTACCATTAATAAAATGGCAAGTCAAATCATAAATCACACCGTATGTAAAATCACCACATCAAAAATGCAACGATTGTTTTTCAAAGTGCATGTACTGTATGTAGGGAACTAGAAAGTGGGGTCCCATGACCCATATCTAGCCAATAAGGAATCTGTATAATCGGTAAACACAAGAAGTCTCTCTCCAGATTTAATGCAATCCTCTGTGTAACCATTGCGCTGTGACCTTGGATTACAATACAAGAGGTGCAGATAATAGCTCCTTGGGTTATTCATTAACTGATCTGAGGGCTGGTGCTAACAATATACACTCGGTGTACTGCTCTTTCCATGACATGGGCTGACCAGGTGAATCGAGCTGAAAGCTATAATACCTTATTGATGTTAAATATACTTCAATCAATGTAAATGAAGGTGAGGAGACAGGTTAAATAAGGATTTTTAAGCCTTGAAACATGGATTGTGTATGTGTTCCATTGTGAGGGTGAATGGGCAAGACAACATATTTAAGTGCCTTTAAATGGAGTATGATAGATGGTGCTAGGCACATCGGGTTGTTTTAAGAAATGCAACGCTGCTGGGTTTTTCACGCTCAACAGTTTCCTGTGTTTATCAACCATTTGTAATTGTATTTATTATGGATAAATACATGTATTATGCCAAGGCAGCAGCTACTCTTCCTGTGGTCCAGCAAAATTAAGGCAGTTATACAATTCTAATATCATTAAAACACATTAACAACAGATTTCACAACACGTTAAGTGTGTGCCCTCAGGACCCTACTCTACTACCATGTATCTACAGCACAAAATCCATGTGTACGTGTGTGTAGTGCGTATGTTATCGTGTGTCTGTGCCTATGTTTGTGTTGCTTCACTGTCCCCGCTGTTCCATAAGTTGCATTTTTGTATCTGTTTTTTAAACTGCTTGCATGAGTTACTTGATGTCGAATAGAGTTCCATGTAGTCAGTGCGCCTCCCATAGTCTGTTCTGGACTTGGGGTCTGTGTGTGGCATGTCTTGTGGGGTATGCATGGGTGTCCGAGCTGTGTGCCAGTAGTTCAAACAGACAGCTTGGTGCATTCAACATGTCAATACCTCTCACAAATACAAGTAGTGATGAAGTCAATCTCTCCTCCACATTGAGCCAGGAGAGATTGACATGCATATTATTGATGTTAGCTGTCTATGTACATCAAGTACATCCAAGGGCCTTTCGTGCTACCCTGTTCTGAGCCAATTGCAAAATCTCTCTTTGTGGCACCTGACCACACAACTGAACAGTCAACAAAACTATGGTCTGTAGGACCTGCTGTAATGGTGGGTGAGTGATGGGTGTGGAGTCAGACGCAAAGAGCAAAAGTAAACGGGAAAAAACGCTTTAATATCCTCTACAAAGTAACAGGTCCAAACAGGGGTGAAGCCATAAACACAGGTGCAAACAAACCCAAAACCTACAAAACCCGGACAGCCAAAACAATTAGACAAAAACAAACGAAAAGGAAAAAGGGATCGGTGGCAGCTAGTAGACCGGCGACGACGACCGCCGAGCGCCACCCGAACAGGACGGGGAGCCACCTTCGGGGGTATTCGTGACAGTACGATTCCACCGCCGTAGCGATGAGAGGTAGTGGGTAACTAAAACCCACAGTGATGGAATTTAGACCTCGATAATCAATATACGGATGCAAACCACCCTCCTTTTTCTTCACGAAAAATACATTCGAGGAGACGGGTGACATGGAGGGCCGAATGTACCCCTGTCCCAGGGCTTCCGTGACATATGTCTCCATAGCCAACGTCTCCTCCTGGGACAAAGGAGACACGTGGCTCCTGGGTAGTGCAGCGTTTACCTGGAGGTTTATCACGCAATCCCCCTGTCGATGGGGTGGTAACTGGGTCGCCTTCTTCTTACAGAAGTCGATAGCCAAATCGGCATACTCAGCAAGAATGCGCACGGTGGAAACCTGGTCTGGACTTTCCACCGTTGTCGCACCGATGGAAACTCCTAAACACCTACCTGAACACTCATCAGACCACCCCTGGAGAGCTCCCTGTCGCCACGAAATTTTAGGATTGTGAATAGCCAGCCAATCCCCAACACCACCGGAAACGCAGGTGAATCGATAAGGAACAGACTAATCCGCTCCTTATGATTCCCCTGCGTAATCATCTCCAGGGGAATCGTGGCCTCCCTGACCAGCCCTGACCCTAATGGTCGACTATCTAAGGAGTGCACGGGGAAGGGGGGGGGGGTCTACCTTAACTAATGGAATCCTCTGGGCGAGCCTGCGATCTATAAAATTCCCCGCTGCGCCTGAATCGACTAGCGCCTTATGCTGGAGAGAGGGGAAAAACTTCAGGAAACAAATTAACAAAAACATGTGACCAACAGGAAGCTCTGGGAGAGTGTGGTGCTGACTCACATGGGGTGACCGAGTAGTGTTCTGCCTGCCCTCTCTACTCCCAGATGGACTCCTCCAGCACCGACCGGAAGTGTGCCCTCTCAGGCCACAATGGGTACAGGAGGAGCCTCCTCCTCCGGTCTCCCTAGACGCAGCCACTGCGCGCTCCTCGTCCCCTGCTGGAGATGGAACAACCTCTCACCCGCTGCTCGGCCCTCCGGAGGATGATCGAACACAGCCAGGAAACGGCCCACTCCAGGGTACAACTAGAGCTCTACCTGGTCACCGTTCGGCCAGCTCCCTCCGAGGAGGAGAGAGCGAGTGTCCTCGTCTCCTGCCTGACGGGTAGGGCCCTGGAGTGAGCCTTGAGTGGGATAGGTAGCGATTGAATATGTCTATAAACAAACACACCAGCCAGCTGGTCTGCACATGCTCTGAGGACGCGGCTAGGGATGCCGTCCGGGCCAGCAGCCTTGCGGGGGTTAACAAGTTAAATGTTTTACTCAAGTCAGCCATGGAGAAGGAGAGGTGGGGAGCAGTCTTTGTTAGCAAGCTGCGATGGTGGCACTGTATTATCCTCAAGCGGCCAAAGAAAGTGTTACGTTTGTCTGGAAACATGACGTTGGTGTCCGTGGTGTGGCTGTTTTTGTTTTAATAGGCTGTGATTTCCTGTAGACCCTGCCATATACATCTCGTGTCTGAACCACTGAATTATGACTCCACCTTGTCCCTGTACCTGTGCTTGTTTGATTGCCTTGCGGAGGGAATAACTACACTGTTTAACTTCTGACATATTTCCAGACCTTTTTGCCATTGTTAAAAGTGGTGGATCACGCTTTCAGTTTTGTGTGAATGCTGCCATCCATCCATTGTTTCTGGTTAGGGTAGGTTTTAATAGTCACAGTGGGAACAACTTCTCCAATGCACTTCTTAATAAATGCACTCACTGAGTCAGCGTATAAGTCAATGTTGTTCTCTGAGGCTGACCGGAACATATTCCAATCCGCGTGATCAAAATTATCTTGAAGCGTGGCATCCAATTGGTCAGACAAGCGTTGAATGGTTCGCGTCACTGGTACATCCTGTTTGAGTTTCTGCTTATAAAACGGAACGAGTAAGATGGTGTCGTGGTCGGATTTGCCGAAGGGAGGGCGGGGGAGGGCTTTGTTTGCATCGCGAAAGTTAGAGTAGCAGTGATTGAGAGTATTAGCCCTGCAAGACATGCAATAAATATGCTGATAGAATTTAGGTAGCCTTGTTCTCAAATTTGCTTTGTTAAAATCTCCAGCTACAATAACTGCAGCCTCCGGATATATGGATTCCAGTTTACATAGAGTCCAGTGAAGTTCCTTGAGGGCCGTCTTGGTGTTCGCTTGAGGGGGAATGTACACAGCTGTGACTATAACTGACAAAAATTATCTTGGTAGGTAAAATGGCCGGCATTTGATTGTAAGGAATTCTAGGTCGTGTGAGCAGAAGGACTTGAGTTCCTGTATGTTGTTATGACTACACCATGAGTCGTTAAGTTGACGTTGCTCTTAGTCCAATAGTTCTTCCCGGCTGTATGTAATAAGACTTAAGATTTCCAGGGGTAACACTGTAAGAAATAATACATAAAAAAGCGAAATACTGCATAGTTTCCTAAGACCGCAAAGCAGTATATTTGCCAGTTGGTTGTGTAGCCAGACTTATTTGCTGTTCCTTTTGCCTCATCCCTCTCAACCATACAATTTTTCAATTCCTCATCAATCCATGGGGATTTAACCACTGTTACAGTCATTTTCTTAATGGGTGCGTGTTTACTATAATTGTATCGATGTGTCAATTGCAGCGTCTGGTTGCTCCTCATTACACACCATGAACCAACAAATATTCTTTACATCAACAACATAGGTATCACTACAAAACGTATTGTATGACCTCTTAGACACTATATTAGGCCCAACCTTTGGAACTTTGGTTTTCCTAGATATGGCTACTATATTGTGATCACTACATGCTTTAAAGCACATTTCTACAGCATTAGTAAAGTTGTGATCAATACATGATGATTTCATTCCTGTGCTGTTTGTAACTACCCTGGTCGGATGACAGATAATCTGAACCAGGTTGCAGGCACTAGTTAAATTTTGAAGCTTTCTCTTAAGTGAGCAGCCTGATGAAAGCCAGTCAATATTTAAATCACTCAGAGAATATACATCTCTGTTGATATCACATACATTATCAAGAATTTCACACATGTTATCCAGATATGAACTGTTAGCGCTTGGTGGTCTATAGCAGCTTCCCAACAGAATGGGCTTTACGTGAGGCAGATAAACTTGTAGCCATATTACTTCAACAGTATTTAACATGAGATCCTCTCTAAGCTTGAAAGGAATGTGGTTATGAATATAAAAATGGCCACACCTCCACCTTTGGCATTTCTGTATTTTCTGTAGATCTTATAACTATGTATTGCTACCACTGTATCATCAAAAGTATTATCTAAGTGAGTTTCAGAGATTGTCAGAATATGAATGTTAATGTTTTTCTAGCAAATTAATGATTTCATGACACTCGTTTCTTAAGCTACAGTTGGAGCTTCTGTAGCACAGTTGGTAGAGCATGGTGCTTGTAACGCCAGGGTAGTGGGTTCGATTCCCGGGACCACCCATACGTAGAATGTATGCACACATGACTGTAAGTCGCTTTGGATAAAAGCGTCTGCTAAATGGCATATATTATTATTATTATTATAAATCTGAAGTTTACATACACTTAGATTGGAGTCATTAAAACTAATTTTTCAACCACTCCACAAATTTCTCGTTAACAAACTATAGTTTTGGCAAGTCGGTTAGGAGATCTACTTTGTGCATGACACAAGTCATTTTTCCTACAATTGTTTACAGACAGATTATTTCACTTATAATTCACAGTATCACAATTCCAGTGGGTCAGAAATGTACATACACTAAGTTGACTGGGCCTTTAAACAGCTTGGAAAATTCCCGAAAATGACATCATGGCTTTAGAAGCTTCTGATAGGCTAATTGACATCATTTGAGTCAATTGGAGGTGCACCTGTGGGTGTATTTCAAGTCCTACCTTCATACTCAGTGCCTCTTTGCTTGACATCATGGGAAAATAAAAAGAAATCAGCCAAGACCTCCGAAAAATTGTAGACCTCCACAAGTCTGGTTCATCCTTTTGAGAAATGTCCAAATGTCTGAAGCTACCACATTCATCTGTACAAACAATAGTACTGATAGAGGAATTCTAAATTCCTTTATGTTTTAATTGCCAAAACCAATTTCGCACTCGTTTCTAATTCATTAATGATGTGTAAGTTCATTAATTATGCATGAAGTAGATCGAGACCAGTCTTAAAAGCCAGGTAAGAACGTTTAATTCCAGAGAGTACTAAATGCTTACACACATTTCCACAGGTTATAAACTGAACATGACATCATCAGTTTCCCACCCTCTCTCCGATTCTCACAAGAACCCATTGTTTTAGGAATGGAACATCTCCCAGACATTTCTTATCTGTCTGAAAAGCCATAGCATCACCCCCCTTTTAACTTCCCAAGAGAAAAGCCAATTAATTCGTTCTGCTTATATTTTCAGTAACAGCTTAACCAATAACTTTTACTTTTCATACCATAACATAATAGTATTAGAATAAATGGTTCTAATCAATAATGTATACATAATTAATCATCTTAACTACAATTTCCTCTAACAAGTACGCAAGTATAAAGACATGGGACCACGCAGCCGTCATACCTCTCAGGGAGGAGACGCTTTCTGTCTCCTAGAAATGAACGTACTTTGGTGTGAAAAGTGCAAAATCAATCCCAGAACAACAGCAAAGGACCATGTGAAGATCCTGGAGGAAACAGGTACAAAAGTATCTATATCCACAGTAAAACGAGTCCTATTTCGACATAACCTGAGAGGCCGCTCAGCAAGGAAGAAGCCACTGCTCCAAAACCGCCATAAAAAAAGCCAGACTACGGTTTGCAACTGCACATGGGGACAAAGATTGTACTAAATGGAGAAATGTCCTCTGGTCTGATGATACAAAAATATAACTGTTTGGCCATAATGACCATCATTATGTTTGGAGGAAAAGGGGGGGCCTTACAAGCCGAAGAACACCATCCCAACCGTGAAGCACGGGTGTGGCAGCATCATGTTGTGGGGGTGCTTTGCTGCAGGAGGGACTGGTGCACTTCACAAAACAGATGGCTCATGAGGAAGGACAATTATGTGGATATATTGAAGCAACATCAAGACATAAGTCAGGAAGTTCAAGCTTGGTCGCAAATGGGTCTTCCAAATGGACAATGACCCCAAGCATACTTTCAAGTTGTGGCAAAATTACCGAAGGACAACAAAGTCAAGGTATTGGAGTGGCCTTCACAAAACCCTGACCTCAATCCTATAGAACATTTGTGGGCAGAACTGAAAAAGTGTGTGCAAGCAAGGAGGCCTACAAACCTGACTCAATTACACCAGCTATGTCAGGAATTTGGGCCAAAATTCACCCAATTTATTATGGGAAGCTTGTGGAAGGCTACCTGCAACATTTGACCCAAGTTAAACAATTTAAAGGCAATGCTACCAAATGCTAATTGAGTGTATGTATCTGACCCACTGGGAATGTGATGAAAGAAATAAAAGCTGAAATAAATCATTCTCTCTACTATTATTATGACATTTCACATTCTTAAAATAAAGTGGTGATCCTAAACTGACTTTAAACAGGGAATATTTACTAGGATTAAATGTCAGGAAAGTTTAAATTAATTTGGCTATGGTGTATGTAAACTTCCGACTTCAACTGTACTAAACAACCAAAGATTTCAAGGCTGGGTTATACTACGGGTGTTTTCGTAAATTTAATCTGGAGTGACAGAGTTTGCTCTGAGCGTTCGTATACTCAGAGCATTGTCAGATTGGCTGTTCGTAAATTCAGAGCATTTCCTTAGTTTAAAGATATAATCCAGAGACAGGTGTTTTATACACGCCTTCTGTGCGCTCTGTTTTTGGCTACGTCTGCATATTTGCAATCAAACGCCAGAATTTTCTCCATCTCCTTAGCCATCATACTCTAATTCCACTGATTTCAAAACTCGGTCCTCCAGAAAGTGGAGAGCAACATTTATGCAGTTCTACTACGTGATATCTTTCAAAAAAGCTGAATTAGAAAGGATTACCTACACGTACTGACCATCTTATATTATAGACAGAAGCGTGCTACATGGCATACCAATCCCAACTCATCTCTCAGCATGTCCAGCCCACTCATTATCTCAGCCAATCATGGCTAGCGGCGAAGGTTGCTCCCTTTTTCAGTGGCTAAACCAACTAGGCTCGTAATTTAACAATTGTATTTGTATTTACAGATGGCGTACACGTTTGTTATTAAAAGCACATAAAAGTTCACATTTTCCAGAAGGCATTTCTGCCCAAAAAACACATTTTGATTTAAAAAAAGGTTATGTTCAAATAGAACTCATGTGAAGTAGTGACATGCAACATACACCTAGTTTCCTGAAACGAGTCACAAATGCCATACAACAGCATGCTACGTTTTTACAGTAGCCAACATGCTTTACAATATCCTATTCCTGATGATTTGTCCTACCTATGTATTGTATAAGGATAATGAAACTGTAAGACTAACATATTTCTCAGTCATACTTGACATAGCACGTTCATAATTTAAACGGGATATCCTATAGTATACATACCAGTTTCATTACTATGCATACTACTTTCTCCCACTTACTTGTTATTTTTTATTTGACTTTAAAATATAATTTATATTGATATTTATACTGCACTGTTGAGGGAGCTTGCAAGTAATAATTTTGCTGCAACGTTTATACATGATATAAACTGTGTAGGTGACAAATAAACTTTAATTTGATTTAGAAGCAGCAGCGGGATCTCAACAGAGCTGAGACAGAGGGGTAATCTCCCAGCACTCCACAGCCTGCATGTCAGCTACCCATGCAGGGGAAAATCACAAGCAGGGTATACTGTGTATAGTGGGCCAAAGAAGATATTGATATCCTCACATATTTGTTCACAGTGGATTTATTCCCCACCTGAATTATATAGAACCACTCATGTATTTTCCAAAGCTTTTGTAATAGAGTCCCTCTGTCCCTGTCATCAACAGCGTAGGAGTTAGCTGACTGTGATCAATTGACAATCAGGGAGGATACATTTTCTATCGATGGGAATCAGCATGGTGAGGAAAATGTTCCCTATAAGCCAGATGCTTGTTGGGGACCCATGGGAGAGAACAGGGCTATTATTGTAGTTATTGAAAGAGTGCACAGCCCCACTAAAAATTAATTGGCCATTAGTCACGTCACGCATTTAATTGAATCTGCGAGTGTGCCGGGCATGTTGAATGAGATGGCCTCTGGATTAGCTTGTACCTGAGAGTCCCTATCAAAGGGACCAAGTCCATATTGGGGGAAAAAAGAGGCTATGATGGCCAATGTTATTAATCTGTGAATTATAGCTCCGATTTAGACCTTGTTGAAATGTACTGAGTAAATGGCTTCCATTGGTGCTTCTATTGGAAATAACAGTCGTTAACATTACAAATTACAACTTTCACATAATATTTTTATGTAGCTCTTTTATTGGTCTTTTTTTTTAGCAAATAGAGGTTGCTGAAGCAGTTTTAACTGACACACAGAGCAATAGCCTCCTTAGATGTGAAGAGACAACAACTAGAAATTGATAATGCAACAGTAGACCACTACAAAGATTTAAGCACAGCTCACTAAGTGTAGATCATGTGCATATACTCTAATCTACTCTAGTTTCTACTGCTACTGTATACTTCTTGCATTTGGTGTAAACCATAGAACCACCCCATCGACCATTAGTATGATGTTGTGTTTAGTCTGCTTCAATATGCTACAGTTTTATTCTGTAATGTCCATTTTGGTGAATCCCTATTGTCATTTAGCCAGAAGAAATGTACACTAACCAACTGTTCCGCATTTTACTGATAGCCTATACTGCATACATTCACTTGCACTCTTCAACTTTCTTTAAATGTCATCATATGCATGACTAATACTTAACTTGGAAGGGTTGATTAAATGCATAAAGGTATCCACCTGAAAATAAAAAATACATCTTTATGAATACAAAATATTCTCACAACGCTTACTGTGAAATGAAGATAGAATGCATCATACGAGTCACGAGTTAAATATTCGTTTTCCAACAGCTCTATCCCCAGTCTACCATTTTGGGTCTATATTTGTGACGGCTCATATCATTGTTATTATTATTTGTGCAATAAACAGTCAAATTCATAGTTGCGGCCAAGTACACTGAACAAAAATATAAACGCAACATGCAACAATTTCAAAGATTTGACTGAGTTACAGTTCCTAAAAGGAAATCAGTCAATTGAAATAAATAAATTAGGCCCTAATTTATGGATTTCACATGACTGGGAATCCTGATAAACAAGTGTTGGTTACAGATATCTTAAAGAAAGGTAGGAGCATGGATTTAAAAAATGGTCAGTATCTGGTGTGACCACCATTTGCCTCAGGCTGTGTGACACATCTCCTCTGCATAGAGTTGATCAGGCTGTTGATTGTGGCCTGTGGAATGTTGTCCCACTCCTCTTCAATAGTTGTGTGAAGTTGCTGGATATTGTCGGGAACTGGAACACGCTGTCGTACACGTCGATTCAGTGCATTCAAAACATGCTCAATGGGTGACATGTCTGGTGAGTATGTAGGCCATGGAGGAACTGGGACATTTTCAGCTTTGTACAGAATTTTGTACAGATCCTTGCGACATGGGGCCATGCGTTATCATGCTGAAACATGAGGTGATGGAGGCAGATGAATTACATGAAAATGGGCCTCAAGATCTCATCACGGTCTCTGTGCATTCAAATTGCCATCAATAAAATGCAATTGTGTTTGTTGTCCGCAGCTTATGCCTGCCCATACCATAAACCCATCACCACCATAGGGCACTTTGTTCACAACCTTAACATCAGCAAACCACTCGCTCCCACGACACCATACACGCTGTCTGCCATCTACCTGCCATCTACCGGGTAAAGATGAAACCGGGATTCAACAGTGAAGACCACACTTCTCCAGCATGCCAGTGAGCATTTTCCTACTAAAGTCGGTTACAACGCAAACTGCAGTCAGGTTAAGACCCTAGTGAGGACAACAAGCAAGCTTCCCTGAGACAGTTTCTGACAGTTTGTGCAGAAATTCTTTGATTGTGCAAACCCACAGTTTCATCAGCTGGCGGGTGGCTGGTCTCAGACGATCCTCCAGGTGAAGAAGCCAGATGTGGAGGTCCTGGGCTGGCGTGGTTACACGTGGTCTGCGGTTGAAAGTACACCCTCCCTACAATCAAAGACGGGGAAAGTTTGATAATGCTGTGAGTTTGCTATGCTGTCTCTGGCACTGGGGGCCTAGAAAGTGTGCAAGGCATCATGAAATCAGCAGATTATCAGGTGTTTTGAAGTCAAATGTTTAACCGAGTGTTCAAAAACTGGGTCCCCATTGAAGGTTATGGGCCTTCCATCAGGACAACGACCCCAAACACACAACGAAAGCACCCAGGATTAGTTTAAGAAGAGATGGTGTACTGTTCTGGAGTGGCCAGCGAAGAGTCCAGATCCGAATTACATCCCAAACCTAAGACGAGATTTGAAAACAGGAGTTGGAGGAGGGCAACCCTCAGATATTGACATTTTTTTGCAGTTTGCTGCTGCAAAGTGGCCGAAATTACCAGTAGAAAGGTGTAGCAAGCTCATTGATGGCTACAATAAGTGTTTTTATCTTGACCAAAGAATGAGTCAAGATGGCGCCATACTGTATGGTTGCCGTCTTGTGAGCTCTGACCCAACAAATTTCAACTCAACTGCCCAGGGCTCTTTGTGTTCCTCCGACCCAATCTTCAGGCTAACCATGAGGAAACCGTGGCGAAAAAGAGGTGAGACTAGGTGTTAGAGGAATTTCTAAATTCCTATATGTTTTATAGCCAAATCAAATTCACACTCGCTCTAGTTCATTAATGAGGTGTAAGTTCATTAATTATGCATGAAGTAGTTCGAGACCAGTCTTAAAAGCCAGGTAAACAGCGTTTAATTCCAGAGAGTACTGCCACATACACATATTTCCACAGGTTATAAACTGAAAATGACGTCAGCGTTTTCTAAACGTTCTATCTATTTCACCAGTAGAGGGGCCCTCTAGCTCTCGAGCCTTCGCGTTATCAGCACGAAGTCAAGGTCAGTCAGTATAAATCAACATTCTAGACAGTCTGGAGATGGGCCGTTCCTGCCACCTGGAGATTGTACAAATGTATGAACTAAGGAACAGACCTTCATTGTTACTAAACTCCTGACTACATTATATACAATTGGGAATGGGAGCAAGAGAGAAAATTCACATGTACAGTACATTATAGCATTTGGACTAGTCAGTTCCGATTGGAATGTATACATAATTAGTCATTTCAACCATAATTTCCTCTAACACTAGGCCAAGGGAAAACAGTCCACAACTTCCCTCCATTCTATTGACCAGTCACTTGATAATAAGATGGATGACCTCTGATCACGGATTTGGGACTTTCGGACAAGATACCGCCCATGGCTAGCCAACTCAACAGATTCTCCATTCAATAAGAGGGACAGGACATTGGATTCAGGGAAGTCCAAAGGGTGAGGGGTATTACTCTTCATCAAAACAAATGGTGTACAGACTCTAGCGCAGTGGAAGTGTCAACCTATTTTTCACCTGTCTTGGAATACCTGATGGTCAGAATGTTATTGTGCTAATAGGGGGTGCAATAGTAGTGAGTTATGGTTAATTTATCATGCAGTGTAACTGTGTAGGCACGTTTGCAAGTAAGAAGTTGCAGTGTTGTTTGCTAGCTCTCGGCTAATGCCCCATTAGTATATTTATTGTAACAGTTTTCTATGAACATGGTATTAAATCATGTTTGAAGCATATTCAACAACTCAACTAGTACACCACTGGAATAAGAGATTACAGGAGACTATGAGAAACTATCAGTGTGCTAATGGCTGTGGCTGTCATGACATTTTGTCAGCAGGTTATTGTCAGAATTTAATATGAATTGGAGTACTCTATGTTATCCAGCTATGCGCCATGCCATAGGCTGTAGGCTAGTTCATTTAGCATACAAGATATGCTTAAAAGTGCCCTTATTTTATATTATATGATTGTATTATAAGAATAATATAATTTAACTGAAAGAAAGTGTTGAGCGTAAAAGTGATTAGAGTTATTTGGCTAATTTAGGGTTGAATGATACAAACCTTAGAATGTTGGGAGACAGGCGCAGGAATGCGTAGTAGGGTTTTTTATTATGCCCAAATGATATGCCCACAAGCGCACAATGATTAACACACGGGACGAGACCCGTAATCATCTGCGCAATCCACAATGGCACGAAAACTTACAGCACAGGTACTCACACGCACCAATGGACATGGGAACAATAATCGAACAGGACATTGTAACAATAATCGACAGGACATTGTAACAGTAATCAACAGGACAATGGTAAACCAAGGACACACTTATACAATTACTAATCACTGGGAATAGGGGCCATGTGTGCGTAATGAAAGTTCCAAAGGGATCCTTGACACATAGGCTATTGACTATTTGAAAAAGTTGCAAAATAAGCTTGCGCTTTGCTCCTTACCTCCAGCTGCACACCCTGTTCTCTAATCAAGTTATCATATTTTCACCGATCAGACTATTCTCAATTGAATCTAGTCTTTACTAATATATCAAATGTATTTCGATTTAGAATGGCCCATTATCAAATGGGTAGGAACAGGGGCAGGGGAAAAAAGACATGTCATCCTTATGCACTCCAATAGCAAATGGAGACTGCTTTCCCACAGTTTAAATCATGCAAGGTAGGCTACTACTAACGCCAGGGTAGTGGGTTCAATTCCCGGGACCACCCATACGTAGAATGTATGCACACATGACTGTAAGTCACTTTGGATAAAAGCGTCAGCTAAATGGCATATATATATATATATATATACACACTACGGTTTTATAGAAGAGCAGCTGAGAAATAGGCCTAAAGAAATAGGCCTAAATATAGTAGCAGCTGGGATCCTCCTTTTTTTAGTGGCAAACATCAAAACTCTGATTTCAGACGTGATTGCATATACTGTAGAAATGTCTGGGCTTATAAGACTTATTTCACTTCATGTACCACTGTTTGAAGAGCATACAGCCTCTAGCTACACAACAGGTGACATTCCCCCAAAACTCTGTATGCCATGGGCTCTCTAACAATGTTCCTGCAGCTACCCAGTGCTTCATTTGGGAAACCAAGTTAAGTCAGGGGACATCAGTAGTAATATGATTTTACACTGAAACATATTTAATTAAACTGTTGACAGCCCCCCATCTCTGCTTCCTCGAGAAAGGAATGAAGGAGAGAGGACATGGAAACGCAGGATGGTGAGATATTCTGTAGTTAAAGATAATGATTCAGCCTATTAACTATGGTAAAAAATGTATCTAAGCTATTCAAAATCAAATACAAATTCACTGTAATTGTAGGCAAACTCTGTAAGACACCCTGCACAATCAATAAACCAACAGTTTCGCCTAGGCCTGTACGTTCCCTCCCAGACTCATGAATTGACCGTTTGGAACATAGCATAAGGTAACCAGTCCACCCAGAATGCATAATAATAGTCCACACTCAAAGGCGATTACTAGAATTTGTTTCATTTTTGGAATATAGGATAGACCAATTATGTACCTAAGATATCTTAAGTCTATGTTTATTGGGGAGGGGGGGTGCTATTAGGCTAGGTATTGGCTATATATTGTCAAACACAATCATTGTTTTTCGGGCTTGGGCTCTGTCACGAACCGGCTCAAAGCCCGTAACAAAGGGAGACAATGTGGAGATAAGGAGTAGCAAAATATATATTTATTAACTAAAGCAACTAAGTATAATATACAATGGTGTGTGTAATCAGTAATCAGTAGTGTAAGTGAGTGTTTTGCATGCATGAATGTGATAATGCAGGGTGATGAAAGGTGCCAAAGCAAACAAACAAAATGCCACCAAGAACCACAACACAATCTACAAAAGGTGTCTGCATGGAGAGTCTCTTCCATGAATGTGGAAGAGGTCTATTTATCCTGGGACACACCTGACCCAGGTGTTTCCCATGTAGCTGACGACCCTCCCAACTCCACCCACCGGCATCCTAATAAGGAAACAAGAACAAAGAGAGAATACGGCAGACAGAGTGGGAGGGTAGTCACATTCCCCCCCATAAAACCGGGGACCAACAAGGACCCCGGAACATCATAACAGCCTCTGCGTCCCAAATTGACACAGCCTCTGCGTCCCAAATTGACACAGCCTCTGCGTCCCAAATTGACACAGCCTCTGCGTCCCAAATTGACACAGCCTCTGCGTCCCAAATTGACACAGCCTCTGCGTCCCAAATTGACACAGCCTCTGCGTCCCAAATTGACACAGCCTCTGCGTCCCAAATTGACACAGCCTCTGCGTCCCAAATTGACACAGCCTCTGCGTCCCAAATTGACACAGCCTCTGCGTCCCAAATTGACACAGCCTCTGCGTCCCCCAAATTGACACAGCCTCTGCGTCCCAAATTGACACAGCCTCTGCGTCCCAAATTGACACAGCCTCTGCGTCCCAAATTGACACAGCCTCTGCGTCCCAAATTGACACAGCCTCTGCGTCCCAAATTGACACAGCCTCTGCGTCCCAAATTGACACAGCCTCTGCGTCCCAAATTGACACAGCCTCTGCGTCCCAAATTGACACAG
Organism: Oncorhynchus keta; assembly: GCF_023373465.1. Classification (NCBI taxonomy): domain Eukaryota; kingdom Metazoa; phylum Chordata; class Actinopteri; order Salmoniformes; family Salmonidae; genus Oncorhynchus; species Oncorhynchus keta. The sequence goes on along the minus strand of NC_068432.1, from coordinate 19,613,611 downwards.
CCTCTGCGTCCCAAATTGACACAGCCTCTGCGTCCCAAATTGACACAGCCTCTGCGTCCCAAATTGACACAGCCTCTGCGTCCCAAATTGGTGAGGGGGTTATGTGTTCACACCTCCACCTGCCCCATCCAACCTCCTCCTCCCCAGACCTCAGCAACCTTTGCGCATAGGAAGCAATATTTAAGAGGAAAGAAGAACACAAAACCAGGGGAGAACAGACAGGAAAGATAGAACATGACAACCCAAAACAATGGTCAGTCACATAAACATTCAGGAACATGGCACAAAAGACCACAACAGCTACAAACTCCAAAGAAAAGAACATCAGGGTCCTTCATTTTTACAACTTCCAACGATTCATAGTCACTTCCAACAATTCATAGTCACTTCCAACAATTCATAGTCACTTCGCACGATTCATAATCACTTCGCACGATTCATAATCACTTCCAACGATTCATAGTCACTTCCAACGATTCATAGTCACTTCCAACGATTCATAGTCACTTCCAACGATTCATAGTCACTTCCAACAATTCATAGTCACTTCCAACAATTCATAGTCACTTCGCACGATTCATAATCACTTCGCACGATTCATAATCACTTCGCACAATTCATAATCACTTCGCACAATTCATAATCACTTCGCACGAAACAGAATTTCCATCATTTCAATCATTTAACCTTGCAGTGTTCAGCGATCTTCAACAGCTGTTCTTTAGTACATAATTCTAACAGTTCCTCTGATGGAAAGCAAATGAACTTGTGTACATGAGACACCATAGTCATAGGTAAATAATCTTGCTCAACCCCTCTGCTGAGCACATCAGACCACAACCAGAGAAATGACAATCACCCTGAGCACCACAGAAGAGAGATGAGATACGGAGCTTCCCCAAAACCTACAATAACTCAACCCTAGTCTTCATGCAGATTTGCAGTGGGTATTTACACACTAGCCTGCTGGCAAGGAAATAGAACTCCCCAGCATGCTGGCAAATTCCACCAAGCCACAGATGTGCCCCCGAGACAACTGCTCAGTCCACAGACACCACACAAAAATAACAAACATTTAACCATGCCCAACATGTCCAAAATTGAAACACGTCGCTAAGCCTATCAGGGGAAAAAGGCTATAGCTCCGGGTAGCAAGTTCCACTACCCTACCCAAATCTCCAACCTAGGTACACAGCAGATTACTCACCTCAGACTGACATCCCAACAGAAAGTACAACAAGAGTTCAGGCTTGGCAGGGCCTGGAAACTAACCATTATACTCTCTCCAACACAGCACACAAACCAAACAACAAAGGCAACCAATACTGGGCCTATCAAACTCAACCAAAATATGCAAACCAAACACGTACCTTCACGGTCTCCCAAACCAATAGTTCACATATCCCGGACGAGCACCCACTTGTCACGAACCGGCTCAAAGCCCGTAACAAAGGCAACGTGGAGATAAGGAGTAGCAAAATATATATTTATTAACTAAAGCAACTAAGTATAATATACAATGGTGTGTGTGTAATCAGTAGTGTAAGTGAGTGTTTTGCATGCATGAATGTGATAATGCAGGGTGATGAAAGGTGCCAAAGCAAACAAACAAAATGCCACCAAGAACCACAACACAATCTACAAAAGGTGTCTACATGGAGAGAGTCTCTTCCATGAATGTGGAAGAGGTCTATTTATCCTGGGAGACACCTGGCCCAGGTGTTTCCCATGTAGCTGACGACCCTCCCAACTCCGCCCACCGGCATCCTAATAAGGAAACAAGAACAAAGAGAGAATACGGCAGACAGAGTGGGAGGGTCGTCACAGCTCATTTATAGGCAAATGTGTATAAGCTCAAATATGAGTATGGGTGTTCTAGATGCAACGTCTTAAATGCCTTTAAGTAATCATCACCTTAGAAAGTGCTGTCCATTTCGTTGTGTTTAGCTTTGAAAAAACATCCACAACGACCATGTATTCCACTCAGTTTCAACCTGGGGTTGAAGTTCTTTCTTCAAATAGATTTTTAAAACTTTTATTTAACGAGTCAATTAAGAACAAATTATTATTTACAATGACGGCCTACCGGGGAACAGTGGGTTGACCGCCTTGTTCAGGGGCAGAACGACATATTTTTACCTTGTCATCTTGGGTAGTCGATCTAGCAACCTTTCGGTTACTAGCCCAACGCTCTAGCCACTAGGCTACCTGCCGCCCCATCATCACAGTAGGACAAAAAATGGGGCCTAAAGGTGAGTTTTAAAAGCATAATACTGTTCTGATGTAAAGTGTTTGATGTGATTTTAGATTGCATTTGCAGTGATGTCAGAGTGGTTAGAGGGACAATAGAGCACTGAGTAAAAGCCCATTAATGACATACATTTACATTTACATTTAAGTCATTTAGCAGACACTCTTATCCAGAGCGACTTACAAATTGGTGCATTCACCTTATGACATCCAGTGGAACAGCCACTTTACAATAGTGCATCTAAATCTTTTAAGGGGGTGAGAAGGATTACTTTATCCTATCCTAGGTATTCCTTAAAGAGGTGGGGTTTCAGGTGTCTCCGGAAGGTGGTGATTGACTCCGCTGTCCTGGCGTCGTGAGGTAGTTTGTTCCACCATTGGGGGGCCAGAGCAGCGAACAGTTTTGACTGGGCTGAGCGGGAACTGTACTTCCTCAGTGGTAGGGAGGCGAGCAGGCCAGAGGTGGATGAACGCAGTGCCCTTGTTTGGGTGTAGGGCCTGATCAGAGCCTGGAGGTACTGAGGTGCCGTTCCCCTCACAGCTCCGTAGGCAAGCACCATGGTCTTGTAGCGGATGCGAGCTTCAACTGGAAGCCAGTGGAGAGAGCGGAGGAGCGGGGTGACGTGAGAGAACTTGGGAAGGTTGAACACCAGACGGGCTGCGGCGTTCTGGATGAGTTGTAGGGGTTTAATGGCACAGGCAGGGAGCCCAGCCAACAGCGAGTTGCAGTAATCCAGACGGGAGATGACAAGTGCCTGGATTAGGACCTGCGCCGCTTCCTGTGTGAGGCAGGGTCGTACTCTGCGGATGTTGTAGAGCATGAACCTACAGGAACGGGCCACCGCCTTGATGTTAGTTGAGAACGACAGGGTGTTGTCCAGGATCACGCCAAGGTTCTTAGCGCTCTGGGAGGAGGACACAATGGAGTTGTCAACCGTGATGGCGAGATCATGGACCTGATGGTCGTTAGTGAGTTGGGTACTACCAACGCATGTCCAGAGTGCACAGTTTTGACTGCGGTCATGGCTCATCAGTGATCTTCAGGTCATAAAGTCGGAGCTCTAGAAAGATACCCAAGTTTCCTTATTGGTATTCCGAGTTGGATGACTGTTCAAAAATATTTTTCCTAGTCGGATCTTGTTTTTTTTTCTCGCTTTCCCAGTTGTCTTGAATAAGGCATTAGTCTCAGCGCGGGGAAGGAGAGAGAGGCAGAGGGTCAGACTCTCAAGGTCCCTACTCTCTCCTTCCTTTCCTCCGGTGAGACTGACTAGAGAGGGTACACAGTCTTCCACCTGATGGAGAAACTTGCGTCGCACCACATCTGCCTCATGCACAAATTCATGGTGTTCCTATGACCAAAGAAAGTGAAATATACCTCAATATTAAAATAAACATAACAAGCTACTAATAATAATGATGCAGGGCCAGTGGTGACCCGTCATTCAGGGCAAGCCCCACATTTTTTTGCACCCCCAAAATTAGCATAAATAAAACAAAACTGGGGGGGGGGGGGCTTTCCTGTTTTGCATTTTATTTAATTAATACGTGTCACATATCATAGACTTAATAAAGTCTCCATATAAACATGGTATATTTTTTGCTATCTTGAGTAAGGCAGCTCCAAAATGCAGGTGTTTCAGCCTAGCTCAGTGCTTTCTGTGGTGGTGGGCTAGCCAGTGGAGAAAACGGAGCGTATGGGCTGGTAATGTTCTCTAGTTGCGCCGTGATTGGCTTATTGTTCTGTAACTCATGAGGACACTACGTCCCTGCCAAATCTAAGGGTAGAGCTCGGAAATTCAAGCCCCTTGGGTGCTGACATAAAGTTACATTAGAGGCATATATAAGTCCCCATCCAAGAAGGCTCAAGGTTTTATATATAAAGTAGCTTTGATTGGACTGATCATGTCAACATCATACTTTCAAAGTCTTAGCTAGCAGTCATCATGAATCAAGTCGACAATCTACTGACAAATCCTTTGTAATCCTTGTCATCTGAAGACAAATAATAAAGAGAAATGATAGATTAAACGTATCGGTGCTCATTGGCCATTGGACATAAACATTACACAAGTTGGAAATCACAAATTCTACAATGAGTGTTTTGGAAGTAATCATTTGCTAACTGCAAGCATTGCATCACTAGCCTGCTATTCAGTGGAGTGGGTGTGTCGTCCCAATTTTGGTTTAAAGGTCTCTTTTCCAACTTAAAGTCATAAACATTCAACATTGGCCACGCTGTCAATCCAGCAAGATTTCTGCTGCACTCAAAACAACTGGGAACTCGGGAAAAACGAGCTCGGACTGGGAAAATACGTTTTGAACGGTCATCCAACTAGGAATTGTAAGGATCTCTTTATATACCTTAAGACTTCATCATGATTGTACCTTGTTTTTATCAGCGTTCTCAGTTGTCTTGAAAGCACCATAAATCTAAAGAATGCCAGACTTTGATGACAAAGTTTGATGACAAAATTTGCCCACGATGGACCGCCGCGCCACCTTCCTGTTCATTTGAGCACAGCACAACAAGGTGAATGCAAAAATGTCTTGTATGCTGCAAATTATGTGATATGGCTTGGAGATATGTACAGTGGCTTGCAAAAGTATTCACCCCCCTTGGCATTTTTCCTATTTTCTTGCCTTACAAAATGGAATGAAAATGTATTTTTGGGGGGGGTTGTATCATTTGATTTACACAACATGCCAACCACTTCGATAATGCTAAAAAAAAAATAGTGAAACAAACAATAAATAACACAAAAAAACAGAAAACTTGAGCATGCAAAACTATTCACCCCCCCAAAGTTAATACTTTGTAGAGACACCTTTTGCAGCAATTACAGCTGCAAGTCTATTGGGGTATGTCTCTATAAGCTTGGCACATCTAGCCACTGGGATATTTGCCCATTCTTCAAGGCAAAACTGCTTCAGCTCCTTCAAATTGGATGGGTTAAGCTTTTGTACAGCAATCTTTAAGTCCTACCACATATTCTCAATTAGATTAAGGTCTGGGCTTTGACTAGGCCATTCCAAGACATTTAAATGTTTACCTTGAAACCACTCTAGTGTTGCTTTAGAAGTATTTTTCGAGTCATTGTCCTGCTGGAAGGTGAACCTCCATCCCAGTCTCAAATCTCTGAAAGAGTGAAATATGTTTGGGGAGTCTCCCACATGCCTTTTGTTTGCTTATTTTTATCTTTAAGAAATTACTTTTTTAAGGCCACTCTTCCGTAAAGCCCAACTTTGTGGAGTGTACGGCTTAAAGTGGTCCCATGGACAGATACTCCAATCTTCGCTGTGGAGCTTTGCAGCTCCTTCAGGGTTATCTTTGGTCTCGTTGTTTCCTCTCTGATTAATGCCCTCCTTGCCTGGTCCGGGAGTTTTGGTGGGTGGCCCTCTCTTGGCAGGTTTGTTGTGGTGCCATATTCTTTCCATTTTTTAATAATGGATTTATTAATGGTGCTCCATGGGATGTTCAAAGTTAATGATCTGTTTCTAAACCCAACCCTGATCTGTACTTCTCCACAACTTTGTCGCTGACCTGTTTGGAGAGCTCCTTGGTCTTCATGGTGTGGCTTGCTTGGTGGTGCCCCTTGCTTAGTGATGTTGAAGACTCTGGGTCCGTTCAGAACAGGTGTGTATATATACTGAGATCATGTGACACTTAAATAAAGTCCATCTGTGTGCAATCTAACAAACTATGTGACTTCTGAAGGTAATTGGTTGCACCAGATCTTATTTAGGGACTTCATAGCAAAGGGGGTGAATACATACGCACACATCACTTTTCCGTATTTAATCTTTTTTATTTATTTTTTGAAACAAGTAATTTTTTTTCATTTCACCACCAATTTGGCCTATTTTTGTGTATGTCCATTACATGAAATCTAAATAAGAATCCATTTAAATTACAGGTTGTAATGCAACAAAATACGAAAAACTCCAAGGGGATGAATACTTTTGCAAGGCACTGTATACTGTATCTAAGAAAGCAATACTAAGCGTAGGTTGTGTAGTAAGCTGTTAGTAACCCATGTGCCTCAGCCAAATTATTTGGTCTATTTTTCCCTCTTAACTTCGCCTACTGTTCTGACTTGGTGTTGCACATGTAGCCTATAACCTGTTTTAGAAAAATGTAATCATTGAATATTGTAATCATTTTTTTTTTTTTCACCTTTATTTAACCATGTAGGCCAGTTGAGAACAAGTTCTCATTTACAACTGCGACATGGCCAAGATAAAGCAAAGCAGTGCGACAAAAACAACAACACAGAGTGCTTTGATTGTCTGCTTTTATGCCCCCTTTATTTAGTATACGGTACTGACTTGGTGTACAGGGAGATTACTGTAAGAACGGCCCAATTTCTGAATTTTGTTGCTGTACATTTCAAAAGTGCTGAACAAATATCTTAATCGAAATTACGGATTGCCTCTTATCCGTTTGTCTTTCCCTTATGGCATTGTTTGCACATCTCAATTGTCAGTAGAAACTACCATTTAACAAGTCAGAGTTATCAGCTATGTTTTCCTAAAAGCCAGTTAATGAGGCTGTTTCGCTGACAGACAATGCTCTGCTGATAGCCAGCTATAGCAGTGGTAAGGTTTTGGGACTGCTGTTGCGACTCTGTTGTTGGGACAGATTTATGTCACCGTTATAGTGCAATTAGTGTATTGTTTAGTGTTGTGTTGTGTAGTGGCTTTGCTGGCATGCATCCCTCCCAAAAAATGGTTGTTTGCCCCACCAAGATTCTCATGCTAAAATCGCCACGCGCAGGGCTATCAATATACTCTGCTTCTCATTCATTGCAGTAAGTAAGGAGAGTAAGGAGAAGCACATTTTATGTTTTGTAATATGTTGACAGTGCTGAATAAAAACTTAAACATGAACTCACTCATAAAGAGCAGCTCTTTGGTGTAGTCACTCTGTGGTCATGGTTTTAAAAGTGATTCAATCTTACATAGGCTAGTAGCAAACTTTTATTTGGCCGTGGTCGTGGAAGCGCTATAGGCACAGTGTTTTGAGCTATCCAATTGGCTCGTGCAGCAGGCGCACTCGATTTAGCCACAGATCTCCCGGTCTGGCGGGTAGGCGGAGTTTGTATTTTCAGACAAATTAAATGGTTAAAAATGGGAATGCTTTGCTTACCCCGTGCACAGTGCTTCTGAATCAAGTCTAACTTCCAACAACAGCGCAGCACAAATAATTTAAAAAAGGAGCACAAGGACTTATCATCTGCTTTCTACAGAAATGTTTGGTGATCGACTAGGAATGCCTTGAAGATCAAACAGTTGATTTTGATCGACCAGTTGGCAACCACTGTTCTAATGGATACGAATGACTGTATTGTTTCCCTTTTAGCACCACACAATCATATAAAACATTGGTAGAACTTTACTTGACATCCACTATCATAACACGTTATGACACAGTCATAACCTGTCATAATATGGTCATAACCCATATATTTACACCTGTTGTGACATATATTGCATTATTTTATGGCTGGTTATGACACCTACATAGGGACTGAGCTGCAGAGGGACTACGAGGAGCTGCTCTATTAGAGGGAAGAGATCAGGAGGGCGTACACTCCCGGCTTGAGTCACTGCCGCAAGAGCACCGTTATTGTCACTACTATCCTGACTGTCACCCTATGGCTAGAGTCATCAGCACCGCCACGGGAGCGCAAGCACTGCCGATACTACCTGAGTGGGCCAGGTTACTCCCCTGAGAGACACTGCTCGAGGCCTCCCTAGTGAGATTATTCGCCAGCTCCACGGGACCGTTGACGTGGCATCTACCAGAGCAACGGGAATGACACCTCCCCTCGAGGTGGCCCAGATGCTCTCTAGATTGACATCCCTCTAGGCTCCCCACGGCCAGAGGCAGAGGAGAGCCGGGTCCGCTTTAGCTCCCCAGCAGATGAAGGCAACGCCAGAGTGCACAGTCCACCACGCCAAGGTCTGCACCCCCCTCAGGAAGAGCCTCGACGAGCCATAGTTATGGAGGCTCCCACTTCAATCGTGGAGCCACAGCCACCCGTGGCCATGGGGACCATTTTGGTTACCTTTGCGGAGTCGTCTTCTCCTCCCATTGGGGATCCCCTGCTAGTCGATGCAGACACTCGGGTGCCCGAGGTTTGACTGTCTGCTATCCTGGAACCTTCAACCACAAAGCCTCCACCTGCCTCTCCCCCTCCTGGCCCGGATCCCAAGCCAGCGGTTGATTCTTCACCTGCTCCTATGATGGAGCCACAGCCTGCAGCTACGGTAGATGTCAAGTGCAGCCAGGACATTGAGGCCTCTCCAGCCCCCGCCTAACAGTACGTTGCTAGTTCTAGCCCAAATGGTCCTGCTAACTCCAGACCTTGCAGACTTCACCTCTGGGGACCAACCAGATCTCCCCCCGGGTGACCTACCAGAAGTCACCCCTGATGTCCCCCCTGACCTACAGTAGCTGTCCAGTTCCCTACCTCCATGGTAGGGTCAGAATTCCCTTTTTTCCTGGTAGGGGTAGAGTTCCCTTTTTTCCTGGTAGGGGTAGAGTTCCCTTCCCTCCTGGTAGGGTCAGATTTGCCTTCCCTCCTGGTCGGGTCAGAGTTCACTTCCCTCCTGAAAGGGTCAGAGTTCCTTTCCCTCCTGGTAGAGTCAGAGTTGCCTTCCTTCCTGGTAGGGTCAGGCCCTAGTTGCAAACTTTTCTGATTTAGGTTCCGAGACCCCAGACATTGTGCTAGGCCCCCAGTCCTCAGTCAGTCGTTCTCACTGTCAGGTTGAGATTCGTTCTCCCTGTCAGGTTCAGATCGTTCTCCTTGTCAGTCCCAAAGCTATCAGAACTAAGCTTCCAGCCTTCAGCCATTCTAGTTTTGCTGTATCCAGTTGTAGTCTGCCCTCAGACTCAGTCAGTCCTACTGTTCCACAAGACTTTACAGTAGGTTCTCCACTAGCCTTTGCCCTCAGTTGGTCCGCAGCCCCAAGCCTCAGAAGGCAAGCAATCAGCTCCCTCAGTGCTGCACGCCAAACCTCCTGCCCTAGTTCTAGGCCCTGGGTCACCCGTCCCGCTAGACTCTGAGGTATCTGCACCTCTAGGTGTGCAGTCCCTACCACTAGCCAGTTCGCAGCCCCCATCCTTAGCCAGTGACCAGTCACCTATACTAGCGCTAGGCTGTAAGTTCCCTGCTCAGCTAGGTTTGCAGCCTCCTGGTCCGTACCTGGCTTGCAGTCCTCAGTCTTAGTAGAAAGTTCCAAGTCCCCTGCCCTATCAGGCCCTGAAGTTCCTGCCCTGCTAGGCTCTCAGACCCCCTGACTAACCGTTCGCTGACCCTTGGTGACACCTCCTGCACTGGAAGACCCTCCGGCCCTTGCACCTGGGGAACCACCTGACCTCGTCTCTGGGGCCCAGCTGGCCCCTGCCCCCAGATTCCTGATGAGTCTCGCCCAGGTGTGGTGAGAGAGTGGTGAGAGAGTCACCAACCCCAGAAGCAAGTGCCAATGACTGTTGTGGCCGGTGTTCCACATTCCTCCTCCATTCCTACCTGTCAGTCACCCATCAACCCTCCACTCATTCAAACCAATCAAGGTGCTTCGAGGCACTCTAGGGCACCGCCTCCTATCACTTCATGTTAATGCATGGCATCTGTCATCCAGAGAAGAAGCAAGGGTTGTGTTGCTTACAGACATTTGGACATGCTGTTTCCTAATTGAACTGTTGTGCATCGATTGACAAGTGAATGTTGGGAATGTTATTGTGCTAATAGGGGGTGTAATAGTAGTGAGTTATAGTTAGTTACCTTATCATGCAGTGTAACTTTGTGGATACTTTTGCAAGTAGGAAGTTGCAGTGTTGTTTGCTAGCTCCCGGCTCATGCTAGCTCTACTGTTTGTACCTGTGCATGCTACTTTGTCTAGTATTGTTATTAATTTTGCTACAAGTGTGTTTATTGAGTGCAACAAGCCTACTCATTACTATTCTATTAGCAATGTTTTGTATTACTTGCGTGTGTATATTTAACTTAGTATTTTCTAATGCATATGAATGATTGTATTGTTTCCCTTTTAGAACCACACAATCTGTCAATTCGGGTGGCGCTCGGCAGTTGTCGTCACCGGCCTACTAGCTGCCACCGATCCCTTTTCCCTTTTTTGTTTGTTTTGTCTGTTTAGTTTCACCTGTTCCTTGTTGAGGTTGATTAGTTGGGCTATTTAAGCCGGTAGGCCCGCCTGCTCTTTGTGCGGGTTTAACTATTTTTCCCACTGTGTTACTGTGTGGCAGTACGTATTTGTGTTGGGCATTTGTTACTGTGTGCCCGGTATTCTTGGCGAGGGCGATTTTTTTCCCCCTGTGCGTAATAAACGCTATCCTGAACTTTATGCCTCCTGTGCCTGACTCCGCACCCACTACGCCCAGATCGTTACACAATCATATAAAACATCTTAAAATGGAAACAGGTGTGTGTGTGTGTGTGTGTGTGTGTGTGTGTGTGTGTGTGTGTGTGTGTGTGTGTGTGTGTGTGTGTGTGTACACTTGTGCGTGCGTGCGTGTGGTGGTGACCATCAACAGTACAGTGATGGGCCTCAACATCAAGTTCTAACCAGACAGTATTAGAGTGGGCAGAACCAAAACCAGCATTGTTGTTACTCCACAATATTATCCTGATTGACAGAGTGAAAGAAGGAAGCCTGTAAAGAAGAAAACTATTCCAAAACATGCATCCTGTTTGCAACAAGGCTCTAAAGTATTACTGCAAAAAATGTTGCAAAGCAATTCAATTTTTGTCCTGAATACAACGTGTTGGGGTAAATCCAATACAACACATTACTGAATACCACTCTCCATATTTTCAAGCATAGTGGTGGCTGCATCATGTTATGGGTATGCTTGTAATGGTTAAGGACTGGGGTGTTTTCAAAATAAAAAATAAACGGAATGGAGCTAAGCACAGGCAAAATCCTAGAGGAAAACCTGTGTGCTTACCACCTGACACTGGGAGATTCATTCACCTTCAGCAGGACAACAACCTAAAACACAATGCCACATATACACGGGAGTTGCTTGCCAAGAGGACAGTGAATGTTGAGTGCTGAGAGGCCAAGTTACAGTTTTGACTTAAATCTGCTTGACAATCTATGGCAAGATTTGAAAATTGTTGTCTAGCAATGATCAACAATCAATTTGACAGAGCTTGAATAATTTTGAAAATAATAATGGGCAATTATTGTGCAATCCAGGTGTGCAAAGCTCTTAGTGACTTACCCAGAAAGACTCACAGTTGCAATCGCTGCCAAAGGTTATTATAACCTGTATTGACACAGGACTGTGAATACTTATCTAAATTAGATATTTTTGTATTTAATTTTCAATATATTTGCTAAAATTGCTGAAAACATGTTTTCACTGTCATTATGGGGGTATTGTGTGTAAATGGGTGAGAAAAAAACCAATGTAATCAATTTTGTATTCAGGCTTTAACACAACACAAAGTGTGGAATAAATCAAGGGATATGGATCTACCTCATCTACTCCAGCATCCCTGCACACTATATAGCATACAATCTCCTGTTTTATTTTTTCTAGTTATACTATTTTGAATACTGCATTGTTGGCAAGTTAAGCATTTCACTGTACTTGTGCATGTGACAAATAAAACTTGAAACTGCAACGAAGTAGTAGCTCCTTGGTGCTTATAATTTTGTCCATGCCATTTGTCTATATTTTCTATGTCAAAACTGTAAACTTAAGTTTACAAAAATAAAATTGTTTCTGCAATGCTGAAAATCAAATAACAAGGTGTGGTGACAAAGTTTGTTTCAAATGTTACTTAGAAGAAACAGGGAATTATGCAGACGTTTTTATAAAATCATTTCTTGGTAACAACTAAGTATCTTACTGTTGTTTTTTTTTTCAATTAAAAAGGTAAAAATAATAATACCTTCTTCGCAAAGACCGGTTTCTCAAGCAAGACTTTTGCTAGGACTATCAAGAAGTGGTCTGAGTGGGGAGGGGAAAACTGAAAACTAGCTGTTATTGGCAGAGATGTTTGGAACTCTCTTTCTTATTGGTCTATGAACTACTACAGTGAACAAAAATATAAACGCAACATCCAACAAATTCAAAGATTTTACTGAGTTACAGTTCAAGGAAATCAGTCCATTCAAATAAATTCATTAGGGCCTAATCTATGGATTTCACATGACTGGTCAGGTTCGCAGCCATGGGTGGGCCTGGAAGGGCATAGGCCCACCTACTTGGGAGACTTGCCCACCCACTGGGGAGCAAGAATCAGAATGAGTTTTTCCCCACAAAAGGGTTTTTATCACAGACAGAAATACTCAGTTTCGTCAGCTGCCCGAGTAGATGGTCTCAAACGATCCTGCAGGTGAAGAAGGTCCTGGGCTGGCGTGGTTACACATGGTCTGCTGTTGTGAGACCAGTTGGACGTACTGCCAAATTCTCTAAAACGTTGGAAGCGGATTATGGTAGAGAAATGAACATTAAATTAGCTGGCAACAGCTCTGGTGGACATTCTTGCAGTCAGCATGTCAATTGCACGCTCCCTCAAAACTTGAGACATCTGTGGCATTGTGTTGTGTGACAAAACTGCACAGTTTAGAGTGGCTTTTTATAGTCCCCTGCTCAAAGTGCACCTGTGTAATGATCATGCTGTTTATCAGTTGGATGGATTATATTGGCAAATTCAAAATGCTCACTAACACGGATGTAAACACATTTTATGCACAAAATATGAGAGAAATAAGCTTTTTGTGCGTATGGAAAACAAATTGTATGCATTGTCCAGTATAAACTAATATATAGCATTTTTTACACAAGAAACAAAAAACAAATTATAAAGCACAACGGCAGAGTCATGTCTTAAGTTTAAAACTAACAATGACTCAATAATTCAAGATTTTTGGGAACTCTATAAAGTCCTAAAGTTATGGACGGAGTTAGCTGTCAGAAGTATTACAATATAAATGTACTTTCTGTCTGCATATTTCAAGACATGAGGGTGCAGTGAGATACCCTACGGATTGGATGATGGGTTGGACGATACTTTTATTGTCAATTGTCTTGAAAAAACGTATACTTAAAAATTCAAAATCAGCCAATGATCCATCTTTAACACAAGGGAACAGTCAAATGCTTTATTGTCTAAATATTACAAGTGTGTGGGCGACGGAGAGAAACAAAATGTTACTGTTTGAGGTCATGTGGTGGAGAGTTATGCGGCACTTGTAACGGCGTTCGTCTGTTGAAGGAGAGTCGGACCAAAATGCAGCGTGGTGGTTACTCATGTTCTTTAATGAAGAATATTTCGATACATGAAATAACTAAATAAATACAAAACAACAAACGGAACGTGAAAAACCTAATTACAGCCTATCTGGTGAATACTACACAGAGATAGGAACAATCACCCACGAAATACACAGTGAAACCCCGGCTACCTAAATATGGTTCCCAATCAGAGACAACGAGAATCACCTGACTCTGATTGAGAACCGCCTCAGGCAGCCAAACCTATGCTACACCCCTACTCAGCCGCAATCCCAATGCCTACAAAACCCCAATACGAAACACAACAAAATAAACCCATGTCACACCCTGGCCTGACCAAATATATAACGAAAACACAAAATACTATGACCAAGGCGTGACAGCACTGAAGTTGGGGTGTCAGCAGATGTGTCTGGGCAGGGAGGATGTTGTGGATATTTGTGAGCATCTATGTTGTCATTTGTTTCTGGTTGCTAGAACTGTATTAGTTTGCCTAATTTCAGTTTCTTTGAAAAAATAAGATAGTGTAGAGAACCATTGTACCATCTAAACCGCTGTGAAATGTATTTTGTTTTTCAGATTTTGTTTCTGTTGTTTCAGATGTTTGAAGCTGGTGTACAAAACTGACACAAAAAAAAACAAAACTTAAGAATGGGAAGCACAGAAATAGCGCACATAGAACATATCTACCGCTTCTTAGATTTGCTTTCAAGTGGAATGATGTATTTATAACTCACATTTCTATGTAAATTTGGTTGGGTCGCCCAAAAAGGTTACATATGGCCTATTTAAGAAAAGTGTGAGGGTGCCAATATATTTGGCTGCAACTGTAAATATCCTTCTACCACAGCATTAGCACCACATCAATCATGTAACTGACGCAGGATATGAGAGAGTGATACACAGTGATGTTACCACAGACAGACTGGGGAGGCAGAAGTTGCCATTTCATCTTAAAGCCCCTCATATGAGTCTCTGTTTTATCAATACACCGGGATCCATTTTCTCCTGGGCGGCAGTGGTGGCGACAGGATCTGCTGGCTGGTTATTTGAGCTGGGATGTTGACTTGTCAATGTCACATGTTTTTCTCTCTCTCTTTCTCTATGTCTCTCAGTTTAGATGCTAGAGGTTTGAAGTCACTGTCATATAATTTAATTTAGATTGAACAATGTCTATACTGAATACTGTCTGCTTTCTGGGAAATAGGTTTAGAGGTGAGTCATTAATGTCTCTCCCAGTTTATGGATTTGTACTGAATGTGAAGCCACCATCCACACAAATACTTACTAAAGAACCCTTACACCCTGATGAAAATATTTATCTCAAAGTTTTCAGAGCAGATCAAATTGACTTTACTGTCATTTGCGTTGTTTCGCTGGTAAACTATAGTGAAACTCTTCCTGGAAAGTCTCAGCAGAGGGCACTACTGAGTAGGATCAAATAAATCCTAGTCTAGCAGCTCAATGGGCTGTAACAGTGCATTTACTAAAACCCTTCACCTGAATTCAGATTGTACAAACAGGAGGAGTGATTGAATATTTTCTGCAAACATTTGGGATCCAATGGTGGTGGTGTGTCTGTGTGTGTGTGTGTGCACTGTGTGTGTTAGCGAGGAATGTTGTAAGGTGCAGCTGAACTGCAGATGGTGAGGATGAATATACCAGGGCTGGCATGCAGGGATCAGCCTCTTCCAGAGCCATACTCATTTCTGTGTTTTTTCCATAACACTCTTAAGTATTCTCCTGCTGCTGAGGAGATAGGCGAGGCACGGGCCAGGCTGATGGTAGTACTGTATTTCCTAGGTGTGTGTGTCCACGTGTGTGTGTGTGTTTGTGTGTGCGCGCCTGCCTGCCTGCATGCATTTGTGTCTGCGTGTGTGCTGTAGTAGATGAGACAATGCCTGTCAGGAATGTCTGGGCTAAGCCATGATGGACTGCGCTGAACTGGACTGTGCCATGTGGCCCTCAGACCAAGCAGTTTATTTTAGCCATTTATCTTTGATTGGTCCAATCAACCTTGATGATTTTTCAGAGAGCCCATTACCGGAGCCTGGCAGAGCTCTCTCTCGCTCTCTATGGGCAGCAGCTCCACTGTATTGACATCCAGGCTTGGGAAGAAGAGCCTCTCTCTACCCTCTTCCCAGCTACAGCATGTACATTATAGTCGGCCATGGTCAGGTGCAGTCAGGAGGATAGGATGGAGGGAATTCAACCAGCACTTACTGTAGATGAATCCTACTGAGTCTTTCCTTGGTCCGTCAATGTACAGTTGAAGTCGGAAGTTTACATACACTTAGGTTGGAGTCATTAAAACTAATTTTTCAACCACTCCACAAATGTCTTGTTAACAAACTATAGTTTTGGCAAGTCGGTTAGAACATCTACTTTGTGCATGACACAAGTAATTTTTCCAACAATTGTTTACAGACAGATTATTTCACTTATAATTCACAATATCACAATTTCATTGGGTCAGAAGTTTACATACACTAAGTTGACTGTGCCTTTCAACAGCTTGGAAAATTCCAGAAAATGATGTCATGGCTTTAGAAGCTTCTGAATGACATAATTTGAGTCAATTTGAGGTGTACCTGTAGATGTATTTCAAGGCCTACCTTCAAACTCAGTGCCTCTTTGCTTGACATCATGGGAAAATAAAAATAAATCAGCCAAGACCTCAGAAG
This sequence comes from Oncorhynchus keta, assembly GCF_023373465.1. Taxonomy (NCBI): domain Eukaryota; kingdom Metazoa; phylum Chordata; class Actinopteri; order Salmoniformes; family Salmonidae; genus Oncorhynchus; species Oncorhynchus keta. The sequence goes on along the minus strand of NC_068432.1, from coordinate 19,597,402 downwards.
AAAAATTGTAGACCTCCGGATTTCTGGTTCATTCTTGGGAGCAATTTCTAAATGCCTGAAGGTACCACGTTCATCTGTACAGAAAATAGTAAAGAAGACGCGTTCTGTCTCCTAGAGATGAATGCACTTTGGTGAAAAAAGTGCATATCAATCCCAGAACAACGGCAAAGGACCTTGTGAAGATGCTGGAGGAAACAGGTACAAAAGTATCTATATCCACAGTAAAACGTGTCCTATATCAACATAACCTGAAAGGCCGCTCAAGGAAGAAGCCACTGCTCCAAAACCGCCATAAAAAAGCCAGTCTACAGTTTGCAACTGCACATGGGAACAAAGATCGTACATTTTGGAGAAATGTCCTCTGGTCTGATGAAAGAAATATAGAACTGTTTAGCCATAATGACCATCATTATGTTTGGAGGAAAAGGGGGAGGCTTACAAGCCGAAGAACACCATCCCAACCGTGAAGCACGGGGTGGCAGCATCATATTGTGGGGGTGCTTTGCTGCAGGAGGGACTGGTGCACTTCACAAAATAGATGGCATCACGAGGAAGGAAAATGATGTGGATATATTCAAGCAACATCTCAAGACATCAGTAAGGAAGTTAAAGCTTGGTCGCAAATGGGTCTTCCAAATGGACAATGACCCCAAGCATACTTCCAAAGTTGTGGAAAAATGGCTTAAGGACAACAAAGTCAAGGTATTGGAGTGGCCATCACAAAGCCCTGACCTTAATCCTATAGAAATTTTGTGGGCAGAACTGAAAAAGCATGTGTGAGCAAGGAGGCCTGCAAACCTGACTCAGTTACACCAGCTCTGTCAGAAGGAATGGGCCAAAATTCACCCAACTTATTGTGGGAAGCTTGTGGAAGGCTACCTAAAATGTTTCACCCAAGTTAAACAATTTAAAGGCAACGCTACCAAATACTAATTGAGTGTATGTAAACTTCTGACCAACTGGGAATGTGATGAAAGAAATAAAAGCTGAAATAAATCATTCTCTCCACTATTATTCTGACATTTCACATTCTTAAAATTAACTGACCTTAGACAGGGAATTTTTACTAGGATTAAATGTTACGGACTGTGAAAAACTGAGTTTAAATGTATTTGGCTAAGGTGTATTGTAACCTTCCTCTGAGTGCATATAGTACCACAATGCCACGTGTGTTTGGCAGTACTTTACGTATTATACATATTGGCCCTTCATGGTGCACTCCATTTGGCACTCCATTGGTGGTACCACTGTGATGTTGGAGAGAATAGGAACTAATCAGAATGCCAACATTTTGAAATCTGCCATGCCCAGATGACCGTGCTTGCTATCTATGGTGCCTAAAATCTATAGTAGATCACTCTGCCAGCCATCTATGGTGCCCTGATGGCAGCTTTAGCATCACAGACTGCTTGCTCAATTCTCATGGTGTCATAATCAAAATGTGGTTCTGATGCCTCCAGAGAAAGAGTGCCCCATTGAACTTCCTGTCTTCAGCATTTGTGGGTGTCACCCTCTCAGACTCGCATAACAGGGTTCCTCTGAACCTCTATTTTTGGTGTTCTGATTTTCCCTCTGAAACAGGTAACAGGTTGCCTTAATCTGCCTGGAAGAAAGGTGAGAGTCTCATTCTAGAGGCCTGATGTGTCTCTGGGTGCATTTCAATAGTCTGAAGTGGTTTCTTCTCTGCGTTTCCTCTCCTTCATCTTGTCTAATTATGAAGAAAAAAAATCATTTCGACTGTCCAACTTATTTCCCATCAGAAGAAGAAGCCACTATAGTAAGTAGTTGGGGATTGGTCATCTCTTCATACATTTTATATTAACATTATGTTAGCCAATATTGTGCCATTTTTTTTTTATCACTGAACATTATTATTTCCCTGACCCCATTTATTGAGTAAACAAGGGATTGTTCTGGTCCAAACACAGTATATTATGGAGGTACCTTGAGGTGCACTATTGCACTTGCTCTTGATGTGGAGGGAGGCCTGGAGGGGCATGTCATAAATAATATAAATTCATCTCTTTTGGGTACATACACTATGAAAAACATTTCTCCTACCAGGATACCAAGGAGGACATGTGGGAATGGCGCTGCATGGAAAAATCTGATCTGGGCAGGAGAAACCATTAACGCTGGCTCTATGCTGCTGGCACTGTTCCACAGCATTGCTGTGACAAAGCAAGTAAGGATTTGTTGGGTGGGAAAAGGCGATGGGGGATGGGTGTGAGGACTCAAATCCAGCGGGGAGCTTTAGAGCAGTGCATTGTGGGTTGAAATACCTTAAACTACTTGGGGAACTCCCCAAGGACCAGAGAGTGTTCTGGTGAATCTGTGAAAATGCTGGCGTGTCTGAGCAAGAAGTAATGTAAGAGCTGTGCTGCTCATTTCTAACTTAAGACAAACTGAAATACTGTCAGGGCTACAGTAATCAAAGTAGGCTGACTGAGAAGGTGTGTGTGTGTGTGTGTGTTTTTGTCTTAGGGTCTTTAGTTCACTTCTCATGTGTTGTTTCACACATTTCAAGACAAAATGTTGTCTTTGCACGTACTTATTAATAATTAATGTTTATTATATTTTGCCCATACTGCACGCCATCTGCTAACCAGTGCATGCATAACCCAACCTACATTTCACATATGAACACTATCTATGCTGGCTGGGTCTGTTATTTCACCCTAAAGATCTGTAGATTTCCTACAGAAGTATATGCAGATACTGTATAGGACCCACACGAGTGACATCTTGTCACCTGTTTATCTTCCCAAACATCCACCCACAAAGGATAATTAAGTTACCACTACAAGTTGACCTAAGGTCACTATTGTGTTTTCCCCTTGAAATGGTTGAGGTTTGGTTTGGGGGTAAACTGATCCTAGATCGGTCTCTACGGACAACCACTATATGAAAAATATGATTCATTCTGAAAAGCTTTGCACTTTAAGGCAGAGGGACAAGAGCATTAAGTTTAAGGTTGTAGTTATTATCTGACATGTCAAAACGTAAGACGTTTCACAAGTCAAAGGATCACTAGACGGACCAAGTTCAGCGCTGATCCAAATCACATAGATACTAGAGCTAGAAGAAAAACAGAAAAACTCACAAAGCAGAAGAGAAAAAAAAGGCTTTACTGAGGGATTAGACTTGGTCACTCAGTCTGGGTCCAGTTTATTTGTGTAAGGCACTCTGGAGCATTTGTAGGGCAGTCAGGCCGCTAATTTTAGAGGGAACATTGATCGGAGGAAGCTGAGTGTTCCAGGATCTGATCTCCATGCACGTCCCTGCTAGATGATCAGGGTCAGATGGAGGGACGGACAGACAGACTGACTGACAGAAAGATATACACAAACACATGCACACTTAATCACTGAGCAGTAAGCTAAGCATCTCCACCCAGTGACATTGTCTGTCGAAAGCTGAAGACAAAATGTGCCAACTGTTGAATGTGTGGACAAGTGTTGAAGAGTGATGGATTTGTGAACAGATAGGTATTGACATTTCTGCAAATCTCACATGTTATCAGTTCCCCCTCTTGTTGAGCCTTCCTGATATACATAGATGGGATAGGAGAGCCTGTAATCTCACTGACAAACACAAATGACTGATCACCTCTTCTGTCATTCTCCTGGATGGTAAGACTGTGTCAATTTAGAAATTACTAGATCAGTATCACTTTCTCAATGCTGTTTACAGTCCATCCAAATCATTCCAATGCATAGAGCGCACTTCAATTGAAATCTAAAGTGGTGATTCAAACATTTAAAAGCCTACGATATATTTCGATAGATGTTGAGCTTTACAATATCAATATTATCAAATAACCAACTTCTACTGCAAAACAGTGAAATACACTTTCCACTGAAAGTGTAGAAAGTCTGAAAAGTTTGGCTTTCACTGTTTGGCAGTAGAAGTTCTGGATGCCTCGGTTCTTGACTTGTCAGAGGCTTGAGTTGAGAATAATCTCAGACACAGCAAGTGGAGTGGTTCTGAGGGATCCCATTTTGGATTGACAGGCGTACCTGGGATGGAGATTGCTTTTGGAGAGCCTGAGACTCAGGCTAAAGCTAGCTTTCATCTTCCCTTCACTTTGTTGTTTTCCCTGTCTTGAATGACAATGACATAGTGCAACAAAACCAGAAGCACTATGTTAAGAGGAGTGGTGTATCTTCTCATAGGGGTACTATAGCTTGCCATTGAGTGATAAATTGGGTTGTTTCACTTCTGGTGAACACTTCATATTTCTTATTCAAATCACTACATCATTTTCCCTTAATGACTTCTGCATAACTATTGAGCTTTTGGGTATCTACTACTTAAAACGTACACATACCTACATGCTCACCATTGAATTACTATGTAATGCATACACATTACTGCTGTATGCCTAAACAATCCCTATTGAATTACTGGGGGAGAATACTGGGACGAAAGTAACACTTTTAGTTTTTGTTCATAATCAGAGATCGATAGAGCTAGAAACACCATATTTTATGACAAACAACTTACCATTAGCAACTGTAATTTCATTTCTAGGGTAAATGAGTTTAAATGAAATAGACTGAGAACAGAACTACCGCAACGTTACTTTTGTACCTGCCGGCGGGTGTGAGTAACACAGCCTTGGGACGAAAGTAACAGCTGGCAAGAAGTGCACAATATCTGTCTTATCTCAATGTTATTGTTTTGTAATGCTCGTTACTTTGAACAAATGTACTATCAGACATAATATCATGTTTGTGTCGATTTGAATAATAAACGCTAGGTTAAAAATGTATGAAAACGAATCATGTGTCAACAATGCAGTCTTGCGCAACCACAATATTTTGTCCTACAATATTAATTGGACTAAAATGTATCCCATAATAGTTATTTATACCATCATCATTATACCATCATCATCACCAACCGCACCAGCATATGGTCTCACAAGGCGTCTGAGGATCTCATCTCGGTACCTAATGGCAGTCAGGCTACCTCTGGCGAGCACATGGAGGGCTGTGCGGCCCCCCAAAGAAATGCCACCACACACCATGACTGACCCACCGCCAAACCGGTCATGCTGGAGGATGTTGCAGGCAGCAGAACGTTCTCCACGGCGTCTCCAGACTGTCACGTCTGTCACATGTGCTCAGTGTGAACCTGCTTTCATCCGTGAAGCGCACAGGGCGCCAGTGGCGAATTTCCCAATCTTGGTGTTCTCTGGCCAATGCCAAACGTCCTGCACGGTGTTGGGCTGTAAGCACAACTCGCACCTGTGGACGTCGGGCCCTCATACCACCCTCATGGAGTCTGTTTCTGACCGTTTGAGCAGACACATGCACATTTGTGGCCTGCTGGAGGTCATTTTACAGGGCTCTGGCAGTACTCCTCCTGCTCCTCCTTGCACAAAGGCGGAGGTAGCGGTCCTGCTGCTGGGTTGTTGCCCTCCTACGGCCTCCTCCACATCTCCTGATGTACTGGCCTGTATCCTGGTAGCGCCTCCATGCTCTGGACACTACGCTGACAGACACAGCCAACCTTCTTGCCACAGCTCGCATTGATGTGCCATCCTGAATGAGCTGCACTACCTGAGCCACTTGTGTGGGTTGTAGACTCCGTCTCATGCTACCACTAGAGTGAAAGCACCGCCAGCATTCAAAAGTGACCGAAACATCAGCCAGGAACCATAGGAACTGAGAAGTGGTCTGTGGTCACCACCTGCAGAACCACTCCTTTATTGGGGGTGTCTTGCTAATTGCCTATAATTTCCACCTGTTGTTCCATTTGCACAACAGCATGTGAAATGTATTGTCAATCAGTGTTGCTTCCTAAGTGGACAGTTTGATTTCACAGAAGTGTGATTGACTTGGAGTTACATTGTGTTGTTTAAGTGTTCCCTTTATTTTTTTAGCAGTGTATTTCACATCACTAAACTGTCGATAAAAGCTTCTGTGTGATGCTCATTCATCAAGTCAATTGATTAAGGCACAATTCTAATGATATAATAAATCATATTCAAACATTCAGTCACTTGTTGATATTTTGGGGTAAATTAGGGGGAAAGGGGATACCATCCGTGGTGACCCGTCATTCAGAGAAGGTGGGGCAGAGCGCCACCTGTTTTGAGCCCCTGTCACGTTCTGACCTTCATTTCCTTTGTTTTGTCTTTATTTAGCATGGTCAGGGCGTGAGTTGGGGTGGGCAGTCTATGTGTGTTTTTCTATGTTGGGGTTTTGAGTTCAGCCTAGTATGGTTCTCAATCAGAGGCAGGTGTCGTTAGTTGTCTCTGATTGAGAATCATACTTAGGTAGCCTGGGTTTCACTGTTGAGTTGTGGGTGTTTGTTTCCGTGTGAGTGTTTGTTGCCACACGGTACTGTTTCGTTTTTTGTTTGTTTCACGTTTATTGTTTTGTAGTGTTCAGTTTATGTCTTTAAATAAACGTTATGGACACTTACCACGCTGAGCAGTGTTCCTCCGATCCTTCTCGCTTCTCCTCTTCAGAAGAGGAGGAGGAATGCCATTACAGCCCCACCTGTGTCTTGAAATGTGTAAAAATTGGGCCTGTTTTGAAAGTAATTCTGGCATGAATTCGTGTCATCAGTTTAGAAAACAGTGTTAAAAAATTATTGAGTAAATAAAGCAGCACACAAATTTGGTATTTTTCTTTAAGGCAGCTCCAAAATGCAGCTGTTTCAGCCTAGTTTAGCGCTCTCTGTGGAGGAGTCGGCGTTGTTAATCTTAATCTGGTTGCTACATGATTGGCTCAGGGTTCTGTCACTCATTAGGACACTGCGTCATTGCAGAATCTACAGGGATAGCTAGGCTGTTCAATCCCCCTTGGGTGATGCCATAGATTTACAGTAGAAGTGCCCGTCCAAGAAAGCTCAAGGTAATTGGCCACAGATAAAATTACAACAAATCATGTACAGTTGAAGTCGGAAGTTTACATACACCTTAGCCAAATACATTTAAACTTCGTTTTTCACCATTTCTGACATTTAATCCTAATAAAAATTCCCTGTCTTAGGTCAGTTAGGATCACCACGTTATTTTAAGAATGTGAAATGTTAGAATAACAGTAGAGAGAATTATTTATTTCAGCTTTTATTTCTTTCATCACATTCCCAGTGGGTCAGAAGTTTACATACACTCAATTAGTATTTGGTAGCGTTGCCTTTAAATCAAATCAAATCAAATCAAATTTATTTATATAGCCCTTCGTACATCAGCTGATATCTCAAAGTGCTGTACAGAAACCCAGCCTAAAACCCCAAACAGCAAACAATGCAGGTGTAAAAGCACAGTGGCTAGGAAAAACTCCCTAGAAATTGTTTAACTTGGGTCAAACGTTTCGGGCAGCCTTCCACAAGATTCCCACAATAAGTTGGGTGAATTTTGGCCCATTCCTCCTGACAGAGCTGGTGTAACTGAGTCAGGTTTGTAGACCTCCTTGCTCACCCTAGTTTTTTCAGTTCCGCCCACAAAATTTCTATAGGATTGAGGTCAGGGCTTTGTGAAGGCCACTCCAATACCTTGACTTTGTTGTCCTTAAGCCATTGTACCATGTTTTGTGCTGCTACCATGTTGTGTTGTCATGTGTTGCTGCCTTGCTATGTTGTTGTTTTAGGTCTCGCTTTATGTAGTGTTGTCTCTCTTGTCGTGATGTTTGTCCTATATTTATATATATATTTTTTTTTTTAAATCCCAGCCCCCGTCCCCGCAGGATGTCTTTTGCCTTTGGTAGGCCGTCATTGTAAATACGATTAACTGACTTGCCTAGTTACATAAAAGGTTAAATAAATACAATTAAAATAAAACATCAAATTGTGTGGCAATTGTGAGACAGCACTGGGGGGTCATGATGAGTCGAGCAACTCCTTGAACCCATGTGTTTTCAGGTGTATTTTTGAGACCATGCATGAAGGAGATTACAGAAACAAAGGCCTTATGACAACCAACCTCTCCCTGGCGTGATCCAAAACGTTAATCATTTAGACAGGTTACTTTGGTTTCCTTGGGCACAGGGACTATGGTGGTCTGTTTAAAACATGTACTGTAGATATTACAGACTCAGCCAGGGAGAGGTTGTAAATATCAGTGAAGACATTTGCCAGTTGGTCCACGCATGCTTTGAGTACACGTCCTGGTAATCCGTCTGGCCCCGCGGCTTTGTGAATGTTGACCTGTTTAAAGGTCTTGCTCACATCGGCTACGGAAAGCGTGATAACACAGTTGTCCAGAACAGCTGGTGCTCTCATGCATGCTTCAGTGTTGCTTGCCTCAAAGATCACCATCAGCGGGGCATATGGCTTTTCCATTAAACTCAACGATCCCAAATTTTGGCAACTGCTCAAGTTCTTTTCTTTGGTCATGCCAGAGGTGGATGTTTTGGACAACATCATGCAGAAACTAACCATTGGTGCAACAGGAATCGCCAGAACAATCGATAACTTCAAGGTTATCTCTCTCTCTCTCTCTCTCTCTCTCTCTCTCTCTCTCTCTCTCTCTCTCTCTCTCTCTCTCTCTCTCTGTGTGTGTGGTGATTTAAAGAAGAGTTAAGGCCTAATCTGAGCTAAAATCTATCTGAATTTCAGTTGCTGTCTGTAACATCGACGCAGGGAATCATGAAGCAGGTGCAGTTAGTCAGTTTAATATAAACGAACATAGAACGATACAAAACAAGAGAAATGTCTGACAAGGAAACATAACCAATACTGCTTGATAACTGTTAACAAAGAGTGCTATATAAAGGGTAAGTTATCAGGAAGTAATGAAGTCCAGCTGTGACTGATGATAAGGCGTAAAGATGGGTTACCAGGACGAGCACCGGAGTAGACGTGACACGTAGCTCATTTGTTTGCACTTGCTTAAACTTAGAGCTGAGTATTAATTATATTAGAACAGACATTATGAATTTACTGAACATAAATGTAATAATGTTTGTGTATGGTTCAAAACTCAAAACTCATGTCGGCATTCATTATTATTGAAGGAGAATGCGGTTCTTATCGAGTTACACAAATCCACAAGAAGTCAGTGGAAACCATATTTATTTAACCCCATAGAGTGGATGTCCACGCCAACGCGGAAATCTAATTAGCATAATACAAACATCTACATAAAAATCTGTCAGTTTAAGCTAGAGATATCTCAATCGATGTGCAGGCTGTGTATCAATCAACCACGTTGTTGTCCTTCCAGCCTGGAGATTTCACTCACACATCACCTGTTTCCACGATGGTGTTGTTATCATAACCTTTCTTTTTCTTTCTAAGGTTAGGCCTACGTTAGCCATTTTCACGTGAGCTAGGCTATCCAGGCAGAGTGTCAGTTGGGTATAGTAGGGCAGTCACCATACCATAAGCTCAAAACTATTTTTCTTTACTAAAATCTACTCAAATTATTCCAATCCAGATTAAAATCAAATGGCTGTTTAGGGTATTGGTTAGCTGGCTTTAGGACCATGGGAGCATTGCTCGGTGAGAGTAGCTGTCAGCCTGCAGCCTTTTCTCTCACTTGTAGAAAGCAGAGACAGTGCCAGTTTGCTTTGCAGGTCAGCTGTTTAGGCAGCGCACCGATTGCTTTGAATTTGATGTCGGCATATGAACTCGGCCCTGTAAACCTTTTTGTAATCTGATAGCCAGTGGTTATGTTAATTGAGCATTAGAAACCGAAAGCTATATAGGTTTAGATAGATGTAGGCCCAATTTATCATTTATTTCATTCACCGAGTAGGGTTGTGCAATTTTGGTTTAATGTATTGGCAATGGTGTAGTGGAGGGTAAACACAAGTAAATGCTGTTTACCGACTTACATTTTTTCCCCCCAACATTTTTCACACGTTTTGCAAAACAATGCATTGAAAGTATAGGGAGTGTTACTTTTTTTTTTTACCGTGACCAGTGATCACGGTTTACCACTAGTTCACTGTCTATTGGTATGAAAATAAACACATATAACTGAACAGCTTGCTATTTAGAGCATTTACCCAAAATACATATCCAGTATTTGGCTTCAAAGACAATAACAATTGTAGGCTATAACAAATGTGCATTGTCATGCAGTGACAGAATGATAATTACGATCATGCAAATCATTAATGATTACTTAGTTGTGATAACTTTTTTTTAAACTTCTTGCTGCAGGCCTACATCATCATTCATCATCCTCTGCCTGCATCCCTAATCCCTATTTGTAGCCTACCTTCCTCTGGTATAATGCATTTCCACCTCTTGGTCTTGCTTCCTGAATTAAAATGACATTCTAACAGATCAATCTTGCTGGCAGAAGGTCATTAAATATTTAGCTGTAGTGTGAATGTAGGGCTGTTGTTTTATATAATGAGCACCCATATAGTGCAACTGCTACATAGGGAACACATTAATATCAGACTGAGACAAGATGGCCCAGGGAAAAAATGAGTCTCCTCGTTGGCTACTATGTTGCAATATCAATATTCTCGCAGCTGCCTTGTTAATACAAAATTATTCAATAGTCTCATAGCCACCTTTTGTATACAATGCTTCAATACACAATGTTAGTACCTGAAATACATACGTTTGACAAGGTGACATGTTAAGGGGCTTTAGCTCCATTTAAAAAGGCATGTGCAGATTTTCCTTTTGTATTTCATGATTTTCGTGATAACATAGTTTGTCATGCTTCCTTGTCCTTGTTCATGCATCCTTGTCCTTGTCGTGACTATGTAGAGACTTGTATGGGGTTGTGTAGTTAATGTGCAGTTTATCCACAACTCAAGATACATAAGTAGAGTTTTGCAGTGTTGATTCAGTAGGAAAACAGTAGTGTTTCCAGTACACTGTTAAAATAGAAAGACTCAAAACACCATGTTTGTGTACTAAAACCATGAAAAGTAGTGTACCTAAACTGATATCTGTTTTTTTAATGTTGTTTGATTGTAAACACAATGTAAGTGTTACACTACACTGAATATATTTAAAAACAAAATGTAAGTGTTATACTACACTGACTATATTTCAAAACACAATGCAAGTGTTATACTACACTGAATATATTTCAAAACACAATGTAAGTCTTATACTACACTGAATATATTTCCAAACACAATGTAAGTGTTATACTACACTGACTATATTTCAAAACACAATGTAAGTGTTATACTACACTGAATATATTTCAAAACACAATGTAAGTGTTATACTACACTGAATATATTTCAAAACACAATGTAAGTGTTATACTACACTGAATATATTTCAAAACGAAATGTAAGTGTTATACTACACTGACTATATTTCAAAACACAATGAAAGTACTCTGAAACACCCAAAGTCGTCCTTAAATCTGAATAATTGTGTTTTTAAAACAATGCATGTAAAAATAAGCATCAAAACACAAAAGATTGTTTTGTCAGACTGTGTCTCTCATAGCATAAATAGTGATTGATGATGATTTTCAGTCAATATGTTAATTAACATTTTAAAGAAGACTCTGGGAATGGAATACTTTTCCTAGGGTAGACTTTGTCACTATGTTAATAAACATATTGACTAAAAATCATCATCAGTCAATATTTGTACTATGAGAGACACAGTCTGCCAAAACAATTTTTTTGTGTTTTGACGCTCGAGCCAACTTTACCATAACTTTCAGCCTATGTTAGAGAGGGTGCACTGGGAGGGCGTACGATTGACTCTTGTGGCTTCCCGTTGGCCATGGTAGCCTTGGTTTGTGGAGATCATTCACCTTTTATGTGCGGCCCCCATTGAGCTTATGGAGTCATTGGACCTGAAGTGGATTTCTTACCAAACCTCCCTGCTCAGGACTTTGGCCTTGGCTAAACATGTTGGGGAACTATATGCGTTATCTGTACACCCTTTCTGTACTCAGTTCGCCCTGGGCGACTGTAAGGTGACTTGGCGTGCAAATGTGGCCTTCACCCCGAAAGTCATGTCTATGTCCTACAGGTCCTTAGCTTTGAGCTATTTCCCTTTTCACCTCATTTTGCTTCTGAAGAGCAACAAAGGTTACATGCCCTGTTTCCTGTGCGAGCTCCACCGGGGGTCTGGCAGCATATTGGGTGTTGTTTAAAGTGGTGACTATGGAAGATATTTGTGCTGCGGTGAGTTGGGCATCACCACACACTTTTGTGAGGTTTTATCGCTTGGATATCAATCAATCAAGTGTAATTATAAATCCCTTTTTACATCAAAAAGTGTGCTTACAGCTGGGACAGGGGAAAGACACTAGGCTCGGTGCCGTGTGGCAAACAACCAATTGTTTTAGATGAATGCCGCGAAGCCATTACAACACACTAAATAAACAGCACATTAAATGTACATTAAATAATGTGACAAACGGTGCCCACAAACTGTTAGGGCTAACATAAAGCTGACTGTCCTGACTGTGGAGCTTTCCTTTCAGCACCATGGAGTCTAATCAAATTCTATTTGTCACATACACATGGTTAGCAGATGTTAACGCGAGTGTAGCGAAATGCTTGTGCTTCTAGTTCTGACAATGCAGTAATAACCAACGAGTAATCTAACCTAACAATTCCATAACTACTACCTTATACACACAAGTGTAAAGGGATAGAAAATATGTACATAAAGATATATGAATGAATGATGGTACAGAACGGCATAGGCAAGATGCAGTGGATGGTGTCAAGTACAGTATATACATATGAGATGAGTAATGTAGGGTATGTAAACATAAAAGTGGCATAGTTTAAAGTGGCTAGTGATACATGTATTACATAAAGATGGCAAGATGCAGTAGATGATAGAGTACAGTATATACATATACATATGAGATGAGATGAGTAATGTAGGGTATGTAAACATTATATTAAAAACTTCTTGCGACTAGCAATCCCGTATCCGGGAGCGTAATCATAGCCTCAAGCGCATTACCATAACGCAACTTTTCCTATTCATGAAAATCGCAAATTAAATGAAATAAATATATTCAAACACAAGCTTAGCCTTTTGTTAACAACACTGTCATCTCAGATTTTCAAAATATGCGTTACAGCCAACGCTAGACAAGCATTTGTGTAAGTTTATCATGGCATAATGCTATGCTAGGCTCTGCTGGCAGCAGGCAACATTTTCATGAAAATAAGAAAAGCAACCAAATTAAATCATTTACCTTTGAAGGACTTCAGATGCTTTCACTCAGGAGACTCCCAGTTAGATAGCAAATGTTCCTTTTTTTCAAAAATAATATTTTTGTAGGCGAAAAAGCTTCGGTTTGTTCATCCTGCTTGGCTGAGAAATCGACCGAAAAATACTTAAACTATAATGCCAAACTTTTTTCAACATTTGCTCCATAATATCGACAGAAACACGCCAAACGTTGTTTAGGATCCATCCTCAAGGTGTTTTTAACATATGTATTTGATAATATATCCGTCGAGGCAATTGGTTTCTCATAAGAAGCGATTGGAAAAATGGCTACCAGTATTTTACGCAAGATTTTCTCCGGGAGACACCATGTGACCACTCGCTATATATGGTCCCTTACAGCCATTCTCCAATGGAAGTGCCTAAAAAGACGTCAGAATGCTGTAGACACGTTGGGGAATGCGTGGAAAACGTAAGCTCATTCGTAGCTCATTCACAGCCATATAAGGAGTCATTGGCATGAGGCGGTTTCAAAAAATGCACTTCTTGATTGGATTTTTATCTGGGTTTCGCCTGTAACATCAGTTCTGTGGCACTCACAGACAATATCTTGCAGTTTTGGAAACATCAGAGTGTTTGCTTTCCAAAGCTGTCAATTATATGCATAGTCGATCATCGTTTCTTGACAAAATATCTTGTTTAAAACGGGAACGTTTCTCATCCAAAAATTAAAATAGCGCCCCCTATATCCAAGAGGTATATTAAGTGGCATTGTTAAACAATGTGATACATTTTTTACATCTAGTGATACATTTTTTTACATCAATTTCCATTATTGAAGTGAGCTGGAGTTGAGTCAGTATGTTGGCAGCAGCCACTCAATGTTAGTGGTGGCTGTTTAACAATCTGATGGCCTTGAGATAGAAGCTGTTTTTCAGTCTCTCGGTCCCTGCTTTGATGCACCTGTACTGACCTCACCTTCTGGATGATAGCGGGGTGAACAGGCAGTGGCTCGGGTGGTTGTTGTCCTTGATGATCTTTATGGCCTTCCTACATCGGGTGGTGTAGGTGTCCTGGAGGGCAGATAGTTTGCCCCCGGTGATGCGTTGTGCAAACCTCACTACCCTCTGGAGAGCCTTACGGTTGTGGGCGGAGCAGTTGCCGTACCAGGCGGTGATACAGCCCGACAGGATGCTCTCGATTGTGCATCTACAGAAGTTTGTGAGTGCTTTTGGTGACAAGCCAAATTTCTTCAGCCTCCTGAGGTTGAAGAGGCACTGCTGCGCCTTCTTCACAACGCTCTCTGTGTGGGTGGACCAATTCAGTTTGTCCGTGATGTGTACGTCGAGGAACTTAAAACTTCCTACCCTCTCCACTACTGTCCTGTCGATGTGGATAGGGGGGTGCTCCCTCTGCTGTTTCCTGAAGTCCACAATCATCTCCTTTGTTTTGTTGACGATGAGTGTGAGGTTTTTTTCCTGACACCACACTCCGAGGGCCCTCACCTCCTCCCTGTATGCCATCTCATCGTTGTTGGTAATCAAGCCTACCACTGTAGTGTCGCCCGCAAACTTGATGATTGAGTTGGAAGTTTGCATGGCCATGCAGTCGTGGGTGAACAGGGAGTACATGAGAGGGCTCAGAAGGCACCGTTGTGGGGCCCTAGTGTTGAGGATCAGCGGGATGGAGATGTTGTTACCTATCCTCACCACCTGGGGGGCGGCCTGTCAGGAAGTCCAGTACCCACTTGCACAGGGCGGGGTCGAGACCCAGGGTCTCGAGCTTGATGACGAGTTTGGAGGGTACTATGGTGTTAAATGCTGTAGTTGATGAACAGGATTCTCACATAGCTATTCCTCTTGTCCAGATGGGTTAGGGCAGTGTGCAGTGTGGTTGTGATTGCGGCGTCTGTGGACCTATTGGGGCGGTGTCAGGTAGGGTGGAGGTGATATGGTCCTTGACTTGTCTCTCAAAGCACTTCATGAAGACGGAAGTGAGTGCTACGGGGCGGTAGTCATTTAGCTCAGTTACCTTAGCTTTCTTGGGAACAGGAACCATGGTGGCCCTCTTGAAGCATGTGGGATAAGGACAGCAGACTGGGATAAGGATTGATTGAATATGTCCGTAAACACAGCAGCCAGCTGGTCTGCACATGCTCTGAGGACGCGGCTGGGAATGCCGTCTGGGCCTGCAGCCTTGCGAGGGTTAACAGGTTTAATGTTTTACTCACGTCGGTTGCAGTGAAGGAGAGTCTGCAGGTTTTGGTGGCGGGCCGTGTCAATGGCACTGTATTGTCCTCAAAGCGAGCAAAGAAGTTATTTAGTCTGTCTGGGAGCAAGACATCCTGGTCCCCGACAGGGCTGGTTTTTTCTTTTTATAATCCTGGATTGACTGTAGACCCTGCCATATACCTCTTGTGTCTGAGCCGTTTAATTGCAACTCTACTTTGTCTCTATACTGACGCTTAGCTTGTTTGATTTCCTTGCGGAGGGAATAGCTACACTGTTTGTATTCGGTCATGTTTCCGGTCACCTTGACCTGGTTAAAAGCACTGGTTTGCACTTTCAGTTTCGTCCGAATGCTGCCATCAATGCACGGTTTCTGGTTTGCGAATGTTTTAATAATTGCTGTGGGTACGACATCACCGATGCACTTTCTAATGAACTCGCTCACCGAATCAGCGTATTGGAAGCAACAAAATGGAGTCGTGGTCAGCTTTTCCAAAAGGAGGGCGGGGGAGGGCCTTATATGCCTCGCGGAAGTTAGAATAACAATGATCCAGGGTTTTACCAGCCCTGTTGCGCAATCGATATGCTGATAGAATTTAGGGAGTCTTGTTTTCAGATTAGCCTTGTTAAAATCATCAGCTACAATGAATGCAGCCTCAGGATATGTGGTTTCCAGTTTACAAAGAGTCAAATAAAGTTAGTTCAGGGCCATCAACGTGTCTGCTTGGGGGGGTATATATACGGCTGTGATTATAATCGAAGAGAATTCCCTTGGTAGATAATGCGGTCGACATTTGATTGTGAGGAATTCTAAGCCAGGTGAACAGAAGGACTTGAGTTCCTGTATGTTGTTATGATCATACCACGTCTCGTCACAAGGCATACCCCCTCCCGCCCCTCTTCTTACCAGAAAGATGCTTGTTTCTGTCGGCGCGATGCGTGAAGAAACCAGCTGGCTGCACCGACTCCGATAGCGTCTCTCGAGTGAGGCATGTTTCCGTGAAGCAAGAACGTTACAGTCTCTGATGTCTCTCTGGAAGGAAACCCTTGCTCTGATTTCATCAACCTTGTTGTCAAGAGACTGGGCATTGGCGCGTAGTATGGTAGGGAGTGGTGCACGATGTGCCCGTCTCCGGATCCTGACCAGAAGGCCGCTTCGTTTTGCCCCTTTTACGGCGACGTTGTTTAGGTTCGCCGAATGGGATCCGATCCATTGTCCTGGGTGGAAGGCGAAACACAGGATCCGCTTCGGGTAAGTCATATTCCTGGTCGTAATGATGTTGAGTTGACGTTGCTCTTATATTCAGTAGTTCCTCCCGACTGTATGTAATGAAACCTAAGATTACCTGGGGTACCAATGTAAGTAATAACACGTAAAAAACAAAATACTGCATATATTCAGTAGTTCCTCCCGACTGTATGTAATGAAACCTAAGATTACCTGGGGTACCAATGTAAGAAATAACACATAAAAAACAAAATACTGCATAGTTTCCTAGGAACGCGAAGCGAGGCGGCCATCTCTGTTGGCGCCGGAGTGAATCCTTCCCACAGCTTCACCTACTGTACACTTTTGGCCTTACTGGTAATGATGTCGGAGGAGATGGCTGCTGTTTTACATGCTCCTAAACAATTGTGCTATTTTGTGTGTTTTTGTAACTTATTTTGTACATAATGTTTCTGCCACCGACCAAAAAGAGCTTCTGGATATCAGAACAGCGATTACTCACCTCGAACTGGACGAAGAGTTTTTCTTTAACAAGTCAGATGCGAAAGATTTACTGCTGACACCGGACAAGGCCCAAATCCCGTCATTTACATGAAGAAAAGACGCCGATACCGAGGACACAGGTCCGGGTGCCTTGTGAGAATTCGTCAGTGAGTGGGTAACCCGCCTCTACCATCTGTCCTATTGGCCAATGTGCAATCATTGGAGAATAAACTGGATAAGCTTGGTTCAAGACTATCCTACCAATGGGACATTAAAAACTGCAAGTCGTGGCTGAACGAATAGTGGTTGAATGACGACACGGATAATTTACCGTTTTCGTGGATTTCCGTGCATCGGTAATACAAGCTGTGGCATTCTGTGTCTATTTGTCAATAACAGCTGCTGCGTAAAATCAAATATTAAGGAAGTCTTAAGGTTTTGCTCACCTGAGGTAGAGTATCATGATAAGCTGTAGACCACATGACTTACCAAGAGAGTTTTCATCTATATTTTTCATAGCTGTCTATTTACCACCACAAACCAATGATGGCACTAAGTCTGCACTCAACAAGCTATATAAGGCCATAAGCAAACAAGAAAATGCTCATCCAGAGGCGTGTTCCTAGTGGCTGGTGACTTTAATGCAGGGAAACTTAAATCCGTTTCACCTGATTTCTACCAGCATGTTACATGTGCAACCAGAGGGGAAAAAAACTCTAGACCACCTTTACTCCACACACAGAGACGCGTACCAAGCTCTTCCTCGCCCCACAATTTGACAAATCTGACCATAATTCTATCCTCCTGATTCCTGCTTACAAGCAAAATCTAAAGTAGGAAGTACCAGTGACTTGCTCAATACGAAAGTGGTCAGATGATGCAGATGCTAAGCTACAGAAATGTTTTGCTAGCAAAGACTGGAATATGTTCCTGGATTCATCAGATGACATTGAGGAGTATACCACATCGGTCACCGGTTTCATGGATTACAGGCAACAATCCTTACTGAGCTGAAGGATAGAGCTACCACTTTCAGCTACCAGCGTCAATACAGGACTAAGATTGAATCCTACTACACCGGCAGGGCTTGCAAACTATTACGGACCACAAAGGGAAGCCCAGCTGCGAGCTGCCCAGTGACAAGAGCCTACTAGATGAACTAAATAACTTCTCTGCGCTTTAAGGCAAGCAACACTGAAGCATGCATGAGAGCACCAGCTGTTCCGGGCGACTGTGTGATCATGCTCTTCATAGCCGATGTGAGTTATTCCTTTTAAATAGGTCAACATTCACAAGTCTGCAGGGCCAGACTGATTACAAGGACGTGTACTCCAAGCACTGAAATGTTCAACCTGTCCCTGACCGAATCTGTAATACCTGTAATACATGTTTCAAGCAGACCACCATATGTGCCAAAGAACAAAGGTAACCTGTCTAAATGACTTCCGACCCATAGCACTCACGTCTGTAACTATGAAGTGCTTTGAAAGGCTGGTCATGGCTCACATCAACACCATCATCCCAGAAGCCCAAGACCCACTCCAATTTGCATACCGCCCCAACAGATCCACAGATGACACAATCTCTATTGCACTCCACACTGTCCTTTCCCACCTGGACACCTATGTGAGAATTCTATTCATTGACTACAGCTCAGCGTTCAACACAATAGTGCCCTCAAAGCTCATCACTAAGCTAAGGAACCTGGGATTAAACACCTTCCTCTGCAACTGGATCCTGGACTTCCTGACGAGCCGCCCCCAGGTGGTAAGGGTAGGCAACAACACATCTGCCACGCTGAACCTCAACACGGGGCCCCTCAGGGGTGCATGCTAAGTCCCCTCCTATACTCCCTGTTCACCCATGACTGCGTGGTAAAGCACTACTCCAACACCATCATTAAGTTTGCCGATGATACAACGCTGGTAGGCCTGATCACCGACAATGATGAGACAACCTACAGGGAGGAGGTCAGAGACCTGGCCATGTGTTGCCAGGACAACAAAATCTCCCTCAACGTGATCAAGACTAAGGAGAAGATCGTGGACCACAGGAAAAGGAGGGGCCGAGCACTACCCAATCTCATTGACGGGGCTGTATGTTGAGAGCTTCAAGTTCCTTGGTGTCCACATTACCAACAAACTATCATGGTCTAAACACACCAAGACAGATGTGAAGAGGGCATGACAACGCCTATTCCCTGTCAGGAGACTGAAAAGATTTGGCATGTGTCCTCAGATCCTCAAAGTTCTACAGCTGCACCATCGAGAGCATCCTGACAGTTTGCATCACCTCCTGGTATGGCAACTGCTCGGCCTCCAACTGCAAGGTTCTACAGGGGGTTGTGCGTACGGCCCAGTACATCACTGGGGACAAGCTTCCTGCCATCCAGGACCTCTATACCAGGCGGTGTCAGAGGAAGGCCCTAAAAATGTCCAAAGACTCCAGCCATCATATTCATAGACTGTTTTCTTTGCTACAGCACGGCAAGTGGTCAAGGTCCAAATGGCTTCTTAAGGTCTGTTTGTCACGACTTCTACCGAAGTCGTTGCCTCTCCTTGTTCGGGCGGTGCTCGGCGTTCGACGTCACCGGTCTTCTAGCCATCATTGATCCTTTTTTCATTTTCCATTGGTTTTGTCTTGTCTTCCCACACACCTGTTTTCAATCCCATTCATTACCTGTTGTGTATTTAACCCTCTGTTTCCCCTCATGTCTTTGTCAGAGATTGTTTATTGTCAGTGTAGTGTTGTTTGTTGTATAGGTGCGCGTTGGGTCTTCGTACCCATATTTTGTTTATGTTCTTTTCCTGTTTAGTGTTGTGGAGCATGTTACTAGGACATTATTAAAAGACTCCATTTTACACTCCGTTTGACTCTCCTGCACCTGACTTCCCTGCCACCTATACACATATGCCTGACAGAATCTCTGACCAATATATATGAAGTCAGCAGGAGAAGAAACTATACCCATGGACCTGGAGGAATGCGTTCAGGAACAAGCGAGGGAGCTTGACTGTATCAGCTCCGTCATGGAGCACATTGTCCAGAAAATGGATCGCTGGGAGAGACAGGGAGTTTCTCCAGCGCCACCACCACCACAACCGGAATCTCCAGTGAACGTTTTTTCCTCTCCGGAATCGAGGATCCATTTATCCCTACCCACGGGATACAACGGAGATACTGCCGGCTGCCAGGGTTTCCTCCTCAAGCTAAACTTATATCTAGCCACGGCCTCCCCAGTACCAACTGACCGTGAGAAGAGTTACGCCCTCGTCTCATGCCTCACCGGGAAAGCCCTGGAATGGGCCAGCGCTGTGTGTAGAAGGGAGGATGCGGCGTTGGACCATTTTGAGGAGTTCACCCGCCAATTCCGGATAGTATTCGATCACCCACCTGAAGGCAAAGAAGCGGGTGAGCTCCTCTATCATCTGAGGCAGGAGACGAGGAGTGCACAGGATTTTGCTTTGGAGTTTAGGACCTTGGCTGCCGGCGCTGGATGGAGCGACAGGGCCCTGATCGACCATTAGCGTTGTACGCGAGGACGTCCGTCGGGAGCTGGCCTGTAGAGACACCACCCTCACCTTCGACCAGCTGGTGGACATGTCCATCAAGCTGGACAACATGCTGGCTACTCGTGGACGTCTAGATCGGGGTCTGGTTGTTCCATCCTCCCGCACCCTCTCTCCCGAACCTATGGAATTGGGAGGGATGGTGCGCAGGGAGACCGGAGGGGGTTCCCGCTCGAGCACCATTCATGGTCGCAGAGGGCACACTGCTGGTCGGGGCCGGGTTGGTTCCTCTGGGAATAGAGAGGGCAGGCAGGGCATTCTGGCGTCACCCCAGGTGAGTAGGCACCATTCTCATCCAGAGCCCTCTGCTGCACTAATGTTTGTCTCTGTCTCTTTTCCTGATTTTTCACTGCATTCCCAGTATAAGGCACTAGTTGATTCAGGTGCGGCTGGGAATTTCATTAATAAAAGTATAGCTCATAGTTTAGGGATCCCTATTATTCCTGTGGATATGCCTATCCCTATTCATGCCTTAGATAGTCGACCATTAGGATCAGGGTTTATCAGGGAGGTTACCGCACCTTTGTGTATGATAACGCAGGAGGGTCACAAGGAGAAGATGAGTCTTTTCCTTATTGATTCTCCTGCGTATTCTGTGGTTCTAGGCCTACCCTGGTTAGTTTGTCATAACCCCACTGTTTCTTGGCCACAGAGGGCTCTCACGGGGTGGTCGCGAGAATGCTCAGGTAGGTGTTTAGGGGTTTCCGTGTGCTAAGTCCAGACCAGGTCTCCACCGTGCGCATTCCCCCCGAATATGCCGATTTGGCTCTCGCCTTCTGTAAAAAGAAGGCGACTCAATTACCACCCCATCGACGGAGGGATTGTGCGATAGATCTCCTGGTAGACGATGCATATCCCAAGAGTCACGTGTATCCCCTGTCGCAAGCGGAGACGGAGGCTATGGAGACATATGTCTCTGAATCCCTGCATCAGGGGTTCATTCAGCCATCCATTTCACCCGTCTCCTCGAGTTTCTTTTTTGTGAAGAAAAAGAATGGCGGTTTACGCCCGTGCATTGATTATCGAGGTCTTAATAAAATCACAGTGCTACCCGCTACCTCTGATCAATACGGTTATTGAGTTAATGCACGGGGCACGTTTTTTCACAAAATTAGATCTCAGGAGTGCGTACAATCTGGTGCGTATTAAGAAGGGTGAGGAGTGGAAGACGGCATTTAGCACTACCTCAGGTCATTATGAGTACCTGGTCATGCCATATGGGTTGATGAATGCTCCATCAGTTTTCCAATCATTTGTAGACGAGACGGGCAGGGTGTAGTGGTGTATATCGATGATATTCTGATATACTCTGCTACACGCGCCGAGCATGTGTCCCTGGTGCGCAGGGTGCTTGGTCGCCTGTTGGAGCATGATCTATATGTCAAGGCTGAGAAATGCTTGTTTTTCCAACAATCCATCTCCTTCCTAGGGCATCGGATTTCCACTTCAGGAGTGGAGATGGAGAGCGACCGCATTACAGCCGTGCGTAATTGGCCGACTCCAACCACGGTAAAGGAGTTGCAGCGTTTTTTGTGGTTTTCCAATTACTACCAGAGGTTTATCCGGGGTTTTGGTCAGGTGGCAGCTCCCATTACCTCACTGCTAAAGGGGGGCCCGGTGCGCTTGCAGTGGTCGGCTGAGGCGAACAGGGCTTTTGAGCACCTGAAGACTCTGTTTACCTCGGTGCCTGTGCTGGCTCATCCGGATCCCTCTTTGCCATTCATAGTGGAGGTGGACGCATCCGAAGCTGGGATAGGAGCAGTGCTCTCTCTGCGTTCGGGTACGCCACTGAAGCTTCGCCCCTGTGCTTTCTTTTCGAAGAAGCTCAGCCCAGCGGAGCGAAACTATGATGTGGGAAACTGAGAGCTTTTAGCTGTCGTAGAAGCCTTGAAGGTGTGGAGGCATTGGCTTGAGGGGGCTAAACACCCTTTTCTCATCTGGACTGACCACCGCAATCTGGAGTACATCCAGCAGGCGAAGAGACTGAATCCTCGCCAGGCAAGGTGGGCCATGTTTTTCACTCGTTTTGTGTTTACTCTTTCTTACAGACCAGGCTCCCAGAACGTTAAGGCAGACGCATTGTCTCGGCTGTATGACACAGAGGAGCGATCCATGGATCCCACTCCCATACTCCCAGCTTCGTGTCTGGTGGCGCCGGTAGTGTGGGAGCTGGACGCGGACATTGAGCGGGCGTCACGTGCAGAGCCTTCTCCCCCTGAGTGTCCAGCTGGTCGTCTGTACGTTCCGTCTGCTGTCCGCGACCGATTGATATATTGGGCTCACACGTCACCCTCCTCTGGTCATCCTGGGATAGGTCGGATGATGCGCTGTCTTGAAGGAAGGCACTGGTGGCCCACTTTAGCTAAGGATGCGAGGATTTATGTTTCTTCCTGTTCGGTGTGCGCCCAGTGCAAGGCTCCTAGACACCTGCCCAGAGGCAAGCTACAACCTCTACCCGTTCCTCAATGGCCATGGTCGCACATGTCGGTGGATTTTTTGACTGATCTTCCACCTTCACAGGGTTACACCACGATCCTGGTCGTTGTGGATCGGTTTTCAAAGTCCTGTCGTCTCCTCCCTTTGCCCGGTCTCCCTACGGCCTTACAAACTGCAGAGGCCCTGTTTACACACGTTTTCCGGCACTATGGGGTGCCTGAGGATATAGTGTCTGATCGGGGTCCCCAGTTCACATCAAGGGTCTGGAAGGCGTTAATGGAGCGTCTGGGGATCTCGGTTAGTCTTACCTCAGGTTTTCACCCCGAGAGTAATGGTCAGGTGGAGAGAGTTAACCAGGATGTGGGTAGGTTTCTGCTGTCTTATTGCCAGGATCGGCCGGGGGAGTGGGCGAAGTTCGTGCCCTGGGCAGAGATGGCTCAGAACTGGCTACGTCACTCCTCCACTAACCTTACTCCCTTTCAATGTGTATTAGGGTATCAGCCGGTTCTGGCTCCTTGGCATCAGAGCCAGACCGAGGCCCCTGCGGTGGACAATTGGTTTGGGCATGCTGAGGAAACCTGGGAGGCAGCCCACGTCCACCTTCAGCGTGCCATAAGGCGCCAGAAAATTGGCGCAGACCGTCGCCGCAGTGAGGCCCCAGTGTTCGCACCAGG
This sequence comes from Oncorhynchus keta, assembly GCF_023373465.1. Lineage (NCBI taxonomy): Eukaryota > Metazoa > Chordata > Actinopteri > Salmoniformes > Salmonidae > Oncorhynchus > Oncorhynchus keta. The sequence goes on along the minus strand of NC_068432.1, from coordinate 19,573,692 downwards.
GGACAGGGTCTGGCTCTCGACCCGAAACCTGCCCCTTCGCCTGCTCTGCCGGAATCTGGGTCCGCGGTTTGTGGGGCCGTTTAAAGTCCTGAGGAGAGTGAACGAGGTAGGTTACAACTACCCACTCATTACCGTATTAATCCCTCGTTCCATGTGTCTCTCCTCAGGCCGATGGTGGCTGGCCCGCTCCAGGAGGCTGAAGTGCGTGATGTTCCTCCGCCTCCTCTAGACATCGAGGGGTTCCGGCGTACTCTGTTCGATCCATTTTGGATTCGAGACGTCGGACGAGGGGCCTTCAGTACCTTGTGGACTGGGAGGGGTACGGGCCGGAGGAGAGATGCTGGGTTCCGGTGGAGGACGTGTTAGATCCTTCCATGTTATCAGAATTCCACCGTCTCAATCCAGATCGCCCTGCACCTCGCCCTCTTGGTCGTCCCCGAGGCCGGTGTCGACGCACAGCTGGAGCCGCGCGTCGGGGGGGTACTGTCACGACTTCTGCCGAAGTCGTTGCCTCTCCTTGTTCGGGCGGTGCTCACCGTTCGACGTCACCGGTCTTCTAGCCATCATTGATCCTTTTTTCATTTTCCATTTGCTTTGTCTTGTCTTCCCACACACCTGTTTTCAATCCCATTCATTACCTGTTGTGTATTTAACCCTCTGTTTCCCCTAATGTCTTTGTCAGAGATTGTTTATTGTCAGTGTAGTGTTGTTTGTTGTATAGGTGCGCATCGGGTCTTCGTACCCATATTTTGTTTATGTTCTTTTCCTGTTTAGTGTTGTGGAGCATGTTACTAGGACATTATTAAAAGACTCCATTTTACACTCCGTTTGACTCTCCTGCGCCTGACTTCCCTGCCACCTATACACATATGCCTGACACTGTTCTTAGGCACAATGCAACACCATATATCACAAACCCCCATACCAATTATATGTGGGTGGGTTGGGTTATGGAGAAAAATCTGTCCTGATGTTGGGTATCGGGTGGGGCTCAGAAATGATGCGGCTGGCGTAGGGCGGGTGCAGCTCCAAAAAACTGACCCGAGCAGGACAATTTCCAGTAGATTCTATTATAGCCACACAGTCAAAATCCCTCATTGGAATCAACTCTACTTCCAAGCCCCTATCCAAACAATTGTAATATCTTGAATTTGGTGTGATTTTTTGTTGTTGTTGTTTTCTGGTTGTTTGAATAATCCATCTTTTTCAGGGTCTTGACTCTACACGTAATGGATTCCTCGAACAGTAGTGTTTACAGTGATGAATCAATGCTGCAGCATACCTTCATTAATCACACACCATGCAGCCTTCGCTAGATAGTTTCCATGGTTTTGTGGTTTGGATGTTCAATTATTACTTTACTTGCTGATACATGATTAAGCCCAAGGGCAGTTACTACGGGCAGTTACTACACCATTCCCGAAATATATAGACGATATTGAAACCCTATTGCTTCAGCTAAAGTAAATTAACTGAATATATTTTCAGGGAATTCTGGTACATTATATCAATTTGCTGATGGTGTGCACATCAGGTTTGTACATCAACATATCTGAATCCGATTTTCAGCTGTTGTAACGGGTGTCGTCGTCTGATGAGGAAGAATCGGACCGAAGCGCAGCGTGGTAAGGGTTCATGACTTTTATTGTACTGAACACTAGAACAAAACAACAAAGTGAATAAACGAAACCGAAACAGTCCTATCAGGTGCAGAACACTAAACAGAAAACAACTAACCACAAAACACCGGTGGGAAAAAGCTACCTTAGTATGGTTCCCAATCAGAGAGAACGATAGACAGCTGTCCCTGATTGAGAACCATACCCGGCCAAAACAAAGAAATACAAAACATAGAAAACTGAACATAGAATACCCACCCAAATCACACCCTGACCAAACCAAAATAGAGACATAAAAAGCTCTCTAAGGTCAGGGCGTGACAGCAGTTGATTTAAATGTCTTGTTTATTGGTAGTATTCTGTCTATATACCATATATCTTAGGCTATAAATATCTGGTGGACATCATGTATATGGCTGCTGCTGTAGGCTAATGTAAGCAGGCTGCATGCATATGTTATTAACAGCCATATGTCCAAGCTAGCTTTGCTTAGCACAGCTCTGCACACAGGGTTATGGTTCACTGAATATTTTCTCAGCATTCTCCACTTCAAACAGCTACAGAGAGCTATTTATGGGCCACAGACAATGGGAGGTATTCTGTTTCGTCTCGCTGCAATCAAAAGCATTTTTGGCTGAGTTAAGTTTACTGCACTGAGTTGTGTATGTGTGTTTGTACACTTACATATATGTGTGTGTGTGTGTGTGTGTGTGTGTGTGTGTGTGTGTGTGTGTGTGTGTGTGTGTGTGTGTGTGTGTGTGTGTGTGTGTGTGTGTGTGTGTGTGTGTGTGTGTGTGTGTGTGTGTGTGTGTGTGTGTATTTTTCAGCAGCTGTATCTCTCTGTGTCTGTGACAGTAACAGTAAATTATTTCGGCATGTTGTGAAAAGCAGGTCACATACAGTACATAGACATGGGCCAGATCAGGATGGCTTGTGCCCGCACTGTGGTGTGGGGTTCTGAGCTACAGTGCCTTCATAACATTCACACCCCTTGACTTTCTTTTCTTCACATTTTGTTGTTACAACCTGAATTTAAAACTGGCCTACACATAATACCCCATAACAAATTCGTAAAAACATTTAAAGCTGAAATATCTTCAGTCAATAAGTATTCAACCCCTTTGTTTTGGCAAGCCTAAATAGGTTTAGGAGTACAAAAGTGCTTAACAAGTCACATCAAATTTGCATGGACTCACTCTGTGTGCAATAGTAGTGTTTACCATGATTTTTGAGTGACTACCACACCTCTGTACCGCACACATACAATTATCTGTAAGGTCCCTCATTCGAGGAGTGAATTTCAAACAGAGATTCAACAACAAAAACTGGGGAGGTTTTCCAATGCCTCGCAAAGAAGGGCAGCTATTGGTAGATTGGTGAAAAATTAAAAAAGCAGACGTTGAATATCCCTTTGAGCACGGTGAAGTTATTACACTTTGAATGGTATATCAATACACCCAGTTGCCGGAGAGGAAGGAAACCGCTCAGAGATTTGACCATGAGGCCAATGGTGACTTTAAAACAGTTACAAAGTCGAATGGCTTTGATAGGAAAAAACTGAGGATGGATCAGCAACTAGTCCAAGATGGCATAGCAGTCAGACGTCTTTGTCTTTGTCTTGTCTCGTCCCACGTATATATCTTTTTATATCTTCTCCTTCGAATTCTTTTTAATATTTTTCCTAAACCTCAACTTCAAAATACTCTCCTGCAACCCGCCTCACCCAATGTGGTGTGGATCTGTTTTTTTCAAAAGTATTTCTATTTACCTCCGAACTGGAATACCTCAAGTTACCAGCTATCAGTCAGCTAACCACTGCTAGCGGTCAGCAGCTAACCTTTAGCTCGGAAAGCTCTTGCCAGTTCGTACAACGCGTTTCAAACCAGAGCATACCGGATCTATTTTTCTCTCCATATCCCTGGATTCCTACCGCAAACTCCGAACCTTTTCATCTGGATCATCGCAGCTAGCTAACCACAACCCGGGTTGACTACTCCTAGCTAACGTTTCCATCCCGGAGCTAGCACCAACTAGCCCGGAGCTAGCCCATGCTAGACCCATCTCCCTTTAGGGCTCCTGGGCTACTCCTGAAGCCCACTCCTCGGCTACAATATCCGGACCCCGTCTACTGCCGGTACGGGGCACGGAACCCCGCCGATCCTTCACGACTGGAATACCGACATAATCTGCCCAAGGATCCCAACAGGCCCCTCAGGCGCGACGTCCCCTGAGAGTCCATTCTGCTAACCGCGGCCTGCTAGCTATCTAGAGCATATTGGACTGTTAGCTGATCAATTGGTCAGTTTCTCTGACCACAATACCCATTTTGCCAATTGGACTTGGACCCCTCTGCTACTTGGAACCCTACTAATTCCACGACTGGTCTATCGACGTCACCGCACGAGGAGGCAAAAACAGACTTTCCCCCATCATGACATCCATCTAAGGCTCTTATCCTAGCTTGCTAGCCCCGGTCTGCTAACTGCTAGCTTGCAAGCCCCTGCCTGCTAACCGTGTGAATCGCCGTGTCCCCAGCAAGCCCAACCACTCACTGGACCAATATGATCACTTGGCTATGCATGCCTCTCCCTAATATCAATATGCCTTGTCCATTACTGTCCTGGTTAGTGATTACTGTCTTATTTCACTGTAGAGCCTCTAGCCCTGCTCAATATGCCTTAACCAACCATTTTGTTCCATCTCCCACATATGCGATGACATCACCTGGTTTAAACGTCTCTAGAGACTATATCTCTCTCAGCATTACTCAATGCCTAGGTTTACCTCCAATGTACTCTCTTCCTCCCATACCTTTGTCTGTACATTATGCCTTGAATCTATGCTATCGCGCCCAGAAACCTGCGCCCTTTACTCTCTGTTCCGAAACGTGCTAGACGGCCAGTTCGTATAGCCTTTAGTCGTACCCTTATCCTACTTCTCTTCTGTGCCTAGCTCCACTCCTACTCCCCAGGTGCTCTCATTTGTTGACTTCTGTAACCGTAAAAGCCTTGGTTTTATGCATGTTAACATTAGAAGCCTACTCCCTAAGTTTGTTTTACTCACTGCTTTAGCACATTCTGCCAACCCGGATGTCTTAGCCGTGTCTGAATCCTGGCTTTGGAAACCACCAAAAACCCTGAAATTTCCATCCCCAACTACAACATTTTCCGCCAAGATAGAACTGCCAAAGAGGGAGGTGTTGCAATCTACTGCAGAGATAGCCTGAAGTGTTCTGTCTTACTATCCAGATCTGTACCAAAACAATTCAAGCTTCTACTTCTAAAAATTCACCTTTCCAGAAACAAGTCTCTCACCGTTGTCGATTGCTATAGACCGCCCTCTGCCCCAGCTGTGCCCTGGACACCATATGTGAAATGATTGCCCCCCATCTATCTTCCGAGCTCGTGCTTCTAGGTGACCTAAACTGGGACATGCTTAACACCCCGGCCATCCTACAGTTTAAGCTTGATGCCCTCAATCTCACACAAATGATCTATGAACCTACCAGGTACAACCCCAAATCCGTAAACACGGGCACCCTCATAGATATCATCCTAACTAACTTGCCCTCCAAATACACCTTTCTGTTTTCAACCAAGATCTCAGTCGATCACTGCCTCATTGCCTGCATCTGTAATGGATCTGCGGTCAAACGACCACCCCTCATCACTGTCAAACGATCCCTAAAAATCTTCAGCGAACAGGACTTTCTAATCGACCTGGCCAAGGTATCCTGGAATGACATTGACCTCATCCCGTCAGTAGAGGATGCCTGGTTATTCTTTAAAAGTGCTTTCCTCACCATCTTTAACAAGCCGTGCTCCATTAAAACAATGTAGAACCAGGAATAGATATAGTCCTTGGTTCACCCCAGACCTGTCTGCCATTGACCAGCACAAAAACATCCTGTGGCATTCTGCATTAACATCGAATAGCCCCAGTGATATGCAACTTTTCAGGGAAGTTAGGAACCAATATACAATGGCAGTTAGGAAAGCTAAGGCTAGCTTTTTCAAACAGAAATTTGCATCCTGTAGTACAAACTCAAAATGTTCTGGGACACTGTAAAGATCTTGGAGAATAAGAGCACTTCCTCCCAGCTGCCGATAAATCCACAGTAATTGAGAATTTCAATAAGCATTTTTCTACGGCTGGCCATGCTTTCCACTACCCCGGTCAACAGCCCTGCGCTCCCCACAGCAACTCGCCCAAACCTCCCCTACTTCTCCTTCACCCAAATCCAGATAGCTGATGTTCTGAAAGAGCTGCAAAATCTGGACCCATACAAATCAGCCGGGCTAGACAATCTGGACCCTTTCTTTCTAAAATTATCTGCCGAAATTGTTGCAACCCCTATTACTAGCCTGTTCAACCTCTCTTTCGTATCGTCTGAGATTCCTATAGATTGGAAAGCTGTCGCGGCCATCCCCCTCTTCAAGGGGGAGACACTCTAGACCCAAACTGCTACAGACCTATATATATTCTACCCTGCCTTCCTAAGGTCTTTGAAAGCCAAGTTATTAACGAACAGATTACCGACCATTTCGAATCTCACAGTACCTTCTCCGCTATGCAATTTGGTTTCAGAGCTGGTCGTGGGTGCACCTCGAGGTCCTAAACAATATCTTAACCACCATCGATAAGAGAAATTACTGTGCAGCCGTCTTCATGGACCTGGCTATTGGCAGACTCAACAGCCTTGGTTTCTCAAAAGACTGCCTCGCTTGGTTCACCAACTACTTCTCCGATAGAGTTCAGTATGTCAAATCGGAGGGTCTGTTGTCTGGACCTCTGGCAGTCTCTATGGGGGTGCCACAGGGTTCAATTCTCAAGCAAACTCTCTTCTCTGTATACGTCAATGATGTCGCTCTCGCTGCTGGTGATTCTCTGATCCACCTCTACGCAGACGACACCATTTCTGCCATTCGTTAGATACTGTGTTAACTAACCTCCAGATGAGCTTCAATGCCATACAACTCTCTATCCGTGGTCTCCAACTGCTCTTAACTGTAAGTAAAACTAAATGCATGCTCTTCGTCCTATCACTGCCTGCACCTGCCCGCCTGTCCGGCATCACTACTCTGGACGGTTCTGACTTAGAATGTGTGGACAACTACAAATACCTAAGTGTAAACTCTCCTTCCAGACTCACATTAATCATCTCCAATCCAAAATTAAATCTAGAATCGGCTTCCTATTTTGCAACAAAGCATCCTTCACTCATGCTGCCAAACATACTCTTGTAAAATCGACTTCGGCGATGTCATTTACAAAATAGCCTCCAACACTCTACTCAGCAAATTGGATGCAGTCTATCACAGTGCCTTGCGTTTTGTCACCAAAGCCCCATATATTACCCACCACTGCGACCTGTATGCTCTCGTTGGCTGACCCTCGCTTCATACCAAACCCACTGGCTCCAGGTCATCTACAAGTCTCTGCTAGGTAAAGCCCTGCCTTATCTCAGCTCACTGGTCACCGTAGCAGCACCCACCTGTAGCACGCGCTCCAGCAGGTATATCTCACTGGTCAACCCAATTCTTCCTTTGGCCGCCTCTCCTTCCAGTTCTCTGCTGCCAATTACTGGAACGAACAGCAAAAATCTCTGAAGCTGGAGATACTTACCTCCCTCACTAGCTTTAAGCAACAGCTGTCAGAGCAGCTCACAGATCACTGCACCTGTACATAGCTCATCTGTAAATAGCCCATCCAATCTACCTCATCCCCATATGGTATTTATTTATTTATCTTGCTCCTTTGCACCCCAGTATCTCAAATTGCACATTCATCCTCTGCACATCCTACCATTCCAGTGTTTCATTGCTATATTGTAATTCCTTTGCCGCCATGGCCTATTTATTGCCTTACCTCTCTTATCCTACCTCATTTGTACATGCTGTATACAGATCTTCCTACTGTATTATTGATTGTATGTTTGTTAATTCCATGTGTAACTCTGTGTTGTTGTATGTGTCGAACTGCTTTGCTTTATCTTGGCCAGGTCGCAGTTGCAATTTATTTTCAGCTAGCCTACCTGTTTAAATAAAGGTGAAATAAATAAAAATAAATACAATTGTAGTTACTCCACAATACTAACCTAATTGACAGAGTGAAAAGAAGGATGCCTATACAGAATACAAATATTCCAAAACAAGCGTTATGTGTGCAATAAGGCACTAAAGTAAAACCGCAATAAATGTGGCAAAGAAATTAACTTCATGTCCTGAATACAAAGCATTACATTTGTGGAAAATCCAACACAACACACTGAGTACCACTCTTCATATTTTCAAGTATAGTGGTGGCTGCATCATGTTTATGGGTATGCTTGTCATCAGCAAGGACTAGGGATTTTTTTTGCATGAAAATAAACAGAATAGAGGAAAACATGCTTCAGTCTAGTTTCCAACAGACACTGGGAGATGAATTCACCTTTCAGCAGGACAATAACCTTAAACACAAGGCCAAATATACACTGAAGTTGCTTACCAAGTTAACATTGAATGTTCCTAAGTGGCCGAGTTACAGCTTTGTCTTAAATTGTCTGGAAAATCTATGGCAAGACTTGAAAATGGCTGTCTAGCAATGATCAACAACCAACTTGACAGAGCTTGAAGAATTGAAAAAGAATAATTTGCAAATATTGTACAGTGTGCAAAGCTGTTAGAGACTTACCCGGAAAAACTCACAGCTGTAATTGTTGCCAAAGGTGATTCTAACATGTATTGACTCAGGGGGTTGAATACTTATCTATTCAAGATATATTAGTGTGGAAGTTATTATACTTTCTTTCAAATGTTAGAAATGGTATTCCACTTTGACATTACAGACAATTTTGCGTAGATCGTTGACAAAAAATGACAATTAAATCCATTTTAATCCCACTTTAAGGGTGTGAATACTTTCTGAAGGCATTATATCTGACTGACTGACAGTGCGTGTGTGGAGGAGGGTATAGTATTTCTGGGAGTATGTGACTGGGGGAGACAGATACAGTAGCTGTCCTCATTTTATTCCCCATCTGAAAATAACTCTGTAACTAGAACATGAAATTGTCATTTATGTCATTTCTTATTCATGCAGTCTGACTCACACACACACAATGGCGGCTTATCAAGTTGTTTTGAAGAATGCACACATGAATAAAGCCACAGTATTGTAGAGTACAGCGTTGGCTGCAGCCCTATCGACCATCCTGTTGTCCCTGTGGATAATAATACATATGGTAAACACTGTCTACCTCCCGATGGTAAATAGTGTAGTGTCTACATTGTCAAGGGGGAAAACCCTTCACACAAGGGTGAGGCTGACAATGCAAGGCGAAGGTAACATAAGGTCCAATTGTCAAGAGATATAAGCACTATGTGGTTCGAGAACACCTGAGCTAAAGCCTCTGAGTCAGAACCCTCTCCCGCCCTCCCAGGTCAATACTGCAGTACATTAAGATTTGTGAACATTCAGACTTGTTTGCCTTTGGCAGGTAAAATGAGGTGAGTGTGAAAAGAGCAGGTCCTTGGTGAATACTGAGATGTGCTGTCAGGCAGTGAAAGCAGGGAAAACAGACAGTTGTTTTTACTCCTGCAACTCCTCGTATCGGCATTTCTTCTAAAAAAGTTTGGATTTGCTGAAACCCCCTTTGAAGGTAGCAGAAATCCCACAGACCCTAAGTTATTACATTCACTTAGGCTCCCAGACCCTTACCTTCCTGTCAAGAACATCACTCTTCTTTGAGACAGGATATTGAGTGTACTGTATTATGTTAGTGTTCTTGGGCAGGGTGATTAAGTAACCTGGCCTTAGCAAGAAGTAGGTGTGATGCAAACTCTTGTAACACTGATTCATCCGAACACCACACTTGGACTCCAGCCAAGCCTCCGAGCTCCAGACAAGCCGTGAAGAAGGCACCCTAGCCTGGCTGTGGTTCTGCAGGCAACAGTGAATTGTTCTGCTCTAACTAACTCCACAGTAATAATGCTCCCAATCCTTCTGCATGAATAGTATCTGATTGACAGTCCCGCTCCTTGACAAATAAACTCTCTCTGGGCCCAATAAGATCGGAATGATTAGCTTCTCCTTGGCTGGAGTAGGAGATGGGAACTGGCAGCCCCACCATCGTTGGAAAGGCAGGCCTGCGTGACTAAGGAGTTTGAGGAGGTCTAAATGTTATTTATTTCCATAGGGAGAAAACCTAGTCTGTACTCCTAATGCTTATGTGGAAGATGTGTCTGTGACTATTCTTGCTTTGTTAACTCAGAACAGGTCAAATTAAATAATATGTTTTCAGACTTTAAAAGATTGCTCTGGAAGTGTTATGTGCATGTGTGTCTGCGTTTGGAATTGCATTATACAGATGTAGGATTTTCATTTGAGCCAGTTTGCTACAGCAGGAAAATAACCCTGCAGCAACAGATAATTATGTTGATTATTATTATTAATGGGAATTTTTGTAGGGGTTCGGTTTGATACTGCTGGCCTTCCTATCGACCCAGTAAGGTCAGCGGGCTAGTCTATTTTATTGGTATGTAACTGTTATGAAAGTTGTGTTGTAAAAAAATCATGTATTTAAACGCCACTTTAAACGTGTACATGACACTGCAACAAAATTTCCCCATGGGGACTATAAAGTCAGTAAAGTAAAGATACATTCTTTGTAAGAGAAAATCTCAAAATGGAGATTACAAACTTCATAAGCTTTTTTAAACCTCAAATACACTACAAGTATTACATTTCCTGTATCACAGGAAAGTTCTCCTGCAACAGGGTGATCCAATTAAGATCCTACATCTGTATTTTCATGAGTTCTTTGAACAGTGGGGGTCAAAGAGGAGGTCATAATATCTGTAAAATACCCTAAATAAGATAACTAGCTTTAGCAAAATCAAAAAATTACCTTTGCTAAAAGATTGTGCAACATACCACAGAGCTAATTAACTAACCTTACCCACAAAATGTGTATTGATACACAAACTAATAAAATGTTTTCACAAAACATGAAAAGCATACCAAGCATCATCAAACAAATTGTTGATCTCTCCTCTATTATGGAAAATATCTCAATCCCCAAACTCATTGCAGATTAAGCCGTGCATACTCACTGGCCAGGTCTATCCCTGACTCCATAGCCTCAATCAAGCTGCTGCTAAATTCTGCCACCCCATGGGAAGGATATTTCGAAATAGGTTCCCACAACAAGCTGCAGCTTTCAAAGACTTTCTCTCCACGTTCCTGCTCCAGCTCCAAACAACTTCTCTCTCCATCTCTCTCTCTCTATCTCACCCAGTTTGTACCATTCCTCCGCGTATCTGATTTATAATTTCGTTGACATTGATTTCTCTATGAATTTCAAACCTAGTTTTAGAGGCACAATACATGATATTTTACCCTTTTATATTGAGTTCTAACAACCACACTATAGGTAATGGCCTGTTTTGATCCAATTCTTTGGATCAACTTTTTAAAAAAGGAGCCCTGCAAACACGGTGGAGGGAGATGATGACAGTACATTTGATTCAGTGGTGTAAAGTATACTGAGCAAAAATATAAACACAACATGCAACAATTTCAAAGATTTTACTGAGTTACAGTTCATATAATGAAATTCGTCAATTGAAATCAAATCATTAGGCCTTAATCTACGGATTTCACGACTGGGAATACAGATATGCACCTGTTGGTCACAGATACCTTTAAAAAAAAGTAGAGTCGTAGATCAAAAAACTAGTCAGTATCTGTTGTGACCAGCATTTGCCTCATGCAGCGTGACACATCTCCTTTGCATAGAGTTAATCTGGCTGTTGATTGTGGCCTGTGGAATGTTATCCCACTCCTCTTCAATGGCTATACAAAGTTGCTGGATATTGGCGGAGAGTGGAACACGTAGTCGTACACGTCTATCTAGAGCATCCCAAACATACTTAATGGGTGACGTCTGATAAGTATGCAGGCCATGGAAGAACTGGGACATTTTCAGCTTCCAGGAATTGTGTACAATCCTTGTGACATTGTGCATTACGTGCATTTGCCAGTAGCATACCACCCTCAATACCACTGCTGGCTTGCTTCTGAAGCTAAGCAGGGTTGGTTCTGGTCAGTCCCTGGATGGGAGACCAGATCCTGCTCTAAGTGGTGTTGGAGGGCCAGTAGGAGGCACTCTTTCCTCTGGTCTAAAAAAAACATATCCTAGGGCAGTTATTGGGGACACTGCCCTGTGTAGGGTGCCATCTTTCAGATGGGATGTTAAACGGGTGTCCTAGCTCTCTGAGGTCATTAAAGATCCTGTGGCACTTTTTGTAAGAGTAGGGGTGTCCTGGCTAAAATTCCCAATCTGGCCCTCAAACCATTCACGGTCACCTAATAATCCCCAGTATACATTTGGCTCATTCATCCCCCTCCTTTCCCCTTTAACTATTCCCCAGGTCGTTGCTGTAAATGAGAATGTGTTCTCAGTCAACTTACCTGGTAAAATAACTTATTAATAAATAAAATGATCATGCTGAAACATGAGGTGATGGCGGCAGATGAATGGCACGACAATGGGCATCGGGATATTTTCACGGTATCTCTGTGCTTTCAAATTAACATTGATAAAATGCAATTATGTTTGTTGTCCGTAGCTTATACCTGCCCATACCATAACCCCACCACCACAATGGGGCACTCTGTTCACAACGTTGACATCAGCAAACCGCCCACACGATGCCATATACGTTGTGAGGCCGGTTGGACATATTGCCAAATTCTCTAAAATGACATTGGAGGTGGCTTATGGTAGAGAAATTAACATTCAATTATCTGGCAACAGCTCTGGTGGACATGACAAAACTGCATATTTTAGTGTGACCTTTATTGTCCCCAGCACAAAGTGCACCTGTGTAATGATTATGTTGTTTGATCAGCTTCTTGATTCGCCACACTTCTCAGGTGGATGGATTATCTTGGCAAAGTAGAAATGGTCACTAACAGGGATCTAAACAAATTTGTCTACAACATTTGAGAGAAATAAGCTTTTTTTGCATATGGAACATTTCTGGGATCTTTAATTTCAGCTCATGAAACATGGTACCAACACTTGACATGTTGCACGAGCCTTGGCGTGTGTGAGCCGGAATGGCTCATTCTGTAGCATGAGGCAGTTTGATATACAAGTACATTTTTTATTTATTTTTTATTTCACCTTTATTTAACCAGGTAGGCCAGTTGAGAACAAGTTCTCATTTCAACTACGATGTGGCCAAGATAAAGCAAAGCAGTGTGACAAAAACAACAACACAGTTACACATGGGATAAACAAACGTATAGTCAAATTACACAATAGAAAAGTCTATATACAGTGTGTGCAAATGTGGTAAGATTAGGGAGGTAAGGCAATAAATTGGCCATAGTGGCAAAATAATTACAATTTAGCATTAACACTGGAGTGATAGATGTGCAGATGATGATGTGCAAGTAGAGGTGCTGGGGTGCAAAAGAGCAACAAAAAAAGAACAATATGGTGATGAGGTAGTTGGGTGTGCTATTTACAGATGGGCTGTGTACAGGTGCAGTGATCGGTAAGCTGCTCTGACAGCTAATGCTGTCAGTCTACAGTATCTCAGGGCCTGGTGTAAAGTACTTAAGTAAAACTACTTTAAAGTACTACTGAAGTAGTTTTTTGGGGTATCTGTACATTACCATTTATATTTTTGATTACTTTTACTTCACTACATTCCTAATGAAAATTATGTACTTTTTACTACATACATTTTCCCTGACACCCAAAACTACTTGTTACATTTTGAATTCTTAGCAGGACAGGAAAATGGTCCAATTCATGCACTTATCAAGAGAACATCCCTCATCATCCATACTGCCTCTGATCTGGCGTACTCACTAAAGACAAATGCTTCATTGGTAAATGATTTCTTAGTGTTGGAGTGTGCCCCTGGGTATCCGTAAATAAAAATAGCAAATATAATTGTGCTTTCTGGTTTGCTAAATATAAGGAATTTGAAATTATTTATACTATATTTTAGCAATTACTTTTGATACTTAAATATTTAAAACCAAATACTTTTAGACTTTTATTCAAGTAGTATTTTACTGGGTGACTCACTTTTACTTGAGTAATTTTCTTGCAAGGTATCTTTACTTTTAGTCAAGTTTGACAATTTGACACTTTTCCCCCCACTGATTTGATTCAGGAGCATGGCACTCTAAAGAGATTTCCATTTAGCACTGAAACAGAAAATCTATCCCACCATGCCATAAATGTGCCACTGCCTGTACTGTGACATCCACATCCACCCATCTAGAGGTAGCTTCGGCCCAGGCTGTAGCAGAGAAAAGCCACTGTGGCTGACAGCTCCACTCTCACTCAGTCACAGGGATTGAACTGATAAAGGGATCATATCTAACCCCGAAGGACAGCTGTGTCACAGCCATGACACAATGCTGTATGATCTCCCCTCATGCCCAATGGCTGACCGTGGAAATAGTTATCATAAGAAAACAAAGACAAAAGTTACACAAAGATCGTCCAGTAGTGACCTCTGAAAAGTTAATTAAACAGTTGTGTTAAAATCACTGCCTTGGAAAGAGTGAATCCTGACAGGGAAACCAAAATGCTGCCTTTTCTTCCACAAGACATATTCTTTGGTCACTTGTAACCATATGGAAAGGAATATCCTCGGAGGATATGTAATTTTTCTGGATCTTATACACCCTAGAGCCTGGATTATTCCCAGAGATTCCTACTGATATACAGTGGGAATGGAGAGTTGGAGCTTTGTCATAAAATTTAACTGAGCTGAAGTTGTAAACAGAATGCTATCAATCACTGGTTGAAAAAAAGGTGCTAGTTGCGAATGGCACTGCAATGGATAGCCGCCGTTTTACGGGCTACTGACCACTTTTTTTGTACATTATGTTCCGCCATCATTTCTATGACCGGAAAGAGATTCTGAACATCAGAACAGTGTTCACTAAACTCGATTTGGATTAATAATTTCTACTTCAATGAGTCGGTGGCGCAAGACATACTGCTCACCCCAAACCAGGCCCTAATCCTGACACTCTGAAAAGGAAGAGATGGCGTAAGACAGGTCGACGTGCAAGCACCCTGACGAAACTACATCGGCGAGTAAATAAACAGCCTCTACCCTCCGTTCCACTGGCGAACGTACAATCACTAGAGAACAAACTGGATGAGCTCCGTTCGAGACTATCCTATCAAGAAAGGAAGAACTGTAATATCCTATGTTTATCAGAATTGTGGCTGAACAAGGACATGGATTAAAAAAAAAAGTTTTATTTCACCTTTATTTAACCAGGTAGGCTAGTTGAGAACAAGTTCTCATTTACAACTGCGACCTGCCCAAGATAAAGCAAAGCAGTGCGACACAAACAAAAACACAGAGTTACACATGGAATAAACAAGCGTACAGTCAATAACACAATCGGAAAAAAATAAAGTCTATGTCACAGCTGTTGAAAGTAGAGGACCAAGGTGCAGCGTGGTGAGCGTACATTTTCTTTTATTAATCAAATTGATGCCGAACAAAACAAATAACACTACAAAACAAACCGTGAAGCTCAAAGGCAATGTCCCCTAAACAAAGTCACCTTCCCACAAAGAAAGGGAAAAAGGGCTACCTAAGTATGGTTCCCAATCAGTGACAACGATAGACAGCTGTCCCTGATTGAGAACCATACCCGGCCAAAACATAGAAACACCAAATCATAGAAAACAAAACATAGAATAGAATGCCCACCCCAAATCACACCCTGACCAAACCAAATAGAGACATTAAAAGGCTCTCTACGGTCAGGGCGTGACAGTCTATATACAGTGTGTGCAAATGGTGTGAGGAGGTAAGGCAATAAATAGGCCATAGTAGAAAGTAATTACAATTTAACAAAATTAACACTGGAGTGAAAGATGTGCAGATGATGATGTGCAAGTAGACATGCTGGTGTGCAAAAGAGCAGAAAAGTAAAATAAAAACAATATGGGGATGAGGTAGGTAGATTGGATGGGCTATTTACAGATGGGCTATGTACAGCTGCAGAGATCGCTTAGCTCTCGGATAGCTGATGTTTAAAGTTAGTGAGGGAAATATATGTCTCCAGCTTCAGCCATTTTTGCAATTCGTTCTAGTCATTGGCAGCAGAGAACTGGAAGGAAAGGTGGCCAAAGGGGGTGTTGGCTTTGGGGATGACCAGTGAGATATACCTGCTGGAGCGTGTGCTACGGGTGGGTGTTATCATGACCAGTGATCTGAGATAAGGCAGAGCTTTACCTAGCAAAGACTTATAGATGACCTGGAGCCAGTGGGTCTGGCGATTAATATGTAGTGAGAGGCCAGCCAATTAGAGCATACAGATCGCAGTGGTGGGTGGTATATGGGGCTTTGGTGACAAAACAGATGGCACTGTGATAGACTGCGTCCAGTTTGCTGAGTAGAGTGTTGGAGGCTATTTTGTAAATGACATCGCTGAAGTTGAGGATCAGTAGGATGGTCAGTTTTACTAGGGTATGTTTGGCGATGTGAGTGAAGGAGGCTTTGTTGCAGATTAGAAAGCCGATTCTAGATTTAATTTTGGATTGGAGATGTTTAATTTGAGTCTGGAAGGAGAATTTACAGTCTAGCCAGACACCTAGGTATTTGTAGCTGTCCACATATACAAGTCAGAACCGTCCAGAGTAGTGATGCTAGTCAGGCGGGCGGATGGGGGCAGCGAACGGTTGAAGAGCATGCATTTAGCTTAACTAGCATTTAAGAGCAGTTGGAGGCCACGGAAGAAGTGTTGTATGGGATTGAAGCTCGTTTGGAGGTTTGTTAACACAGTGTCCAAAGAAGGGCCAGATGTATACAGAATGGTGTCATCTGCATAGAGGTGGATCAGGGAATCACCCGCAGCAAGAGCAACTTCGTTAATATATACAGAGAAAAGAGCCGGCCCGAGAATTGAACCCTGTGGCAACCCCATAGAGACTGCCAGAGGTCCGGACAACAGGCCCTCCGATTTGACACACTGAACTCTGTCTGAGAAGTAGTTGGTGAACCAAGCGAGGCAGTCATTTGAGAAACCAAGGCTGTTGAGTCTGCCGATAAGAATACGGTAATTGACAGAGTCGAAAGCCTTAGCCAGGTCCATGAAGACGGCTGCACAGTACAATCTTTTATCGATGGCGGTATAATATCATTTAGTACCTTGAGTGTGGCTGAGGTGCACCCGTTACCAGCTCGGAAACCGGATTTCACAGTGGAGAAGGTATGGTGGGATTCGAAACGGTCAGTGATCTGTTTATTAACCTCTTGCTCCTACCTGACACGCAGGCGTCCCATCTAGACATCTGGAAATGCAAATGCGCTACGCTAAATGCTAATAGCACTCGTTAAAACTCAAACGTTCATTAAAATACACATGCAGGGTACTGAATTAAAGCTACACTCGTTATGAATCCAGGCAACAAGTCAGATTTTTAAAATGCTTTTCGGCGAAAGCATGAGAAGCTATTATCTGATAGCATGTAACACCCCAAAAGACCCGCAGGGGACGTAAACAAAATAATTGGCATAGTCGGCGCTACACAAAACGCACAAATAAAATATAAAACATTCATTACCTTTGACCATCTTCTTTGTTGGCACTCCTAGATGTCCCATAAACATCACTATTGGGTCTTTTTTTCGATTAAATCGGTCCATATATAGCCTAGATATCGATCTATGAAGACAGTGTGATCAACGGAAAAAATAGCGTTTTATAACGTAACGTCATTTTTTTAAATTAAAAAAGTCGACGATAAACTTTCACAAAACACTTCGAAATACTTTTGTAATGCAATTTTAGGTATTAGTAAACGTTAATAAGCGATCAAATTGATCACGAGGCGATGTATATTCGATAGCTGTACGTCTGGAAATAATGTCCGGGTAAATCTCAACCAAAATATCCGGTCGGAGACCGGAAGAACTGCGCTGCCTTGTGTCTGTTTGACCAAGAAACAAATCGTAGGCAAATGACAAGACTGTTGACATCGTGTGGAAGCTGTAGGTATTGCAACCTCGGCCCCATTTAATGTGGATCACGTTTAACAATGGGTTGAAGTGGCGCATGGATATATTTTCCCATTTTCAGTGATCAGGGTAGGAGTAACAGGTTAACTTGGCTTTCGAAGACTTTAGAAAGGCAGGGCAGGATAGATATAGGTCTTTAACAGTTTGTGTCTAGAGTATCACCCCCTTTGAAGAGGGGGATGACCGTGACAGCTTTCCAATCTTTCGGGATCTCGGACTATACGAAAGAGAGGTTGAACAGGCTGGTAATAAGGTTTGCAACAACAGCGGCGGATAATTTTAGATAGAGAGAGTCCAGATTATCTAGCCCAGCTGATTTGTTTGGGTCCAGGTTTTGCAGCTCTTTCAGAACATCTGCTATTTGGATTTGGGTGAAGGAGAAATGGGGAGACTTTGGCAAGTAGCTGCGGGGGGTACGGAGCTGTCCGGGGTTGAGGTAGCTAGGAGGAAAGCATGACCAGCCGTAGAGAAATGCTTATTGAAATGATCTATTTTCGTGGATTTATCAATGGTGACAGTGTTACCTCGCCTCAGTGCAGTGGGCAGCTGGGAGGAGGTGCTCTTGTTATCCATGGACTTTACAGTGTCCCAAAACTTTTTGGAGTTAGAGCTATAGGATGCAAATTACTGTTTGAAAAAGCTAGCCTTTGCTTTCCTGACTAACTGCGTGTATTGGTTCCTGACTTCCCTGAACAGTTGCATATTGTGGGGACTATTCGATGCTATTGCAGTCTGCCACAGGATGTTTTTGTGCTGGTCAAGGGCAGTCAGGTCTGGAGTGAACCAAGGGCTATATTTGTTCTTAGTTCTACAGTTTTTGAAAGGGGCATGCTTAATTAAGATGGTGAGGAAATTACTTTTAAAGAATGACCAGGCATCCTCGACTGACGGGATGAGGTCAATATCCTTCCAGGATACCCGGGCCAGGTTGATTAGACAGGCCTGCTCACAGAAGTGTTTTAGGGAGCCTTTGACAATGATGAGGGGTGGTCGTTTGACAGCGGACCCATAGCGGATGCAGGCAATAAGGCAGTGATCGCTGAGATTGTGATTGAAAACAGCAGAGGTGTATTTGGAGGGCAAGTTGGTCAGGATAATATCTATGAGGATTTTGGGTTGTACCTGGTGGGTTCCTTGATAATTTGTGTGAGATTTTGGGCATCGAGCTAAGATTTTAGGACTTCCAGGGTGTTAAGCATATCCCAGTTTAGGTCACCTAACAGAACGAACTATGATGATAGATGAGGGACAATCAATTCACCTATGGTGTCCAGGGCACAGCTGGGAGCTGAGAAAGAAAGTCTATAACAGGCGGCAACAGTGACAGATTTATTTCTGGAGATATTCATTTTTAAAATTAGAAGCTCAAACTGTTTGGGCATGGACCTGGAAAGTATGACAGTAGATTGCAACTCCTCCCCCTTTGGCAGTTCTATCTTGATGGAAAATGTTGTAGTTGGGGATGGAAATCTCAGAATTTTTGGTGGCCTTCCCAAGCCATGATTCAGACATGGGAAGGACATCAGGGTTGGTGGAGTGTGCTAAAGCAGTGAGTAAAACAAACTTAGGGAGGAGGCTTCTGATGTTAACATGCATGAAACCAAGGCTTTTTCGGTTACAGAAGTCAATGAGAGGGCCCGGGGACACGCAGGGCCTGGGTTAACCTCCACATCACCAGAGGAAAAGAGGAGAAGTAGGATGAGGTTACGGCTAAAGGCTATCAAAACTGGTCGTCTAGTGCGTTTGGGACAGAGAATAAAAGGAGCAGATTTCTGGGCATGGTAGAAGAGGTTCAGGGCATAATGTACAGACAGTGGTATGGTGGGGTGCGGGTACAGTGGAGATAAACCCAGGCATTGTGTGACGATAAGAGAGGTTGCATCTCTGGACGTACTAGTAATGCTGGGTGAGGACACCGCATGTATGGGAGGCGGGACAAAGGAGGTGGCTGAGGCATGTTGAGTGGGACTAGGAGCTCCGCAGTAAACTAAAACAATGATAACTATCCTAAACAACAATATACAAGGCATATTGACATTTGAGAGAGACATAAAGCGAGGCATAAAGCAATCACAGGTGTTGATTGGGAGAGCTGGCTAAGACAACGGGTAAGATAATAACAACTAATCAGCTAAGACAACAACAACAGGTAAAATGGCAATGAATGGGCAGAGAGGGTCAGTTAACTACACACAGCGCCTGAGTTCGAGGCTGGGGCCAACAGATAAACAAAAAATAAACAAATTGGAGTACCATGAATAATGAACAGTCCAGCAGGCATCAACTATGTAGCCATGTGATCATAGGGTCCAATATACATCTAGCTGGTTTTTCTTTGCATTGGCAGGACCAAACAGCAGCTTTGGGTAAGCTCAAGGGGGAGGTGTGTGTCTCTTTGTTAACAACAGCCGTTGCAGAATCTGTATATTAAGGACGTCTCGAGGTTCTGCTCGCCTGAGTTAGAATACCTCATAATAAGCTGTAAACCATATTATTTATTTACCACCGCTACTGCTTCTCCTTACATTTTTAAGAAATGAATTTGTTCAACTATTTCCTTTCTATCTCTTTGAGTCAACTACCCACCACATTTTATGCACTGCAGTGCTAGCTTGCTGTAGCTGATGCTTTCAGTACTAGATTCGTTTTCTTATCCTTTCATTGGGTGGACAACATGTCAGTTCATGCTTCAAGAGCTCTGATTGGTTGGAGGATGTCCTCCAGAAGTCGTCATGATAAGTGTGTAAGTCTATGGAAGGGAATGAGAACCATAAGCCTCCTAGGTTTTGTATTGAAGTCAATGTACCCAGAGGATGATGGAAAATAGCTATCCTCTGGCTACACCATGGTGCTACCCCAGATAGTGCTGCTGAGGCTACTGTAGACCTTCATTGGATGTTACAGTCTTCTCCCATCGCTGCAACTCCCTTACAGACTTGGGAGAGGAGAGGGTCGAGAGCCATGCGTCCTCCGAACCACGACCATGCCAAGCTGCCAGAAGCACCAATGTGTCTGTAATGACACCCTAAGCACTGTGAGGATTTGTGTGAGCACTGTTTCAATATTTTTTTCTTCCTGAAATTCACTGAGTAGGATGGTCCTCTGAGGAACCTCCACTGCTCGACACACAGAAATGCATTCAAATCTCTCCCTCGCCCTCCATTTGGCAAATCTGACCATAACTCTATCATCCTCATTCCTGCTTACAAGCAAAAACTCAGGAAGTACCAGTGAAGAACTCAATGCGGGAGTGGTCCGATTAAGTGGATGCTAAACTACAGGTTTTGTTATCAGAGACTGGAATATGATCCGGGATTCATCCGATGGCATTGGAGGAGTTTACCACCTCAGTCACCGGCTTCGTTACTAAGTACATCAACAATGTCGTCCCTACAGTGACCATACATACATATTCCATCCAGAAGCCATGCATTACAGGCAACATCCGCACTGAGCTAAAGGCTACAGCTGCCACTTTCACGGAGCGGGACCCCAATCTGGATACTTATAAGAAACGACCTCAGACAAGCCATCAAACAGTCGACGTGTCAATACAGGACTATGATCGAATCCGCTCTGATGCTTGTTGGATATGGCAGGGCTTGTAAACTATCCCGTATTACAAAAATAAATCCAGCCGCGAGCTGCCCAGTGACGCGAGCCTACTAGACAAGCTAAATTCCTTCTATGCTAACTTCGAGGCAAGCAACACTGAACCATGCAGAATGCGTGTTCCGGACGACTGTGTAATCATGCTCCTTAATCTTTCTCTGACCCAGTCTGTAATACCTTCATGTTTAAATCAGACCACCATATTCCCTGTGCACAAGAACGCCAAGGTAACCTGTCTAAATGATTATCGCCCCGTAGCACTCACATATTTAGCCATGAAATGTTTTGAAAGGCTGGTCATGGCTCACATCAGCACCATCATTCCAGACACCATGGACCAACTCCAATTCGCATACCGCCCCAATAGATAGACAGATGACGCAATCTCTATTACACTCCACACTGCCCTGAGGGTTCGTTCAATCAGTCACTTCCATGAACACAGAAAATGGTTATTAGAAAAGTACAAACATAGAACAAAGAAATGTGTAAATAGAAAATAACCAACATAACATTTTCTATCACATTCTCCAAGCTCATCACTAAGCTAAGTGCCCTGGGACTGAACACCTCCCTCTGCAACTGGATCCTGGTCTTCCTGACAGGCATCCCCCAGGTGGTGAGGGAAGGCAACAACAGATCTGCCACGCTGACCCTCAACACGGGGGCCCCTCAGGCGTGCGTGCTTAGTCTCCTCCTGTACTCCCTGTTCACCAAGATATTGTTACGCATTGTGTATTTATTATTACTTGAATTATTATTTTCTATTATTTCTCTATTTTCTTTCTCTCTGCATTGAGGGGAAGGGCCTGTAAGTAAGTATTTCACTGTTAGTCTACACCTGTTGTTTACAAAGCATGTGACGAATATATATATAAATATCTATTGCTGTGATATGGCTCTATGGCTCTCTCTAAGGGTCCATAGCCTTCCAATGCTTTATCTCTGCCTATCTCTTCACCTCTCAACCAGAAGCTCTCTCCACCGTGGCCTTGGCCCTCATCCTCTGGAGCTGGTCTGGTGGAGTCCGGCTGTTCCCTGGTTCACCCCGCTGCCTTGGCCTGGACTAGTGGTGGATAAAGAGCAGATGCAAAGAAGAGCTCATGGATCGCTCAACTGGGCCATGGCATGTTGACCCAGGGCTAAACTATGTCAAGTCGGTGTGCATGCCTGCATGTGAGTGCTTGTAAGAGTATCTCTGTGTATATGTATTAGCAAGTGTACAATAGTTGTAAACATGTACAGTTGAAGTCGGAAGTTTACATACACTTAGGTTGGAGTCATTAAAACAAATTTTTCAACCACTCCACAAATTTCTTGTTAACAAACTATAGTTTTGGCAAGTCGGTTGGGACATCTCCTTTGTGCATGACACAAAGTAATTTTTCCAACAATTGTTTACAGACAGATTATTTCACTTATAATTCACTGTATCACAATTCCAGTGGGTCAGAAGTTTACATACAGTAAGTTGACTGTGCCTTTAAACAGCATGACAATTTCAGATAATTATGTCATGGCTTTAGAAGCCATGACATCATTTGAGTCAATTGGAGGTGTAGATGTATTTCAAGGCCTACCTTCAAACTCAGTGCCTCTTTGCTTGACATCATGGGAAAATCAAACGAAATCAGCCAAGACCTCAGAAAAATAATTGTAGCCCTCCACAAGTTTGGTTCATCCTTGGGAGCATTTTTTTAACCACGTTCATCTGTACAAACAACAGTACGCAAGTATAAACACCATGGGACCAAGCAGCCATCATACCGCTCAGGAAGGAGACGTGTTCTGTCTCCTAGAGATGAACGTACTTTGGTGCGAAAAGTGCAAATCAATCCAAGAACAACAGCAAAGGACTTTGTGAAGATACTGGAGGAAACTGGTACAAAAGTATCTATATCCGCAGTAAAACAAGTTCTTTATCGACATAACCTGAAAAGCCGCTCAGCAAGAAAGAAGCCACTGCTCCAAAACCGGCCAAAAAAAACAGACTACGGTTTGCAACTGCACATGGGGACCAAGATTGTACTTTTTGGAGAAATGTCCTCTGGTCTGATGAAACAAAAATAGAACTGTTTGGCCATAATGACCATCGTCATGTTTGGAGGAAAAAGGGGGATGCTGGCAAGCCGAAGAACACCATCCCAACCGTGAAGCACGGGGGTGGCAACATCATGTTGTGGGTGTGCTTTACAGCAGGAGGGACTGGTGTACTTCACAAAATAGATGGCATCGTGAGGCAGGAAAATTATGTGGATATATTGAAGCAACATCTCAAGACATCAGTCAGGAAGTTAAAGCTTGGTCGTGAATGTGTCTTCCAAATGGACCATGACCCCAAGCATACTTCCAAAGTTGTGGCAAAATGGCTTAAGGACAACAAAGTCCATGTACTGGAGTGGCCATCACAAAGCCCTGACCTCAATCCAATAGAAATTTGTGGGCAGAACTGAAAAAGTGTGTGTGAGCATGGAGGCCTATAGACCTGACTCAGTTACACCAGCTCTGTCAGGATGAATGAGCCAAAATTCACCCAACTTATTGTGGGAATCTTGTGGAAGACTACCCGAAAAGTTTGACCCAAGTTAAGCAATTTAATGGCAATGCTACCAAATACTAATTGAGTGTATGTAAACTTCTGACCCCCTGGGAATGTGATGAAAGAAATAAAAGCTGAAATAAATAATTATCTTTAATATTAGTCTGACATTGCACATTCTTAAAATTAAGTGGTGATCCTAAACTGAGTTTAAATGTAGTTGGCTAAGGTGTATGATAACTTCCGTCTTCAACTGTATGTGTGGGAATGAGTGATTATTATTATTATTATTTTTAGATATGGACCCAAATAGCTAATTCTGCATAAAGAGCGGCCATCCTGAGACTGTAGCAGCATGAGGAGGAGGGACCACAGTTTGATATCCTGTCTGAAGTTCCGCTCCCCAATAGAAAGGAACACAGCAGCGACTTTGGCTGACTGGCACCATATGGTCTCTGTGTTCTACCAGCTGGGCTCAGTTCTGTGTGGCTGCATTTCAATGCTTAGTCCTCTGAAAACAAAACATGGAGCTACTCAACTGCAGCTAGGATGACATTACATTCTTGGGAGAGAGAACATTTGTATAATAATACAACTCCATTCCCATAAGATTTGCCTTACAGTATGTTTAATTGAGTGGTCTCGTTCTAAAATAAACATTTTACCCATTTCCAATTGGTATGATAACTGCTACAGCACTGCTATAAATGAGCACATTGCTCTAGACATATTTTACAGTACAAGTACAGTGCTCCTATCCGTTCTGTCTTAGTGTGCAGTTTCTTAGCAGTAACACCTGTCCAGTTCTCCTCCTCCCATTAATTAATTTCCACTCACCCGGGCTTCTCCTGGCAGTGACAATCATTAGATCAGTAAACGTCAGTGTTAGATTCCTTTCCTGGCACAAGCTGTCGCTCTGCTCTGCTCTGCTCAGGAAGAACAGCCGGCTGGCCTTTGGTGACGGAACCAGTCATTTCCTCCACTCTAAGTGTCTGGTTAGGGGATATATTTCAGCAGAGAGGTTCGGTGCTTCTCAGTTAGACCCATATGCAGAGATTGAAGGAAATGGAGTGGTACTTTGTGGCATAGATGTGGATGCATGCAACAAGAAGCTGCTGAGGGGAGGATAGCTCATAATATAGCAGGAATGGAGTGAATTGAATGGTATCAAAAACATGGAAACCATGTGTTTGATGTATTTGATACCATTCCACTCATTCCGCTTCAGCCATTACCACGAGCCCGTCCTCCCCAATTAAAATGCCACCAACCTCCTGTGGTATGTGCGGGCTGACACACAGATGTAGGATCTTAATTTGATCACTCACACTTTGAGTTTTAAAAAGGCTTCTAAGGTTTGTAATTTCCACATTGAATTTCAGACTTGCTATGCCTTATTAACGAAAAATGTGTCCAGTAAATTAAAATCCACAAAATAATTTACATTTACTGTTGCTATAGGATTATTTTCCTGCTGTAGAAAACTGACTCAAATTAAGATCCTACATCTGTAGTGTGGGTGTATGAGTGTGTAATGCTAAATGTGTGCAGGCCAACACTGCCTGGTGTGTTTATGTGTTTGCCAACATGGATGCATGTACATGCACTAGCATGTGTGTGTTTGTGTTTACCGGAACAGATGGGTGTTAATCGTGTGTAGGGGACAGAAATAATGGCTCAGGTTAATACTTCTGATTAAGTGCCAGCTTGACAGATGATGCCTGGCTTTGTTGAGCAGTGTTGAGTCAAGGCCCATTTTGCCAGGCAGATTTTTCCAGGGAAGGATGCACATTGACATATCTGTTACGAATATCATTATGTATTTAAGCCATTTAAAATACTGATTGACCTTCATTCAGTGGTTTCATATAATTATTCACCTATCAATGATGAGGACTGCAGTCCCATTAGAGAGCACGTGTGCCAGTAAAATTACTGCTTGAGTGACTGGTTTTAAATGTGCTGAAGTACAGTGGTGAAAAAGTACTCAATTGTCATACTTGAGTAAAAGTAAAAAGTACAAGTAAATGCTATTCATCAAATTCCTTATATTAAGCAAACCTGATGGCACAAGTTCCTTTTTTTGGGGGGGGGGGGCAACCAGGAGCACACTTGCAGAGCACACTTGCACAAAATGCAGTTTTTGTGTTTAGTAAGTCCGACAGATCAGAGGCAGTAGGGATAACAACGCATTATATTAACAGCTGCATGAATTGGACCATATTGCTGTCCTTCCTGAGCATTCAATATGTAACAAGTACTTTTAGGTGTCAAGGGAAAATGTATGGGAGTAAATAGTACATATTTTATTTTGGAATGTATTGGAGTAAAAGTAAAAGTTGTCAAAAATATAAACAGTAAAGTACAGATACCAAAAAACGACTTAAGTAGTACTTCAAAGTATTTTTACTTAATTACTTTACACCACTGGGAAATATCCATGATGTAGTTATTGAACCAATAGTTACAGTACACTTCTCATGTAAACTAAAACATAATGTCACAGACTGGATATGCTTGGATAAGAATAATAAAGTTTAGTAATCGTTGCCACTTTCTTGTCTCTTTCAATATGCATACAAAGTAAATGAGTTTTCAATTATACATGAACCCAATTCAGGTACCATTATTTATCATTGACTGCAAATATGCTGATTTTACATTTTCTCCTTGAATAGGGGAGAGTGGTGTAAGTTTAGTTAAGCCGCCCCTTGTTTCTAGGAAACCATACACTAAATTAGTCAGGTGACCAAATATTTACGAAGAGGTCATCATTTCATGGAGTCTGTGAAGGATGAAAACGTGGAAAAGGTACTTAGCAAGTTAGGTCCAAG
Organism: Oncorhynchus keta; assembly: GCF_023373465.1. Taxonomy (NCBI): domain Eukaryota; kingdom Metazoa; phylum Chordata; class Actinopteri; order Salmoniformes; family Salmonidae; genus Oncorhynchus; species Oncorhynchus keta. The sequence goes on along the minus strand of NC_068432.1, from coordinate 19,547,027 downwards.
AAACAGATTTTCAAGTAAAATGAATTAATTGTGTTATAGGTTTAATGATGCTTGTATCTAAACCAAAGTAGATTGTTTTAAGAATTTTTTATACATCAGTTGGGGTCTCTATCAGCTACAATATGAGGTTTAGCATGAAAGTGTGCTTCCTTATAACTGTGTTGGCTAATGTAGTCAAAAAGTTTTCCTTGGGGTGAATAGAGTCAATGGTCACCATACCCCATACCAAATGATGATTACAAGAGGAGAGAGAGAGGGAGATGCAGGAGAGGAGAGGAGATAGAGATCGGGTGAAAGAGAGTGCAGGAAAATGAAAGACTGAGAAAGAGGGAGAGTGCAGGAGGAGGAGAGAGAAAGAGATTTGTGCTGGATTTGAGCTACTTTGCATATAGGATTTCTCTCATCCCTGGAAGACTCCTACACAGCTGGAGTGAGAGAGTGATGAGAGGGCTTCTTCATGTGAACAACGAAACACAGACATCAACTAAATGCTGGAGAGAAAATAAATGCTTACAGCACAGCAAGTGAAACGGAAGCATACAACAACAATGAGTTTTACCATGTTTATAACCTCCGTATTTGACTGAAACATCCTACAAAATGCATCTCATAGAGGGATACCACCAAGTTGACTCACAATGGAAAGCATCATTGAGCTCTCTGACTAGTTAGTTCAACCTGAATAATAGATAAAAATACAGAGTTACATATACCACAACCTATATACCTTTAACCCTAATCCTAGAAGGAACCTGTAACCCCTTTACTCAAACAGAGAAGTGCCTGTAATCAGCAATTCGACATCAGAAAAGATAGGAAAGATAAACAAGAAACAAGCTATCGCTCTTTTACTTATAATTAGATATTAATCTGTCTGCAAACTCAAACTATTGGCTCGTACGTGATTAGCAAAGTGTAAACCTGCAAATCCAATGAAAAGTGCTAGGGAAGATACATTAACAAACTAATAAAACGTGAACAGGTCTTGGCTCCCAGAAAAGTTGTCCAAGGCAAGACATCAAGCTCCGTAACCACAAAACCTCCTCTTGTATATTCCCATCTTCCCATCTAGGAATATTTTCTCGGCCCCAGCACTGCAGGCAATGCCAGACTCCAATGAGCCACTGTGCTTGAACATTTACATTACATTTAAGTCATTTAGCAGACGCTCTTATCCAGAGCGACTTACAAATTGGTGCATACACCTTATGACATCCAGTGGAACACTGCCAATTTACAATAGTGCATCTAAATCTTTTTAGGGGGGTGAGAAGGATTACTTATCCTATCCTAGGTATTCCTTAAAGAGGTGGGGTTTCAGGTGTCTCCGGAAGGTGCTGATTGACTCCGCTGTCCTGGCGTCGTGAGGGAGTTTGTTCCACCATTGGGGGGCCAGAGCAGCGAACAGTTTTGACTGAACGAGCTCTCTCATTTCTCTCTCCAAGAACCACAAATAGAGAAACTGAAACAGATACTACACTAACTCTCTGATTGAGATGAAGGGTTAATTTCAGGGGCAATGTTTTTCAGTTCTGTAAGATGACCGGGGTTGTTTATGTATACTGTGCATACGAGGCCATTATGGTTGCAAATCACTTGGGAAGTAGGACTCGTTCCCAGTGAGCACAGAGTGTTGAATCAATGATCTGCCTGTGCTGTAATCAATTTCCATAATGGCCCTTGAAGGCCATCAAAACCAAATTGTAATTGAAAAATCCAATAAGATTTCAAGAGACACAATTACTAGAGAAACAGCAGGTGGGAGTAGGGATTAAGTGGAATATAGTACCTGTCTGTCTTTTCTCAATGTACTCTTCACAAAACAGAACTAAGTGAACACAGTAGATGGTCCCTTGGAGAGCTCCCAAGAAAGGAATGAGAAGCCTTCCATTTAAATCTTTTTGGCCACCATTTAGCTTTTGTCCAATGGGAGCAAACACCCCAACAGGACTTATAAACAAATGTTGAGCTCCAGAAGGTGTGAATTAGCCCAGCAGTGTGCCCGTCCCCCCTCCTTCACACCCCCAAACCCACCATTCACAACACACCTCCTCTGGAAACCTCTACAACCTTGGAGTGTGCTAGATCAGCTGCCCTCAGTGAGAGGGAGACACTTAAAGGTAAGACAGGGGCCACAGTGCAGGTGGCCGTGTTAAAACGCTTCTTGCAGGACACTGTCAGTATGATTAGGCTTTAGCCCTGTTGCTGCTGAGTGACAGATGTTTTTATTTTCCAGCAGAAAGCCTTTGGCTCCCGGAGGTGGGCCTCTTGGATATCACACTTCTGTGATATCCAAGAGGTCCCCTTATACATGCCCCTCCTGTCAGATAGGGGGATCATAGTGGATGAATTGTGTGCTCTAGTTAAAGTGACAGCCATCCACTCCCTAATGTTGGTAGCCTAGTGGTTAGCGTGTTGGGCCAGTAACCAAAAGGTTGCTGGAACGAATCCCTGAGCTGACAAGGTAAAAAGCTGTTGTTTTGCCCTTGAGCAAGGCTGTTCCCAGGGCATCAAAGACATGGAGGACGATTAAGGCAGCCCCCCGCACCTCTCTGACTCAGAGGAAGAAGATACATTTCAGTTGAAGGCATTCAGTTGTACAACTGACAAGGTATCCCCATTTCCCTAAGGTGATCAAGAATAGACATAAACGAGGGACAGACTTCACATCAAAAAGGCTCGCCACAGAGGATTGCAATGAAGACGATTTGTTATTGAGACAAGGATCTACGATGGGTTGCGTGCCCACCTTTAATGAAGTATGACAGTGAAGTAGATAGGACTAGAATAGAATGACTGGGGAAATAGAAAGCATTTAGTTAGGCATATAAGGATTACAGCTACAGATAATATTTTACTATGGCCGTAAGACAAACCATTTTGTTGCTGTCACAGTCAAGTTTAAGATGAGTTAGCCTTGTGTAGCCTACCAGCCATGAAAGATTGTTTTTTTAAATGAGATTTTACTGCTCGCTTGAGTTACTTGATGTGGAAGAAAGTTCCATGTAGTCATGGCTCTAGGTAGTACTGTGCATTTCTTGGGGACTGTGAAGAGACCCCTGGTGACATGTCTTGTGGGGTATGTATGGGTATCTGAGGTGTGTGTTAGCTTTAAACGTGTCAATACCTCTCACAGAGACAATAAATCTCTGTATGTCAGAAGAGACTGACATACAGTGCCTTCAGAAAGTATTCAGACCCCTCGACTTTTTCCACAATTTGTTAGGTTACAGTCTAATTTAAAAAAAAGTTTTTTGTCAAATTCCTCATCAATCAAGTATTCAGACCCTTTATTCAGTACTTTGTTGAAGTACCCTTAAGTCTTCTTGGGTATGACGCTACAATACATCCGTATTTAGGGAGTTTCTCCCATTCTTCTCTGCAGATCTTCTTGAGCTCTGTCAGGTTGGAGGGAAAGTGTTGCTACACAGCTATTTTCATGTCTCTCCAGAGATGTTTGATCGGGTTCAAGTCTGGGCTCTGACTGGACCACTCAAAGACATTCAGAGACTGTCCCGAAGCCACTCCTGCGTTGTCTTGGCTGTGTGCTTAGGGTCGTGGCCTGTTGGAAGGTGAACCTTCTCCCAAGTCTGAGGTTCTGAGCGCTCTGGAGCAGGTTTTCATCAAGGATCTCTCTGTACTTTGCTCTGTTCATCTTTCCCTCAAGCCTGACTAGTCTCCCAGTCCCTGCCACTAAAAAACATCCCCACAGCATGATGCTGCCAACAATATGCTTCACCGTAGAGATGTTGCCAGGTTTCCTCCAGATGTGACGCTTGGAATTCAGGACAAAGAGTTCAATCTTGTTTTCATCAGAGAATCCTGTTTCTCATGGTCTGAGCGTCTTTAGATACCTTTTGTCAAACTCCAAGTGGGCTGTCATGTGCCTTTTACTTCGGAGTGGCTTCCGTCTGGCCACTCTACAATAAAGGCCTGATTGGTGGAGTGCTGCGGAGATGGTTGTCCTTCTGGAAGTTTCGCCCATCTCCACAGAGAAGCTCTAGAGCTCTGTCAGAGTGACCAGGCCACTGTATTCTTGGGAACCTTCAATGCTGTAGAAATGTGTTGGCACCCTTCCCCAGATCTGTGCCTCGACACAATCTTGTCTCGGAGCTCTACGGACAATTCCTTCGACCTCTTTGCTTGGTTTTTGCTCTGACATGCACTGCCAAGTGTGGGACCTTATATAGACAGGTGTGTGACAACTCCATTGTGTCCTCCTCCCAGAGCGCTAAGAACCTTGGCGTGATCCTGGACAACATCCTGTCGTTCTCAACTAACATTAAGGCGGTGGCCCGTTCCTGTAGGTTCATGCTCTACAACATCCGCAGAGTACGACCCTGCCTCACACAGGAAGCGGCGCAGGTCCTAATCCAGGCACTTGTTATCTCCCGTCTGGATTACTGCAACTCGCTGTTGGCTGGGCTCCCTGCCTGTGCCATTAAACCCCTACAACTCATCCAGAACGCCGCAGCCCGTCTGGTGTTCAACCTTCCCAAGTTCTCTCACGTCACCCCGCTCCTCCGCTCTCTCCACTGGCTTCCAGTTGAAGCTCGCATCCGCTACAAGACCATGGTGCTTGCCTACGGAGCTGTGAGGGGAACGGCACCTCAGTACCTCCAGGCTCTGATCAGGCCCTACACCCAAACAAGGGCACTGCGTTCATCCACCTCTGGCCTGCTCGCCTCCCTACCACTGAGGAAATACAGTTCCCGCTCAGCCCAGTCAAAACTGTTCGCTGCTCTGGCTCCCCAATGGTGGAACAAACTCCCTCACGACGCCAGGACAGCGGAGTCAATCACCACCTTCCGGAGACACCTGAAACCCCACCTCGTTAAGGAATACCTAGGATAGGATAAAGTAATCCTTCTCACCCCCCTTAAAATATTTAGATGCACTATTGTAAAGTGGCTGTTCCACTGGATGTCATAAGGTGAATGCACCAATTTGTAAGTCGCTCTGGATAAGAGCGTCTGCTAAATGACTTAAATGTAATGTAAATGTGTGTGCCTTTCCAAATCATGTCCGATCAATTGAATTTACCACAGGTGGACTCCAATCAAGTTGTAGAAACATCTCAAGGATTACCAATGGAAACAGGATGCCCCTGAGCTCAATTTCGAGTCTCATAACTGAATACTTCGAGTCTGAATACTTATGTGCCACATTTCATTTGCCTATGTCCTTTCTTTGTGGCAGACCTCTCCCCATCTTAGCTACCGTTGCATCAATATGTTACAATCCAGAGTTACACCAAGCAGTTTAGTTTGTTTACTGTGAAATAGCATTTTATCTGGTCAAAACGGAGGCTGATTGCTCAAATGTTCAACCAGTAAAGGTGCTTTGCTATTCTTGGGTAGCAAAATGACACACTGGGCACACACTTTGGATAGGGTACAGAAAAGGGCAAGCAAGATAGCAACAAAAACCAGATACTCCCCACTGACCCTTCCGCCACTAGAGTCGCGAAGAGAGCAAGCAGCAGTAAGATTGATAACTGGGATGCACCAACCTGACCACCCTCTATGATCTCCTACCACAGAGAAGGGGAGACAGTACTTGCATAGTCCCCCGAAACAAGAACCAACTGCCCAGCATCAACACAAGGACTAATAAACTGAGCAATTCCACCATAGCCACTTCCATCAGACTTTTTAATAACCAAATGTGACTTTTTTAACTGTAATTTCTTGTAAGATAGCATATTTGTTATTTACTGTAATATCTAGCGTTTTTTAACGTATTTCCTAAATGTGCATTCTGCATAATTCAGTCTTGTCGACTGCAAGCATGAAGGCAATAAATCGAATCAAATGATCTGTGTCTTCTGCAGTTGAATGACTTATGTGGTCCCCTTGTCTGGACTTTGACTTGTTTTTTTACCTTCTGGTTCAGCCTGGTCTCATAGACTAGATGTAACATAGTAAAAGTAAAGCCGGGACACTTAAATAAGTATGATATGTTACGTTTGGTATGGTTACATAAGACAGTACAGTACGGTGGTTGGTCAGGGTGGATGGGTGTATTTTATTATAATTTATTTTATTTTATTTTATTTAACCTTTATTTAACTAGGCAAGTCAGTTAAGAACAAATTCTTATTTACAATGACGGCCAACCAAAAGGCAAAAGGCCTCCTGCGGGGGCGGGGGCTGGGAATCAAAATATAAATATATTAAATAAAAATATAGGACAAAACACACATCACGACAAGAGAGACAACACAATACAACATAAAGAGAGACCTCAGACAACAACATAGCATGGCAGCAACACATGACAACACAGCATGGAAGCAACACAACATGGCAACAACATGGTAGCAACACAACATGGCAGCAGCACAACATGGTAGATGCACAAAACAGTGTACAAACATTACTGGGCACAGACAACAGCACAAAGGGCAAGAAGGTAGAGACAACAATACATCACGCAAAGCAGTCACAACTGTCAGTAAGAGTGTCCATGATTGAGTATTTTGAATGAAGAGATTGAGATAAAACTGTCCAGTTTGAGTGTTTGTTGCAGCTCGTTCCAGTCGCTAGCTGCAGATAACTGAAAAGATGAGCGACCCAAGGATGTGTGTGCTTTGGGGACCTTTAGCAGAATGTGACTGGCAGAACGGGTGTTGTATGTGAAGGATGACGGCTGCAATAGATATCTCAGATAGCCTGAAGCTTTGTTATGTGCTGAGAGAAGGACAGTGTACCATCTAGCCATACTCCCTTGTATGAGGTGACTCCTTCATGCTCTAAACCCTCAGAGGTAGGAATCACACCCGTGGGGAGAGGTGCATTCTTCTTACCAAACCACATGACCTTTGTTTTGGAGGTGTTCAGATAAAGGTTAAGGGCAGAGAAAGCTTGTTGGACACTAAGAAAGCTTTGTTGTAGAGCGTTTAACACAAAATCCGGGGAGGTGCCAGATGAGTATAAGACTGTATCATCGGCATATAAATGGATGAGAGAGCTTCCTACTGCCTGAGCTATGTTGTTGATGTAAATTGAGAAAAGCATGGGGCCTAGGATCGAGCCTTTGGGGGTACACCCTTGGTGACAGGCAGTGGCTGAGACAGCAGACTTTATACACTGCACTCTTTGAGAGAGGTAGTTAGCAAACCAGGCCAAAGACCCTTCAGAGACACCAATACTCATTAGCCGGCCCACATGAATGGAATGGTCTACCGTGTCAAAAGCTTGGGCCAAGTCAATAAAAAATAGCAGCACAACATTGCTTAGAATCAAAGGCAATGGTGACATCATTGAGGATCTTTAACCTTTTTACACGTACCAACAAACGGGTGTGATCATTCTATAGTGGTCCCTGTTGCATAAGATCAAACCAGTGTGATTAGAACGCTTGATTAGAATGCCTATTTAGAACATCCATTTTCAATTGATGCAACAATTAGCATTTGAGCTGGCAACAGAAACATTTTGCATAAACACGGTCTTTACAAAGTTATGTCCAGAATGTGATCAGTTTATTTTTGGATGCAATGTTCAGACATTCACAGAAGTAGCTACAGCATAACACAATCATCCAAACCGGAAAATGTAGGTTACATTTGTCCTTGTGCTAACTGAGGAAAGATTGACCTAACACAAAGAGTCATATGTTTATAACTCTCGCATGACAGAAACTACAATGGGAATTATCTAATAGCAATTACTATTTATAAATAATTCACATCATGGGTGAGCTCACCATTGATTGAAATAATTGAGTAAAACACTTTAAAACACTAGAAATCAAAAGTAATCCGTGCCTGGAATGTTGTTTTTTTCGCAACAACCAAAGATAATAAGAGGAGACAAGATGACTTTTGTCTGTTTATAGTATGCATGTTGAAGGGGGTGTGTCGTCTATGATCATCCACTTCCTTTCATTCACTTCTGGAAGTTTACCCGAAAGATGAGTGAACCATTTCTTCACCTCATTACAACATCTTTGGTCTGACAGATTATGCGACACCCAGAATGCATTGTATAATGCACCATGTTTGTTATCTTTGGTTGATGCGAAAAAACAACATTCCAGGCGTGGAATTACTTTTGTGTTCTAGAAAGTGTTTTACTCAATTGTTTCGATCAATGGTAAGCTAGCAAATAGCTTAGCTCATTATAATCAGTACAACCTTTAAAAAAGTATTTTACACACATCATAGGTGTCCATTACAATATATGCAATAATCAGAATTAATTATTTTTCACCAGTACTTGTGAATAAAACTGTAAATAAATTATGATACATACATACATACATACATACATACATACATACATACATTTTTTATTTCACCTTTATTTAACAGATTCTGGGGCGGCAGGGTAGCCTAGTGGTTAGACTAGTAACCGAAAGGTTGCAAGTTCAAATCCCCGAGCTGACAAGGTACAAATCTGTCGTTCTGCCCCTGAACAGGCAGTTAACCCACTGTTCCTAGGCTGTCATTGAAAAAAAGAATTTGTTCTTAACTGACTTGCCTAGTAAAATAAAGGTAAAAAATACAAATTAAATTAACTGTGACCTGGCCAAGATAAAGCATAGCAGTGTGAACAGACAACACAGAGTGAACAATTAACAAGTCAATAACACAGTAGAAAAAAAAGAGAGTCTATATACATTGTGTGCATGAGGAGGTAGGTGAATAATAATCATTGTAATAATAATTAAAATTTTGCAGATTAACACTGGAGTGATAAATGATCAGATGGTCATGTACAGGTAGAGATATTGGTGTGCAAAGGAGCAGAAAAGTAAATAAATATAAACAGTATGGGGATCAGATAGCAGATGTTTGAAGTTGGTGAGGGAGATAAAAGTCTCCAACTTCAGCGATTTTTGCAATTCGTTCCAGTCACAGGCAGCAGAGAACTGGAACGAAAGGCGGCCAAATGAGGTGTTGGCTTTAGGGATGATCAGTGAGATACACCTGCTGGAGCGCGTGCTACGGGTGGGTGTTGCCATCGTGACCAGTGAACTGAGATAAGCCGGAGCTTTACCTAGCATGGACTTGTAGATGACCTGGAGCCAGTGGGTCTGGCGACGAATGTAGCGAGGGCCAGCCGACTAGAGCATACAGGTCGCAGTGGTGGGTGGTATAAGGTGCTTTAGTAACAAAATGGATGGCACTGTGTTAAACTGCATCCAGTTTGCTGAGTAGAGTATTGGAAGCTATTTTGTAGATGACATCGCCGAAGTCGAGGATCGGTAGGATAGTCAGTTTTATGAGGGTAAGTTTGGCGGCGTGAGTGAAGGAGGCTTTGTTGCGGAATAGAAAGCCGACTCTAGATTGGAGATGCTTGATATGACTCTGGAAGGAGAGTTTACAGTCTAGCCAGACACCTAGGTACTTATAGATGTCCACATATTCTAGGTCGGAACCATCCAGGGTGGTGATGCTAGTCGGGTGTGCAGGCAGTGAACGGTTGAAAAGCATGCATTTGGTTTTACTAGCGTTTAAGAGCAGTTGGAGGCCACGGAGTGTTGTATGGCATTGAAGCTCGTTTGGAGGTTAGATAGCACAGTGTCCAAGGACGGGCCAGAAGTATACAGAATGGTGTCGTCTGCGTAGAGGTGGATCAGGGAATCGCCCGCAGCTAGAGCAACATCATTGATATATACAGAGAAAAGAGTCGGCCCGAGAATTGAACCCTGTGGCACCCCCATAGAGACTGCCAGAGGACCGGACAGCATGCCCTCCAATTTGACACTTTTTGACACTGTCTGCAAAGCAGTTGGTGAACCAGGCAAGGCAGTCATCAGAAAAACCGAGGCTACTGAGTCTGCAGATAAGAATATGGTGATTGACAGAGTCGAAAGCCTTGGCAAGGTCGATGAAGACGGCTGCACAGTACTGTCTTTTATCGATGGCGGTTATGATATCGTTTAGTACCTTGAGCGTGGCTGAGGTGCACAAGTGACTGGCTCGGAAACCAGATTGCACAGCGGAGAAGGTACGGTGGGATTCGAGATGTTCAGTGACCTGTTTGTTGACTTGGCTTTCGAAGACCTTAGGCAGGGCAGGATGGATATAGGTCTGTAACAGTTTGGGTCCAGAGTGTCTCCCCCTTTGAAGAGGGGGATGACTACGGCAGCTTTCCAATCCTTGGGGATCTCAGACAATATGAAAGAGAGGTTGAACAGGCTGGTAATAGGGGTTGCGACAATGGCGGCGGATAGTTTCAGAGATAGAGGGTCCAGACTGTCAAGCCCAGCTGATTTGTACGGGTCCAGGTTTTGCAGCTCTTTCAGAACGTCTGCTATCTGGATTTGGGTAAAGGAGAACCTGGAGAGGCTTGGTCGAGTAGCTGTGGGGGGTGGAGATGTTGGCCGAGGTTGGAGTAGCCAGGAGCAAGGCATGGCCAGCCGTTGAGAAATGCTTGTTGAAGTTTTCGATAATCATGGTTTTATCGGTGGTGACCGTGTTACCTAGCCTCAGTGCAGTGGCAGCTGGGAGGAGGTGCTCTTGTCTCCATGGACTTCACAGTGTCCCAGAACTTTTTGGAGTTAGAGCTACAGGATGCACATTTCTGCATGAAGAAGCTGGCCTTTGCTTTCCTGACTGACTGCGTGTATTGGTTCCTGACTTCCCTGAACAGTTGCATATCGCGGGGACTATTCGATGCTATTGCAGTCCGCCACAGGATGTTTTTGTGCTGGTCGAGGGCAGTCAGGTCTGGAGTGAACCAAGGGCTATATCTGTTCTTAGTTCTGCATTTTTTGAACGAAGCATGCTTATCTAAAATGGTGAGAAAGTTACTTTTAAAGAATGACCAGGAATCCTCGACTGACAGGATGAGGTCAATATCCTTCCAGGATACCCGGGCCAGGTCGATTAGAAAGGCCTACTCACAGAAGTGTTTTAGGGAGCGTTTGACAGTGATGAGGGGTGGTCGTTTGACTGCGGATCCGTAGCGGATACAGGCAAAGGGGCAGTGATCGCTGAGATCCTGGTTGAAGACAGCGGAGGTGTATTTGGAGGGCCAGTTGGTCAGGATGACGTCTATGAGGATGCCCTTGTTTACAGATTTAGGGCTGTACCTGGTGGGTTCCTTGATGATTTGTGTGAGATTGAGGGCATCTATCTTAGATTGTAGGACTGCCGGGGTGTTAAGCATATCCCAGTTTAGGTCACCTAACAGAACAAACTCTGAAGCTAGATGGGGGGCGATCAATTCACAAATGGTGTCCAGGGCACAGCTGGGAGCTGAGGGGGGTCGGTAGCAGGCGGCAACAGTGAGAGACTTATTTCAAGAGACAGTCATTTTTGGTGGCCTTCCTGAGCCAGGATTCAGACACGACAAGGACATCAGGGTTAGCAGAGTGTGCTAAAGCAGTGAGTAAAAGAAACTTAGGGAGGAGGCTTCTGATGTTGACATGCATGAAACCAAGGCTTTTTCTATCACAGAAGTCAACAAATGAGGGTGCCTGGGGACATGCAGGGCCTGGGTTTACCTCCACATCACCCGCGGAACAGAGGAGGAGTAGTATGAGGGTGCGGCTAAAGGCTATCAAAACTGGTCGCCTAGAGCGTTGGGGGACAAAGAATAAAAGGAGCAGATTTCTGGGCATGGTAGAAGAGGTTCAGGGCATAATGTACAGACAGTGGTATGGTGGGGTGCGGGTACAGCGGAGGTAAGCCCAGGCACTGGGTGATGATAAGAGAGGTTGTATCTCTGGACATGTTGGTTGTAATGGGTGAGGTCACCGCATGTGTGGGAGGTGGGACAAAGGAGGTATCAGGGGTATGAAGAGTGGAACTAGGGGCTCCATTGTAAACTAAAACAATGATAACTAACCTGAACAACAGTATACAAGGCATATTGACATTTGAGAGAGACATACAGCGAGGCACTAGGGTAGCCTAGTGGTTAGAGCGTTGGACTAGTAACCGGAAGGTTGTGAGTTCAAACCCCCGAGCAGACAAGGTACAAATCTGTCGTTCTGCCCCTGAACAGGCAGTTAACCCACTGTTCCCAGGCCGTCATTGAAAATAAGAATGTGTTCTTAACTGACTTGCCTGGTTAAATAAAGGTAAAAAAAAAAAATTAAATCACAGGTGTTGATTGGGTGAGCTAGCTAAAACAGTAGGTGAGACAACAACAGCTAATCAGCTAGCACAACAACAGCAGGTAAAATGGCGTTGACTCGGCAGAGAGGGTAAAACCTAAACAACAGAATGGAGTACCGTGATGAAAGGACAGTCCAGCAGGCATCAGCTATGTAGCCAAGTGATCACAGTGTCATACATACAGTGGGGAGAACAAGTATTTGATACACTGCCGATTTTGCAGGTTTTCCTACTTACAAAGCATGTAGAGGTCTGTCATTTTTATCATAGTTATTTTCCACCATAATAATTCATTAAAAATCCTACAATGTGATTTTCTGGATTTTTGTTCTCATTTTGTCTGTCATAGTTGAAGTGTACCTATGATGAAAATTACAGGCCTCTCTCATCTTTTTAAGTGGGAGAACATGCACAATTGGTGGCCTACTAAATACTTTTTTGCCCCACTGTATATGTCTGCCCTTCATAAAACCAGACTGGGTATCATCAATGATTTGGTCAAGACTGTTACGTAAAATATGTGAAGAGGTGTGGAGTCAGGCGCAGAGAGCAAAAGGATGTGGGAAAAACACGCTTTAATGTCCAAGAAAAAATACATGAACAAAAGTAGTAAAACAAAAATGAACAGAAATAATAACGGACAGCGCGAAAACCCGGAAATACAAACAACATACACTCTAACACAAAAACAGACGAACAAGCCCGCACGAAACAGAAGCGGGCTGAACAAACTTATATAACCCCACCCTAACAACCAAACAAGAAACAGGTGATACCAATCACACAAAACCAAAGGAACACAGAACAACGGATCGGTGATAGCTAGTAGACCGGCGACGACGACCGCCGAGCGCCACCCGAACAAGAAGGGGAGTCACCTTCGGTAATATTCGTGACAAAGACCTTTTTTAAGTCTTTCTGCAAAGATGGATGCAATTCACTGATAATGCCATCATTCCCTGGAGATGTGTTCTCTTTTAACTTGCTGATACATTTTTTTATTTCATTGATAGAAATAATTTAATCACAATACTTTTGGAAGTCTTCAACTATGAATTTTGCATAGTCTTTGACAGAGTCTAGAAAGGCAGATACGTCAGTACAGGCATTCACTGGTATAAACGTTACCATAGAATTCTGAAACATATTTTGAAATGTCTTTGGGGTTTTAATTTTCTTTTCCATTTATATTAAGCTTATGAATAGATGTAAATTCAGAATTTTTTCTTTCTAAATTGTAAAAGTATTTTGTATTTCTTTCACCTTCCTCCAACCATCTCCTTCTTGATCTTACAAATGCCCCTTTTGCTCTCTCTTCATACATTCGGTCCATTTCTAGTTGTAAAGAGAATAACTGACACTTTCCTTCTTCATCAAGGTCATTCATAGAGTTTAGAGAAAGTATTTCCTTAACAAGTTTATCTTCCCTCAATCTTTTAAGTTTAGCAATTTCTTTGCCTCTCTTCATGGCTATTTGTCTTATTTCATACTTCATTAATTCCCAATATTTCCCGTAAGACTTAAGTAGTTGGGCTTTCCTCCAATTGTCTTGTATAATGTCTTTGGCATCCATCTTGAAATTATAATCTTCCAACAGTCTACTATTGAGTTTACAATAACTCCGATTCGGTTTAACTTCAGATCCAATAATATTTAAAGATAAGAATATAACTTCATGATTAGTAATAATTGATGGTTCAATTGATACCTTGACTAAAGAATTATCTAATGAATTAGAAATCAACCAGAAGTAATTTCTTGACTGTCTGGACATGTCCTTGTTACTCCAAGTGAATTCCTTTTTATCAGGATATTTAGATCTCCAGATATCGACTAATCCAAGACCAAGACATATGTTATTAAACTCAGGATTAGCAATGCTGGATCTGTTACATTAGATACAGAATTAAAATCTCCACCTAACATAATTTTGATATCCTGAAATACACCTAGAACAAATTCTTGAAATAATATAATGTTGTTTTGTTTGTTTTTGGATGCATAAATATTCCCTAATAAAAATAAATCACTGTTGAAATTTACTGTTAAAATTAACCAACGTCCAGAGCGGTGAGTCTTACTACTGATGACCTTCCCTTTAAATGCACCTCTTAAAACTGCTACACCTGCAGAGTGGTTGTTGCCATATGATAGCCAGATATCGTTACCCCATTGATTTTTCCAAAAAGATAGATAGGAAGAACAAGCATGAGTCTCTTGTAAAAAGTAAAAGTCTGCATTAAACCGTTTGCAATACAGGAAAATAGTCTTACGCTTGAGTAAATTACGAATTCCCCTGACATTAATTGAACAAAGAGATAAAGACATAAACTTCAACCAACAACCTTGTTATGCTAATATAAGCTTTTCCTAATGATATGTAAGTCAAAAGGATTTCCATCCCATTATTAACCTCTCTAACAAAAAACAAGCAAATATTGGTCATAAAGTTACCAAAGTATTATTTTTCTCACAAGGGGGTGACATTGTGTAGACTTTACAATAAGCAGTTATTCACCTTTAGTTACTGTTTAGTTTACCAGTTCTCGGGTCAGTCTTTTCTCATTCATGTGTTTGTGTACATTTTTAAAAATAAAAGGCTGCTTTTCACCTGGCAATCAATTTTTTGGCCTGACAGTTCTGTCCGAGTTAGACTCTGGCTCTCTCTCGAATGTTATTATTTGGCCGCATTTCTTTCCCATCGATGATCACTCTTGCACAGATTAAAAAATGCAGTTTTCCCTACCTTTCGAGCTGCAGCCACCATCGACCATAGTTTCTCTCTTGTGAATTTGACCAATGAGGTCAGATCCTCCGTGAACCTCAATTTTTGCTTGATGAGGAATTCACAATTCTTCGCTCGCCTCCAGAGAAGATCCTGTGTAGATCTGTTGGTGAACCAGATGATTGTTGTCCTCGGTCTCTTGTCTTGATACTCGAGTCTCCCAAACGATAGACGATGTCTACATTTTCCATAAGTTCAGCTTTTGAATTGGGAATGATAGCTCCACAAATGTCAACAACTCTGCATTTGATGTCCGCACCCGCCTGCTCTGGAATTTCATGGAGCCTCAGGTTCCACCTGCGCTGGTATCTCTCCGCCTCATTCACCTTTTGCTCGAGTTCAGCCACCTTCTTTAAATTTTCCTGGCAGATAACTTCCACTTTCTTCATGTCAATTTTGAGGGATTTCACTTCTCCAAAGATAAAGTCAACAGATTTTTTAATGGCCCCAATTCTCATCGTATTCTCCCTAACCATGACCTCCAAGCCATTTGCCCTTTCATCTATCTTTGCTGTCAAAAGCATTACAATATTGCTTTGCATCTCAAGACAAGAAGTGACATACCCTCTTGGCCTCTCATCTTTTTCCCCTGGGGCTTGACTGGAGTGCAGGGGTCGTAACAGCCTAAGCTGGGGACTGGAGAGGCGCAGGTTGTGAGCATTGTTGTCCATGCTCACCACATTTTCATCACCCATTGCAGTATTTCCCCCCCACAGTTACATTCTGAATGTCACGTCCTGACCTTAGTTCCTTTTTTAGGTCTCTGTTTTAGTTTGGTCAAGGCGTGAGTTGGGGTGGGCATTCTATATTTTTGTTCTATGTTTTGTATTTCTGCTTTTGGCCTGGTATGGTTCCCGCTCAGCTTTCGCTGCCTCCAGCTCTGCCTTACAGAACTACCCACCAGAAAAGGACCAAGCAGCGTGGTAACCAGGAGCAGATGGTTCTGGACTCCTGGACTTGGGAGGAGATACTGGAAGGCAAGGGACCCTGGGCACAGGCTAGGGAATATCGCCGCCCCAAGGCAGAGCTGGAGGCAGCGAAAGCTGAGCGGTATGAGGTAAGGCAGCGCAACAGGCACGAGAGGCACCCCCAATTTTTTTGGGAGGGGGCACACGGGGAGATTGGCAAAGTCAGGTAGGAGACCTGAGCCGTGTTATGCGGTGAAGCGCACGGTGTCCCCAGTGTGCATGCATAGCACGGTGCGCTACATCGCAGCCCCCCGCAAGTGCCATGCAAGAGTGGGCATCCAGCCAGGGGAATGTTGTGCCGGCCCAGCGTGTTTGGTCTCCGGTACGCCGTTTCGGCCCAGGGTATACTGTGCCGGCGCTGCGTGCTGTGTCTCCAGGGCGCTGGGAGGGTGCAGTTCGCCCTATGCCTGTGCTCCGCCTGTGCCGGGCGAATGTGGGCATTGAGCCAAAGGGAGAGGTGTGAGTGGTATGCACCAGATCTCCATTGCTCACCCACACCCCGGTTCAACCTGTGCCTGCACTCTGGAGTGTCCGGGCTAAAATGGTCATCCAGCCTGGAGGAGTGGTGCCAAGGCTGTGCACCAGAGCTCCACAGCCCGGTCCATCCGGTGCCTCCTCCACGCACCAGGCCTCCTGTAGGTCTCCCCTCCTGTCAGGAGCTGCCAGAGCCGCCCGTCAGTCAGGAGCTGCCAGAGCCGCCCGTCAGTCAGGAGCTGCCAGAGCCGCCCGTCAGTCAGGAGCTGCCAGAGCCGCCCTTCACTCCGGCGCTGCCAGAGTCTCCTGCCTGTCCGGCGCTGACGGAGTCTCCCGTCTATTCTGGGCCCACTACAAGGGTCCCCAGTCCGAGGTTGGCGGCGAGGGCCGCTCTAAAGGCGGCACTTAAGTGGGCCAAGACTATGGTGGAGTGGGGTCCACGTCCCGCGCCAGAGCCGCCACCGTGGACAGATGCCCACCCAGACCCCCTCTATGGGTTTAGGTTTTGCGGTCAGAGTCCGCACCTTTGGGGGGGGGGGGGCAGGTACTGTCACGTCCTGACCTTAGTTCCTTTTTTAGGTCTCTGTTTTAGTTTGGTCAGGGCATGAGTTGGGGTGGGCATTCTATGTTTTTGTTCTATGTTTTGTATTTCTGCTTTTGGCCTGGTATGGTTCCCAATCAGAGGTAGCTGTCAATCGTTGTCTCTGATTGAGAACCATACTTAGGCAGCCTGTTTTCCCACTATGATTTGTGGGTAGTTGTTTTCTGTTTAGTGTGTTGTTTCACCAGACAGGACTGTTTCGTTTCTTTCATTCACTTTGTTATTTTGTTTTGTGTGTTCAGTTCTAATAAAATAACATGGACACTTACCACGCTGCATACTGGTCCGATTCTTCCTACTCCTCCTCAGATGAAGAAGAAAACTGTTACACTGAAGAGGAGTACCCAAAATCATACCGTCTTTTGTGATTAATTGTCCATTTGACGAACTCTCAATTTCTTTCCTTTTGGTTCTGGTCGTGGAAGTTTCCATGTACGTTCGACAAACTAGTTTGAGCTAGCTTGCTTATCTGGCTATCTAGTGTTGTCACAAACTTAGTTTTAGAGGTGAATAACTTGCAGAAAGTAATCAATCACTTTGGTAAATAAACTAAACCATATTCATACAGGGTTTTATGACCATAGAAATGATCCAATGGTCATAAATGGGTAAGGAAATCCAATAATTCCTTCAGCTACCAAAACAAATTATCTGCACTGACCGCCATCTTGCGTGCCCCCTCTGACGTTTGCATTATACACCCACTCATCCACCCCTAGTAGCCACCCTAGTTTTTTTATATATTTTTTTAAAGTTATCATCTGTCATATACAGTGGGGCAAAAAAGTATTTAGTCAGCCACCAATTGTGCAAGTTCTCCCACTTAAAAAGATGAGAGAGGTCTGTAATTTATCATAGGTACGCTTCAACTATGACAGACAAAATGAACAAAAAAATTCAGAAAATCACATTGTAGGATTTTTTATGAATTTATTTGCAAATTATGGTGGAAAATAAGTATTTGGTCAATAACAAAAGTTTATCTCAATACTTTGTTATATACCCTTTGTTGGCAATGACAGAGGTCAAACGTTTTCTGTAAGTTTTCACAAGGTTTTCACACACTGTTGCTGGTATTTTGACCCATTCCTCCATGTAGATCTCCTCTAGAGCAGTGATGTTTTGGGGCTGTTGCTGGGCAACACGAACTTTCAACTCCCTCCAAAGATTTTCTATGGGGTTGAGATCTGGAGACTGGCTAGGCCACTCCAGGACCTTGAAATGCTTCTTACGAAGCCACTCCTTCGTTGCCCGGGATCATTGTCATGCTGAAAGACCCAGCCACGTTTCATCTTCAATGCCCTTGCTGATGGAAGGAGATTTTCACTCAAAATCTCACGATACATGGCCCCATTCATTCTTTCCTTTACACGGATCAGTCGTCCTGGTCCCTTTGCAGAAATACAGCCCCAAAGCATGATGTTTCCACCCCCATGCTTCACAGTAGGTATGGTGTTCTTTGGATGCAACTCAGCATTCTTTGTCCTCCAAACACGACGAGTTGAGTTTTTACCAAAACGTTCTATTTTGGTTTGATCTGACCATATGACATTCTCCCAATCTTCTTCTGGATCATCCAAATGCTCTCTAGCACACTTCAGACGGGCCTGGACATGTACTGGCTTAAGCAGGGGGACACGTCTGGCACTGCAGGATTTGAGTCCCTGGCGGCGTAGTGTGTTACTGATGGTAGGCTTTGTTACTTTGGTCCCAGCTCTCTGCAGGTCATTCACTAGGTCCCCCCGTGTGGTTCTGGGATTTTTGCTCACCGTTCTTGTGATCATTTTGACTCCACGGGGTGAGATCTTGCGTGGAACCCCAGATCGCGGGAGATTATCAGTGGTCTTCCATTTCCTAATAATTGCTCCCACAGTTGATTTCTTCAAACCAAGCTGCTTACCTATTGCAGATTCAGTCTTCCCAGCCTGGCGCAAGTCTACAATTTTGTTTCTGTTGTCCTTTGACAGCTCTTTGGTCTTGGCCATAGTGAAGTTTGGAGTGTGACTGTTTGAGGTTGTGGACAGGTGTCTTTTATACTGATAACAAGTTCAAACAGGTGCCATTAATACAGGTAACGACTGGAGGACAGAGGAGCCTCTTAAAGAAGAAGTTACAGGTCTGTGAGAGCCAGAAACCTTGTTTGTTTGTAGGTGACCAAATACTTATTTTCCACCATAATTTGCGAATAAATTCATTAAAAATCCTACAATGTGATTTTCTGGATTTTTTTTCTCATTTTGTCTGTCATAGTTGAAGTGTACCTATGATGAACATTACAGGCCTCCCTCATCTTTTTAAGTGGGAGAACTTGCACAATTGGTGGCTGACTAAATATTTTTTTGCCCCACTGTATAACCATACAAACATAACATTTCAGACTCATTTTAGTGTTCGGATTTACATTTACTGTTACATCTAGTCTATGAGACCTTGCTGGTACAACACAAACATCTAGCAACTTATTAGCAACTTTTCAACTACTTACTATTTTTTAGTTACTTTGCAACTACTTAGCATGTTATCTAAACCTTCTCCTAACCCTGACTTTAACCATTTAAGCTAACTCTTCCCCTAACTCTAACCCTTTAACCTCCTAACTCCTAAACTTAACTTAAACTTTAACCCCAACTCCAACCCATAGCCTAGCTAATGTTAGCTAGATAGCTAACGTTAGCCATCTAGCTAGAATTTGTAACATATCATATGTTTTGCAAATTCGTAACATATTGAACCTTTTTTGCAAATTCAGAACACATATTACAAATTGTTATTCATAAAATATCATACTAAATGGAGCGTCTCGGATTTAGGTACAGAATAATACTAAATGCTCTGAGACCAGGTTGCCTGGTTGGGTTGCTTCCACAGATCCTCTGTGATTTCCTCAATACTCATACACTTCCTCATGACAGCTCTGTCCATACACAACAACCTGGATCTCAGCTATTTGAAGTCCTCCTCCCCCTCTCCCGCTCTTTCTTTCTTTCTCTCTCAACCCCTGTCCCTCCTTACACACAAATAGCCTACTCTCTCCCTCACTCAGACTTTCTCTCGCCCATTCTCTCTCTCTCTCTCTTCATACTTGGCCGAGCTCAAAAGAAGGGGACATAACAGAATGAAAGGAGATGGATTTTTCGACGAGATGTGAGGGGAAAGGTGAAATTAGCAACTCTTAGCCTACGTTGCCCCTATGTGAAACGACAATCGTAAATGTTCAACAGAATGAATGAATAAGAGCGGCGTCTATCAACAAGGTAGGTTATGTAAACTGGCTTATTTCACCCCGGACGTTAGACTGGTTTTGTGGTGACTGAGAAATTACGGATAATATAAGTGGGGGAGTGGGTGATGTTACATAACACAGTGCACCGTTTCCCCTTTTTATCTTTCGTAAATTGTACAAGTGAACAAGAGTATCCAGTTATCATTGCAATGAAAAAGCAACAAGCTTTGAGTGTGAAGTCTCGTTTATAACATGCACTTGCCGCACGTGAAAAAGGAACAGTGGAACCTTATACAGATGGTTTCCACATGATCTCTTATCTATCCTTGCATTCTCATTTGTCAGACATTATTAACAGTAATTGAATAACGTGTGTGCTTTATCAGAAAAATCTGTCAAAAGAGTATTTCCATAGATCTGTGTTGGCTACTTAGCCTATAGGCCTATGTTCCACATAATATTAATGAAGCACTTTATTTTCCTTGAGGTATGTGGGTTAATTGTGTTTTCAACCTTTCTAATAATGTTAGTATACCATAAAACAAAAACATTTAATTATCAGTTATTGCATTTTCCATTAAATTGCGTCTTGTTCTTTCAAACACAAGCCTGACATTTGTGTTCTAGAATGTTCTAGAATATGATCTTATTCTAGAATCAGCTTCTGTCTAGAGAATACTTTCTCATTAAATTAGTGATCACGACAATAAGGCATTTTTGTCGTCAAAGCAAATGCTGAAGGGGCCGGCTTGGTGACGCGTTGTTGCTAATGAAGCGATACCTATTATTTTCTGGATAAGAGCTCCCTCCATCTCCATGGCGACGTGGAGATCTTACATTCAAAACCATGGAGTGTGCGCGCAGCTTTCTCGCTTGAAGGGGATCGGTTCGATGGCAGGACAAAGCGAAAGGTAGAGCTCTCTACCTTGCGGAAGAAAAGATAAACGATAGGATCTGTTTTGGGGACGAAAAGGGGAACAATTCTGAGACACAAGTCATCTTCATAGGAAAGGAGCCGGGTGAGTGAACCGAGTAAGGTTAGACTATTGTTTAAGAACAATGCCTGTTGCTTGCTACCCTATCCTGGGAAATGTCATTTTTTTAGGCTATAGGTCTAGCCTCCAGACTGTTGCCTTTCTGCAGCAGCGCAGCAAAGTGGGCATACGATGTGATAAAGACGTATGTTACTGGTTGAAATAATGGTCGGGGAGGTCTTATTACCAGATCGCAACCAAACGTTTTTTTTGACGTCATGAAAAATACATATTATTTTGGGTGATGCCTGTTTTTTGGTTAAAATCTGATTGAACTACTGACCAGTTATCTAAATGCTACACCAATCTATATAAACATGTGCATCGTGTTTGTAATCCACCCAGTGCAAATAAGACATTAGAACCATTACAATTATTACAGTTGGAGTAATGTTTTTTTTCCAGAAGTGTTTGCATGATTCAGCTTAGCACATTTGGCAAACAACAGCTGGCAGAGGGCACAAAAGCAGGTTACGGTCTCGTGGCATACTATACCCAGTCAACATGCTGGGCTCGGCCCAATTCCGTTTTGACACTCTGCATGGACTCGGACTCGGTGGGCTTCATGCAGGCCAAGCTTTTTCAGAGTCTGGCAGAATGATATTACTCTGGGCTCCGGTTAATGGTACTCTGGCCGAGTCCACTTCAGCTTATCCAGCCCAATTCACTTTTTCAGGAGTAGGATCATTTGAAGTTTTTATTCAGCAGGTGATGAAATACCAATTTTTTTAAATAACAAAGAATTGTGATATTTCACCTCCAGGTCATCGAATTTGATAGGTCATTCATTATAAGCTAACATTAGTGACAGTCTCTGCGGTCCTATAGCTATCAGAAATTATCCCTAAATTATAGAATCTCTGATGCTATAAATGCTTTTGCTTTTACTACAGGCTATGGCAGTGTTTTTCATAGTTGCAGGCCACCCAATTGAAAAGTACACATTCACTTCCATAACATTTGTTCTTGGCTACCAGCATGGAAGATAAATATTGTAGCGACCCGCACAGACAGCTGTGTGTTATGTGTTAGGCTAGGAGGTGTTTGTGTTGTACTGACCAGTACCCGGTGTTCGCGGGGTCCGACCTGTCAATCAACCTGCTATCTGCCAATCACGGGAATGCCTGGAATGTTCTGATGCCGGGCATCCTGGTGGTTGGCGGAGTGGCGTGGAGGGGGGTTGGGCAGGGGGGTGGAGCATTGGAAGTTAAGACCAGGTTCAGCCTTTGTTCTCTCTCTCTTACGTCTGGGTTTCACAAGAGAAGGTCACGATTGGCTTGTGGGTTATCTGTCATCCATTTGGCGTGTGCTACGGCCCAAACAGTAGCCTGTGTAAAGTTGGTGTAATAAACCGTCAATTCGTAAACTCAAGCCTCTGTCTGGACAATTGTTCATTTATGATCTTGTCAGGTCATTACAATATGCACAATAATACAAACATGCGGTAAACCTGCAGTACATTGACATAATTGTTGTTTAATGAATGATATCTGGTAGCTTGCTGTGTGTGTTGGCTTCTAATGATCATCTTTTGTTGATGTTAATTGCAATATTTATTGTAGTGCACATTTTCTTCTGTTCCACTGAATGCAATTTGCTGTTCTATTATGACTAACTACATTTGCTTTCAGAATTTAACAAATAACACATAGGCCTATGTATTTTATTGCAATATCCTACTACAATCCACCAGGATTTACAAAACCCTATTGTTATCCCATTTATTTCCATCAATAATTACAAAAGCATTATTGCACCTGATTTTGACCCTGAGAATATGACAATTGTCTTTCCCCTTGAAGCTTTTAAGCAATTAACATAATGCATCCAGTCATTTTATTTTAATTTCCGTAACTAAGTAAGGACGTAGGCATATCAGTTCCAGCTAAAACTTGGATTGGAATCTGTGCCTCGCGTAGCAATAGGTCTGTGAGCGCAGGCAGCCTGCTTGCTTGAGCATATTGCTCGAGCGTCAACATTCCATACAGCATGTTGGGACAAAGTGCCCGGTAGGCTACACAACAACATCACTGGGAAACAACATCAGTTTCTCGAAATGTACACAAAAAATTGAAAAGATTAGACTGCTAAGTGGTAGTCCCTCTTCTCCTGCATTCTTGTTTTATTTTAAAGCGGCGGTTTGTTGGAGAGAAGAACATCAAGAAAAGTGTTGCTAGCTAGCTGGCTAGTTTTAGCTAGCTAATGTTAGCTCTCTGGCTAATCCTCCATGGACATGGTAAGTTTAAATTGTTACCTGTTGTAGCTAGCTAGCTAACATTTTGATATCTGTTTAGTTAAAGTGGAATTGTCAGCTTTTTAACTACTTTGCAGATATGAAACAAACAGACAATCGTAATATCATCCCAAAATTGAACATTTCCAGTTTATGCTACAAAATCAACTTTATAAAAGCTTTTAAAAATAGGTTATATTTGCCGTAACATTTCATGATGTACACTAAGGCATTGTTGGCAGAATAGATGGATGTAGTTCAATGCATGATTAATATAATTCACCAATGCATTTCTTGGTACTCCAAAAAATATTGCGATCAGGTTTAAATCACAGCTGGCCTGGTACATAGTTTGCTGCCTCCATTTGGGATGCACTGTTTCAGTTTCAATTGCTCAATATTTAGGAAAACAAATGAATGTAACTAAGGCTGGTAATGTCAATACAATCAAACTAGCAAGGGCAATGATCATAAGTCAGTCGTAATGTGGCTAATAGGCTGGCATATCTATTTACGTAGCAAGCTAAATGTTAGCTAGATAGCTAGCTTGCTAGCTGCTAGGAGGATGTCATGTCATTGGAGGAGTGGGTGAGTGTGTGACTTTTCCCCCTCATAATTTTTCGGTGACTATACTGTACACAGCTAGAGATGCAGGTGTCATTTGGTTAGCTAGCAATGACTTGAACGACTGTTATCCAGTTAGCATATCGCTTGCGTTCGCAAATTCACTCTGGCTATTTACTCTGATTTCAGAGCACTCTCGCTAAGTGTGGCAGAGCGCAGAATAACTGATGAATTTACGCAGCACAACACCCACTGAATATGACCGACCAGTGTCAGTAAACATAAGAAAATACATTAATAGTTAGTCATGAACGCTCTAGATAACATGTAAACAGCCTGACCAGCTTTGCTAGGGCGAGTAAAATGGTCAGTAAGGTGTTCTCTCGTTTGTGTCTAGAAGTAGCTAGCTAGCAAGCTAGCCAACTTTAGCCAGTTAGCTTTGGGAACTTGGTTGGGACAAGCATGTATTTTTAGCAGGCAAGCTGAAGAAGGAGGAGTAGGCTACAATTCCCCACTGTTTATCAGTGCAATTTTGACTGTCAATTAAATGAAAAAGTTTGAGAGAGTTTATCTAATGTTCCTTCGTTAGATTTTAGCTCATCTTTCTCTGGCTAGCATTAGTTGTTGATTTTTTTGTTGATGTGCATAACTGAGGGAGAGAAAGCCTAACTTTTCATGGTTGTTTGATCAATAGGACTGTTAAGTTCCCAAATGTAAGAGCACTCCCAAGTGGTATTGACATATTTGCAGAAATGTGTTTTGTGACTTTTTGAGACGCGAATGCGTTTGAAATATCTTAAGTCTTGCTGTTGCAACTGCCTGTAAACAAACAGTCCAATTCAAAGTGAATGATGGCAGGCCTGTGTGGAAAATACAGGTCTACTGTAGCTCTGATTGGCTATGGTGCACTGGTCTGCATAGACTCTGGTCCTGGACGAGACAGATGTTTTTATTAGGTTTTATTTACTGCAGTTAATTGTCCAAACGCACGGCCGCTTTCCCACTCTATATTGCTATGGAATTTTCACAAAAGCCTTAGTATACGTAATTCACAAACATTCTAAGAATGTATGAAAATTACAATATCTAAGTCCTTTATAAATAAATGTGTTTAAGTGTCATATTCTTCCTGGGGGTGTATATGAACAGATTTTAAGATTTTATGTTGCTAAAATGCTGTCAGTTCCACTTGAAATGACAGTACATTTCTGCGTCTGTGTGTATTCTCTCTCTCTGTGTGTGTGTGTATAGAAAACATTGTCATGTCAATGTTGTCATGCTATCTATGTGCGTGTGTGTGTGTTCTGTGCATAGTTTCCATTAGGCAGTATTAGCCGGCTTTTGGCAGATAAAAAATTAGAAAAGCAGATAAACAAAATTGGTACTGGCCAATTGTCTGGGAGAAGAAAAAATCCCTTTGTGAAATAATGATTTTCATCCTATTCATTGATGTTAATACCAGTCAATGTAAATACACTTGACCAGTCATGCTTATCGGTCTATAGGTTTATAGCATACAGATACAGAGCCTTAGAGCAGAAAATCTGTCAGATACAGTATCTCAAACCACTTTGTAATGAGCTGGAGGCAGTATGCATTTTGAAAACATATACTTAATGCTTGCTTCAAAGTACCTTGCTTCAATACCTTGCTTCAAAGTAACCCAGCCAAAATCAGACCATATCCGTGGAGGCAATTATTTTATATAAACTTTCTTTCATTGTCCAGTAGCCAAATGCACAATCCAAGTACCCCATGTTCGTTGTTGTATATCAGATCTCCCCTCTTCCTAAATTTAGAAATTATATTTTAATCTCTGTCACATGAAATGTCTTGTTGGCATCAGAATTCGGTAAGAAGGACCGCACATCGTTGCATCCTCAACTTGCAGGTTCTGTTAAGATGAATTACCATAATCTAAATGTGATTTCTGTCATTCTGAGTACCTTGGGTGGATGTCCTAATCAGGTTACGCATCCAATGCATACAGGTCTGGTAAATTTCTCAAAAGTTAAAATGCTGCCAGTCAAATGTTCGGAGCCCCATTTTCGTATTGGAGAGAGGGGGAGAGAGATGATCACAAAAACATATTGAAAAGATTTTCATCATGTCAACATTGTGTCATGCCAGCTGTGTGTGTGAGATAGTGTCAGAGAGAACAAGAGAGATTGTGTGTGTGTGTGTGTGAGAGAGAGAGAGAGATATTTTAAGATAGCCTAATTCTTGAAACGTGTACCCCCATATGGAAGTGAAGTTTTTCTTGATTCATCAGGGATACTGGTATTTTGTATTTGACAATGCAATACATTTTGCCTATCCCAGCTCCCCCTCAACACTCATTCTAACATTACAACTCTCAACTGCCTTTTTCAATTCTTGGTTTTCTTTTTTGCAGGAATCTTCTAGCTTGGATGGCAGGATAGAGGAGGGAACAAAAGGAAGAAGTACAGAAGTTATCCTAACTAAGAAATGTACGTAAATAGCCTGTTTTGCTGTCTCTCTCTCTCTCTCTCGAGCTCTCTCCGTATGTCTGTCTGACTGGCAGATTGCTGAGGGGCAACGTAGTCAATGTACTTTCTATGCTAAGTCTAACTTGGGCCGTCATTGAAAATAAGAATTTGTTCTTAACTGACTTGCCTAGTTAAACAAAGGTAAAATAAAACAATTCAAATAAAAACTTAGTGAAGACCTTAGGTAATGGTTAATCATGATTTGTCTCTGTCTTTACAGTTCCTGAAAAATGTCAATGACCTGATGCATGTCCTCTACAGCAGTGCTTGGCCACACACTCAGTGGAAAGGAGAGAGCAGCACCACCACTCCTTAAATCAATAGTCAAGTTTTGTGTTTTTTTTTATCTTTTTTTTTCTTCTGTTTGATACTCTGATCTTCAATGTGTATTGATTCCTACTAGCCAGCTTTGTAAGAGCTAGGTTTGTACTAGCTATGTTAATGATCATTACAGTTTTTTTCTCTGCATCAGGAGAGAAACTGGATTCCCCAAGAGAAAAAAGATGCCATCTAGAACCTAAAAGGGTTCATCAAAAAAAGTGCCATCTAGAACCTAAAAGGGTTCTCAGCTGTCACCGTGAAGAAAAGGATGGAGGTTTTTACATATTTTTACTGACCAGAATATTAAGTATTTTTCTGGCCATGATGCAATCAGTTGGTCATAATTGTGACTTCTATCTGACCAGCTGGTCATAGTTTTGACCACTATTATGTGCTATATTATGTACTGGTTAAATTAAAGTTTAAATCTGCAACATATTCTTACATTTAAAATAGATCAAGTAATGGCAAAAACAAATCATAACTCACCCACAGACATTACATGCATATAAATACTGGGAAACAGACGATATAATGGCCCATTGTATTATTTTTTAAGAGTGGTGTGATGGGGTAGATCCTCATCAATTCCACCGTCCGCAACCACAGGGCTCTCCAGACAATGGTGTGGTCAGCCCAATGCATGCCTGCCCTCCAGGACATCTACAGCATCTGGGGTCACAGAATGGCCAAGAAGATTATCAAGGACCTCAGCTACCCGAGCCACGGCCTGTTTACCCCACTTCCATCTAGAAGGCGGGAAATGTAATTAGCGACAAAACACCATTCTCAAAAGCGCACTGCATGAGAATGGGGAGATCTAAAGATGCATCAACTGGGTTACTGATTTGACTAGGATTATGCCTTTGACTGCTGGACAATAAAATAACATTGATTTGAAAACCAATAGATAATGCTGGTTTTAATGGCATATAAAGTGTTTATAAAATAATAATTCCCCCAACATGTCTATGATCGTATTTTGACTTGGCTAGGCTACTTTAAAACAAGATATGATATGCTTCATAAAATGACATGAAACATCCAGGTTTTAAACAATTAAGATTATGGTTAAATAGTTTCAAAATGCTAACCGCCTCCGCTCAGATTCAAGGTAAAATGAAACGTTATTTGTCACATGCTTCGTAAACAACAGGTGTGGACTAACAGTGAAATGCTTAATTATGGGCCCTTCCCAACAATGCAGAGAGAAAGAAAATAGATAAATTATAGAAAAGTTAAACATCTAATAATAGATCATGGGTACCAGTACCGTGTCGATGTGCAAGGGTACGGGGTACTGTAGATATGTACATATAACTAGGAATAAAGTCACAGATAGTAAACAGCAGCAGCACCGTATGTGAAAAAAAGCATGCAAAAAGGGTCAATGCAGACAGTCCGGATATCGATTTGGTTAACTATTTAACTGTTTAGCAGTCTTATGGATTTGGGGTAGAAGCTGTTCAGGGTCCTGTTGGTTCCAGACTTCTGTACTGCTTGCCATTGATGAACGTGAAGCTCTCGACCCACTCAACTACAGCCCCGTTGATGTTGCTTTTCTCGAAGCAAGGCATTTAGCTTGTCTGGAAGGCTTGTGTCATTGGGCAGCTCGCAGCTGGGTTTCCCGTTGTAATCCATGATAGTTTACAAGTCCTGCCACATCCGAGGAGCATCAAGGCCATTGTAATAGGATTCAATCTTAGTCCTGTATTGATGCTTTGGCTGTTTGGTGGTTTGTCGAAGGGCATAGCGGGATTTCTTATAAGTGTCCGGGTTAGTGTCCTGATCTAGGGTGTAATCATTAGTCAATCTACTGTGTAAGTCTATGGAAGGGGGTGACAACCACGCGCCTCCTAGGTTTTGTATTAAAGAAAATTTACCTAGAGGAGAACGGAAACTAGCTGTCCTCTGGCACGTATTAATGAGGCCGGTGACCGGCATGGTAATTTCCTCAATGCCATCGGGCGAGTCCCAGAACATATTCCAGTCTGTGCTAGCAAAACAGTCGTGTAGCTTAGCATCTGCTTCATCGGACCACTTCCGCATTGAGCTCATCACTGGTACTTCCTGTTTGAGTATTTGCTTGTAAGCAGGAATAAGATAGATGAGTTATGGTCTGATTTGCCAAACGGAGGGCGAGGGAGAGCTTTGTATGTGTCCCTGTGTGTGGAATAAATGTGTTCAATAGTTTTCGTTTCTAGTTGCAGAAGTGACTTGCTGGTAAAAATTAGGTAAGACAGTTCTGTTTCCTGCATTAACCCTTTGATGTGTACTAACCAGAACAACCTTCTAAAATGTATTTTTCACACATTATATGTGTCCATTATAATCTATGCAATAATCAGAATGCATGATATGTTACCAGTACTTAAAACAGTAAATAAAAAATGTATTACCACACAAACCAATTTCTGCTAGTAATTTATTGATACAAGTGGCCCGTGCCGGTGTTATGAAAACATTACTGAGGATTTGTCACCACAGATGGTCTGGTCTGTTTAAGTTTCTACCATTGTAGCTAGGCCAACAACAGCTCTCTTTTTTTAAATGTATTTTTTTTACCTTTATTTAACTAGGCAAGTCAGTTAAGAACAAATTCTTATTTTCAATGACAGCCTAGGAACAGTGGGTTAACTGCCTGTCAGAACAATAGATTTGGGGATTTGAACTTGCAACCTTTCAGTTACTAGTCCAACGCTCTAACCACTGGGCTATGTCGGAGACAACAGCGGACATGATAAACAGCTTTGTGACATGCACTCGGAAAACCACCAAGTGGTATAAGAAGATAGTTTTCCATCTGATCTACACTGCTGTCCTCAATGGCCACATAGTTCACCGCCATCTAACATCTAGATGATTACTGAACAACGTTTTTTGTAATTGGACATAGTTCACATACAAATCAAATGCAGTTCTATTATGCAATTATATTGACAATATCTCACCCACCTCTCCACTCCCTCAACTTCCCTACTCCCTCTCCAAACAGTATGTTGCTAGCATACAAGAGCTGACCTCAATCTTCTGCACGTGTTCAGTTCCAGTTATGATGTTGGCAAGTTTTGGTCAATACTGTGTGTACGTGGCTTCTGAAAGTACAGAATAAAGAGGAATTATTAGTAATTAGAATAACATATATTCAATAAAACAATATTACAATAACTGAAGAGCTCCACAAGGGCTTCACAAGGGGGCAGGGCAGACCTATGTAGACCAAATGAATACACAGGACAATGCAATGCTCATGATAAGGCCAAGGCAGCTTCCAAGGATACAACACAAGCTAATACTTCTTTGGAGCAATTAGCATTGTTTTACAGAACTAATATAAAAATATAACTACATAAGCACAATTGAGTATAACACCACAAAGTTTATGAAATCAATACGTCACTTGTCTGCAGTTAAATGAATACACACAATACATGCTCCATATGTAAATATGGTGTGCTACAGTAGAAATGACATAACATGTTACACAGAAACTGTGTTACGATAGGGTAATACGGCACTTACTTTGACAGGGATGCATAGTAATTATTATTAAGGAAAACGACAATGAAGGCAATGCGGGTGCCAGCCAGAAAATGCACCAGGGGGAAAAGGTTCAGGCAGGTTCTGTTTTTTATTTCTATTTATTTTTACCTTTATTTAACTAGGCAAGTCAGTTAAGAACAAATTATTATGTTCAATGACAGCCTAGGAACAGTGGGTTAACTGCCTGTTTTGACTGGAGATGTGCAAATGGCTGCATACTTGACCTGAGGAGACACTGTTGGAGTGCTTGGGCTATCATCGAAGAGAGAAGTTTCATCTAGCTAATCCTCACCTTACATTAGCATGGCATGTCTCAAACATTAGTTGAAATTGCTACTTCTGTGTGAATTAATGAGGAGGCAGGACATACCTAATTTCAAACTGCTGTTAGAAAATCATGTAAAATGTCAAAGTTTAAACATAGCCTATAGATAATTAGCAAGCCGTGCCTTGGTTTGAGGGCAGCATGGGTTAACTGTCCTGTTGCGTAACAGTCACAGAAAGTGAATTGGAACAGTGAGTGAATTCTGACATCATGGCATACGAAAACTCACGCTGGGGGGGAACGTTAGAGATATTTGGAACTCATATGTGAAAAGATTAAAATCACCGGCCACTAGGAGAGCTGCCTCTGGATAGGCATTTTCTTGTTTGTTTGTTTATGGCCCTATACGTTGAGAGCAGGCTTAGTGCCAGCATCGGCTTGTGGTGGTAAATAGATAGCTACAAAAAATATAGATGAAAACTCTCCTGGTAAATAGTATGGTCTACAGCTTATCATGAGGTAATCTAACTCAGGCGAGCAGAATCTTGATGTAACGGCTCTCTTCTATCTCCTCCTCCTCCTCCAGAACAAGGATCGGACCAAAATGCAGCGTGATGATGATTCATGATATTTTAATGAAGGAAAAAACTATACATACAGAAACTACAAAAACAACGAAATGAAATAACGAAAACCGAAACAGCCCTATCTGGTGCAAACACAAAAGACAGGAACAATCACCCACGAAACACTCACAGAATATGGCTGCCTAAATATGGCTCCCAATCAGAGACAACGATAATCACCTGACTCTGATTGAGAACCGCCTCATGCAGCCATAGACTACGTAGACACCCCACAAAACCCAAAGACAAAAAACACACCACAATAACCCATGTCACACCCTGGCCTGACCAAATAAATAAAGAAAACACAAAATACTAAGACCAAGGCGTGACACTTGAGACTTCCTGAACACTGCACCCCCTTGAACTTACCCGACGCTGATGGTCTGTCCTGCCGATTCATAGAAATAACAGCTAGATTATTATCCATGTCCTAGTTCAGCCCAGTTTCCAAGAAACATAAGATATTACAGTTCTTCAGGTTGATAGGATAGTCTCGAATGGAGCTCTTCCAGTTTGTTCTCCAGTGATTGTACATCCGCCAATAGAACAGAGTGTAGAGGCCCACGACGGCCTCTTATATCGCTCTCTTTCTCTTCCGAGTGTCAGGAATTAGGGCCTGGTCCGGGGTGAGCAGTATATCCTGTGCCGCCGGCTCATTGAAGAAGAAATCTTCATGCAAATTGAGGCTAGTGATCGCTCTTCTGATGTTCAGAAGCTCTTTTCGGTCAAAGGAAACGATGACAGAAACATTATGTACAAAAAAGGTTAAGATCAGCGCCTAAAAAAAACACAAAATAGCAGAATTGGTAAGGAGCCTGTAAAATGGCCGCTATACATTCCAACACCATTCTCCTTTATCACAGGTGAGTGTTGTGCAGTGCGCAACAGGCACTGTCCTTCACTCTCCGATTTTATAACCATTTGATCTGAATGAACCATACCTCAAGTATGTATGTCGACAGAATCAAGCCTTTAGATGTGAATGTTAATTATCCTTCATTAGATATATTTTTTTATATAGGACTCGATCTTCCCATGATGTCAAGCAAAGAGGCACTGAGTTTGGAGGTAGGCCTTGAAATATATCCACAGGTACACCTCCAATTGATGTCAAATGATGTCAATTAGCCTATCAGAAGCTTCTAAAGCCATGACATAATTTTCTGGAATTTTCCAAGCTTTTTAAAGGCACAGTCAACTTAGTGTGTGTAAACTTCTTACCCACTGGAATTGTGATAAAGTGAATTATAAGTGAAATAATCTGTCTGTAAACAATTGTTTGAAGAATGACTTGTGTCATGCACAAAGTAGATGTCCTAACCGACTTACCAAAACTATAGTTTGTTAACAAGAAATGTAAGAGTTTGATTGAGTTTGAGTGAGTGACAGGGAGAATGAGCAAGAGAGAAATAGGATAAACTACATGACTCACCAAGGGAGGTGTCTGTTGAATTATATATTATAATTATAAATGTGTCTCACCTTATAAATTTTGTCTCGCCTTCTCGTAAGCCTATTATATGGACAATGTCGCTTTTATTGATCTGTTTGTCAGAGTCAACAGTGTAGGCTACCCTGTAATTTGACGTATTAAAAAAGATTCTGATAACGTCTCCAGCCATACAGTGCATTCGAAAAGTAAATAGGTGACTCCGGCATGCTGGCCTTCTAGTCAGAGCTGCAAAGAAAAAGCCATATCTCAGACTGGCCAATAAAAATAAAAGATTAAGATTGGCAAAAGAACACAGACACTGGACAGGGGAACTCTGCCTAGAAGGCCAGCATTCCAGAGTCACCTCTTCACTTTTGATGTTGAGACTGGTGTTTTGCAGGTACTATTTAATGAAGCTGCCAGTTAAGGACTTGTGAGGTGTCTGTTTCTCAAACTAGACACTATAATATACTTGTCCTTTTGCTCAGTTGTGCACCGGGGCCTCCAACTCCTCGTTATATTCTGGTTAGAACCAGTTTGCACTGTTTTGTGAAGGGAGTAGTATACAGCGTTGTACGAGATCTTCAGTTTCTTGGCAATTTCTTGCATGGAACAGCCTTCATTTCTCAGAACAAGAATAGACTGATACGTTTCAGAAAAAAGTTATTTTTTTCTGCCATTTCGAGCCTGTAATCAAACCCACAAATGCTAATGCTCCATATACTCAACTAGTCTAAAGAAGGCCATTTTTGTTGCTTCTTTAATCAGAACAACAGTTTTCAGCTGTGCTAACATCATTGCAAAAGGGTTTTCTAATGATCAATTAGCCTTTTAAAACAACAAACTTGGATTAGCTAACAACTTGCCATGGCAACACATGAGTGATGGTTGCTGATAATGGGCCTCTGTACGCCTATGTAGATATTCCATTACAAATCATTTCCAGCTACAATAGTCATTTACAACATTAACAATGTCTACACTGCATTTCTGATCAATTTTAGGTTATTTTTATGGTCAAAAATGTAGCTTTACTTTCAAAAACAAGGACATTTCTAAGTGACCCCAAACTTTTGACCGGTAGTGTACGTCTCGTGTTTAAGCCATTGAATTGCGACTCCACTTTGTCTCTATACTAACACTTTGCTTGTTTGATTGCCTTGTGGAGGGAATAACTACACTGTTAGTATTCGGTCATTTTTCCAGTCACCTTTCCATGATTAAATGCGGTGGTACGTACTTTCAGTTTTGCCCGAATGCTGCCATCAATCCACGGTTTCTGGTTAGGGAAGGTTTTAATAGTCACAGTGGGTACAATATCTCCTATACACTTCCTTATAAACTCCCTCACTGAGTCAGCGTATACATCAATGTTATTGTCTGAGGCTACCAGGAACATATCCCAGGCCACGTGATCGAAGCAATCTTGAAGCGTGGAATCCAATTGGTCAGACCAGAGTTGGATAGACCTAAGCACGGGCACTTCCTGTTTTAGTTTTTGGAGCAACAAGATGGAGTCATAGTCAGACTTGCCAAAAGGAGGGCGGGGGAGGACCTTGAATGCATCGTGGAAGTTAGAGTAGCAGTGGTCGAGTGTGTTACTCACTCGTGTACTGCAATTGATATGCTGATTGATATCAGATTAGTTTGTAGTATCCCCAGCTACAATAAATGAAAACCTCAGGATATATGGTTTCCAGTTTGCATAAAGTCCAGTGAAGTTCCTTGATGGCCATGTTGGTATCCGCTTGCGGGGGGTCTGCTAACTGCTAAACTGCCGGGCCCTGGTCTACTAACTGTTAGCTTGCCTGCCCGGTCTGCTAACTGCTAGCCCTTGCTAACTGCTTGCTTGCTAACCAGGTCTGCTAACTGCTAGCTTGCCTGCCCGGTCTGCTAACTGCTAGCCCTTGCTAACTGCTTGCTTGCTAACCCGGTCTGCTAACTGCTAGCTTGCCCTGGTCTACGAACTGCTAGCCCATGCTAACTGCTTGCTTGCTAACCCGGCCTGCTAACTGCTAGCTTGCCCTGGTCTACTAGCTGCTAGCTTGTTTAGCTCCAGCCTACTAACTGTTAGCTTGTTAGCCTGCTAACTGTCTGAATCGCCGTGTCCTCAGCCAGCCCAACCACTCACTGGACCCATATGTTCACTTGGCTACGCATGCCTCTCTCTAATATCAATATGCCTTGTCCATTACTGTCCTGGTTAGTGATTACTGTCTTATTTCACTGTAGAGCCTCTAGCCCTGCTCAATATGCCTTAACCAACCATGTTGTTCCACCTCCTACATATGTGATGACATCACCTGGTTTAAACATCTCTAGAGACTATACAGTGCCTTGCGAAAGTATTCGGCCCCCTTGAACTTTGCGATCTTTTGCCACATTTCAGGCTTCAAACATAAAGATATAAAACTGTATTTTTTGTGAAGAATCAACAACAAGTGGGACACAATCATGAAGTGGAACGACATTTATTGGATATTTCAAACTTTTTTAACAAATCAAAAACTGAAAAAATAGGCGTGCAAAATTATTCAGCCCCCTTAAGTTAATACTTTGTAGCGCCACCTTTTGCTGCGATTACAGCTGTAAGTCGCTTGGGGTATGTCTCTATCAGTTTTGCACATCGAGAGACTGAAATTCTTTCCCATTCCTCCTTGCAAAACAGCTCGAGCTCAGTGAGGTTGGATGGAGAGCATTTGTGAACAGCAGTTTTCAGTTCTTTCCACAGATTCTCGATTGGATTCAGGTCTGGACTTTGACTTGGCCATTCTAAAACCTGGATATGTTTATTTTTGAACCATTCCATTGTAGATTTTGCTTTATGTTTGGATCATTGTCTTGTTGGAAGACAAATCTCCATCCCAGTCTCAGGTCTTTTGCAGACTCCCATCAGGTTTTCTTCCAGAATTGTCCTGTATTTGGCTCCATCCATCTTCCCATCAATTTTAACCATCTTCCCTGTCCCTGCTGAAGAAAAGCAGGCCCAAACCATGATGCTGCCACCACGATGTTTGACAGTGGGGATGGTGTGTTCACAGTGATGAGCTGTGTTGCTTGTTGACTTCTGTAACCGTAAAAGCCTTGGTTTCATGCATGTTAACATTAGAAGCCTACTCCCTAAGTTTGTTTTACTCACTGCTTTAGCACACTCTGCCAACCCAGATGTCTTAGCCGTGTCTGAATCCTGGCTTAGCAAAAACCACCAAAAACCCTGAAATCTCCATTGCTAACTATAACGTTTTCCGCAAAGATATAACTGCCAAAGGGGGCGGTGTTGCGATCTACTGCAAAGATAACCTGCAGAGTTCTGTATTACTTTCTAAGTCTGTACCCAAACAATTTGAGCCTCGACTTCTAAAAATTCACCTTTCCAGAAACAAGTCTCTCACTGTTGCCGCTTGCTATAGACCTCCCTCTGCCCCCAGCTGTGCCCTCGATACTATATGTGAACTGATTGCCCCCCATCTATCTTCTGAGCTCGTGCTACTAGGTGACCTAAACTGGGACATGCTTAACACCCCGACCATCCTACAAACTAAGATTGATAATTTGTGTGAGATTGAGGGCATCAATGAACCTACCAGGTACAACCCCAAATCAGTAAACACGGGCACCCTCATAGATGTCATCCTAACTAATTCGCCCTCCAAATACACCTCTGCTGTTTTCAATCAAGATCTCAGCGATCACTGCCTCATTGCCTGCATCCGTAATGGGTCTGCGACCAAATGACCACCCCTCATCACTGTCAAATGCTCCCTGAAATACTTCTGCGAGCAGGCCTTTCTATTCGACCTGGCCCGGGTATCCTGGAATGCA
The DNA here is from genome assembly GCF_023373465.1 of Oncorhynchus keta. Taxonomy (NCBI): domain Eukaryota; kingdom Metazoa; phylum Chordata; class Actinopteri; order Salmoniformes; family Salmonidae; genus Oncorhynchus; species Oncorhynchus keta. Next base: position 19,510,547 of record NC_068432.1, on the reverse strand, counting down.
TTGACCTCATCCCGTCAGTAGATGATGCCTGGCTATTTTTTTAAAGTGCTTTCAGCACCATCTTAAATAAACATGCCCCTCTCAAAAAATGTAGACCTGGGAATAGATATAGTCCTTGGTTCACGCCAGACCTGTCTGCCCTTGACCAGCACAAAAACATCCTGTGGCGTTCTGCATTAGCATCGAATATCCCCCGTGATATGCAACTTTTCAGGAAAGTTAGGAACAAATATACACAGGCAGTTAGAAAAGCTAGGACAAGCTTTTTCAAACAGAAATTTGCATCCTGTAGTACTAACTCAAAAAAGTTCTGGGACACTGTAAAGTCCATGGAGAATAAGAGCACCTCACCTCCTCCCAGCTTCCCACTATTCTGAGGCTAGGAAACATTGTCACCACCGACAAATCCACTATAATTGAGAATTTCAAGAAGCGTTTCTCTACGGCTGGCCATGCTTTCCACATGGCTACCCCCTACCCCGGTCAGCTGCCCGGCACCCTCCACAGCAACCCGCCAAAGCCCCCACCATTTCTCCTTTACCCAAATCCAGATAGCCGATGTTCTGAAAGAGCTGCAAAATCTGGACCCCTACAAATCAGCCGGGCTAGACAATCTGGACCCTCTCTTTCTAAAATTAACCACCAAAATTGTTGCAATCCCTATTACTAGCCTGTTCAACCGCTCTTTCGTATCGTCTGAGATTCCCAAAGATTGGAAAGCTGCCGCGGTCATTCCCCTCTTCAAAGGGGGTGACATTCTAGATGCAAACTGCTACAGACCTATATCTATCCTACCCTGTCTTTCGAAGGTCTTCGAAAGCCAAGTTAACAAACAGATTACTGACCATTTCAAATCCCACCATACCTTCTCCGCTATGCAATCTGGTTTCAGAGCTGGTCATGGGTGCACCTCAGCCACGCTCAAGGTTCTAAATGACATCATAACCGCCATTGATAAGACATTACTGTGCAGCCGTATTCATCGACCTGGCCAAGGCTTTCGACTCTGTCAATCACAACATTCTTATTGGCAGACTCGACAGCCTTGGTTTCTCAAATAATTGCCTCGCCTGGTTTACAAACTACTTCTCTGATAGAGTTCAGTGTGTCAAATCGGAGGGCCTGTTGTCTGGACCTCTGACAGTCTCTATAGGTGTGCCACAGGGTTCAATTCTAAGGCCGACTCTCTTTTCTGTATACATCAATGATGTTGCTCTTGCTGCTGGTGATTCTCTGATCCACCTCTACGCAGACGACACCATTCTGTATACCCCTCCTTGGACACTGTGTTAACTAACCTCCAGACGAGCTTCAATGCCATACAACTCTCCATCCGTGGCCTCCAGCTGCTCTTAAACACAAGTAAAACTAAATTAATGCTTTTCAATCGATCACTGCCTGCACCTGCTCGCCCGTCCAGCATCACTACTCTGGACGGCTCTGACCTAGAATATGTGGACAACTACAAATACCTGGGTGTCTAGTTAGACTGTAAACTCTCCTTCCAGACTCACATTAAGCATCTCCAACCCAAAATTAAATCTAGAATCGGCTTCCTATATCGCAACAAAGCATCCTTCACTCATGCTGCCAAACATACCCTCGTAAAACTGACCATCCTACCGATCCTCGACTTCGGTGATGTCATCTATAAAATAGCCTCCAACACTCTACTCAACAAACTGGATGCAGTCTATCACAGTGCCATCCGTTTTGTCACCAAAGCCCCATACACTACCCACCATTGCAACCTGTACGCTCTTGTTGGTTGGCCCTCGCTTCATACTCGTCGCCAAACCCACTGGTTACAGGTTATCTACAAGTCTCTGCTAGGTAAAGCCCCGCCTTATCTCAGCTCTCTGGTCACCATAGCAGCACCCACTCGTAGCACGCGCTCCAGCAGGTATATCTCACTGGTCACCCCCAAAGCCAATTCCTCCTTTGGTCATCTTTCCTTCCAGTTCTCTGCTGCCCATGACTGGAACGAATTGCAAACATCTCTGAAGCTGGAGACTCACATCTCCCTCACTAGCTTTAAGCACCAGCTGTCAGAGCAGTTTACAGATCACTGCACCTGTACTTAGCCTATCTGTAAACAGCCCATCTATCCACCTACCTCATCCCCATACTGGTATTTATTTATTTATTTTGCTCCTTTGCACCCCAGTATCGCTACCTGCACATTCATCTTCTGCCGATCTACCATTCCAGTGTTTAATTGCTATATTGTAATTACTTCGCCACCATGACCTATTTATTTCCTTAACTTACCTCATTTGCACTCACTGTATATATACTTTTTGTTTTCTTTTGTTCTACTGTATTATTGAATGTATGTTTTGTTTATTCCATGTGTAACTCTGTGTTGTTGTATGTGTCGAATTGCTACGCTTTATCTTGGCCAGGTCACAGTTGCAAATGAGAACTTGTTCTCAACTAGCCTACCTGGTTAAATAAAGGTGAGAAAAAAACATGGCTTTCACTATAACTGAGGAGAGTTCTCTTGGGAGATAATACGGTCGGCATTTGATTGTGAGGAATTCTGGGTCAGGTGAACAAAAGGACTTGAGTTCTTGTATGCTGTTACAATTACACCATGAGTCGTTACTCATGAAACATACACCCTCACCCTTCTTCTTACTAGAGAGATGTTTGTTCCTGTCGGCACAATGCACTGAAATCCCGTTGGCTGTACGGACTCCGACAGCATGTCGCCAGCTAGCAATGTCTCCGTGAAACAGAGTATGTTACAATCCCGGATATCTATTTGGAAAGCAACTCAATGTCAACTGATGTCAATTAGATTGAAGCATTCATGGATTTATGACATTTTTCTGGTGAGCAAGGGTTTATTTAGTCTTATAGGGCAGAAGAGAAGCTACATATATTTAATTATAGACAAGTTGTCACACCCTGACCATAGTTTGCTTTGTATGTTTCTATGTTTTAGTTGGTCAGGGTGTGATCTGAGTGGGCATTCTATGTTGGATGTCTTGTTTGTCTATTTCTATGTCTGGCCTGATATGGTTCTCAATCAGAGGCAGGTGTTAGTCATTGTTTCTGATTGGGAACCAAATTTAGGTAGCCTTGGTTTCACTGTGTGTTTGTGGGTGATTGTTTCCTGTCTCTGTGTTTTGCACCAGATAGGGCTGTTTTAGGTTTTCTCACGTTTATTGTTTTTGTAGTGTTCGTGTTTATCTTTAGTTATTAAACATGAATCAAAGAAACCACGCTGCATTTTGGTCCGCCTCTACTTCACCTAAAGAAAACCGTTACAGAATCACCCACCACAACAGGACCAAGCGGCGTGGTAACAGGCAGCAGCAGGAGCAGCGTAAGAAATCCTCGATGAGAGAGGACCCTGGGCAAAGGGAGTGTCGCCGCCCCAAGGTGCAGCAGGAGAAACGGCAGCAGGAGCAGTGAGAGGAATGGACATGGGAGGACGAATTGGACAGAGAAGGACCCTGGGCTCAGCCTGGAGAATATCGACGCCCCAAAGAAGAACTGGAGGCGGAGAAAGCGGAGAGGCGCATGTATGAGGAGGCAGCACGGCGGCGTGGATGGAAGCCCGAGAGTCAGCCCCAAAAATGTCTTGGGGGGGGGGCTCACAGGAAGTGTGGTGAAGCCAGGTAGGAGACCTGCACCAACTTCCTGTGCTTACCGGGGGGCTGGAGAGACCGGGCAGGCACCGTGTTATGCTGTGAAGCGCATGGTGTCCCCAGTGCGGGTGCATAGCCCGGTGCGGTACATTCCAGCTCCGCGTATCGGCCGGGCTAGAGTGGGCATCGAGCCAAGTGCCATGAAGCCGGCTCTATGCATCTGGTCTCCAGTGCATCTCCTTGGGCCGGCTTACATGGCACCAGCCTTGCGCACGGTGTCCCCGGTTCGTCTGCATAGCCCAGTGCGGGCTATTCCACCTCGCCGCACTGGCAGGGTGACCGGGACCATTCAACCGGGGAAGGTTGGGCAGGCTCGGTGCTCAAGAGCTCCAGTGCGCCTGCACGGTCCGGTCTATCCGTCACCACCTCCACGCACCAGCCCTCCAGTGGCAGCCCCCCGCACCAGGCTGTCTCTCCGGCTCATCCTTACAGAGGCTCCCGTCTGCCCAGCGTTGCCTGGAGCTTCCCGTCTGCCCAGCGCCATCTGAGCTTCCCGTCTGCCCAGCGCCATCTGAGCTTCCCGCCTGTCCGGCGCTGCTGCCGGAGTCTCCCGCCTGTCCTGCGCTGCATTTTGGTCCGCCTCTACTTCACCTAAAGAAAACCGTTACACAAGTTGACTAACCAAAGTGTCAGAAGTTTTAAGCAGATACGTATCTAAATTAAGCTTAAAAAAAGATATCCCCACCCCCTGTCAAAAAATTATCCTGCCGTCTCTGGCTGTACAGCGAATTTTTAGATTTATCACATATAATCTGGCAGCTGCGGATGGATTAATAGAAATTGTGGGCAGGTGCGTTGAACAAACAGCTGACCCCCACATCACTGATCTGCATGTGTCTTAATGTGTGCATCTGCGTATGCATGCGTGTGTGTGTTGCGCAAGTGCATGAGTTTGTGCTTGTGTGTTATAGTCCTACATTTGTGAGAACACGTGTGTGTACCAGGCTAAAGGAAGATGTTGCCTCACCACGGCATGATTGGTTCTGGGGCTCCTCGCCTAGTGGCTACAGCTGATTAATGGCTTTGTGGCACACTATAGAATTAGTGAGGGACCGTGGAAATGAATTTAATGTAAAAAGTGAGCGAGTGGAAAGAAAGAGCTTGGGTCAGAGACGAGAGCTCTTAGCTGGACATTATTATTGTTTTTTTAACCCTTTTTCTCCACAATTGGTAGTTACAGTGTTGCCGCATCGCTGCAACTCCTGTACGGACTCAGGAGAGGCGGAGGTCGAGAGCTATGCATTCTCCAAAACACACTTCTTGACACAGTGGCCACTTAACCCGAAAGCCAACCACACCAATGTGTTGGAGGAAACACTGTATACCTGGCGACCATGTCAGGGTGCATGTGCCCAGCCCAACACAGGAGTAGCTAAAGCATGATAGGACAAGGACATCCCTGCTAGCCAAACCTTCCCCTAACCAGGAACTCTAATGGCACAGCTAGCTGCAATGCAGTGACTTAGACCACTGCGCCACTCAGGAGGCCCTTAAATGGACAGTTATAACTGCTGTCATGATTTAAGGTCATAATTTTTGGGGTAATTTGTTTTGCTCCCTTGGGCGTGAATCATGCTGCCTATGGCCCCAGAGCCAGCAGGTTATCAAAAAGATATGCACAACATCAGCTGGCTTCTCACAGGGTGTTAACCCAAGGACATTTCATTACGAAAACTCACGGTTTAAGAAGTGTTTGCGATGGAAAGGGGGGTTAGGACTAGGTGTTTCAGGTAAATAGACATTGTGTCTCGCCTGGGAGGAAGTGAGAAGTACATGCACTGTCTACTAGATGGCCCCTTATATTAGACCGCAGCCTCAGCATCGCATCTCTCTGGCTGTCCCTGACACATTATTACTGGCAGGCTCATTTCCTTATGAGCGAGGATGATATACTGTTAAACAAGCACAGTACCATCCATCACACATGCAACAAATATGATTTAGCGCTAGTTCTAACAGTGTGAACACAGTGAGCTAGAATTATAATCTAGTTTGTTAATTTCTATGTGAAAAGGCTGCGTGATTTTGTTCCCTTGTTGTAATTTTACAGATCTGCCTTTACTTGCTATTGTGCTACGGTTTCATTTGGTGAAAATGCAGCTCTGGTTTTGTTGACTCAGCCACCGAAGGAAGAATATTGCATTTTTTTTATTTAACCTTTATTTAACCAGGTAGGCTGGTTGAGAGCAAGTTCTCATTTGCAACTGCGACCTGGCCACGGTAAAGCAAAGCAGTGTGACACAGACAACAACGCAGAGTTACACATGGAGTAAACAATAAACAAGCCAATAACACAATAAACAAGTCAATGACACAGTGGAAAAAAAGAAAGTCTATATACAGTGTGTGCAAAAGGCATGAGGAGGTAGGCAATAAATAGGCCATAGGAGCGAATAATTACAATTTAGCAGATTAACACTGGAGTGATAAATGAGCAGATGATGATGTGCAAGTAGAGATACTGGTGTGCAAAAGAGCAGAAAAGTAAATCAAATAAAAACAGTATGAGGATGAGGTAGGTAGATTGGGTGGGCTATTTACAGATGGACTATGTACAGCTGCAGCGATCGGTTAGCTGCTCAGATAGTTGATGTTGAAAGTTGGTGAGGGAAATAAAAGTCTCCAACTTCAGCGATTTTTGCAATTCGTTCCAGGGACTGGCAGCAGAGAACTGGAAGGAAAGGCGGTCAAATGAGGTATTGGCTTTGGGGATGATAAGTGAGATATACCTGCTGGAATGTGTAATACGGGTGGGTGTTGTTATCGTGACCAGTGAACTGAGATAAGGCGGAGCTTTACCTAGCATAGACTTATAGATGACCTGGGGCCAGTGGGTCTGGCGATGAATATGTAGCGAGGGCCAGCCGACTAGAGCATACAGGTCGCAGTGGTTGGTGGTATAAGGTGATTTGGTAACAAAATGGATGGCACTGTGATAGACTGCATCCAGTTTGCTGAGTAGAGTGTTGGAAGCTATTTTGCAGATGACATCGCCGAAGTCGAGGATCGGTAGGATAGTCAGTTTTACGAGGGTAAGTTTGGCGGCGTGAGTGAAGGAGGCTTTGTTGCGAAATAGAAAGCTGATTCTAGATTTGATTTTGGATTGGAGATGTTTAATATGAGTCTGGAAGGAGAGTTTACAGTCAAGCCAGACACCAAGGTATTTATAGCTGTCCACATATTCTAGGTCGGAACCGTCCAGGGTGGTGATGCTAGTCGGGCGGGCGGATGCGGGCAGCGAACGGTTGAAAAGCATGCATTTGGTTTTACTAGCGTTTAAGAGCAATTGGAGGCCACGAAAGGAGTGTTGTATGGCAGTGAAGCTCGTTTGGAGATTAGTTAGCACAGTGTCCAAGGAAGGGCCAGATGTATACAGAATGGTGTCATCTGCGTAGAGGTGGATCAGGGAATCACCCGCAGCAAGAGCAACATCGATGATATATACAGAGAAAAGAGTCGGCCCTAGAATTGAACCATGTGGTACCCCCATAGAGACCGCCAGAGGTCCGGACAACATGTCCTCCGATTTGACACACTGAACTCTGTCTGCAAAGTAGTTGGTGAACCAGGCAAGGCAGTCATTAGAAAAACCAGGCTATTGAGTCTGCCGATAAGAATACGGTGATTGACAGAGTCAAAAGCCTTGGCCAGGTCGATGAAGACGGCTGCACAGTACTGTCTTTGGTGGTGGTTATGATATCGTTTAGTACCTTGAGCGTGGCTGAGTTGCACTCGTGACCGGCTAGGAAGCCAGATTGCACAGCGGAAGAGGTACGGTGGGATTCAAAATGGTCAGTGAGCTGTTTATTAACTTGGCTTTCGAAGACTTTCGATAGGCAGGGAAGGATGGATATAGGTCTGTAACAGTTTGGGTCTAGGGTGTCACCCCCTTTGAAGAGGGGGATGACCACGGCAGCTTTCCAATCTTTATGGATCTCAGACTATATGAAAGTTAGGTTGAACAGGATGGTAATAGGGGTTGCAACAATGGTGGTGGATAGTTTTAGAAAGAGAGGGTCCAGATTGTCTAGCCCAGCTGATTTGTACGGGTCCAGGTTTTGCAGCTCTTTCAGAACATCCGCTGTCTGGATTTGGGTGAAGGAGAAGCCGGGGAGGCTTGGGCGAGTAGCTGCGTGGGAGGAGGTGCTGTTGGCCGGGTTTGGAGTAGCCAGGAGGAAGGCATGGCCAGCTGTTGAGAAATGCTTATTGAAATGTTCAATTATCATGGATTTATCAGTGGTGACCGTGTTACCTCTGGCTTCAGTGCAGTGGGCAGCTGGGAGGAGGAGCTCTTGTTCTCCATGGACTTTACAGTGTCCCAAAACTTTTTGGAGTTACAGCTACAATATGCGAATTTCTGCTTGAAAAAGCTAGCCTTTGCTTTCCTGACTGACTGCATGTATTGGTTCCTGACTTCCCTGAACAGTTGCATATCGTGGAGACTATTCGATGCTATTGCAGTTCGCCACAGGGTGTTTTTGTGCTGGTCGAGTGCAGTCAGGTCTGGAGTGAACCAAGGGCTATATCTGTTCTTAGTTCTGCATTTTTTGAACGGAGCATGCTTATCTAAGATGGTGAGGAAATTACTTTTAAAGAATGACCAGGCATCCTCGACTGACGGGATGAGGTCAATATCCTTCCAGGATACCCGGGCCAGGTCGATTAGAAAGGCCTGCTCGGAGAAGTGTTTTAGGGAGCGTTTGACAGAGATGAGGGGTGGTTGTTTAACCGCGGACCCATAGCGGATACAGGCAATGAGGCAGTGATCGCTGAGATCCTGATTGAAAACAGCGGAGGTGTATTTGGAGGTCAAGTTGGTCAGGATAATGTCTATGAGGGTGCCCATGTTTACGGATTTAGGGTTGTACCTGGTGGGTTCCTTGATGATTTGTGTGAGATTGAGGTCATCTAGCTTAGATTGTAGGACTGCCGGGGTGTTAAGCATATCCCAGTTTTGGCCTAACAGAACAAAAACTGCAGCTAGATGGTGGGCGATCAATTCACAAATGGTGTCCAGGACACAGCTGGGAGCAGAGGGGGGCCGATAGCAGGCGGCAACAGTGAGAGACTTATTTCTGGAGAGGTTCATTTTTTAAATTAGAAGTTCAAACTGTTTGGGTATAGAACTGGAAAGTATGACAGAACTTTGCAGGTTATCTCTGCAGTAGATTGCAATTCCTCCCCCTTTGGCAGTTCTACCTTGACGGAAAATGTTGTAGCTGGGTATGGAAATCTCAGAATTGTTGGTGGCCTTCCTAAGCCAGGATTCAGACATGGCAAGGACATCAGGGTTGGCGGAGTGTGCTAAAGCAGTGAGTAAAACAAACTTAGGGAAGAGGCTTCTGATGTTGACATGCATGAAACCAAGGTTTTTTCGATCACAGAAGTCAACAAATGAGGGTGCCTGGGGACACGCAGTGATGATAAGAGAGGTTGTATCTCTGGATAAGCTGGTTATAATGGGTGAGGTCACCGCATGTGTGGGAAGTGGGACAAAGGAGGTATCAGAGGTATAATGAGTGGAACTAGGGGCTCCATTGTAAAACAATGATAACTAACCTAAACAACAGTATGTATACAAGGCATATTGACATATGAGAGAGACATACAGCGAGGCATAAAGTAATCACAGGTGTTGATTTGGAGAGCTAGCTAAGACAACAACGGGTGACACAACAACAGCTAATCAGCTAAAACAACAACAGGTAAAATGGCGATGAATGGGCAGAGAGGGTCAGTTAACTACACACAGAGCCTGAGTTTGCGGCTGGAGTCGACAGATAAAAAATTAATAAATACAAATAAATAAACAGAATGGAGTACCGTGATTAATGGACAGTCCAGCGGTTATCAGCTATGTAGCCAAGTGATCATAGGGTCCAGGGGGCAGCAATAGATGGAACGGGGAAGTCGCCGGGTAGTCACTACCACGCTAGCACGCGGGCGACACAGCATTTAAAGTTAGTAGCCCGGGGCTAGTAGAAGCGTCTGCTCCGACGTCCGACAGAGGCCGGTTGAAGGCATAGCGGATGGCGTATTCGGCGGCAGACCTTTCTTGGTGGTGCGGCCGGGCGCCGTGTCGACTAAGGATCCAAGCCAGATGGCGAAAGAGTTATTGTAGTTGTATTAATTTAGTTTGCTAGCCGGGAGATGCGCCTGGCTCACGGCTAACTGGTGCTAGCTTCGGGGCAGGGGCATTAGCCACTATAGCCACTCGGTAGCAGCGGTGATCCGGTTGCCAAGGTCCAGAGCTTATGCTAAGGATCCGGTGGAGTAGTGTGTTCTAGCCGTGTTTGGGTGGAGTCCGGGTGAACAACTGAGTAGGCCAGGAGGTGGGCCTCAGGGATAGTTTCGGTACTGGGTAACTCAGTGGGTGCTAGCTAGCTGTGAAGATCAGGAGAATGGTCCAGGGATTACGGCAGGAATCCGGCGTTGTGGTGGAGAGACAGTCCGTTACTGGTAGGCTGGCGAGTATTATCCAAGCTAAAAAAAAAAGGGCTGGTACCTGTGCAGAAGGCAAAGGCCGCTAGCAGTGGCTAACAATGACTAAATAGCTTGTAGCTAATTAGCTGGTTAGCTTCTGATGGCTAGGTGGTTCTAGAAAGGGTCTAAAAATTACAAATATTAGTTCCGTATCACATTGGGTGAGGCAGGTTACCGGAAGGGATAATTGAACTATAATGGAGAAGAGATTGAAAATAAAATTGAAATATATATAAAAAAGACTAAAAAATACAAAAGTACACAAGAGGACGAACAAAACACGTCTGCACTGCTATGCCATCTTGGAGGAAAGGAATCATCGCTTGTGAGCCTTCTTTTGGCACCAGGTTTGGGGGAAGTCTATGTACACTGTTTAGCTAACTCTGTGTTGATTCGTCTTGAATACTCCACTGAATAGTCCACAGTCTATGGTTTGATAAAAAGTCTGTTTCAAAAATACTTTAAATGTGCAACATACTGCGCCTTAGCTTTGTGCCTCCCATCAGTGTCAATCGCAAACCTACCTACCTCTGTCTGTGGGTCTCTCTTTGTGTGTCTGTGATTGTAGACGCAGCCACAGGATACTTTGGAACATGAACATTAAACATTATCTCCCATCAGTGGCAGTCAGTGCCGTTTAAGATGAGGCAGGACATTTTTTTTATTGAGCATTGCCTTATTTCTATTGTATGACTCTCATTCATATTCCATTCACCCAGTTCAATGTAACCGGGATATATTTAGGCTACTACATTATACTCTACTTTTCCTTGTACCCATCATGAGGTTGCTACAACCTAGCTTATGAATGAAAGTTTACAACGTAGGTGCACACAGGTCGAGAGACAAATTTGAGGTGACAGACAGTGACATTCAATACCGACTTGCACACTCTTGCTTGCATCTAGCTGATATAGGGTGCTGCCGTTTAAGAAACGTTTTTCAACAGAATCAGCGGAATGAATAAACCTCTGATCACACATACACAGTTCACTTTCATAGCAGCCTCTCACCTCTTCCCTTCGCTAGTGGACTTCAATGCACAACAGATCAGCTGTACGTGACCAGGCCAAAAAAACTTTCCAAGCCAAACCACTGCCCACAGTATACATCGTTGTATTAGCTAAAGCAACGTTATAGTCAGCATAGCTAATAGAACTAACGCGTTAGTAAACCCGCTACAATCATGCAGTAACATCAGTAAACAGTTACACCGGTGGGCCCCGGTGGCAATAAGCAAGTACAGGGGGCTTTACTTTTCTTAGGTAGGGGAATAACTTTTGCTTCCCTCCAGGTGTGAGGGCACATACTTTCTAGTAGGCTTAAATTGAAGATATGGCAAATATGATTATCCTCAGTAATTTTCCATCCAAGTTCTCAGACCCAGGTGAGAACGTTTTTTTTTTTTTTTCTTACTTTACAGAATTCAAAATTACAATACCTGTCTTTTCATAATTTGGTCAGAATCAGTACCAGTCAAAAGATTGGACACACCAACTCATTCAAGGGTTTTTCTTTATTTGTACTAATTTTACATTGTAGAATAATAGTGAAGACATCAAAACTATGAAATAACACATATGGAATCATGTAGTAACCAAAAGAGTGTTAAACAAATCAAAATATATTTTATATTTGAGATTCTTTAAAGTAGCCACCCTTTGCCTTAACAGATTTGCACATTCTTGGCATTCTCTCAACCAGCTTTATGGGGTAGTCACCTGGAATTTGAGCCAATTGATTGTGTTGTGACAAGGTAGGGGTGGTATACAGAAGATAGCCCTATTTGGTAAAAGACCAAGTCCATATTATGGCAAGAACAGCTCAAACAAGCAAAGATAAATGACAGTCCATCATTACTTTAAGACATGAAGGTCAGTCAATCTGGAAAATTTTAAGAACTTTGAAAGTTTCTTCAAGTGCAGTCGCAAAAACCATCAAGCGCTATGATGTAACTAGCTCACTTGAGGACCGCCACAAGAAAGGAAGACCCATAGTTACCTCTGCTGCAGAGGATAAGTTCATTAGCGTTACCAACCGCAGAAATGTCAGCCCAAATAAATGCGTCACAGAGTTCAAGTAACAGACACATCTCAACATCAACTGTTCAGTTGCAAAGAAACCACTACTAAAGGAAACCAATAAGAAGAAGAGACTTGTTGGGGCAATGGACATTAGACCTGTGGAAATCTGTCCTTTGGACTGACGAGTCCAAATTTGCAATTTATTGTTTCAACTGCATGTGTGGTTCCCACCGTGAAGCATGGAGGAGGAGGTGTGATGGTGTGGGGTTGCTTTGCTGGTGACATTGTCAGTGATTTATTTAGAATTCAAGGCACACTTAACCAGCATGTCGACTACAGCATTCTGCAGCGATACACCATCTCATCTATTTGCGCTTTGTGAGATTATCATTTGTTTTTCAACAGGAGAATGACCCAACACAACTCTGGGCTGTGTATGGACTATTTGACCAAGAAGGAGACTGCTGCATCAGATGACCTTGCTTCGACAATCACCCAAACTCAACCCAATTGAGATGGTTGGAGATGAGTTGGACTGCAGAGTGAAGGAAAAGCAGCCAACAAGTGCTCAGAATATGTGGGAACTCCTTCAAGACTGTTGGGAAAGCATTCCAGGTGAAGTTGGTTGAGCGAATGCAAAGAGTGTGCAAAGCTGTCATCAAGACAAAGGATGGCTACTTTGAAGAATCTCAAATATAAAATATATTTAGATTTGTTTAACACTTTTTTGGTTACTACATGATTCAATATGTGTTATTTCACAGTTTTGATGTCTTCACTATTATTCTGTAGAAATTTAGAAAATAGTCAAAATAAAGAAAAACCCTTGAATGCGTAGGTGTGTCCAAACTTTTGACTGGTACTGTACCTGGATGTGTAGTGTCAGCATTTGTTGCTGGCATTTGAATGTACTTTTCTTGCCAATTAAAAAACCATTAAAGTAGTTGGCAATATCAGTGTGTTTTGTGATGAAGGAGCCATCGGATTCAATAAATGATGGAGTGGAGTTCAATTTTTTTGCCCAAAATTTCATTGAAGGTGCTCCAAAGCTTTTTCTTATCATTCTTTGTGTAGTTTCTTCTTCTTTTTATTCAATTTAGTCATGTGATTTCTCAATTTGCATTACATTTTCCAATAGGTTGTAAAGCCAAACCTATTTGCCATCTCTTTTGCCTCATCCCTCTCAACCATACAATTTTTTAATTCCTCATCAATCCACTGGGGTTCATGCTTGTTAGTAACTGGCATATGCAATTTCATAAATGTGTCAAGTGCAGCGTCATTACACACCACGGACCAATAAATATTCTTTACATTAACAACATAGTTTATTGTATGACCTCTTATACATTACATTATAACTTTGGTTTTCCTAGATATGGCTACTACAATGTGATCACAATGTGATCACTACATCCAATGGATTTGGATACTGCTTTCAAACTAATTTCGATACTAATTTGGAATCTGCTTTCACTTAGAAATTTCCTCGTCTTTGGAAGAAAAGCAAAAACATTTGTCCATTAAAATAACAGAACATTTATCAGAAATACAGTGTTGATATTGTTAAGGTTGTAAATTAATATTGCAGCTGGAAACGGCAGATTTTGTTTTTAAATACAGAGGCCCATTATCAGCAAACACATTAGAGTGTCTAGTTTGAGAAACAGACGCCTCACAAGTCCTCAACTGGCAGCTTCATTAAATAGTACCCGCAAAACACCAGTCTCAACGTCAACAGTGAAGAGGCGACTCCGGCATGCTGGTCTTCTAGGTAGAGTTGCAAAGAAAATGCCATATCTCAGACTGGCCAATAAAAATAAAATATTAAGATGGGCAAAGAACACCGACCCTGGACAGAGGAACTCTGCCTAGAAGGCTATCATCCTGGATTCGCCTCTTCACTGTAGACGTTGAGACTGGTGTCTTGCGGGTGCTATTTAATTTTAATAGACTAAAAAAAATGCTTTTCTTTCAAAAACAAAGACATTTCTAAGTGACCCCAAACTTTCGAACAGTAGTGTAGATGAAGATAAGATCACATATTTTATGATAGATTTTTGTAGAAATCCAGGTAATTCCAAAGGGTTCACATGCTTTCTCTTGCCACTGTATGTCGTTAATCAGTATAAAGGAGGACATATTTCTTACTTGTTGAGCAAAATCAAAGCTGTAATGCATCCTATGTCTTTGCTTGCTGGTTCAGTAGGGCCCCCCAGAGACAGCTGCAGGTCTTGACAGATGGTCTTGCAGTCAGCAACCATCCTCTGGTAGACAGACCGCTCACTCTGAACAAGTGCTTGCATGGACCAGCTCTTTTGATGGGGGGCATTAGACCGTTCTCCTTGTATGACTGGTGGAAGAGAGTCAGGCGTGTTCTACTGATGCTGAAAGACAAATTCCAGACACAAATATTTTTGCATTATTATACAATAGATAGCAGTAATCACCGTCGGACACACCTGGCTAACTTGATGGGTCATGTAATCATCTGGCGAAGTGGAGTCTTTTGTTTATTCCAGTCTTGTGGTATGACATTGTGGTCCCAGATCTTGCGAGAGAGGTCAGTCAGCACCTTGGTAGCCTGCAGAGAGTCAATACCTGGTGCTTTGCCACTCTTCATAGCCTTGATGGCTGCTTGGACCTCTGTTTCAACTGGTGTGCCAGTGTCAATACCATCAATCTCATCCGAGGGTGGTGCTTCTGCTGGATCATTAGGCTTTGGCCAGTTGAGGACTTCTTCAAAGTGCTGGACACATCTTCAAATCAAATTGTAGTCACATGCGCCGAATACAACAGTGAAATGCTTACTTACGAGCCCCTAACCAACAATGCAGAACAAATAAGAATAAGAAATAAAAGTAACAAGTAATTAAAGAGCAGCAGAAAAATAACAATAGCAAGACTATATACAGGGGGTACCGGTACAGAGTCAATGTGCGGGGAAACCGGTTAGTCGAGGTAATTGAGGTAATATGTACAGTGGGGAGAACAAGTATTTGATACACTGCCGATTTTGCAGGTTTTCCTACTTAGGTTTTCCTACTTTTGGCATGGGCCCTTGAGGATCTGAGGGCCCATGCCAAATCTTTTCAGTCTCTTGAGGGGGAATAGGTTTTGTCATGCCCTCTTCACAACTGTCTTGGTGTGCTTGAACCATGTTAGTTTGTTGGTGATGTGGACACCAAGGAACTTGAAGCTCTCAACCTGCTCCACTACAGCCCCATCGATGAGAATGGGGGTGTGCTCGGTCCTCTTTTTTCAGTAGACCACAATCATCTCCTTTGTCTTGATCACGTTGAGGGAGGGGTTATTGTCCTGGCACCACACGGCCAGGTCTCTAACATCCTCTCTATAGGCTGTCTCGTCGTTGTCGGTGATCAGGCCTACCACTGTTGTGTCATTGGCAAACTTAATGATGGTGTTTGAGTCGTGCCTGGCCGTGCAGTCATGAGTGAACAGGGAGTACAGGAGGGGACCAAGCATGCACCCCTGAGGGGCCCCTGTGTTGAGGATCAGAGTGGCGGATGTGTTGTTTCCTACCCTTACCACCTGGGGGCGGCCCGTCAGGAAGTCCAGGATCATTGTAGAGGGCGGTGTTTACTCCCAGGTTCCTTAGCTTATTGATGAGCTTTGAGGGCACTATGGTGTTGAACGCTGAGCTGTGGTCAATTAACTTCTTAGTATATAGGGGACGCTTGCGTCCCACTTGGCCAAAAGCCAGGGAAAATGCAGCGAGGAAAATTCAAATAAAATGATATAAAAATCCAACTTTCATTAAATCACACATGTAAGATACTAAATTAAAGCTACACTCGTTGTGAATCCAGCCAACATGTCAGATTTTAAAAAGGCTTTTCGGCGAAAGCATAAGAAGCTATTATCTGATGATAGCACAACAGTAAACAAAGACAGTAGCATATTTCAACCCTGTAGGCGCTACACAAAACGCAGAAATAAAATATAAAACATGCCTTACCTTTGATGAGCTTCTTTTGTTGGCACTCCAATATGTCCCATAAACATCACAATTGGTCCTTTTGTTCGATTAATTCCGTCCAAATATATCCAAAATGTCAATTTATTTGGCGCGTTTGATCCAGAAAAAAATTACTTCCAATTTGCGCAACGTCGCTACAAAATATCTCAAAAGTTGCCTGTAAACTTTGCCAAAACATTTCAAACTACTTTTGCAATATAACTTTAGGTATTTTTAAACGTTAATAATCGATCAAATTGAAGACGGGTCTATCTGTGTTCAATACAGGAAGACAACAAACCAACGCTACTTTTCAAGTCTTGCGCAACTCTCAACAGTGTTACTTCTTCATTGAACAAAGGAATAACCTCAACCAAATTCCAAAGACTGGTGACATCCAGTGGAAGCGGTAGGAACTGAAAATAAGTGCCTAAGACATATAATTTCCCAATGAGAACTCACTGAACAGAGGCCTAAAAAAAAAATCTGAACGGTGAGTCCTCTGGGTTTTGCCTGCTACATAAGTTCTGTTATACTCACATACATGATTCAAACAGTTTTAGAAAATTCAGAGTGTTTTCTATCCAAATCTATTAATAATATGCATATCTTATATTCTTGGCATGAGTAGCAGGAAGTTGAAATTGGGCACGTTATTTATCCATTGGTGAAAATGCTGCCCCCTATACCGTAAGAAGTTAATATCAAAAATAAACATATCCAGGTGTTAGAATGGCCAAGTCAAAGTCCAGACCTGAATCCAATCGAGATTCTGTGGAAAGAACTGAAAACTGCTGTTCACAAATGCTCTCCATCCAACCTCACTGAGCTCGAGCTGTTTTGCAAGGAGGAATGGGAAAAAAATTCAGTCTCTCGGTGTGCAAAACTGATAGAGACATACCCCAAGCGACTTACAGCTGTAATCGCAGCAAAAGGTGGCGCTACAAAGTATTAACTTAAGGGGGCTGAATAATTTTGCACGCCCAATTTTTCAGTTTTTGATTCGTTAAAAAAGTTTGAAATATCCAATAAATGTCTTTTCACTTCATGATTGTGTCCCACTTGTTGTTGATTCTTCACAAAAAAATACAGTTTTATATCTTTATGTTTGAAGCCTGAAATGTGGCAAAAGGTCGCAAAGTTCAAGGGGGCCGAATACTTTCGCAAGGCACTGTACATACGTGAGTGCTACGGGTCAGTAATCATTTAGGCAGGTTACATTAGTGTTCTTGGGCACAGACACTATGGTGGTCTGCTTAAAACAGGTTGGTATTACAGACTCGGACAGGGAGAGGTTGAAAATGTCAGTGAAGACACTTGCCAGTTGGTCAGCGCATGCTCGCAGTACATGTCCTGTTAATCCGTCTGGCCCTGCGGCCTTGTGAATGTTGACCTGTTTAAAGGTCTTACTCACATTAGCTGCGGAGAGTGCGATCACACAGTCTTCTGGAACAGCTGGTCCTCTCATGCATGTTTCAGTGTTATTTTCCTCGAAGATAGTGTAGAAGTAGTTTAGCTGGTCTAGTAGGCTCGTGTCACTGGGCAGCTCTCGGCTGTGCTTCACTTTGTAGTCTGTAAAAACCCTACGAGCGTCAGGGCTGGTGGAGTACGATTCAATCTTAGTCCTGTATTGACACTTTGCCTGTTTGATAGTTCGTCGGACACCATAGCAGGATTTCTTATAAGCTTCCGAGTTAGAGTCCCGCTCCTTGAAAGAGGCTGCACTACCCTTTAGCTCTCTGTGTATGTTGCCTGTAATCCATGGCTTCTGGTTGGGGTATGTAGGTACGCTCACTGTGGGGATGACGTCGTCGATGCACTTATTGATGAAGCCCATCACTGATGTGGTGAACTCCTCAATGCCATCAGAGGAATCACAGAATAGAGGAATCTTGTAGTTTAGCATCTGCTTCCTCTTGCCACTTTTTTTATTGATGAGTCACTGGTGCTTCCTGCTTCAATTTTTGCTTGTAAGCAGGAATCAGGAGGTTAGAATTATGGTCAGATTTGCCAAATGGATGGCGAGGGAGAGCTTTGTATGCGTCTCTGTGTGTGGAGTAAAGGTGGTCTAGAGTTTTTTTCACTCTGGTTGCACATTTACCATGCTGATAGAAATTTGGTAAGACCGATTTAAGTTTCCCTGCATTAAAGTCCACAGGCCACTAGGAGCGCTGCATCTGGGTGAGCATTTTCCTGTTTGCTTATGGCGGAATACAGCTCATTGAGTGTGGTCTTAGTGCCAGCCTTAGTCTATGGTGGTATGTAGACAGCTACGAAAAATACAGATGAAAACTCTCTAGGTAGATAGTGTGGTCTACAGCGTATCATGAGATACTCTACCTCAGGCAAGCAAAATCTAGAGACTTCCTTAGATATAGTGCACCAGCTGTTAATTACAAAAATACATAGTGGGCCTCCCCTTGTCTTACCAGACGCCGCTGTTCTATCCTGCCGATTCAGCGTTTAACCAGCATGTTGATGTTGATAATGTCCTTGTTCAGCCATGACGTGATGCATAATATATTACAGTTTTGAATGTCCTGTTGGTAGTTTAATCTTCTGCGTAGGTCATCAATTTTATCTTTCAAAGATTGAACGTTTGCTAGCAGAATGGAAGGCAGTGGGAGTTTATTCAATCGCTTTCGAATGTTAATTCTTACAGCTTGTTTTTTGATTGTTTTTGACTGGCTCTGTGAGGTTGCTAACTTGGCTGTATTGCTGTCTCGTGATTTTATATACAGTGGTTATTTCTGCTCTTGCTGCAGCTTGTTCTGCCCAGTGGTGGGAAAATTACCCAATCGTCATACTTGAGTAAAGGTAAAGATACTTTAAAAGAAAAGTAAAAGTCACCCAGTGAAATGCTACTTGAGTAAAAGTCTAAAAGTATTTGTTTTTAAATATACCTAAGTATCAAAAGTAAAAGTATAAATAATTCCAAATTCCTTTTATTAAGCAAACCAGATTGCACTATGTTCATGTTTTTTTAATTTACGTATAGCCAGGGGCACACTCCAACACAGAATTTACAAACAAAGCATTTGTGTCTAGGGAGTACGCCAGATCAGATGCAGCAGGGATGACCATTTAACTTATTAAATTTAATGAGACGATGACATTTTATCAATTGAGATTAGCTGGATTATCAGATGTGTAAACAGTATTTTAAATGTTAGGGTACTGTAATGCTCGTCGGAAGAAGTGGACCAAGGTGCAGCGTGGTAAGTGTTCATACTTTAATTACAACTGAACACTAAACAGAACAACAAAAGAACACCGAACATCACATTCTGAAGGCTACACAGAGCTAACAAAAAACAACATCCCACAACCTAAGGTGGCAAACAGGCTGCCTAAGTATGATTCCCAATCAGAGACAACGATAGACAGCTGTCCCTGATTGAGAACCATACCTGGGCAAAACATAGAAACACAAAACCTAGAAATAAAGAACATAGAATGCCCACCCAAATCACACCCTGACCGAAACCAAAATAGAGACATAAAAAGCTCTATGGTCATTTGGGAATTAAACTTTATTTAACCTGAAAGCGTAGCTGTATCAAGGTTAATGTGGAAACGTTTCAATTGTCTCATTTGTACAAACCAATCAATTTGAATATTATTTCAAATGTCCATTTGAAAAAGGTAATTCTTGCAATTTGACCTCTTAGTTAAATTTAATGAGGCAACGATATCCAGTCAGTTGAGATTGGCTGGATATCATAAGTAACCACTAGTTAAATGTGATACACGTTGGGTGTCACATAAATAATATATATTTTTAGATTACTGACGATTCTTCAACACCAGGGGTCACTGATCACAGAAAGCTGAAATCAATCGGAAGTACAAAGGGTGGGACTTCAGTTGCCCAAGACCGAGGAATTTCAACATGACATAGGAAAAACTAAATGGCTGCTCTCCCTTTGTTAGCTCTAGCATCTCGTGCAAGCCAATCCTACACTTTGTACACTTTCAAGCATAACATAGGATCCCCTTAATCAAGGGAAAGGTTTTACTAGTAATCGTCTTACATTCAAACCTTTTCTGTGTTATTTTTTGTGATGTATTACCGGAACTCGCAGTAAACAAAGAAATATAATGTGGCCTACTCACGCTACTGAAAACGCGAGGGACAGAGATGATTATCGCTTGGTTAGCTAATATCTCAAATTTCATTTGGCTGGCCCTATGTACTGGGTAGTTTTTAATAGTCACAGTGGGAACAACATCGTCAATGTTATTCTCGGATGCTACCCGGAACATATCCCAGTCTGTGTGATCCCAGTCCGCTCAATCTAGAAGCATGGATTCCGGTTGGTCAGCCCAGCATTGAATAGACCTTAGCACAGGTACTTTCTGTTTGAGTTTCTGCCTATAGGAAGGGAGTTGGATGGAGTTGTGATCTGATTTGCCAAAGGGATGGCAATATTTTTACTTTTACTCAATTATGACAATTAGGTACTTTTTCCCACCACTGAGGAGTACTTTAAAGTATTTTTACTTAAGAAATTTAAACCAATAGTTCTGCCTCACTGGCCAATTCCTAGAGAAAGGCTCTCTTATCCCTTAGAGCAGGTATTCCCAAACTGGGGCACGCGCAATGCCGTCGGGGGTATGCCAAATAAAAATGTGATTCACATTTTTTTTAATAAATACAAGTAATAATAATTTTCTTCTCATTTTCAAACAGTCTCCCCTGAGTAGCCTCGTTTCACTGCCAAAAATAACATTAAACCAACTAGTGTTCAGCGAAATAACAACACAATGTCAAATACAGGTAGCCTGGTCAAAAAATGAATATCCAATCACATTAACCATTACTCTCTCGTGGGAACTCCACTAACGGTCTGTATGTAGCCAAACGTAGCTGCTGCTCATTCCGTTTGCTCTAAAATGGATAAATGGTTAAAGAAAAGTAAGGCCCATAGAGACACATACCAGTTCTACAGGTAGTACTGCTACTACCAGCAGTAGTGCACCTGGTGACTACACAAGTTGTTCTGCTTCCACGAGCACATCCAATGCATCAGTAATTCTACATTTGTTGTTAGCCCAGCTAGCATGGACACTGACAGTTGAGAATCTGATGCAGCAGAAGAGCTACTGCCCCCTTACCTGGGAAAGCACCAAAAACAGTCAGGGACGTTGGACCATCAAAGAGGTGCAAATGTGATGAGAACTACATTGATTTAGGGTTCACTTATATTGGGAGTAGTGCCTTTCCTCAGCCACAGTGTGTTATATGTGCAAAAGTACTATCTCACAACTCAATGAAACCTTCACACCTGCTCATACATTTAGAAACAAAACATGTACATTTGAAAAATAAGCCACAGGTGTTTTTTGAGCGAGAACTAAGATGACTTTCGAGTAGTAAGACATGTATAAAAGCAACAGATATAATTAATAAGACATTGCTATTCTGCAAACCGCTGGAAACCAGGACAACAGGAGAGGATGTTTTTAAAGTACTGGAGAGCTTTGTAAATGGACTTTGGTGGTCAAGATGTGTTGGTATCTGTACTGATGGCGCAAAAGCCATGAAAGGGAGACATAGTGGAGTGGTAATGTGCGTGAAAGCAGTTGCTCCCTACACCACTTGGGTACACTGCAGCATCCACCGAGAGGCTCTTGCTGCCAAAGGAATGCCTGACAGCTTGAAAGACATTTTGGACACTACAGTGAAAATGGTTAACTTTGTTAACTTCTTGCGGCGACCCATCCCGGATCCGGTATCGTGACTATGGCTCAAGCTCATTACCATAACGCAAAATGCAAAAAAATATTCTTAGAAATATTTAACCTCCACACATTAACAAGTCCAATAGCTCAAATGAAAGATAAACACCTTGTTCATCTACCCAGCAAGTCAGATTTCTAAAATGTTTTACGGCGAAAACTTAGCACATATTTATATTAGACCACCACCGAAACAAAAGACGAGAGGCAGCCATTTTGTCCCAGAAAATATAAAATTATAAAAGCAGGATTAAAAAATAAATCATTCACTAACCATCAGATGACAATAATAGTACATGTTACACAATACATTTTTTTTTTCAATAATATGCCATTTATATCCATAAATCTCTGTTTACAATGACGACATTTCAAAAAATGCTACTCAACTGTCCGGAGAAATGATGATAGCTCCAACAGATAACGTCAGATAACAAGCAATAAACATGACTAAATATACATGTTCTACATATAGTTACAAAGATACACTTCTTCTTAATGTAACCGCTGTATTACATTTATTTTTAAGGTTACAGAATTCGTTCACTGGCAATACAATGAGACGGCGCTCAGATATTAGCAGTATGTCTCCTCTACGTTTGGAGTCCACAGAAACCCAAAATAACCACATAAATATTCCCTTACCTTTGATGTTCTTCGATCAGAAGACGTAGAAGGAGTCATACTTACCCAATACATCGTTTGGTTTCACGTTGTGTGTCTCTGTATTAGCATATGCTAACAGCTTCAGCTGAAATGCACCCAAAATTACTTCTGGTCCCGCACTCTTGCGCATCAAAACTTCAAATTTACATATTATATGTCGACTAAACTGGTCAAACTATGTGCAGAATCGAGCTTTATGATGTTTTTAACATGTAAAACAATGATCAGCGCGAACAGACAAACCGCCTTCAATTGCTACTTGTTACTTGGAAAAGAACGTGCCCCAAATCGGCCGTGCGCAATAGAGTGCATGTATTTGAGAGTGACACTAACATTTTCGCCCGCCAAACGAAGAGGGCTCGCGCGATTCTCACAATGAACGCGCCATTTGAAAGCAGGCATCGCGCTGAACACATACATACTGTTCCCAGATCGGTAGCTGCCTGGGAAGGGTGGGGGCGATGACGTCAAAGTTGACCCAACTTTTCTCTTGACAAGAGAGAGTTTGGGAGAAACGCTGCCCTGAGAGTTCTGCTTTACATACAGACATAATTTAAACGGTTTTAGAAACTTTAGAGTGTTTTCTATTCAATAATAATTATTATATGCATATATTAGCAATTTTGGGAAAAAATATTTTCAGTTTACTATGGGCACGCACTTCCTCCAAAGGGGGCAGTATTCAGCCCTAGTCTTAACTGGTTAAAGCAAGGCCCCTGAACTCTCGTGTATTTTATGCACTATGCAATGATATGGGCAGCGATCGTGTAACGCTTTTACAACATACAGAACTGCGTTGGTAATCAAGGGGCAAAGTATTGACACATTTTTTTAAATTGAGAGACGAGCTTCAAGTTTTATTTAATGACCATAATTTTCACTTGTCTGACCGTTTGCATGATGACGAGTTTCTCACCCGACTGGCCTATCTGGGTGATGTCTTGCCTGAATGATCTGAATCTAGGATTACAGGGACTCTCCGCAACTGTATTCAATGTGCGGGACAAAACTAAGGCTATGATTAAGAAGTCGGAGCTCTTCTCTGTCATCATTAACAAGGACAACACACAGGTCTTTCCATCATTGCATGATTTTTTGTGTGCAAATTAACTCAAGCTTATGGGCAATGTCAAATGTGATATAACGAAGCACCAGAGTGAGCTGGGTGCGCATTTACGCAGGTACTTTCCCAAAATAGATGACACAAACAACTGGATTCGTTATCCCTTTCATGCCCTGCCTCCAGTCTACTTACCGATATCTGAACAAGAGAGCCTCATCGAAATTGCAACAAGCAGTTCTGTGAAAATGTCATTGAATCAGATGCCACTGCCAGATTTCTGCATTGTACTGCGCTCAGAGTATCCTGCCTTGGCAAATCCCTCACTTGCATGAAAACTAAATACAGGCACAGACTGTGTGTGGAAAATGATGTAAGACTGAGACTCTCCAACACAACCCAACATTGCAGAGTTATGTGTATCCTTTCACGCACACCCTTCTCATTAAGCTGTGGTGAGTTATTCACAATTATTAATTATTATTATATTATTATTTGTGTCCTGGTCCTATACAAGCTCTTATTAGAGCTCTTCCCACGAGCCGGGTTGTGACAAAAAACTCACACTCGTTCTCATGTTTAATAAATGTATGGTATATTGTGTGTGTGGCAGGCAGGCTTACAATAATGGCAAAAACAACATTTGAGAGTGCGCTGACCCTGATGCTAGAGGGGGTACACAGCTGATGGTTGAATGTTTGAAGAGGTTTCAGGGCAGGACTATAAACATTTTGGATCCACTGCCTTAGAGCACTCTTTTTTACCTTTTTGTCCTTGGTCTTATATTCTTGCTGTGATCACTCAATCATTTTGCGCTCGGCAGTTTATCTTTGGCCAGCTTTCTCTCATCTAGTTTCTTCCATGTATCTTGTGTTAACCACTTCTTGCCCTTTTTCTTACAAATGCCAATAACTTTCTTTGTGGTTTCTGTGTACTCATTCTTGATGTTACTCCATGTGGTTTCAACTGTGCCCTGGTCTTCTTCCTCTGCACTGGCTAATGGACTGAAGCCATTTCTTCACTCAACGGTTAAAGCTTTTATTTATTTCAGGAGCTTGTTGATGTCAAACACTTTAATTCGGGCCAGTAGCTTTCAGTTGGTACTGGCCCGGTGTGCCACTGGCAAATTTACCTGAATGTCAAGCTCTGGCTTTTACACTCTTCGGGAAAAAAAGGTGCTATCTAGAACCTTAAATGGTTCTTCGGCTGTTCCCATAGGAGAACCCTTTGAAGAACCCTTTTTTGTTCCAGGTAGAACCCTTTTGGGTTCCATGTAGAACCTTTTTCTACAGATGGTTCTACATGAAACCCAAAAGGGTTCTACCCGGAACAAAAACAGGTTCTGCCTGGAACCAAAA
This sequence comes from Oncorhynchus keta, assembly GCF_023373465.1. Classification (NCBI taxonomy): domain Eukaryota; kingdom Metazoa; phylum Chordata; class Actinopteri; order Salmoniformes; family Salmonidae; genus Oncorhynchus; species Oncorhynchus keta. The sequence goes on along the minus strand of NC_068432.1, from coordinate 19,485,576 downwards.
AGGGTTCTCCTATGTGGACAGCCGAATAACCCTTTTTTATAAGTGTGCATCTTTTTTTGAAAAGCTTTATGAATATGAGTTATTTTTGGGTTGTATTTTTCCATTTCTGTCTGTGACAGGACATTGACACCCAACCACATAGCATAAAAGAGGTTAATCATTTGAGCATTTGGATAAAAATTAGCTGGATGTGAAATGCTTATAACAAACCTTAAAAGGTCAGTGTTAGGGTGTAAGAAGAGGAAAAGAGGAAATGCAGCTACAGAACGAGTGTTACGCAGCGAACATTATACACACACACACATTAAATAACTCCCTTATGCATGGCATGATGACATCATCCCTCTTCAGCTCCTCTTCAACGGAAACCAATCGAGTCAGTGTGTCCAAACTTCAATTGCCTCCTATTGATAGGAACATAATTACAAAACCTTTCTGTAAGCCCCTCTTTAGAGAGATAGACAGAGGCAGGAGGCTAACAGGAGAGTGACAGGAGCTAACAGATCAGATCTGAGCTGAGGAAAGACAAACAGTTAGCAGGAAAGAAGGAGTAGAGGGTTGTGCCTCAGCATTCATTTCAATCTTCACTGAGAAAGAGGGTGAGAGACAGGGAGAGATGGAAGGAGGGAGTGAGAGAGGGAGCTAATTAATCACAACAAATGTTTACACATCTGCTGCTGTGCTGTGACCATATGCCCTCTATTCAATTAGGAGAATGAGACTTACTTCATGGCTCCACTACAGAGAATATAGGCCTACTTTGCTGGTTCATAATGAAACTAATAGTAGTCAATGCGGATACAAAATCAATATGACAATGTAGGTACTTAAGGTTAGAGCTTACCACAACTGGCATAGCTGTTAGATATGAGTACATTTTGCATGATGTTATATAAGGCTAAATTTTCCAGGATTATCTACAGAATAAAACAAAATCCTTGCCACTCGTGCCCACGATGCTGAATCATGCATGCGTTAACCTTTGACGGCGTTGCTATTTTTGGGTCCGTCTCCGATGCTAGCTTTAGTGTTTTTAGCATAGATTTGATTACTGCTTTAAATCATCTACTCTTTTGGCTCGTTGGAACATCACGATGTCATCCATTGTGGAAGACTAGGGAAACAATCTACAAAAGAAACCTCCATAGGATTATTGACAATCTCAAAGTTTGATTTGATTGGTTGACCTCACACAATCTAACACAAAACAGCCCAACACATGAGGACCAAAGATAAGAGGATGTTTCTTCAGCTTCATCTCCGCCTCTTGCAGTGCAGAAAAGCAGCCAAGGACACAGACTCAATGTGGTGGATTGTTGCTCCTAATCCTTGGAGTGACGATTGAAAAAGTATACACCTGATACAGGCTATATTGGGTTTCTGAATTCTTCATATCTGAAGTCTTTGCTTTATTGGATTTAGCCAAGTCGGTGCCGACTGTCATTCATATTCCATCTACCCAGCTCAATGTAAAATTGATAGACTCAAATTTTGCCTATGCCCATCATGAGGTTGCTACAACCTAGCCTACATAGGAACGTTTATAACATAAGTGCACAGTTTGAGAGATAAATTGGAGTCATCAAGGTGACACATTAAGGATTTTGGGAAAGCCAGTGAATTTATTGAAAGTTCCCAGAATTGTGCAACTGTACTCTTGCCTGCATCTAGCTGATCTGGGATCTGGGATGTAATCATTAGACCAAACAGTTGCAAAAACGTTCCGTTCTGAAACTAAAATAATAGCTTCTATTGGACAAATTCCCTCCCCTTTTCATTCCGCTTGCTTCCATTTTAGAAATGTTTTCAAATCAGCAGATGGAATACACCCCTGATCACCTGCACACACAGTTCATTTTCATAGTAACCACATACTGCATCATCACTTTGTTTGTTATATAATTCCTTCTCACATCTACGTGCTCTCTTCCTCTCACCTTTTCCATTCGCATGTGGACTTCAGTGCACAACACAACAGCTGTCTGTGACCAGGCGCAAAAACCTCTGAAGCCAAATCTTCATACCATACCCTCTAACCGCTACACAGCCTACGTCGTAAACCCATAATCCAATCCATGTGTACAACAGCAAGCAGGTCATCAGTTACACCGGCGGGCCCCGGTGGCAATACATTAGTAAAAACCAAAAGCTTACCTTGACTTGGAAGAGTTGCTGTGTTGGATAGCCTTAGCTAGCTAGCTATCATAAATAACATTCCTCTCTGTTTATTGAGTGGCTACAGTTGCTGCATTAGCTACTAAAGTGAAAGGTAAACTGAGATTAAACAAATACAACAAAATATAGCTAGCTAGCTCTCTCTCTTTCTCTCTCTCGTTCTGCTACTTCACCTTCATTTTTGAAGAAATACATTTGTTCAAGACTGTTAAACTATTGTCTTTCTCTCTCTTTGTGTCAACTACTCACCTCACTTTATGCTAAAGTGCTAGCTAGCTTTCGCTCATGCTTTCAGTATTAGATTCATTCTCTTATCATTTGATTGGATGGACAACATGTCAGTTCATATTGCAAGATCTCTGACAGACATCCTCCAGAAGTTGTCATAAATGCTGTGTAAGTCTATGGAAGGGTTGAGAACCATGAGCCTTCTAGGTTTTGAATTGAAGTCAATGTACCCAGAGGAGGATGGAAAATAGCTCTCCTCCAGCTACATCATGGTGCTACCCTACAGGGTGCTGTTAAAACTACTGTAGACCATTGCATAACAGCGTGTTTTAATCAGTTATTTGGTAAAGTGAATATGTTTAGTATAGTTTTATCCAGTTTAATTAGTTTTATTTTTATGAAATTCACTAAGTTGGATGGTCCTCCCCTTTGTACTCTGAGGAGTCTCCACTGCTGCAGAAGACTTAGGGAAATTCTAAGACTCATTACTTGAAATGTAATGATGCGATTTCCAGTTTTTTGAATGATGTTTTCACACTATGAGGTTGAAATAACACTCTGAAACTGTGAAAATTAAGATAATGGTCTTTTAGTGTAAGAGGTTTTGGAGAGACAAAACAGCCTGTTCAGGTGGGATAGAGTTTTTGGCCCAGAGCATGACATCACAATCTGATCTGAATATTCTGACCAGTCATGTTTTATTTGCATATGCATCCTCCTGTTTTGAAGGGGTAAGCAGGATAGGTTTAGGAGTCCAGATGATCCTATCTGCCAATCTGGGCTGTGTATGTAAATATATTTCAATTTGTATCAACATGCCACACGATCAGATTGAGCATTTCAATGGCAATACCTGGCTCTGGGAAATAAATAATAAAAATATATTTAGAGTTATTTTCATGAAATAAACACACACAGAGATTGATGAGACATACAGTGATGATTGAGACATTTAAAAGACTGCATGGGGGCTTTAAATGTTACTTTAATTGCGATTTCCAGTTAATTCTATGTTTATTTATTCCATACAGTTTACTTTGAGTCAGAGTGAGCACTGCAAAGGGAGACATGACCTGATCCTTGCAGGTTCACACGATTAGATATATCACCTCATTTGCCTGTGTGCTGCTTAGCATGAATGGTGTGACACCGATAAGGACATCTCTTTCTTTGGATGTCTCACCAAGCTTTCCCCACTAATCACAAATGTATTTAATACACCATTGCCTGCACCCTTCAAACAGGATTCTCTCTTGGCCTCACTCTCACAAGGGCAATAGGGAGGTTGAAAGGGCTCTAGATGGAACCCAAAAGGGTTCTGCAATAAGGACAGCCAAATAACACTTTTAGGAGTCGAGATAGCACCGTTTTTTCTAAGAGTGTACAAACAGTAATTGTTTGTCATTTTTCAATCCACTTTGTTAATGCACAGAAGCTAATTGACACTTGTGTAAATGCATGTTATTAACACTATTTGAAAATCAAAGCATGTAAATCAGTAAAGAGAAGGTATACTGTATAAGCTCAATGTGCTAACTGGTAATATTGTTAAAGGAAAGTTCACCTTTTTTAATTAATCAAATGTCTTTTTTTATGTAAATTGGAGTTTCACTTAGTTTTGAGAAACTTACCACACCAGTGATAAAAATAGAGATTTTTTTATTTATTTTTATTTAGTTGACCTTTAAGCTTTATAACATAACTACACTATACACAAATATAAACACAACATGCAACAATTCCAGCGATTTTACTGAATTACAGTTCATTTAAGGAAATCAGTCAATTGAAATAAATTCATTAGGTCCTCATCTATGGATTTCACATGACTGGGAATACAGATATGCATCTGTTGGTCACAGATACCTTTAAAAAAGGTAGGGGCATGGATCAGAAAACCAGTCAGTATCTGGTGTGACCATGAGGTGATGGCGGTGGATGAATAGCACGACAATGGGCCTCGGGATCTCGTCACGGTATCTCTGTTCAATCAAATTGCCATTGGTAAAATGCAATTGTGTTCCTTGTCCTTATGCCTTCCCATAACCCCACCGCCAACATGGGGCGCTCTGTTCACAACGTTGACATCAGCAAACCACTTGCCTACACGACACCATACACGCTGTCTGCCATTTGCACAGTACAGTTGAAACCAGAATTGATACGTGAAGAGCACACTTTTCCAGCATGCCAGTGGTCATCGAAGGTGAGAATTTGCCCACTGAAGTCAGTTCCGACACCGAACTGCAGTCAGGTCAAGACCCTGGTGAGGAAGAAAAGCACACAGATCAGCTTCCCGAGATGTTTCTGACAGTTGGTGCAGAAATGTGTCAGTTGTGCAAACCCACAGTTTCATCAGCTGTTTGGGTGGCTGGTCTCAGACGATTCCGGAGGTGAACATGCCAGATGTGGAGGCCCTGGGCTGGCGTGTTAACACATGGTCTGCGGTTGTGAGGCCGTTTGGAAGTACTGACAAATTCTCTAAAACGACGTTGGAGGCGGCTTGTGCTAGAGAAATGAACATTCAGTTATCTGGCAACAGCTCTGGTGGACAGTCCTGCATTCAGCATGCCAATTGCTCGCTCCCTAAAAACTATGTCGCACATCCGCATCTGCGGTGAAAGGTGACAGAGCTAGAGCGATGTTTGTCAGACCATGAAACATCTTGAAAATGTTTTTTCTCATAAAAACGTCTGTAGTGTCTTAACGGTTTGGCTTACTGTCATGAACGCGATGGTGTTCTCCGTTTTGCCCTACGAGTGTCTTGGACCTCATCTGAATTTGGTACAGCTGTTCTGCCAACTTCTGTCTGTAGCGTCCAAACAGTTTGGGATACACACTAATATGACCACTTTGTGGAAAAGTGAGACTCTCATGAACACGTATGTCGATTGTTTTGCCCACACAGCCTCACAAGACTTGTCTGAAGGTTTTCCTGGTGCCAGTTGAAAAAATGCATGGAGACTGTTTAGCGCCAAAAAAAATTAAGGGGTTGTGGCTCAGTGGTCTAAGGAACTGCATTGCAGTGCTAGCTGTGCCACTAGAGATTCTGGGTTGGAGTCCAGGCTCTGCCGCAGCCGGGCCGCGATCATGCTTTACCAGTTGTGTGATATAGTCATTTTCTTCAGAAAGGAGAGTGTCGCTAGCAACTGCATTGTGACAGCCAATGTAGCATTTGACTAGGCGTAAATTTACTTGATATCCATAATATCATCAGCATCATCATTATTATATCACTCGCCATCAATGTGGGATGTGTCTTCTCTGTCAGCCATGATAAGCCAGGCATTCGGTGTTAGTCCCCATCATCACCTTGTTTGTCACTCAACAATTCCACCATTAAACCGTCCTCATGCCTTCTCTCAGATTCTCTCTCTCTTTCTCTCTCTCCCCTTTCCATTTATCATGCACTCACTATTAATTTGTTCTCTATCTCTTTATTTTTCACACACACAACCATACAGTGCCTTCGGAAAGTATTCATACCCTTTGACTTGTTCCACATTTTGTTGTTAGAGCCTTATTCTAAAATGGATTAAATAAATCCTCATCAACCTCCTCATCAATCTACACACAATACCACATGATGACTAAGTGAAGAGTTTTTATTTTATTTTAGCAAATGTATTAAAAAAACAAAAACAGAAATACCTTATTTACATAAGTATTCAGATCATTTCTTATGAGACTCAAAATTGAGCTCAGGTGCATCCTGTTTCGATTGATCATCCTTGAGACGTTTCTACAACTTGGAGTCCACCTGTGGTAAATTAAATTGATTGGACATGTGGAAAGGCACACACCCGTCTATCTAAGGTCCTACGGGTTGACAGTACATATCAGAGCAAAAACCAAGCCATGAGGTCGAAGGAATTGTCCGTAGAGCTCCAAGACAGGTTTATGTTGAGGTACAGATCTAGGGAAGGGTACAAAAAAGATTATGCAGCATTGAAGGTCCCCAAGAACACAGCGGCCTCCATCTGGATATCAAATGGAGTAAGTTTGGAACCACCAAGACTCTTCCTAGAGCGCTCAGGACCTCAGCCTGGGGCGAAGGTTCACCTTCCAACAGGACAACGACCCTAAGCACACAGCCAAGACAACACAGGGGTAGCTTCGGGACAAGTCTCTGAATGTCCTTGAGTGGCCCAGCCAGAGCCCGGACTCGATCAAACATCTCTGGAGAGTTGTGCATCTCTGAAAATTACTGTGCTGTAACGCTCCCCATCCAACCTGACAGAGGTTGAGAGGATCGGCAGAGAAGAAATGGAAGGAACTCCCCAAATACAGGTGTGCTAAGCTTGTAGCGTCATACTCAAGAAGACTCGATGCTGTAATCACTGCCAAAGCTGCCTCAACAAAGTACTGCGTAAAGGGTCTGAATACTTTTGTAAATGTGACTTTTATAAATTAGCCTACATTTCTAAAAAATAGTTTATGCTTTGTCATTATGGGGTATTCTGTGTAGATTAATGAGGAAAAATAATACTTTTATGGGGTATTATGTGTAGATTGATGAGGAGCCAAAAATCTCAAGTGTGGACTCATCAGACCATAGGACAGATTGTCCACTGGTCTAATGTCCGTTGACCGTGTTTCTTGGCCCAAGCAAGTCTCTTCTTCTTAGTGCCCTTTAGTAGTGGTTTCTTTGCAGCAAATCGACCATGAAGGCCTGAATAACAGTCTCTGGACAGTTGATGTTGAACTCTGTGAAGCATTTATTTGGGCTGCAATCTGAGGTGCAGTTAACTCTAATGAACTTATCCTCTGCAGCAGAAGTAACTCTGCGCCTTCCTTTTCTGTGTGGTCTTCATGAGAGCCAGTTTCAACATATTGCTTAATGTTTTTTGCGACTGCACTTAAAGAAACTTTAAAAGTTCTTGACATTTTCCATAATGACTGACCTTCATGTCTTAAAGTAAAGTTGGACTGTCGTTTCTTTTTGCTTATTTGAGCTGTTCTTGCCATAATATAGACTTAGCCTTATTTGGTAAAAGACCATCTTCTGTATTCCACCCCTACCTTGTCACAGCACAACTCATTGGCTCAAACGCATTAAGAAGGAAAAAAATTCCACAAATGAACTTTTAACAAGGCACACCTGTTAATTGAAAAGCATTGCAGGTGACTACCTCATGAAGGTGGTTGAGAGAATGCCAAGAGTGTGCAAAGCTGTCATCAAGGGTGGCTACTTTGAAGAATCTCAAATGTAAAATATATTTAGATTTATTTAACACGTTTTTAGTTATTACATGATTACATATGTGTTTTTTCATAGTGTTTATGTCTTCATTATTATTCGACAATGTAGAAAATAGTAAAAATAAAGAAAAACCCTGCAATGAGTAGGTGTCCAAACTTTTGACTGGTACTGTATATGGAGTTTTTTTTTATCCATTAGGTAGCTGTCTTTACTCTTGTTACCACTACTGATTCAAAACCCCAGCAGTGCCTTTATAATGACTTATTTTCAGTGACTTTTATGTGGAAAAATAGCATATATCTAGAGGTTACAGTAATTAATCCTCAATCCATGATTAAAGTGAACTTCTTAAATAGTATTGAGTACTTGGACGTTGGATGTAAAACATGGCTGGTGTCACCTAACTGTTCTAACATTAATCATTCGTTCACACTCTGGCTGCAACGGAGTCATGTAAGGAGAATGAAAGGCTTGTCACATGTCACCATAGCTGACACATTGCTACAGTCACCTTTGTACACAGACTGCAGGAAGCCTTTACTGTGGGAGAGGTGGAGCAGACATGGCTGGCATTGCACTGAGTAGCCCAGAGTGAAATGTCAGTAGAAATGTCAGTAGTTTTTGTACTTTCTGTACAATCAAAATGATTGATTTGCACTTTTCGCACCAAAATACGTTCATCTCTAGGAGACAGAACGTGTCCCCTTCCTGAGCGGTATGACGGCTGCGTGGTCCCATGGTGTTTATACTTGCATACTATTGTTTGTACAGATGAACGTGGTACCTTCAGGTGTTTGGAAATTGTTCAATACTGAATGAACACTTATTTTAACTTAATATAATACATCAATAAAATCAATTTAGCCTCAAGTAGATAATGAAACATGTTCAATTTGGTTTAAATAATGTAAAAAAAAGGGTTGGAGAAGAACGTAAAAGTGTAATATGTGCTATGTAAGAAAGCTAACGTTTCAGTTCCTTGCTCAGAACATGAGAACATATGAAAGCTGGTGGTTCCTTTTAACATGAGTCTTCAATATTCCCAGGTAAGAAGTTTTAGGTTGTAGTTAATTATAGGACTATTTCCCTCCTTACCATTTGTATTTCATTAACCTTTGACTATTGGATGTTCTTATAGGCACTTTAGTATTGCCAATGTAACAGTATAGCTTCCGTCCCTCTCCTCGCTCCTCCCTGGGCTCGAACCAGCAACACAACGACAACAACCACCCCAAGGCTCAGAGCGAGTGAAGTTTGAGACGCTATTAGCGCGCGCTAACTAGCCAGCCATTTCACTTTGGTCACACCAGCCTCATCTCAGGAGTTGATAGGTTTGAAGTCATAAACAGAGCAATGCTTGACGCACAACGAAGAGCTGCTGGCAAAACGCATGAAAGTGCTGTTTGAATTAATGTTTACGCGCCTGCTTCTGCCTACCACCGCTCAGTCAGATACTTAGATACTTGTATGCTTGTATGCTCAGATTATGATTGATTGTTTTTTATAAGATAAGTTTAATGCTAGCTAGCAACTTACCTTGGCTTACTACATTTGCGTAACAGGCAGTCTCCTTGTGGAGTGCAACGAGATAGAGGCAGGTCTTTATTGCGTTGGACTAGTTAACTGTAAGGTTGCAAGATTGGATCCCCCGAGCTGACAATGTGAAAATCTGTCTTTCTGCCCCTGAACGAGGCAGTTAACCCACCGTTCCTAGGCCGTCCTTGAAAATAAGAATGTGTTCTTAACTGACTTGCCTAGTTAAATGAAGATTAAATAAAGGTGTAAGAAAAAAAAAAATAATTGGCGCCCTAAAATACCGATTTCCGATTGTTATGAAAACTTGATATCGGCCCTAATTAATCGGCCATTCCGATTAATCGGTCGACCTCTAATACACAGGTACACCTCCAATTGACTCAAATGATGTCAATTAGCCTATCAGAAGCTTCTAAAGCCATGACATAATTATCTGGAATTTTCCAAGCTGTTTGAAGGCACAGTCAACTTCTGACCCGCTGGAATTGTGATACAGTGAATTATAAGTGAAATAATCTGTCTGTAAACAATTGTTGGAAAAATTACTTTGTGTCATGCACAAAGTAGATGTCCTAACCGACTTGCCAAAACTATAGTTTGTTAACTAGACATTTGTGGAGTGGTTGAAAAACAAGTTTTAATTACTCCAACCTAAGTGTATGTAAACCTCCGACTTCAACTGTATATAGAAAACACATCAAAGCCTGGGATAAATAGTCAACAAATAGAGGATGTCTGCATTTTGAAGAGTTGAGGGCTTTGCTTCATAATGTTTTGTCCCTCGTCTCTGAACGGTACCTGGGGGCTGACATCACTTGACAGGATGTGTGGGTGTTGGAATGTTGGCTGTTCCCTTGGGCAGAAACAGAACACATTTGGCCACCATTCTGTTAAAACTAGACTGCAGCGGTGCGGCAAGCCACCGAAACGAATCATCATCATAATGCAAAGGCAGTTTCGTATGTGCAATGGATGGTATAGTGGTCATTTGTTGGCATTGATGTTGCTGCTGCCTGAGCTGTTGTGTAGGTTTGCATCGTTTTGAGCCAAGCTAGAAGTTCTTTGGTGTATGGTATAAACAAGCATGAGGGGAATCTATTAAACATGGCACAGACATATTTTAACTTCTCATATTATACTGTATATTCAAAGTTGTCTGAGATTTTCCAAGCAGATTGTGTGATTGTGTATATACTTTGACTCTAACATGGTCTGGTGTCAGTGACTCAATGCATGCAGCTTTGTCCTCAGCCACTCTGCCTATACAATACTATATTTGTCCAGTTGCCTCAGTGTCATTTAGATCTTCCAGGGCCAAATTGTATTATATATATGTCACAAGCTGTGCCTGAGCTGGAGCACTGTAGACATGGATTGGTCCAGCTATGATGACCAAGATCAATAGCCTCTAGTACCTAAAAGTGTTGCAGTGGTCTTTTTCCCCGGCTGAGGGGCACGGGACGTGATTGTATTTTCTGGTAGGAAAGCACACTGAACCAGCTTTTCCTCTAGGAATTTGCCTGTGCTTAGCTCTATTCCGTTTCTTTTTATCAAAGAAAATCCTTAGTCCTTGCCGATGACAAGCATACCCATAACATGATGCAGCCACCACTATGCTTGAAAATATGTGTGAGTGGTACTCAGGGATGTGTTTTGTTGGGTTTTATTCTGGATATAAAGTTAATTTCGTTGCCACATTTTTTGCAGTTTTAATTTAGTGCCATATTGCAAACAGGATGCATGTTTAGAAATGTTTGTATTCTGTACAGGCTTCCTTCTTTTCACTGTCAATTAGGTTTGTATTGTGGAGTAACTACAATGTTGTTGACCCTTAGTTTTCTCCTATCACAGCCAATAAACTCTGTAACTGTTTTAAAGTCACCATTGGCCTCATGGTCAAATTCCTGAGTGATTTCCTTCCTCTCTGGCAACTGAGTTAGAAAGGACTGTATCTTTGTAGTGACTGGGTGTATTGATACACCATCCAAAGTATAATTAATAACTTCAACATGCTCAAAGGGATATTCAATGTCTGCTTTTTAATTTCTACCTATCTACCAATTCTTTGCAAGACATTGGAAAACCTCCCTGGTCTTTGTGGTTGAATCTGTGTTTGAAATTCACTGTTTTTGACTGAGGGAGCTTACAGATAATTGTATGTGTGTTGTACAGAGATGAGACAGTTATTCAAAAATCATGTTAAGCACATTTTTACTCCTGAACTTATTTAGGCTTGCCAAAACAAAGAGGTTGAATACCTATTGAACCAAGCCATTTTAACTTTTCCTTTTAATTAATTTGTAAAAATTTCGAACATGGGGTATTGTGACAAAAAAATCTAAATTCTGATTGTAACACAACAAAATGTGGAATAAGTCAAGGGGTGTGAATTCTTTCTGAAGCCACTGCATAACAACACTGTATATCACTGTAGGTCAAAATTCACAACAGACTGGAATATGCTCCCGGGATTCCTCCGATTGCATTGAGGAGTACACCACATCAGTCATTGGCATCATCCATAAGTGCATCGATGACATCATCCCCGCAGTGACCGTACGTACATACCCCAACCAGAAGCCATGGATTACAGGCAACATCCGCACTGAGCTAAAGGCTAGAGCTGCCGCTTTCAAGGAGCGGGACTCTAACCCGGAAGCTTATAAGAAATCCCGCTATGCCCTCCGACAAACCATCACACAGGTAAAGCGTCAATACAGGACTAAGATTGAATCATACTACACTGGCTCTGACGCTCGCCGGATGTGGCAGGGCTTGCAAACCATTACAGACTACAAAGGGAAGCACAGCCGAGACCTTCCTAGTGACACAAGCCTACCAGACCAGCTAAACTACTTCTATGCTTGCTTCAAAGCAAATAACACTGAAACATGCATGAGAGCATCAGCTGTTCCGGAAGACTGTGTGATCACGCTCTCCGCAGCCGATGTGAGTAAGACCTTTAAACAGGTCAACATTCCCAAGGCCGCAGGGCCAGATGGATTACCAGGACGTGTACTGAGAGCATGCTCTGACCAACTGGCAAGTGTCTTCACTGACATTTTCAACCTCTCCCTGTCCGAGTCTGTAATACCAACATGTTTAAAGCAGACCACCATAGTGCCTGTGCCCAAAAACACTAAGGTAACCTGCTTAAATGACTACCGACCCATAGCACTCACATCTGTAGCCATGAAGTGCTTTGAAAGGCTGGTCACAGCTCACATCAACACCATTATCCCAGAAACCCTAGACCCTCTCCAATTTGCATATCGCCCCAACAGATCCACAGATGATACAATCTCTATTGCACTCCACACCGCCCTTTCCTACCTGGACAAAAGGAACACCTATGTGAGAATGCTATTCATTGACATCCGTCATGCTGATCCTCAACACAGGGGCCCCTCAGGGGTGCATGCTCAGTCCCCTCCTGTACTCCCTGTTCACTCATGACTGTACAGCCAGGCATGACTCAAACACCATCATTAAGTTTGCCAAGGACACAAGAGTGGTAGGCCCGATCACCAACCACAACAAGACAGCCTATAGGGAGGAGGTCAGAGACCTGGCCGTGTGGTGCCAGGACAACAACCTCTCCCTCAACGTGATCAAGACAAAGGAGATGATTGTGGACTACAGGAAAGAGAGGACTGAGCATACCCCCATTGTCATCGACGGGGCTGCAGTGGGGCAGGTTGAGAGCTTCAAGTTCCTTGGTGTCCACATCACCAACAAACTAACATGGTCCAAGTACACCACGACAGTCGTGAAGAGGGCACGACAAAACCTATTCTCCCTCAGTATACTGAAAAGATTTGGCATTGGTCCTTAGATCCTCAAGTTCTACAGCTGCACCATCAAGAGCAACCTAACTGGTTGCATCACCGCCTGGTATGGCAACTGCTCGGCCTTCCGACCGCAAGGCACTACAGAGGGTAGTGCATACGGCCCAGTACATCACTGGGGCCAAGCTTCCAGCCATCCAGGACCTGTATACTAGGAGGTGTCAGAGGAAGGCCATAGAAATTGTCAAAGACTCCAGCCACCCTCGTCATAGACTGTTCTCTTTGTTACCACACAGCAAGCGGTTCCGGAGCGCCAAATCTAGGTCCAAGAGGCTATTAAACAGCTTCTACCCCCAAGCCATAAGACTCCTGAACACCTAATGAAATAGCTACTCAGACTATTTGCATTGCCCCTCCCCCCTATCTCCCCCTCTTTTACACCGCTGCTACTCTCTGTTGTTATCGTCTATGCATAGTCCCTTTAATAACTCTACCTTCATGTACATATTACCTCAACCGGTGCCCCTGCACATTGACTCTGTACCGGTACCCGCCTGTATATAGTCTCGCTATTATTATTTTATTGCTGCTCTGTAATTACTTGTTTCTTTTATTTCTTATACAGTGGGGCAGTCAGCCACCAATTGTGCAAGTTCTCCCACTTAAAAAGATGAGAGAGGCCTGTAATTTTCTTCATAGGTACACTTCAACTATGACAGACAAAATTAGATAAAAAATCCAGAAAATCACATTGTATGATTTTTTATGGATTTATTTGCAAATTATGGTGGAAAATAAGTATTTGGTCAATAACAAACCACTTTTTCCCCATTTTGTTCCAGCCTTATTTTTAAAACATTTAAAAGGGTAAATTGTTTGTTTTCCTCAGCAATCTACACACAATATTCCATAATGACAAAGCAAAAACTGTTTTTTAGAAATATTTGCTAATTTATAAAAAAAATTATATTAATAACTGAAATATCACATTTAGAGTCACAGGCTTGATGTAGTCATTGCATGCTATGAATATGTGGCAGAATGCTAAACTTTAGACTACTTTAGTACACTTAAGTGAATTTGTCCAAATACGTATGACACCTTGAAATGGGGGGACTTTCCGATGGCACTGGATATACCTCTATCACTCCAGTATCCCTGTACAATGTAAATATGCTATTGGAACTGACCCTGTTCTTCTTTTTTCTTGTGTTTTTACTTATTTATTTATAGTGTGTTTTTGTTCTACCTTATGTTATTTCTAGTGCTACATTGATATTGATTACGGCTTTGTTGGGTTTGGAGCTTGCACTGTACTTGTGCACATAATATTAAAACTTAAAACTATATCACCAATCACATCTCAAATCTAATCTGCCCGGGGATGAAAGAGGGGGACATTTGGAAAAGCTTGGATCAGATTGCCTTGGGTTGATTTGCCAGATAAAATTATCCAGTTAAAGTAAGATTCTAACAGTAATCAGCACCACTTATTGGCTCCCAAGACAGGGCCTCCATCACACTGTTGGAGTCTGGGCCAGAGATACCCTGAGTTGGTTCAGTTATCCTGCTCCTTGGATATCTGTCGATGCATATATATTCATTTATCCTAGCATTCAAACCTCTTGAGATGCAAGCAATATAAGAAATGTAAAGACTTAGTGTCGTGATGGGCAGGTCCATCTTAGGAGATTGGCTGACGGATGAAGAACGAGAGCGAGAGAAAGAAGAGAGTTTGTATGGAGATCTGGAGGAGTTCTTCCACAAGGGAGTCATGGTAACCCATCTGTCTCAGTCAGTGTGCCGTTACTGTGGAGGTAGAAACTCTGGGACCGGGGCAATAGAGTGGTCATATCTCCTAACTCGTGACTGCATTGGCGAAGAAAATGCAAGGAAGATGATTAGGTGGGTGAGTGAAGTGCAAGCACATCCGCAGGCAGGTGGGCTGCCCCGAGGTCGGACCTCTTTGACAGCTCGGTGGGAGTTAACAAACATGGCATCTGTTGTGACATAAACCTTTGGCCCGGCAGCTTTACAGATGTAGCACAAAGGTGCCATCATAATGTCCCTCAACAGAAAACCCTGCGCCACTAATATTATTTGATTGCCACGTGAAATGGCATGACCTTTAAGAAGAGCGATTGTTTTCGGAGCGTTTCTCCCTCCTCTGAAGCCGAGCTTGAACACAGCCAGCCTCCACACTTGTTCTTTTAAAAAAAAGGAAATAACCTTGACATTTTTGTAGAGTTTATTATTACAAAACTCCCACATGTACACAACACACACACACATTTACACTCATAATTTATTTTATCATTATCTATCCTGATGCCTGGTCACTTTACCCTGCCTTCATGTGCATATCTACCTCAAATACCTTGTACCTCTGCAATTTTATTCCTCGTGTTACTATTTCATTTTTTAACTCTGTATTGTTGAGAAGGGCTCGTGAGCAAACATTTCACAGTCAAGTCTACACCAGTTGTATTCGGTGCATGTGACAAATATAATATATTTTGATTTGATTACAGAGGGAGAGATACTCTCTATGGGGTGGGTGCGGGATGTGAGTATGAGCAGCGGCGGTGGCTGATTGACTAAATAAACTGGGTGCAAGAGGATTGAAGATGTCAACAAAGCAGCATCACAGAAATATGATGCCAAGTTTTCAAACTACCGGTAGTTTATTTGAGAAGATATATAAAGCAACCTGTGCATCTCAACAACAGCATAAATGCACCTATTGCACTTTTGTATATCAAAAACGGAATGACCACTGCTGCACATGCTGCCACTGTTTTGAACAGATTAGATTATACTATTTAGAATGAGCAAGTCAGCTCATGAACGAGCGAACAAGGAAGAACGCAACAGGCACACGCAGATGCAAAGGGCTCCAGGGTATCTGGGATTAGGGAGTTTGTGTGTGTCATTACCAGCCTTTCAAAGCACTTTTTGATTTCAGATGTGAGTGCTACGGGGTGTTAGTCATTGAGGCAGGTTACCTGTTCTTGGGAACAGGAACAATGGTGGTCAGCTTGAAACATGTTGTGATTAGACTGGGAGTTAAAAAATGTCAGTGAAGACGCTTGCCAGCTGGTCTGTGCATGCTCTGAGGAAACGCGCCCGGGTATTCCTTCTAGTCCTGCGGCCTTGCTAGTATTAACCCTTTTAAAAGTCTTACTCATGTCAGCCACAGAGAAGGAGATGTATACACTGAGTGTACAAAGCATTAAGAACACCTTCCTAATATTGAGTTGCACCCCCCTTTTCCCTCAGAACATCCTCAATTCATCGGGGAATGGGCTCTACAATTTGTCGAAAGCATTCCATGTGAATGCTAGTCCATGTTGACTCCAATGCTTCCCACAGTTGTGTCAAGTTGGCTGGATGTTGTTTAGGTGGTGGACCATTCTTGTTACACACGGGAAACTGTTGAGCGTGAAAAACCCAGCAGCGTTGCAGTTCCTGACACAAACCAATGCACCTGGAACCTACTACCTCAATCTTTTGTCTTGCCCATTCACCCTCTGAATGGCACACACACACAATCCATGTCTCAATTATCTCAAGGCTCAAAAATCCTTCTTTAACCTGTCTGTTCCACTTCATCTACACTGATTGAAATGGATATAACAAGTGACATCAATAAGGGATTATTGCTTTCACCTGTATTCACCAGGTCAGTCTGTCATGTAAAGAGCAGATGTCCTTAATGTTTTGTACACTCAGTGTATCTATCTATCTTTAAGCTACCTCTGGGTGAAACTATTTGCATCACACCTGAAAAAGGCTGCATTTGGCTGTGTTGCAGTTGGCACTTCCAGTGTGTGATGTAGTCTAAGCAGCGCTGTATGGATTTTCCTGTTGTGTTTGTGCTGTGGAGAGGGTATTTGATATTTATCGAAGACAGCGGGGTCTCACTCGAGGGCAGTGCCAGCGGGAGGGCGTTAAGGTAGGGTGAGGGTGGTGAGTCTAGAGTTGAGAAGCAGTTTGGGAGTGAAGGGAGTATAAAAGTGAGGGAGACGATAGTTCACGGAATGTGTGGGCCATCAGTGGTTAGGCTTTTCTGTGAGTTGACACACTATGTCCTGTCTTATTATACTCAAGCTGGCTTACATACAGTCGGCATCTCAGATACACTGCAGGCTTCGCCTCTCACACCTTCCCTGTAGCACACACACACACACACACACACACACACACACACACACACACACACACACACACACACACACACACACACACACACACACACACACACACACACACAGACAGACAGACAGACAGACAGACAGACAGACAGACAGACAGACAGACAGACAGACAGACAGACAGACAGACAGACAGACAGACAGACAGACAGACAGACAGACAGACAGACAGACAGACAGACAGACAGACAGACAGACAGACAGACAGACAGACAGACAGACATGATTGTCACTTCCTTCTGTTACATATATGATGGAAGCCTTGAGTATGTTGCTGCGAAGATTAGTTAAATAGCAGAGTTACCTTTTCCACTGTCATCTATATCCCATTTCAGAGTTGTCAACTGCATGGTCTCAAGTGCCTCTCATCCTTAAATCCTGTATTGTGGGTTGCTGTAGAAATGGAGTGGCACACAATAGGTAGAAGGTCAGGGGTGGGTTATTTGATTTGACATTGATTGAAACTGGTGGTCTCTTCTTCAGCTGAATAATAAATGTTAGTAATAAATGTTTGCCCAGGGCCGGTCCTGGACGTTCTGCCAACCTAGGTGAGATAAAAATACATTCTCAGCTAAAAGTCAGAGGAACATAATAGCAGCCCAATTAATAGGCCTATGCTACAAATTAAACACAATTTTTAACACATCTGGTTAGTAGGCTATATAAACAGTTCAATGTCAATAACTTAACCTAATATTTTCAATCTGATTACATTGATAAAATCACCAATGCCCTGGACTGCTGCTGCCATAGGCAAGACAAAAATTATTACATCTTAGACATCCTTATGAATCTAAGCATGGCATTTTCAAAAGTTACCTTTCCACCCAGACAGACTCTACTGATGTAGAAAACTGTAAGCTTCAATTGCTGGCTACTCGTCCGTTGTATAACACAATAACAGAAGTGCTTCCCTAAAAGCTGCCTGGGTTTAAACAGACATATTATCTTTTCAGAAAGAGAAAAGCTCAAGTAATAGGAACAAATTTGCAAACTCAATGTTTTTATCTCCTTGAATATTATAGGCTGCAGTTTAGCTTCAGATCGTCATAAAGAGGAATCAATATCCCCATATGCATCGGAGTCACGTCTTTCGCGGGCATTTAACCGTTTCTTTCTACCATAAAGGCATCACCGAGTTAAGCATTGTTGTAGAACGCTTGATGTAATCTGGATACGTTTTATGTATTTATTTCAAAATATAAAGCAAAAGATTTGACATCATTTTTGCCCTTTTCTTTAAAACAAAGGGTATGTGATACCCTCACTTAATTAGAGCCCTGGTTTTAGTCAAGCACACCAAGCCCTTCCCAGACACCAAAGTATTTAATCAGTGCATGTGACAGTATTGGAGTATTTGGCTATACTGTACCGACATCTATGGATTGGATAATTGTGTCTGTCAAACAGGTAGGCTTGACCACTTATTTTTTGGAAGATGGAGAAATAAGCTCCAAGTATATATGTAATTCTATGTTTATGCCCATAAAAATGTTTGGTGCACATATAGGAGGTCCCTTACCAGGCAGGTCCCTTACCTGTCGACCGTTGTTGATAGTCCTCATGACGCTGGACTGTCTCTCAAGACTCGGCAGCGCCATGGACAGCGTGCTGGCAACCATTCTGCGTTTGGAACTGTATGAGCAGCAGTACCGGGGGATTTGTAACACATCAACTTTCCCACATTAAAGTTCATTCCATTATGCAGATTTGAAATTGTACATCATTTTAACTTGCAGGGATGGGCACTCTTGAATGTCTTAATTATAGGCTACACCGGCTTTAAAACAGTTACAGAGATTATTGGTTGTGATAGGAGAACTGAAGATGGATCAACATTTTAGTTACTCCACAATACTAACCTAATTGATAGAGTGAAAAGAAGGAAGCCTTTCAAGAATAAAAAATATTCCAAAACATGCATCATGTTTGCAACAAGACTCTAAAGTAACACTGCAAAGAAATGTGACAGAGAAATGTAGTTTTTGTCCTGAATACAAAGTGTTATGTTTGGGGTAAATCCAACACAACACATTACTGCGTACCACTCTCCATATGTTCAAGCATAGTGGTAGCTGCAGCATGTTATGTGTATGCTTGTAATCATTAAGAACTGGAGAGTTTTTCAGGATAAAAAATAAACAAAATGGAGCTAAGCAACTGCCAAATTCCCGAGAGGAAAACCTGGTTCAGTCGGCTTTCCAACAGACACTGGGAGATGAATTCACCTTTCAGTAGGACAATAACCTAATACACAAGGCCAAATCTACACTGAAGTTGCTTACCAAGAAGACAGTGAATGTTATTGACTGGCCAATTTACAGTTTAGACTCAAATCTACTTAAATCAATGCAAGACCTGAAAATGGTTGTCGAGCAACAACCAAATCTTTTGAAAGAATAATGGTCAAATGTTGCACAATCCAGATGTAGAAAGCTCTTAGAGATTTACTCAGAAAAACTCACAGATGTATTCGCTGCCAAAGGTGATTTTACAAAGTACTGACTCAGGGGTGTGAATACTTATGTAAATTCCATATTTCTGTATTTCATTTTCAATAAATTAGCAAAAATGTCTAAAAACATGTTTTCACTTTGTCATTATTGGGTATTGTCTATAGATGGGTGAAATTGTTGAGATTCTTTAACGCAACATCATTTGGTCAAGTCAAGGAGTTTGAATACTTTCTGAAGGAAGTGTATTCAACTGCCAATGTACTAATAGTTCCATTCCGTTGGTATAGCCTACATTATAATTCCATTTACGTTGTTTGGTTCATTTGTTTCCTCTCAATGCCGTCCTGGCGTGTGGTTGTTGATGAGGACCATAAGTAAGTGTTGACAATATTTTAAAAAAGACATGTAGGTTAATTAAATCGTTATGGAGCAGAGCACAGGCCAAGCCGTAACATTTTGAAAGCTACGCATGGTGTAGCCATGTCATCACACAGTTCCATGGTTAGTGCAAGCAATAGACCAGGGTATAGCCTACTATTGCACACTATTCTCTACATTATAATTATATGTACACTAATCTTCCAATATTACCATGGTTTAAAGAACTGAATGTGGCAATTTGCAGAATGAATCGAACCACCATTTTCTTTCTTTTGTGAGTAAAGGCTCTCTAAACCTGTTTTTTGAGATTCATAGAGTAAATACTTCCATAAACCTAAATAATTTACAAGAACAGAGTATTGATGCTGAAACTGAGACAAATATGCATATATTTAGATGGATTTTTCATTGATCCTTAATATTCTGAACCTGTTCTCTCAATACATTCTCATGATTCTGTCAACAAAAGTCATACTTGCACCACGAATGGCTTAAGACAAATATACTGAAAACCATATTGAATGAAAACTCCACGAGAATATCTGTTGACCAGCAACTGGTAGGACTTTCAGCGGTTGAGTTAAATTTATTCAGAGTGTGCAAGGTAGCCACACCTGCAGAGTGCTTTACGCCACTGAATAAGATGGGTCTGAATACTAAATACTGAGGTGTGCGTAGGAAAGTCACAAATTCCTACGTCTGAGGCTTAATGGTCTTTGAGGAAGTTCTCACTTGTATGGAGTGAGAAAACTAGTCTTATAAACTATCAAACCAAACATTACTGACCACAACATGGCTTCTTCCCTAATTGACACACCCACTTCCTTTTTCTTCTCCTTCATTGGGGTTTAACTGTGGTTGGCATCCAATATTAATGTTGCATTACCGGAACCAACTGTACCTCCACTTCTTCTACTCTTCTGGTAGCTAGAAATCATCCAAACCCATACAATCCACCCAAACTACATACACTACACTGCCCACTAGTCATACTACAGTGATCAGGTAAATGAATCCCTCCTCTGCCCATGGGCCGGGGAGGGTAGCACTTCTTCTTCTAACATCTTCTGTAGATCCTATAATAATGGACATTTTTATAATATGCACAATTCACGACCATCGCAATGAAGGCCAAGAACCTGGATTTGTCAACACACAGATTATGCACCCACTTTCTAATTCATTCAAACCAGGAAGTGACTATGGGTGTGGCTAGGGAGTGACTGGGGCTAAGGCCACAGCCTATACACATCTCAAGGAACCATGGAACCTTGTGGGGTACATACAGTATGTGTGGGGAATAATGAACATCAAGGCTATATGAATGATTTTATCACTGTATTCAAGCCCATTTGTGTGATAAAATAGCCTAGATTCAGTGTGTTCAACATTGTCGTCTGGTGTTCTCTATTGACTATATATACACTGCTCAAAAAAATAAAGGGAACACTAAAATAACACATCCTAGATCTGAATGAATGAAATATTCTTATTAAATACTTTTTTCTTTACATAGTTGAATGTGCTGATACCAAAATCACACAAAAGTTATCAATGGAAATCAAATGGAAATCAAATGTATCAACCCATGGAGGTCTGGATTTGGAGTCACACTCAAAATTAAAGTGGAAAACCACACTACAGGCTGATCCAACTTTGATGTAATGTCCTTAAAACAAGTAAAAATGAGGCTCAGTAGTGTGTGTGGCCTCCACGTGCCTGTATGACCTCCCTACAACACCTGGGCATGCTCCTGATGAGGTTGCGGATGGTCTCCTGAGGGATCTCCTCCCAGACCTGGACTAAAGCAGCCGCCAACTCCTGGACAGTCTGTGGTGCAACGTGGCGTTGGTGGATGGAGCGAGACATGATGTCCCAGATGTGCTCAATTGGATTCAGGTCTGGGGTACGGGCGGGCCAGTCCATAGAATCAATGCCTTCCTCTTGCAGGAACTGCTGACACACTCCAGCAACATGAGGTCTAGCATTGTCTTGCATTAGGAGGAACCCAGGGCCAACCGCACCATCATATGGTCTCACAAGGGGTCTGAGGATCTAATCTCGGTACCTAATGGCAGTCAGGCTACCTCTGGTGAGCACATGGAGGGCTGTGCGGCCCCGCAAAGAAATGCCACCCCACACCATGACTGACCCACCGCCAAACCGGTCATGCTGGAGGATGTTGAAGGCAGCAGAACGTTCTCCACAGTGTCTCCAGACTCTGTCACGTCTGTCACATGTGCTCAGTGTGAACCTGCTTTCATCTGTGAAGAGCACAGGGCGCCAGTGGCGAATTTGCCAATCTTGGTGTTCTCTGGCAAATGCCAAACGTCCTGCACGGTGTTGGGCTGTAAGCACAACCCCCACCTGTGGACGTCGGGCCCTCATTACCACCCTCATGGAGTCTGTTTCTGACTGTTTGAGCAGACACATGCACATTTGTGGCCTGCTGGGGGTCGTTTTGCAGGGCTCTGGCAGTGCTCCTCCTGCTCCTCCTTGCACAAAGGCGGTGGTAGCGGTCCTGCTGCTGGGTTGTTGCCCTCCTACGGCCTCCTCCACATCTCCTGATATACTGGCCTGTCTCCTGGTAGTGCCTCCATGCTCTGGACGCTACGCTGACAGACACAGCAAACCTTCTTGCCACAGCTCGCATTGATGTTCCATCCTGGATGAGCTGCACTACCTGAGCCACTTGTGTGGGTTGTAGACTCCGTCTCATGCTACCACTAGAGTGAAAGCACCGCCAGCATTCAAAAGTGACCAAAACATCAGCCAGGAAGCATAGGAGCTGAGAAGTGGTCTGTGGTCATCACCTGCAGAACCACTCCTTTATTGGGGGTGTCTTGCTAATTGCCTATAATTTCCACCTGTTGTCTATACCATTTGCACAACAGCATGTGACATTTATTGTCAATCAGTGTTGCTTCCTAAGTGGACAGTTTGATTTCACAGAAGTGTGATTGACTTGGAGTTACATTGTGTTGTTTAAGTGTTCCCTTTATTTTTTTGGGCTGTGTATATATGAATGTAGGTGCTACAATAAAATAAAACAATTGTAATCATGTTAAGGTGGGTCAGTCACTGCATTGCTGGGTGTAAAAGAAATGTGTGTCACATTAGATAACAGTCAGTAGGTCATTTCATTGACCCATATACTCTTTTGGTGGACGGCTGTAAAAGACCATCATAAACGATACTTGGTGTCTGAAACATGATGAGTGTTGTTCCACAAGGCCACATCCACTGGATCCCCTTATCTTTGGCAGTTTGAATCACTTCAACTGTCGCTGTGAAAGGGAGATTACCCAGTTCTATGGATTTAGAGTGATGGCGACCCAGAGATTGTTTGAAGTCGTTTGAAATAGAAGACATGGCTACGAGTAGCAACAGACGCTGGTCAATCAGGATAAGGGCAGGAAAGAGCATACATAGATTCTCTCTATGCAGCCTACTAACAATGCTGAAAATAATGGAGGGGAGAAGAAGCACTGTAAAGCGGTTGTAATTAAATTGGGTCCGGCCAATTAAAGCTAAATATAGCATACATTTCTAGGACAAAAATAACAACGAAGTTACAGCAACAAAATTAAATCTGTCCATCAAGACAATACCATTACGCTGAATGTGTTTATTTGTGTCTTTTGAAGAGAAAAATGTAAGGACACACTCCATGTTGTGTATTGTACTCATCTCCACAAAGAACTGTTGCTCAACATCCATCTCCATTTTGCCCTAGCTGGAGCTCTGATGCAGATGACAAATCTGGGGGATGTGAGGAGGGCCTAGTGAAGCTGGAGTAATTGAATTACCTGCCTCTAGTCTGTATGACTGCCGGCAGCCAGTGACATAGGGATAATTCATGGGCACAGAAGCCTCCCTGCCCCTCACTCTCTATGAGCCAGGGCCACAGCTTTGTTTGCCAAGGCATATCTGCATTTTGCTTTCTAGTCTTTCATCAGATCTGTGACGCATCCTAAGCCTTTGCTGACCTGAGCAGTTTGACACTCATGGAGGCCCAGGGGCAGTAAAGGTGAATTGCCCTCTGAAAAGACTCAATTTGTTGTGGCATGGATTCTACAAGATGTCAAAGGCATTCCACAGGGATGCTGGCCCATGTTGACACCAATGCTTCCCACAGTTGTGTCAAGTTGGCTGGATGTCCTTTGGCTGGTGGACCATTCTGATACACAGGGGAAACTGTTGGGCATGTAAAACCCAGCAATGTTGCGGTTCTTTACACAAACCAGTGTGCCTGGCACCTATTACTATACCCCATTCAAAGCTACTTCAAACTTTTGTCTTGCCCATTCACCCTCCGAATGGCACACATACACAATCCATGTTTCAACTGTCTCAATGTTTAAAATCCTTCTTTAACCTGTCTCCTCCCCATCATCTACATTTACATTTAACATTTAAGTCATTTAGCAGACGCTCTTATCCAGAGCGACTTACAAATTGGTGCATACACCTTATGACAACCAGTGGAACAGCCACTTGCATCTAAATCTTGTTGGGGGAGAAGGGGGGTGAGAAGGATTACTTACCCTTACTTACCCTATCCTAGGTATTCCTTGAAGAGGTGGGGTTTCAGGTGTCTCCGGAAGGTGGTGATTGACTCCGCTGTCCTGGCGTCGTGAGGGAGTTTGTTCCACCATTGGGGGCCAGAGCAGCGAACAGTTTTGACTGGGCTGAGCGGGAACTGTACTTCCTCAGTGGTAGGGAGGCGAGCAGGCCAGAGGTGGATGAACGCAGTGCCCTTGTTTGGGTGTAGGGCCTGATCAGAGCCTGGAGGTACTGAGGTGCCGTTCCCCTCACAGCTCCGTAGGCAAGCACCATGGTCTTGTAGCGGATGCGAGCTTCAACTGGAAGCCAGTGGAGAGAGCGGAGGAGCGGGGTGACGTGAGAGAACTTGGGAAGGTTGAACACCAGACGGGCTGCGGCGTTCTGGATGAGTTGTAGGGGTTTAATGGCACAGGCAGGGAGCCCAGCCAACAGCGAGTTGCAGTAATCAAGACGGGAGATGACAAGTGCCTGGATTAGGACCTGCGCCGCTTCCTGTGTGAGGCAGGGTCGTACTCTGCGGATGTTGTAGAGCATGAACCTACAGGAACGGGACACCGCCTTGATGTTAGTTGAGAACGTCAGGGTGTTGTCCAGGATCACGCCAAGGTTCTTAGCGCTCTGGGAGGAGGACACAATGGAGTTGTCAACCGTGATGGCGAGATCATGGAATGGGCAGTCCTTCCCCGGGAGGAAGAGGAGCTCCGTCTTGCTGAGGTTCAGCTTGAGGTGGTGATCCGTCATCCACACTGATATGTCTGCCAGACATGCAGAGATGCGATTCGCCACCTGGTCATCAGAAGGGGGAAAGGAGAAGATTAATTGTGTGTCGTCTGCATAGCAATGATAGGAGAGACCATGTGAGGTTATGACAGAGCCAAGTGACTTGGTGTATAGCGAGAATAAGAGAGGGCCTAGAACAGAGCCCTGGGGACACCAGTAGTGAGAGCGCGTGGTGAGGAGACAGATTCTCGCCACGCCACCTGGTAGGAGCGACCTGTCAGGTAGGACGCAATCCAAGCGTGGGCCGCGCCGGAGATGCCCAACTCGGAGAGGGTGGAGAGGAGGATCTGATGGTTCACAGTATCGAAGGCAGCCGATAGGTCTAGAAGGATGAGAGCAGAGGAGAGAGAGTTAGCTTTAGCAGTGCGGAGCGCCTCCGTGATACAGAGAAGAGCAGTCTCAGTTGAATGACTAGTCTTGAAACCTGACTGATTTGGATCAAGAAGGTCATTCTGAGAGAGATAGCGGTAGAGCTGGCCAAGGACGGCACGCTCAAGAGTTTTGGAGAGAAAAGAGAGAAGGGATACTGGTCTGTAGTTGTTGACATCGGAGGGATCGAGTGTACACTGATCCAGTGAATCCACTGAATCCACACTGATTGAAGTGGATTTAACAAGTGACATCAATAAGGGATCATAGTTTTCACTTGGATTCACCTGGTCAGTCTATGTCATGGAAAGAGCAGGTGTCCTTAATGTTTTGTACACTCAGTGTATGTCTATATTTTCAACAAAACACTTGCTTAGCGACCTTTAATAAAAACTTTGGAGAGAAAATAATCCTGCGATGACAGCTTAAAGTTGGTGGAATTTAATAGATATCTCTTCAAAAATATTGTGGAAAAGCAACAAAGGGCCGAGACCCTGGTTGAATTCTTGATTCATCCGGCTAAGTGGAATAGAGTAGTTTTAATTTCAACATAGTGAGCATTTATTTGCTTCTTGGCAGTTCTCTCAGAGACAGAATGGACTGTGACCGGTCTCTAATCTGGTGGTATCCAGAAGCGCAGACGAGGGAGATGTGTTCATGGTTTAACTGGACGACCGTCCATCTGCCCAAGACCTCAAAGGACCCCATGTGGAGAGAGTTAGAGGGTTGGTTGGGGATTGAGCAGAAGCCTCGCTATAACCTTTACTCATCACTCCTCTCAGCCCACGATGACCTAACCACTACCAGTTCCATAGTTCTATTTTTAGCTGGTGAAAAAATCCCTATAACACTCTCTGCCAGCCTCTTCAAAGTTGAAGCACGACAGAAAATGTTGTAAATTGAAGAGGATCTTCAAAAGTGCTGTGGGGATACTGTTTTTGGTAAATATCATGGAATTTAGAGAGTAGCATTGGAGAGCCAGTATATTATCCTTTTGACCTTGACAGATTATCTATTTTTTAGGCCCCTCATGATCAAAATCTGTCTGAGATTGTCAGCAGTAAAACATTTGTCAAATAAACATTATATTTACTGTGTTGTGTCTTGCACTGTATGAAGACTAGGAATTTAGAGCACAGATTTTCAAAGATAAATAAAGTGCTAACAGTCAGTATCTGGATAATATGTGTGAAATGCTTGATAATGTATAGGATATCAACAGAGAAGTATATTTTCTGGGTGATTTAAATATTGACTGGCTATCATCAAGCTGCCCACTCACGAAAAAACTTCAAACTGTAACGAGTGCCTGCATCCTGGATCAGGTTGTCAGTCAACCTACCAGGGTAGTTACAAACAGCACAGGAATTCAAATGTATTGATCACATTTTTACTCAGGCTGCAGATATTTTCTTTAAAGCAGTATCCAAATCCATAGGATGTAGTGATCACAATATAATAGCTATATCTAGGAAAACCAAAGTTCCCAAGGCTGGGCCTAATATAGTGTATCAGAGGTCATACAATAAGTTTTTTAGTGATTCATATGTTGATGATGTAAAGAATATTTGCTGGTCTGTGTTGTGCAATGAGGAGCAACCAGATGCTGTACTTGACGCATTTATGAAACTACTTATTCCAGTTAGTAATAAGCTCACACCCATTAAGAAAATGACTGTAAAACTGTTAAATCCACTTGGATTGATGAGGAATTGAAAAATTGTATGGTTGAGAGGGATGAGGCAAAAGGTATGGCAATTAGGTTTGGCAGCCCAACTGCAAATTAAGAAATCATGAGACAAAACTAAATAAAAAATAAAATAAACTACACTATGAAACAAAGATAAAGTATATCAAGAATTATAGTAAAAAGCTTTGGGGCAGCTTACATTAAATTTTGGGAAAAAAAGCCAACTCGACTCTTTATTGAATCAGATAGCTCATTCATCACAAAGCCCACTGATATTGCAAACCTCTTTAATTACTTTTTCATTGGCAAGTTAGCAAACTTAGGGATGACATGTCAGCAACAAACACTGACACAACACATCCAAGTATATTTGACCAAATTATGAAAGACAAGAATTGTACTTTTGAATTCTGTAAAGTCAGTGTGGAAGAGGTGAAAAAATTATTGTTGTCTATCAACAATGACAAGCCACCATGGTCTGACAATCTAGATGGAAAATTACTGAGGATAATAGCAGACAATTTTACCACTCCTATTTGCCACATCTTCAATTTAAGCCTACTAGAGAGCGTGTGCCCTCATGCCTGGAGGGAAGCTAAAGTCATTCCTCTACCCAAGAATAGTAAAGCCCCCTTTACTGGCTCAAATAGCCGACCAACCATCCTGTTACAAACCCTTAGTAAACTTCTGGAAGAAAATTGTGTTCGACCAGATACAATGCTATTTTACAGTAAACAAATTGACAACAGAATTTCAGCATGCTTTATAGGGAAGGACACTCAACAAGCACAGCGCTAACACAAATGACTGAAAATTGTCTGAGAGAAATTGATGATAAAAATGATCGTGGGGGCTGTCTTGTTAGACTCCAGTGAAGCATTTGACATTATTGATCATAGTTTGCTGCTGGAAAAACGTATGTGTTATGGCTTTACAACCCCTGCTTTAATGTGGATAAAGAGTTACTTGTCTAACAGAACAGAGAGGGTGTTCTTTAATGTAATCCTATCAAACATAACACAGTTAGGAATCAGGAATTCCCCAGGGTAGTTGTTTAGGCCCCTTGCTTTTTTCCATTTTTACTAACGACATGCCACTGACTTTGAGTACAGCCAGAGTTTCTATGTATGTGGATGACTCAACTACTCAACTACTACTACACCTCAGCTACTACAGTGACTGAAATGACTGCAACACTCAACAAAGAGCTGCAGTTAGTTTCAGAGTGGGTGGCAAGGAATAACTTAGCCCTAAATATTTCTGAAACTAAAAGCATTGTATTTGGAACAAAACACTCAAGTTGAGATGACTAAACTGCTTGGAGTAACACTATATTGTAAACTGTCATGGTCAAAACATATTGATGCAGTAGTAGCTAAGATGGAGAGAAGTCTGTCTTTAATAAAGTGATTCTCTGCCTTCCTAACAACACTATCAACAAGGCTACATGGAACTTTATCCACATCAAGTAACTGACACAAGAAGTACAATTTGATTTAAAGAAACAGATTAAAAAAACACCTTATGGAACAGCAGGGACTGTGAAACAACACAAACATTCGCACACACACACACACACACACACACACGATAACATACACACTATACATACACGTGGATTTAGTACTGTAGATATGTGGTAGTGGTGGAGTAGGGGCCTGGGGGCACACAGTGTGTTGTGAATCCATAATAAATAGAAAATACAAATGGCACGACAATGGGCCTCAGGATCTCATCACGGTGTCTCTGTGCATTCAAATTGCCATCGATAAAGTGAAATTGTGTTCATTATCCGCAGCTTATGCCTGCCCATACTATAACCCCACCGCCACCATGGGGCACTGTTCACAATGTTGACATCAGAAAACCGCTAGCCCACACAACGACATATACGTAATCTGCCTGGTGCAGTTGAAACTGGGATTCATCTGTGAAGAGCACACTTCTCCAGCATCGAAGGTGAGCATTTGCCCACTGAAGTTGGATACAACGCCGAACTGCAGTCAGGTCAAGACCCTGGTGAGGACAGCGAGCATGCAGATGAACGAGCATGCAGATGAGCTTCCCTGAGACGGTTTCTGACAGTTTGTGCAGAAATTCTTCTGTTGTGCAAACCCACAGTTTCATCAGCTGTTCGGTTGGCTGGTCTCAGATGATCCCGCAGGTGAAGAGGCCGTATGTGGAGGTCCTGGACTGGCGTGTTTACACGTGGTCTGCGGTTGTGAGGCTGTTTGGACATACTGCCAAATATTCTAAAACTACGTTGGAGGCAGCTTATGGTAGAGAAATTAACATTACATTCTCTGGCAACAGCTCTGGTGGACATTCTTGCAGTCAGTCAACCAATTGCAAGCTCCCTTAAAACTTGAGACATCTGTAGCATTATGTTGTGTGACAAAATATTAGATTTTTTATTTTATTATTATAATTTTTTTTACCCCTTTTTTCTCTTCAATTTTGTGGTATCCAATTGGTAGTAGTTAGTCTTGTCTCATCGCTGCAACTCCCGTACAGACTCGGGAGAGGTGAAGGTCGGGAACAATGCGTCCTCCAAAACACAACCCAACATAGACACACTGCTTTTTGACACAACACACATCCAACCCAGAAGCCAGCTGTGCGTCATGGACCTATGCGGGCGCGGCCAGGATTCTATTCTGGGCTTTGGCTGGTCCACTCAAGCACTTTCACATTCCAGCATTCCAGCATTGCTTTGGCTGTATGCTTGGGGTCATTGTCCTGTTGGAACCTAAATCTTCGCCCCATTCTGAGGTCGTTTGCACTCTGAAGCAGGTTCGGGACGTGAGCGTCCCACCTCTCAACAGCCAGTGAAACTGCAGGGCGCCAAATTCAAAACAACAGAAATCCCATAATTAAAATTCCTCAAACATAGAAGTATTTTACACCATTTTATAGATAAATTTCTCGTTAATCCAACCACATTGTCCGATTTCAAAAATGCGTAGGTCATCAACTAGTCACAGAAAGCATTCAGCCATTTTCCAACCAAAGAGAGGAGTCACAAAAAGCAGAAATATAGATCAAATTCATCACTAACCTTTGATGATCTTCATCAGATGGCACTCATAGGACTTCATGTTACACAATACATGTATGTTTTGTTCGGTAAAGTTCATATTTATATCTAAAAATCTGAGTTTACATTGGCGCCTTACGTTCAGTAGTGCCAAATACTTCCAGTGATTTTGCAGAGAGCCACATCAATTTGACAGAAATACTCGTAATAAACATTGATAAAAGATACAAGTGTTATGCATGGAATTTTAGATCAACTTTTCCTTAATGCAACCACTGTGTCAGATTTTTTAAAAACTTTACCAAAAAAGCACACCATGCTATAATCTGAGTAGAGCGCTCAGAGCCTATACATATATCCGCCATGTTGTGGAGTCAACATTAGTCAGAATAGCATTATAAATATTCACTTACCTTTGATGATCTTCATCAGAATGCATTCCCAGGAATCCCAGTTCCACAATAACTGTTTGTTTTGTTCGATAATGTCCATCATTTATGTCAAAATAGCTCCTTTTGTTAGCGCGTTCAGTCCAGTAATCCATATTCATAAAGCGCGTTCACTAGTTTCAGATGAAAACTCAAAAAAGCTCTGTTACAGTTAGTAGAAACACGTCAAACGATGTATAGAATCAATCTTTAGGATGTTTTTAACATAAATCTTCAATAATGTTCCAACCGGACAATTCCTTTGACTTCAGAAATGAAGTGGAACGTAGCTACCTTTCACGTGAGCGAGCGAGACTGAGCTTGTGGCACTCTGCCAGACCACTCACTCAAAGAGCTCTTATGAGCCCCTCCTTTAGAGTAGAAGCATCAAATAAGTTTCTAAAGACTGTTGACATCTAGTGGAAGCCATAGGAAGTGCAAAATTACCAATATCCCACTGTGTATTTGATAGGGGCTGAGTTCAAAAACTACAAACCTCAGATTTCCCACTTCCTGGTTGGATTTTTTCTCAGGTTTTTGCCTGCCATATGAGTTCTGTTATACTCACAGACATCATTCAAACAGTTTCAGAAACTTCAGTTTTTTCTATCCAGAACAACTAATTATATGCATATTCTAGCTTTTATGGCTGAGTAGCAGGCAGCTTCATTTGAGCACGCTTTTCATCCAAAATTCCCAATACTGCCCTCTACCCCAAAGAAGTTAAGGATTTTCTGTATTTGGCTTCATTCATTATTCCCTCTTATCTTTACTGGTCTCCCAGTCCCTGCCGCTGAAAAGCATCCCCATAGCATGATGATGCCACCACCATGTTTTAGACAGATGATGGATGAGCTGTACCTGTACCTTTTCTCCAGACAAAGCAATTTGCATTCAGACCAAATAGATATATTTTTGTCTCATCAGACCATAGACTCTTTTGCCTTATGCTCTCAGAGTTATTCACATACCCTTTTGCAAACTCTAGGTATGCTGTCATGTGTCTTTTTCTCAGGAGTGGCATCCATCTGGCCACTCTCACATGAAGCCCAGATTGGTGAATTGCTGTATAGACCTTCTGGCAGATTCTCCTATGGCCTCCCTGTTTCTCAGTTTGGTCGGACAGCCAGCTCTAGTCAATGTCTGGGTAGATCCATATTTTATTTTTTTTCCCAATGATGGAGACCAATGTGCTCTTGGAAACTTTCAACACTCTAGAAATTGTGTTATACCCTTCCCAAGATAATTACATTTTCCACAGTTGTAGTGACATCTCAAGGATGATCAAAGGAAATTGGATGCACATAGGCTCAAGTACCAGTCAAACGTTTGGACACACCTACTCATTCAAGGGTTTTTCTATATTTTTATTTTTTCTACATTGTAGAATAATACTGAAGACATTAAAAGTATGAAATAACACATATGGAATCATGTAATAACCAAAAAAGTGTTAAACAAATCTAAATATATGTGAGATTCTTCAAAGTATCCACCCTTTGACTTGATGACAGCTTTGCACACTCTTGGAATTATCTCAACCAGCTTCACCTAGAATGCTTTTCCAACAGTCTTGAAGGAGTTCCCACATATGCTGAGCACTTGTTGGCTGCTTTTCCTTCAATCTGCGGTCCAACTCATCCCAAACATTCTTAATTGAGTTATGGTTGGGTGATTGTGGAGGCCAGGTCATCTCATGCAGCACTCCATCACACTCCTTCTTGGTCAAATAGCTCTTACACAGCCTGGAGATGTGTTAGGTCATTGTCCTGTTGAACTTCTAAAAACATGGTTTTCCTTTGTCATTATGGGTTATTGTGTGTATATCGGTGGAAAAAATATATATTGAATACATTTTGAACTCAGGCTGTAACACAACAAAATGTAGAATAAGTCAATGGGTATGAATACTTTCTGAAGGCACTGTAGGTAGATGTTTCCTGCAGTCAAATGACCAAATTGCCCTGTAGTGGCCTCTTGGGTGAAATGTTATTCATATTTTTCATAATTTCATAACCTGCCGAAAATCCAGTGTTTCTATGTCAAACGGTTTGGTTATATTTCAGTGATGTATATAGAGTGTAATATTGGGATGCAAACTCAAAATGTAATACATATCCACGCTATATATGCCAAGTATTATTTTTGTAAACCCATAGCCATGTGTGTGAGGTGTATTCTTTTGTTTCAAAGTCGATCTGTTTGAGTACCAATAAACACTTTTTGTGACTGTCACGTATACTCCCTCTCTGGCCTCTAGGTCACCAGGCTGCTTATTATGGCGCACACCTGTCACCATCCTTATGCGCACCAGCACGTCATCACACTCACCTGGACTCCATCACCTCCCTGATTACCTTCCCTATATATGTCACTCCCTTTGGTTCCTTCCCCAGGCGTTATTGTTTCTGTGTGAGTTTCCTGTCTGTACGTTGTTTGTGTTTCTTGTTTTGTATTATGTTCAATTTATTTATAAAATTATTCACTCCCTGAACTTGCTTCCTGACTCCCAGCGCACACGTTACAGTGACCCTGATTTAGACCACTGCAGTAAAAGTTTAACGTACAAAATATATAAGCAAGCAAAAACACAGACACAATAAAAAATAAACAAGCATAGAAAAAATGCACTTTAAATAAAGGTTTATTAGATTTAGTCCTCTTCTTTACTTGAGATTTTTGTTTGAGATGGAGACGTTAATCCAACATATCAATTAATTTATTGACACACTGAAATGGCACAGATGGAACTATCGAAGCAGAAGATACATGTCCTGGTACATGTAGGATATTTGGTTGCGTTGGAATTAAACACAATTCAGTATCACTCAATATCATTACATTTGAAATTCACCAGAGCTTGAAACCCTGTTAAATTGTTTATTTTTTGTTGAATTCCGAGTTGAATTAAAAAATATATATCTCTTAATGACAAATGTTATATAGCCCTAAATATCATTATTGATCAAATACAGTTGAAGGCGGAGGTTTATATACACCTTAGCCAAATACATTTAAACTCCGTTTTTCACAATGCCTGACATTTGATCCTAATCCCTGTTTTAGGTCAGTTAGGATCACCACCACACCCCAGTATCTCTACTTGCACAGTCATCTTCTGCACATCTACCATTCCAGTGTTTAATTGCTATATTGTAATTACTTGGCCACCATGGCCTATTTATTGCCTTACCTCCTTACCTCATTTGCACTCACTGTATATAGACTTTTTGTTATCTTTTTTTCTACTGTATTATTGACTGTATGTTTTGTTTATTCCATGTGTAATGCTGTGTTGTTGTATATGTATGTGTTGCTATGCTTTATCTTGGTCAGGTCGCAGTTGCAAATGAGAACTTGTTCTCAACTAGCCTACCTGGTTAAATAAAGGTGAAATAAATAAAAAATAAAAATAAATCCTGTGGTTAAAATTTCAACCACAGGATTATTTTTCACATAGATTCTACGTCACAATAGGTAGACAAATTACATGGAAACAACATTGATTCAACCAGTTCATGCCCAGTAGGGTTGTGCAGTACATTAGCTGAACAGCAATCTAACCTGCCCTTTTTGTTTCTCTCTCTCCCTGTAGGCTTGACTCCTTCTAAAGCCCCAATGGAGCAGGATGTGGAGAGTCCGGCAATCACCATTCGAAAGGCCAAGCTCCCCAAGCAAGCCTGTGAGGACCTCCCCAAGCAGCTGGGGGACCAGGTGCGAGCAAAGAGGAAGATTCAGCGGTATGTCCGTAAGGACGGCAAGTGTAATGTCCACCATGGCAATGTCCAGGAGACCTATCGGTACCTAACGGATATCTTCACCACACTGGTGGACCTCAAGTGGAGGTTCAACCTCTTCATCTTCGTCTTGGTGTACACAGTGACGTGGCTTTTATTCGGCTTCGCGTGGTGGCTCATCGCCTATGTTCGTGGTGACCTGGAACACATAGGGGACAACCAGTGGACTCCCTGTGTCAATAACCTCAATGGGTTTGTCTCAGCCTTTCTCTTCTCCATAGAGACAGAGACCACCATAGGTTATGGCTATAGGGTTATAACAGACCAATGCCCAGAGGGGATCCTTCTGCTGTTGATTCAGTCGGTGCTGGGGTCCATAGTTAATGCCTTCATGGTGGGCTGCATGTTTGTTAAGATCTCGCAGCCCAAGAAGCGGGCGGAGACGTTGGTATTCTCTACCAACACTGTCATCTCCATGAGGGATGGCCGGCTGTGCCTGATGTTCAGGGTGGGGGACCTTCGGAACTCGCACATCGTGGAGGCCTCCATCAGGGCCAAGCTGATCAAGTCCAAGCAGACCAAGGAAGGGGAGTTCATACCCCTCAACCAGACAGACATGAATGTGGGTTATGACACAGGGGACGACAGGCTCTTCCTGGTGTCCCCGCTCATCATCTGTCATGAGATCAACCAGAACAGCCCCTTCTGGGAGATCTCCCAGGCCCACCTGGACAAAGAGGACCTGGAGATCGTGGTCATTCTGGAGGGCATGGTGGAGGCTACAGGTAAGCAGCATCAAACATATAAATTACAGGTTTAATTAACCAATTTTTCTTTCACTTTGTTTCCTTATTAGCAGATTTCACCTAGTTAAACTGAAACTTTTCTGCAGTTTGATAATATATATTTAATTTGTGTGTGGGTGTTGTATTAGCTATGACAATAATTCTAGTAATTTTATACAGTAGCAAAGACCATGCTCATCGTCCAGTCATATGTTACCACTGATTTGCATTAGTAGTTCATGGATTATGCAGAAGTGAACAAGGATGTTTCATCTCTTATTATAATAATGAATTCATGTGTACTTGTCTCCTCTCCTTTTCTTCTTACCTTGTTTTCCACTGAGGTTTGAGAGGGAGTCATTGAAAGGCATGAGGGAAAACAGACAATGTGATATAATTAAAATAATCTAGATTCAGCCCTTATGTGCACAGGGCCAGATGGTGAAATCATAGGCCTGGGG
Organism: Oncorhynchus keta; assembly: GCF_023373465.1. NCBI lineage: Eukaryota > Metazoa > Chordata > Actinopteri > Salmoniformes > Salmonidae > Oncorhynchus > Oncorhynchus keta. The sequence continues at coordinate 19,449,742 of NC_068432.1, read as the reverse complement.
CTTTTTTTATATAGTAAATTCGCTGTTGAAGAAGAACAACTTTTATAATAAAGCCATAATAATATTTGCGATGTGGCATAGGCTACAGCTGAGCAGAGGGATTTGTAGGATTTCCACACATGTGGAACATTTGTTAGCAGGGTCTCCCCCCCAAAAATGTGCCTTTTAAAAAACGCATTTCACGCAATTCTATGTCATTTATATGACAGAAGACATTAGCTGAATCTTTTTTAATACCACACAAATGACCGGAATTAGTGACTACTCTGACAAACTGAGATCAAACTGGTCTTGAATTCTAACAAACAATAGCCCAGGCCATTGAAGCAACACACAGCGGAAACCATAGGCAATATATTACTCATGGTAATGGCAGATGCGCTCCTCTTGGCAATAGCCTATCTCAAGATGAGCTACTTTGAAAAACAGTGCTGCTGTTTGCAAAAAATTGGGAGTTGTTGAGAAAAATAAATGATATTAGTTCTACAGACAGATTACTCTTCTCTTTTCAACGGTATAGGCCTTTGCTTTCCAAACTATGTTTTTCCAGCAATGGTATTTTGAAATTTGAAAAGGGTAAACAGACAGCCGCAACCAACCATAGAAATATATTCCATAGATGGCAGTTCCCAGACAGTCAGAACTGGCAGCCGTTGCTAGTGTACCCATGACTTTAACACCAGGGTAAGTGGCCCCAAAACCCTTCTATGGATTATATGTCTATTCCCACAATGCAACAAGCTGTATATTTGGCGCGAATGCTGCCCAAATTGCGGGCCTTCCCGACTGTAGGCTAAATAAAGGAAACACTTGAGTAAATGAGGGATACAAAGTTTATGTTGTGGTGTGTGGGGTGCATTTTTCTGGCATGGTTTAGGTACACTTGCTGTTCTGGCAGCTCATTGTGGCCCAACACCCTTTAAAGACACTTTATGTTAGTGTTTCCTTTATTCTGGTAGTTACCTGTACGCTTGTCATCATTTTATCCAGTTATTTTTCAGAAACTATTGATCCTCTGTGGCTAAATTATGCTATCTGGTGTATTTTGAACATTGAGAGGGAGCTTCTATAGTTGGATAAAAAATTATATTAATAATAAAACAAATATTTAAAAATATACTTTTATCACATTTATTGTGCAGTTTATTTGTTTTATATTTATTAATCAGTTACAAAATCAAGGCAGTGCCCCCCGGTTACGCATTTGGGCCCCCTACCTCCTCTCCACCCATCTACCAGAACGGCAGCAGGCTGTATATATTCATTGAGAGCCGGCTCCTGAATCCTCCTGTGATTTGTGGTTGCAGTAAAAAGAAATATATATATATACTACATATCCAATATATACTGTATATACTGTATTAAAAAATATATATATATATATATATATATATATATATATATACATATACTACATATCCAATATACACTGTATATACTGTATAATATATACTGTCTATGTGTTTTATTTCTTAATTTCTTTGCTGCCTCTTGGGCCCCCCACGGGACTGACCCCAGGGTCTTCAGCCCCAGTAAACCCCTGCATTAATCCGGTCCTGTATGTGCACCATGGGGTTGCCCCACAAACTTTTGTTAGGTTATCAGCTGCACAATAAGCTTATTGTGCGGGAGATGCAAAAAAGATCAGACGTTATTACCAATAGGAAAAGGCTGGTGCATCCCTGGTTGTGTAACCACATGGACCATCGTAAGCACTGTCTGCAGACACTTTTGCCTGATTACACAAGCAGTAAAGAGTGTTCAGTGTGGAATAAAACTAAGAGGCACAGTGCAGCCAGCCAGGTGTTACAGGTTAGAGAGCACAGATTTCTTTCCTTTGGCATTTATATGAAAAAACATACACTTATTACACACACAAACTATTTAACACAAACATACACACAAGACAGGTATTCATTGTATCCATTGTGAGGTGAATATGTTTTTCTTGCCTCAAATTGCTATTTGTTGGTTGGTCTAGCTGTGCAGCATTTGATTTGGCTTGACCTCCGTGCATGTCCATGCCTTGTCTTTACTATCATTAAATTGAAGACTTAGTTTTTATCAAAGATTCTCTGTAATTAGTATTAAGGCGATCAAACTGATTAATCATGTAACTGTAATTAACTAGGAAGTCGGGGCACCAAGGAAAATATTCAGATTACAAAGTTATAATTTCCTAATATAACCTTTCAGATATTTTCATATCTGATCCATAGTCTTCTGATTAATGAATTATTTACTTTACCTCACGTTAATCTCATTCCAAATGTCGTAAATTGTTGGTTATCTGCACAAACCCAGTCTTCACTATGAGTCAACCATACATAAATTGTCTTAAATCATTTATTTATTACTAACTAAGTAATTCACAGAAATGCATAAACAAAACAAACAAAGTAAATATGGTTACAAGAAATGATAGGAGAATCCGGCTAAACCGGCATGGCGGCTAAGTTGTTCTTATTCTTTCAGTATCAATAGTCTATGGTTTGTGGTATGGTTCAAAGATTCAGCAATGGTCTGCAACATTTGTCCTACCATGATTGAGAGAAACATGGTCTACTGAGAATTTCTCAAAGTTGGGTTTTATTCGGTATTGCAGAAAAGGGCTGTCAGGATGCCTGATCCTAACTGGGCTCATGGGAGGTCCTCTGATTTAGTTAAACTCAAAAGGGAATTGGAGTTTCCTTCATTGAACAGTCCAAAATCACATTACACAATTTTACAAACAGTATCATACTCACTCATTCATCTTATACAACAATTAGATGTAAACCTCATATCTGAGGCTACCATGTGGCGTGGCGAGAATCTGTCTCCTCACCACGCGCTCTCACCACTGGTGTCCCCCAGGGCTCTGTTCTAGGCCCTCTCCTATTCTCGCTATACACCAAGTCACTTGGCTCTGTCATAAGCTCACATGGTCTCTCCTATCATTGCTATGCAGACGACACACAATTAATCTTCTCCTTTCCCCCTTCTGATGACCAGGTGGCGAATCGCATCTCTGCATGTCTGGCAGACATATCAGTGTGGATGACGGATCACCACCTCAAGCTGAACCTCGGCAAGACGGAGCTGCTCTTCCTCCCGGGGAAGGACTGCCCGTTCCATGATCTCGCCATCACGGTTGACAACTCCATTGTGTCCTCCTCCCAGAGCGCTAAGAACCTTGGCGTGATCCTGGACAACACCCTGTCGTTCTCAACTAACATCAAGGCGGTGGCCCGTTCCTGTAGGTTCATGCTCTACAACATCCGCAGAGTACGACCCTGCCTCACACAGGAAGCGGCGCAGGTCCTAATCCAGGCACTGGATTACTGCAACTCGCTGTTGGCTGGGCTCCCTGCCTGTGCCATTAAACCCCTACAACTCATTCAGAACGCCGCAGCCCGTCTGGTGTTCAACCTTCCCAAGTTCTCCCACGTCACCCCGCTCCTCCGCTCTCTCCACTGGCTTCCAGTTGAAGCTTGCATCCGCTACAAGACCATGGTGCTTGCCTACGGAGCTGTGAGGGGAACGGCACCTCAGTACCTCCAGGCTCTGATCAGGCCCTACACTCAAACAAGGGCACTGCGTTCATCCACCTCTGGCCTGCTCGCCTCCCTACCACTGAGGAAGTACAGTTCCCGCTCAGCCCAGTCAAAACTGTTCGCTGCTCTGGCCCCCCAATGGTGGAACAAACTCCCTCACGACGCCAGGACAGCGGAGTCAATCACCACCTTCCGGAGACACCTGAAACCCCACCTCTTTAAGGAATACCTAGGATAGGATAAGTAATCCTTCTCACCCCCCTTTAAGATTTAGATGCACTATTGTAAAGTGACTGTTCCACTGGATGTTATAAGGTGAATGCACCAATTTGTAAGTCGCTCTGGATAAGAGCGTCTGCTAAATGACTTAAATGTAATGTAAATGCTATTATATGAACAACGTTATGGTAATGTGGCCACACCGTCTCCCATGAGTTTCCCCAAGTTGTAACAAACGGACCAGTTCGTAGCTGGATTCTTCACCGATCTTTTATACCTTCTCCAGAACATGAAATTTGTTCGGACCTCAAGTTCTGTGAGGTGGAAGAAATTCCTTTGTTTTCTATGAAACTTCACTCTATCTCTATACTGTGTGGCCATGAGGCAGGGTCTTCCCTAGGAATTTACGACCTCACTCTGACCACAGCAGTCTGGTTGTAGAAGCAGAGAGCGGGGGATGGTGCTTGCTGTACCCAAATAGGGCAACGCCATGACATCCGTGTGTTACTGAAATAAAGTGCAATGCCTTTCCAGAATTCCAGACTAATTATTTCCAGTCCAGATACCAGATGTATTGTGCATCTTGTTAGAAGACCATTTTATCCTGTTGTTGGGAGGAATTCAATTTATTTTTCTTTGAAGGTTATGTTTCCCTTGAGTTTCCTTGACTTTCACTCAGACAAAACAAAACCTTGGAAGCAAGACATGGTTGTCAGAATAAACAGAGTAAACACAAACACACACTTCATAAATTTAAACTGTTTCAAATGAGCTCCAGCGAGGATTTGCTAAGGCTGAGTGACTTTATCTTTTCAGAGGCAGCAGAAAAGCAGCTAAGTGACTTGATGGGGTGAGAAGCAGGTCTCCACGTGTGGTTCGGCCTGTGAATTCTCATGTTGAGTTAGTGAGGTAACATTAATGTGAGTGAGTCACTCTCTATCAGGCACAGAGTGCCTTTCACTGCACAGCTCCAACGCAAAACATCACACAGGGATCTACTGTAACAGGGAAGCCCTGAAGAGGGATAGACACGATTGAATTTGGCAGCTTGTCAGAGGCTGTGCACACACATTCAAAACACAGGGCCTTGTTTCACATTTTTGCCAACAAAATGCTAACACACTAAGGACATTTGCATTCAAGATTTTTTCTGGAACAATATTTCTGTAGATGGTATCCCTGAAAAGCGGTTCTAAAGGTACCTAAGCGTTGCAGGGTGTAGGATGTCGTACTGTATGGCGTGTAACTGCGCTTGTGTGATTTGAGCTGAAGAGTAAGACAATTGAGCTAAGAGTAAGGTCTGTTTGTTGCACATTATTATGCAAAGCAGGAAGTGTGCTTGTTTGTCTGTAAATCACATTCGATTTTTGTATTGTGTTCCAGGGAAGGTCTGACTGCAACTTTCTATTTTAAATCGCACAGGCTGCAGTGAGAGTTTATCTGGCCTTGCTGTAATGTGAGAAATCATTGCACTGCAGTTTCTGGGCTGATACTGTTTTTTTTTTTGTAGAACAGAAGGAAAATCCTAAGAAAAAGGGCATTTGATAATGGGAGCTTGAATGCATCCATTCAAAACAGGCCCATTTAAAGGTTGGGTCAAAGAGTAAACTAGAAATGATCCTGCTAGGAAACTGCTCTGAGAGTTATCTGTCCCCAGCTTCTTGACTCATCCTGTAGCTCTCTGGCTTGTTTCTGGAGCGCAGGCCAAACAAATCAATTCCTTTCCTCCGTCTTCCAATTTCCTCCTTTCTTGTCTTTGTGGCCGATATGAGCAGATACATGTCAATTAGTCAAATGAGCGAAGCTGTTTTGAAAGCAGGTTGGCATATTGGGATGACTCATGTACTGGAGGCAGCTCTGATGGCACAGCCACAAAGTCATAAAATCAGATTTTAAACCTAACCCTTACCTTAACCCTAACATTAACCACACTACTAACCTTATAAACATTTATGTTCATACATTTTTATGATACAGTGGCTTGCGAAAGTATTCACCCCCCTTGGCAATTTTCCCATTTTGTTGCCTTACAACTTTGAATTAAAAAATATTTTTTTGGGGGGGTTGAATCATTTGATTTACACAACATGCCTACCACTTTGGTGGTAACATGTCTACCAACAATCTTTAAGTCATACCACAGATTCTCAATTGGATTGAGATCTGGGCTTTGACTAGGCCCTTCCAAAACATTTAAATGCTTCCCCTTAAACCACTGGAGTGTTGCTTTAGCAGTATGCTTAGGGTCATTGTCCTGCTGGAAGGTGAACCTCCATTCCAGTCTCAAATCTCTGGAAGACTGAAACAGGTTCCCCTCAAGAATATTCCTGTATTTAGCACCATCCATCATTCCTTCAATTCTGACCAGTTTCCCAGTCCCTGCCAATGTGTTCTGGGTGTGATGAGAGGTGGGTTTGCACCTGACATAGCATTTTAGTCTCATCTGACCAGAATACCTTCTTCCATATGTTTGGGGAGTCTCCCACATGCCTTTTGGCGAACACCAAACGTGTTTGCTTATGTTTTTCTTTAAGCAATGGCTTTTTTTCTGGCCACTCTTCCGTAAAGCCCAGCTCTGTGGAGTGTATGGCTTAAAGTGATCCTATGGACAGATACTCCAATCTCCGCTGTGGAGCTTTGCAGCTCCTTAAAGGTTATCTTTGGTATCTTTGTTGACTCTCTGATTAATGCCCTCCTTTCCTTGTCCTTGAGTTTTCATGGGTGGCCCTCTCTTGGCAGGTTTGTTGTGTTGCCATATTCTTTCAATTTTTTAATAATGGATTTCATGGTGCTCTGTTGGATGTTCAAAGTTTCTGATATTTTTTTATAAACCAATCCCGATCTGTACTTCTCCATAACTTTGTCCCTGATCTGTTTGGAGAGCTCCTTGGTCTTCTTGATGCCACTTGCTTGGTGGTGCCCCTTGCTTAGTGGTGTTGCAGACTCTGGGGCCTTTCAGAACAGGTGTATATATACTGAGATCATGCGACAGATCATGTGACACTTAGATTGCACACATGTGGACTTTATTTAACTAATTATGTGACTTCTGAAGGTAATTTGTTGCACTAGATCTTATTTAGGGGCTTCAGAGCAAAGGGGGTGAATACATATGCACGCACCATTTTTACGTTTTTAATTTTGTAAAATATTTTGAAACAAGTATTTATTTTTATTTCACTTAACCAATTTTGACTATTTTGCATATGTCCATTACATGAAATATAAATTAAATTAAATTAAATTACAGGTTGTAATGCAAGGGGGATGAATACTTTTGCAGGGCACTGTATACTATATAGCTAGCTACATAGCCGTCTTTGTATCAAGATAATTGCGTAATTATCGTATTTCGTCGTCCTAACGTAGTCTACACTGCTATCTGCCCAGCAGCTAGCCAGCTAGCAAACGTCCACCGTCTACCGAATAGCAGCACTGTAGAAACTATTACACTCAACTGAACGACTTGATTAGTGTAGTGTTAGCTAGCTACATAGTTGTCTTTGCTGTCTTCGTATCCAAGATAATTGTGTAGTTTAGAGTGTGTAGTCTTAGAGCGATTATCTTAATTTACCGAGGTTAGCTAGCCAGCTATTTGTCGTCCTTAACGTAGGAGACACTGCTAGCTAGCCAACAGCTAGCCAACGTCTACCGAATATAACTTCCGCACTCAACAACCCGGTCGCATTCCGCTTCGCTCCACAGGTAGTATCACATTTTCATTTCATTTCATTACAGCACAACGGTTTGATTTGTTTGATCGTAGCTAGCTACATAGCTAGCTACATAGCCGTCTTTGTATCAAAGATAATTGTGTAGTCTAGAGCGATTTTCTAGGTTAGCTAGCCAGCTATTGTCGTTCTTTTAACGCAACGTAACGTAATCAACACTGCTAGCTAGCCAGCTAGCCCCCGAATAGCAGCACTGTAGAAACTATTACACTCAACGGAATGACTTGATTAGTGTAGTGTCAACAACGCAGCCACTGCCAGCTAGCCTACAAAGTCAACAACGCAGCCACTGCCAGCTAGCCTACTTCAGCAGTACTGTATCATTTTAATCATTTTAGTCAATAAGATTCTTGCTACGTAAGCTTAACTTTCTGAATATTCGAGACGTGTAGTCCACTTGTCATTCCAATCTCCTTGCATTAGCGTAGCCTCTTCTATAGCCTGTCAACTATGTGTCTGTCTATCCCTGTTCTCTCCTCTCTGCACAGACCATACAAACGCTCCACACCGCGTGGCCGCGGCCACCCTAATCTGGTGGTCCCAGCGCGCACGACCCACGTGGAGTTCCAGGTAGCCTCTGGAACTGCCGATCTGCGGCCAACAAGGCAGAGTTCATCTCAGCCTATGCCTCCCTCCAGTCCCTCGACTTCTTGGCACTGATGGAAACATGGATCACCACAGATAACACTGCTACTCCTACTGCTCTCTCTTCGTCCGCCCACGTGTTCTCGCACACCCCGAGAGCTTCTGGTCAGCGGGGTGGTGGCACCGGGATCCTCATCTCTCCCAAGTGGTCATTCTCTCTTTCTCCCCTTACCCATCTGTCTATCGCCTCCTTTGAAATCCATGCTGTCACAGTTACTAGCCCTTTCAAGCTTAACATCCTTATCATTTATCGCCCTCCAGGTTCCTCGGAGAGTTCATCAATGAGCTTGATGCCTTGATAAGCTCCTTTCCTGAGGACGGCTCACCTCTCACAGTTCTGGGCGACTTTAACCTCCCCACGTCTACCTTTGACTCATTCCTCTCTGCCTCCTTCTTTCCACTCCTCTCCTCTTTTGACCTCACCCTCTCACCTTCCCCCCCTACTCACAAGGCAGGCAATACGCTCGACCTCATCTTTACTAGATGCTGTTCTTCCACTAACCTCATTGCAACTCCCCTCCAAGTCTCCGACCACTACCTTGTATCCTTTTCCCTCTCGCTCTCATCCAACACTTCCCACACTGCCCCTACTCGGATGGTATCGCGCCATCCCAACCTTCGCTCTCTCTCCCCCGCTACTCTCTCCTCTTCCATCCTATCATCTCTTCCCTCTGCTCAAACCTTCTCCAACCTATCTCCTGATTCTGCCTCCTCAACCCTCCTCTCCTCCCTTTCTGCATCCTTTGACTCTCTATGTCCCCTATCCTCCAGGCCGGCTCGGTCCTCCCCTCCCGCTCCGTGGCTCGACGACTCATTGCGAGCTCACAGAACAGGGCTCCGGGCAGCCGAGCGGAAATGGAGGAAAACTCGCCTCCCTGCGGACCTGGCATCCTTTCACTCCCTCCTCTCTACATTTTCCTCCTCTGTCTCTGCTGCTAAAGCCACTTTCTACCACTCTAAATTCCAAGCATCTGCCTCTAACCCTAGGAAGCTCTTTGCCACCTTCTCCTCCCTCCTGAATCCTCCTCCCCCCCTCCCTCTCTGCAGATGACTTCGTCAACCATTTTGAAAAGAAGGTCGACGACATCCGATCCTCGTTTGCTAAGTCAAACGACACCGCTGGTTCTGCTCACACTGCCCTACCCTGTGCTCTGACCTCTTTCTTCCCTCTCTCTCCAGATGAAATCTCGCGTCTTGTGACGGCCGGCCGCCCAACAACCTGCCCACTTGACCCTATCCCCTCCTCTCTTCTCCAGACCATTTCCGGAGACCTTCTCCCTTACCTCACCTCGTTCATCAACTCATCCCTGACCGCTGGCTACGTCCCTTCCGTCTTCAAGAGAGCGAGAGTTGCACCCCTTCTGAAAAAACCTACACTCGATCCCTCCGATGTCAACAACTACAGACCAGTATCCCTTCTTTCTTTTCTCTCCAAAACTCTTGAACGTGCCGTCCTCGGCCAGCTCTCCCGCTATCTCTCTCAGAATGACCTTCTTGATCCAAATCAGTCAGGTTTCAAGACTAGTCATTCAACTGAGACTGCTCTTCTTTGTATCACGGAGGCGCTCCGCACTGCTAAAGCTAATTCTCTCTCCTCTGCTCTCATCCTTCTAGACCTATCGGCTGCCTTCGATACTGTGAACCATCAGATCCTCCTCTCCACCCTCTCCGAGTTGGGCATCTCCGGCGCGGCCCACGCTTGGATTGCGTCCTACCTGACAGGTCGCTCCTACCAGGTGGCGTGGCGAGAATCTGTCTCCTCACCACGCGCTCTCACCACTGGTGTCCCCCAGGGCTCTGTTCTAGGCCCTCTCCTATTCTCGCTATACACCAAGTCACTTGGCTCTGTCATAACCTCACATGGTCTCTCCTATCATTGCTATGCAGACGACACACAATTAATCTTCTCCTTTCCCCTTCTGATGACCAGGTGGCGAATCGCATCTCTGCATGTCTGGCAGACATATCAGTGTGGATGACGGATCACCACCTCAAGCTGAACCTCGGCAAGACGGAGCTGCTCTTCCTCCCGGGGAAGGACTGTCCGTTCCATGATCTCGCCATCACGGTTGACAACTCCATTGTGTCCTCCTCCCAGAGCGCTAAGAACCTTACCGTGATCCTGGACAACACCCTGTCGTTCTCAACTAACATCAAGGCGGTGGCCCGTTCCTGTAGGTTCATGCTCTACAACATCCGCAGAGTACGACCCTGCCTCACACAGGAAGCGGCGCAGGTCCTAATCCAGGCACTTGTCATCTCCCGTCTGGATTACTGCAACTCGCTGTTGGCTGGGCTCCCTGCCTGTGCCATTAAACCCCTACAACTCATCCAGAACGCCGCAGCCCGTCTGGAGTTCAACCTTCCCAAGTTCTCTCACGTCACCCCGCTCCTCCGCTCTCTCCACTGGCTTCCAGTTGAAGCCCGCATCCGCTACAAGACCATGGTGCTTGCCTACGGAGCTGTGAGGGGAACGGCACCTCAGTACCTCCAGGCTCTGATCAGGCCCTACACCCAAACAAGGGCACTGCATTCATCCACCTCTGGCCTGCTCGCCTCCCTACCACTGAGGAAGTACAGTTCCCGCTCAGCCCAGTCAAAACTGTTCGCTGCTCTGGCCCCCCAATGGTGGAACAAACTCCCTCACGACGCCAGGACAGCAGAGTCAATCACCACCTTCCGGAGACACCTGAAACCCCACCTCTTTAAGGAATACCTAGGATAGGATAAAGTAATCCTTCTCACCCCCCTTAAAATATTTAGATGCACTATTGTAAAGTGGCTGTTCCACTCGATGTCATAAGGTGAATGCACCAATTTGTAAGTCGCTCTGGATAAGAGCGTCTGCTAAATGACTTAAATGTAAATGTAAATGTCACGGTTGTCGTAAGAACGGGACCAAGGCGTAGCGGATATTGAGTTCCACATATTTATTCCAAAGTGAAACTTTAGCCAAAAACAAATAAATCAAATAAACAATCAATGGAACGTGACTAATACTATGCACAAACACAAAATAATATCCCACAAACACAAGTGGGAAAAATAGCTACATAGATATGATCCCCAATTATAGACAACGATTACCAGCGGTGTCTAATTAGGAATCATACAAAACATCAACATAGAAAAAATAAACTAGAACACAACATAGAAATAATTAACTAGAATAGCCCCTAGTCACGCCCTAACCTATTACACCATAGAGAAACAATGGCTCTCTATGGTCAGGGCGCGACAGTACCCCCCCCAAAGGTGCGGACTCCGACCACAAAACAGCTCCGATGTAGGTCGTAGCCCCCACCCAGGCCCCGGATCCGGCCATCGCCGTCGCTGGAGTTTCCGGACTGTGGACCGTCTCTGGAGGTTCCGGACCGTGGACCGTCGCGAGAGGTTCCGGACCGTGGACCGTTGTGGTAGGTTCCGGGCCGTGTACCGTCGCTGGAGGTTCTGGACCGTGGACCGTCGCTGGAGGTTCCGGAACGTGGCCCGCGGACAGTCGCGGGAGGTTCCGGACCGGGGACCGTCGCGGGAAGCTCCGGACCGGGGACCATCGTGGGGAGCTCTGGACTGTGAATGCGCACTGGAGGCCTAATGCGTGGAGCCGGTACAGGTAGCACCGGACTGGTGACACACAATTCAGGACGAGTGCGGGGAGCAGGCACAGGACGTACCGGACTGGGGAGGCGCACTGGAGGCCTGATGCGTGGAGCCGGCACAGGTTGCACCAGACTGCTAACCGGATCCTCTGGTCGGATGTTGAGCAGAACACACTTGCACAACATCTCTCTCATCTCTCCCAACTTCCCCATTGCCTCCCTGACGGTCTCTGGCTCTTCAGGGCGAGTGCAGGGAGCAAACACATGACGTACCGGGCTGGGGAGGCGCACTGGAGATCTGGTACGTGGAGCCGGCACAGATGGCACCGGACTGATGACCTGATCTTCAGCCCGCCTGCGCTGCAGCCTACTCTTTGCCAACATCATTCTCCGATATCCGTCTTCACACTGCTCCATCGACTCCCAGGCGGGCTCTGGCTCTCTCCTTGGGTTGACCGACCACCTCTCTATCACCTGTTCCATGTGCTCTGGCTCTTCCCGAAAAAATCTTGGGGATGTCCTTGGGATTTCTGTGGCCGCGAACCCTGGCGTCATCGCTGTCCTCCATTATTACCTTCCGTCTGCCGCCAAGGAAGGGTTTTGCATCCACCCATCACTTCTTCTCATGTCCAAAACTCCTGTACCTCGTGGATACGCTGCTTGATTCTCTTTTGGTGGGATATTCTGTCACAGTTGTCGTACGAACGGGACCAAGGCGCAGCGGATATTGAGATCCACATATTTATTCCAAAGTGAAACTTAAGCCAAAATCAAATAAACGAACAACGGACCGTGACTATGTGGTGCACATGCACAAACACAAAATAATATCCCACAAACACAGGTGGGATAAATAGCTACTTAAATATGATCCCCAATTAGAGACAATGGTTACCAGCTGCATTTAATTGGGAATCATACAAAAACACCAACAAAGAAAAAATAAACTAGAACACAACATAAAAATAACAATAATTGCTGAGGGTGGGCCAGGGAGAGTTCGAATATGCAAAAATAACATCTCCAATTCTGAAATGTGTATAATACACACTTGTTTGAAATAGGACAAATATAAGCACACACCAAATGATTATACAGGTAATAATTTAGAGCAGTGCTCTCTGTATCCTATTCTACAGTATATGTGTCTACGGTCCTGTGAATATTCCAGTTAGACATGAACACAGGGCTGCAGACATGGCTAATTCCCCATCTTGTTGTTGGAACATAAGGAGAAGACAGTCCTCCCTCCTCCTGCTTCTATTGCTCTCTCTAAGCAACCATACAATCATCTGCGGTGGTTTGTGATGTTGCCATGGCAACTGAAGTGTGCCCATGTAAGATGAACAGAGAGAGAGTGAGAGAGAGAGAGAGAGAGAGAGAGAGAGAGAGGGTGAAACTTGAATGATCTCTCTGCATTTTGCATAATCATGATGACATGGCCGGAGACACTTAGCTTTTTAAATCCAATATCTTAAAAACTCGACTGCCGGCATACTTGACAATATCTTAAAAACTTCACTGCCGGTACTAATAAACAAAATACTAATGAACAACATACCACAAATATCGTTTTTTTTATGATACAAGGCGAGACCCAGATGCAGACACAGGAGGCAGATGGTTGGAGTCTTACAATATTCATTAATCCAATAGGGTAAAGCAAGAGAATGGTTGTGGACAGGTAAAAAGGTCAAAACCAGTTCAGAGTCCAAAAGGTACCGAAGGGCAGGCAGGCGGGGAAATAGTCCAGAGTCAGGCAGGGGTCAAAACCGGGAAGGCTATCAAAAAGAGAAAAGCAAAAGGTGAAACGGGAAAAACGCACTGCTTGACTTGACTAACATACAAGACAAACTGGCACAGAGAGACAGGAAACACAGGGATAAATACACTGGGGAAAATAAGTCACACCTGGACAATCAACAATGTTTTTAATAGCTTGCCCAGGGACTGCGGTTGAAAATTAGCCGGCTGGCTAAAACAGGCACTTTTACTGAAACGTTGATTAATGTGCGCTGTCCCTGTAAAAATGTAAATAAACGAAAAGAAAGAAAATCACAGGAACAGGTGAAACAGATTAGGGTGTGACAGCTTTTGAGTGTGGTTTCCCTTTAAGCAGTATTATCCAAACAGCAGGCCACACCAGCCAATAGCTATTAGATATTATGTTCCACCAACTCTGCACATGGGTGGTTGCTTTATTTTAGGCGAGGACTTTGTTCTTACAGACAAAGATTTATTGTACTGCACAAGTTCTACTTTAATTGTTTTTGATATGGCCATGGTACATGGTTGTCTCAAATTCTGTCACTCAATATATAAACCCTCTAATGACAATGCAGGTGGAGATACAGGCTGTGTGTGCCTTGTGCTGCTTTGTGTTAAGGTAGAGAACAGTGGTTGTCAACTCTCTCTTGAAATGTTGTCATGACTGGTGTCAAAGAATAACAAAGGGTAAAATAATGTATTTGAACTGGGGGAGGGGGCTGGCCCCTTTGTCCTCGTCAAGGGTCATCTGTGGTATCACCTGTACATGTTGGTAAACTAATCTTGCATGTAGACTAAAAAATAACTACAGCTACTCCCCTCCAATACTACTTTCCCAAAGCAATTACTGCCTTTTGTCTGACCCTTGTAATTAGCTCAACATTTAGAAAAAGGTGATGCACTTTTCACCCTGACCCAAACCCCCCAGCTGTGAAGGGCTTTGGGCAGAAGGGGGCACACATTATTCTGCCATTTTGTCTAATTCGATAATGACTGTTTGCGAAAGGGGCAGGCTGCATTTGTAAATTTAGGGGGACGAAAGGGTTTTTGAGGGTTGACTGACTGCCGTAACTACTTTCTGGCAGACTCAACATGCATAGAAAAGTCAGTGGTCATAAGCACATCCTTAAAAACATAGGTGCTGGGCTAATAAAGAATACTATTAAAGAACAAGAAGGCCCGCACACTGTTAAAGCTACAAATTCACTGATTTATTGACAACGTTTCGATCTGAAACGGATCTGCATCAGGTCAAACAAATTGAGTGCTCACATCCCAAAACACATTTCACCTCACATGACCATTGAGGACATGACGCATGGTGGGTGCAAAAGCTATTTGTGTACCTCTAATCATTTAATAACAATGAGATGGGTACATGTAGTAGTTCCAGAAAATAATAAATATTTACAAAATGACCAAGTGGGTTACCTGGAAGGCAAGACAAATCAAAGTGAAATATTCATGTAAGAAATGGTCTGATATCAAACTCTTGGTTCAGACCTCTAGGAGACATGGTACACAAACGGTGAATCCAATACAATTCTCTTCTCAATAATAGATGATCAGTATCTCTCCCCCTCCTAGGAGTCTTAACATGTTCGATGCCGATGTATCTCAAAGAGCTAATGGTGTGACAAGCCTCTATGAAATGCGCAGCCATCGGGTTTCTCTGGTCAAGTGTCCTGATATGTTCTGCTATCCTTGTTTTCAGGGCTCGTTTTGTTTTTCCTACATAGCATAGACCACAAATACACTTGATCAGGTATAGCACATTTTTGGTGGAACATGATGCCCTTAATCTTAATGGCCTTGCCCGTAATAGGGTGAGAGTGACACCACAATGGGTTTTTAGAAATAAATCTACAAAAGCAGAAATATTTTCAGTCAATGAGCCAATGGAGGCCACAATAGGTCTCCCTGGTGGCTTATCCAGTAGTTTGTGTATTTTGGTAAGGCATGAATAAAGGTAATGACTGGATAGTCTACTTTCATGAACTCATATTATTTTTGCATAATGTCTCCACTTTCCACAAGAGACTTCAGCTTGCAGTGAATCTCTTCTTTGAACAGTGGTGTGGGGTCACGTGACAATTTCTGATAGAACGTGGTGGTGTTCAATAGTCCCCAGATCTCATTCACATAGTCATCACGGTTTAACAACACCACAGCTCCGCCCTTGTCAGCAATTACGTACTATCAAAGTGGAATCATTTTTTAAACATCCAATGCTTGTCTCTGTTTAGGGAGATTATTGCAGACTCTGTATTCTCACTTTAATATTCAAAATCTGAGAATTTTTTTCCACCAATCTGCAGTATGTTTCTAGGGAGGGATTTCTGTATCTGGCCGAAAAAAGGTGGATTTGGCTTAAAACGGGGTATTCGTTCTGGTAGAAATGTAATTCTCTATTGTGTCACCCATAGTCTGAACACTCGTCTCACCCATACTTGACACATCCACATTTGGAAATAATTTCTGAAATTCTATTGTGGTGTGAAAGTCATTACATGATGCAGTGGGGATGAAAGATAAACCCTTACTCAACGCCAACTCACATGAAGTGATGATGGGACGTGAAGAAAGGTTAATCACACTCAGGCATTCTGACTGTGTCCAATTGCAGCCTTGCTCCTCTGTTCTTCTTGCCCCTCCTACACTTCTTCCACATCTGTGGTGCTGCTGACCCCTGTCGGGCCATTGAGGGTATCCTCTTCCCCCTCGCTTGCGTCCTAAAAAAGATCCACTCCCATGGGAATCATAGCTGTAATCTGAATCTGCATCAAGAGAAGATGCACTTAAGTGTGGAGGTAGGGTAACCTGTTTTGGGTAGTCTCTGACATCACTGCATGTCCTCGATGTGGAATCCCTCTCTACAGATACACCTCATTTTGTTCATAGTCATTGGAGTGCTGCTCAAACTTCTTCATCTTCATCGCTGTGATGTCCTGCTCCTGGTAATTTTTGAATTTCAATAGTGTGCTCTCCATATTTGTGCAACCAGTTTACTGTGTCCCCCAATGCCCGACAGATGGGGACACGCACCAGGCATGAGTGCACAGGGCATCCGTCTTTCTAATCTCTATATGTTGAGGTAACTACAGGTGTCAGGCAATCGATCAACCACATGTATTTATAAAGCCCTTTTTACATCAGCAGATGTCACAAAGTGCTTATACAGAAACCCAGCCTAAACCCCAAAACAGCACAAATGCAGATGTACTGTAGAAGCACGATGGCTAGGAGAAAATCCCTAGAAAAGCAGGAAGCGAAGAAAAAACCTAGAGGATCCAGGCTTTGAGGGGTGGCCAGTCCTATTTTGACTGTGCCGGGTGAAGATTATAAGAGTAAATGGCCATTAAAGCCAGATCGTTCTTCAAGATGTTCAAACGCTCATAGATGACCTGCAGGGTCAAATAATAATCACTGTGGTTGTAGAAGGTGCAACAGGTCAGCACCTCAGGAGTAAATGTCAGTTGGGTTTTCATAGCTGAGCATTCAGAGGTCAAGACAGCAGTTGCGGTAGAGAAAGAGAGAGAGAGGGAGAGAGAGCGAGATAGAGGGAGAGAGACGAAAACAGCAGGTCCGGGACAATGTAGCATATCCGGTGAGGCCAGAGTTCCATAGCTGCAGGCAGAACAGTTGAAACTGGAGCAGCAGCACGACAAGGTAGCACATCTGGTGAACAGGTCAGGGTTTCATAGCCACAGGAAAAACATCAGAAACTGGATCAGCAGCACGAACCGGTGGACAGGTAGTCCTGACGCATGGTCCTTAGGCTCAGGTACTCCAGGAGGGGAGAGAAAGAGAGACAGAGAGCACGAGAGAGAGAGATGGTAGAATTAGAGGGAGCATATTTAAGTTCAAACAGGACAACAGATAAGACAGGGGAATTTTACCAGATAGGACAGACTGACCCTAGCCTCCTGGCACATAGACTATTGCAGCATATATTCTATTTTTTTAAATTTTATTTTACCTTTATTTAACCAGGCAAGTCAGTTAAGAACAAATTCTTATTTTCAATGATGGCCTAGGAACAGTGGGTTAACTGCCTGTTCAGGGGCAGAACGACAGATTTGTACCTTGTCAGCTCGGGGGTTTGAACTTGCAACCTTGCGGTTACTAGTCCAACGCTCTAACCACTAGGCTACCCTGAGACAGGGGGGTCGGTACGCTGTGTCACTGTCAGACGATACCCCCGGACAACACTAGAGGGATATCAACAGACCACCAACTTACTACCCTGAGACAAGGCTGACTGTAGCACACAAAGATCTCCTCCACCGCACGAGCATGAGGGGGGCGCAAAATCGGAAAAAGAACGTCAGTGACTCAACCCACTCAAGTTGAGTATAGCGGGGGAAAAAGCCTGGCAGATGTGAAGCACCCCTCCTAGGGACGGCATGGAAGAGAACTAGTACTAGTTTGATTTTATTTTATTTGTAAGCCAGTGACTCAGCCCCCGTAATAGGGTCAGAGGCAGAAAATCCCAGTGGAGAGAGGGGAGCCGGCCAGGCAGAGACAGCAAGGGCAGTTCATCACTCCAGTGCCTTGCCATTCACCTTCGCACCCCTGGGCCAGATTGTACTCAATCATAGGATCTACTGAAGAAATTAGTCTTCAGTTGAGATTTAAAGGTTGAGACAGAGTCTGCGTCTCTCACATGAATAGGCAGACCATTCCATAAAAATGTTGCTCCAGAGGAGAAAACTCTGCCTCCAGCTGTTTGCTTAGGAATTCTAAGGACAATAAGGAGGCTTGTGAACGTAGGGTACGTGTAGGTATGTAAGGCAGGACAAAAGTATAGAGATAGGCAGGAGCTAGTCCATGTAATGCTTTGTAGGATAGCAGTAAAATCTTGAAATCAGCCATAGCCTTAACAGGAAGCCAGTGTATAGGCTAGCACTGGAGTAATATGATAACATTTTGGGGTTCTAGTCAAGATTCTAGCAGCCGTACTTAGCACTAACTGAAGTTTATTTAGTGCTTTATCCGGGTAGTCAAAGTGTAGAGTACTGCAGTAGTCTAATCTAGAAGTATTCGCTTTTCTGCATAACTTTTGGACAAAATGTTATGATTTTTGCAATATTACTGTCAAGGCTCAGGAGAAGACCCAGAAGCAGACAGTTTAAAAGTAACAAAAGTTATTACAAAAACAGGGGGGACAGGCAAACAACAGGTCAAGGGCAGGCAGAGGTCAGAATTCCATAGCAGAGTCCGAAATGTACAGAACGGCAGGCAGGCTCAGGTTCAAGGCAGGGCAGGGCAGGCACAAGTCAGAATACGATGGTGAGTTTGAAGAAAAACAAAACGAACTGGCAACAGACAAACAGAGAACACATAAATACACTGGGAATAATGGGGAAGATGCGAGACACCTGGAAGGGGTGGAGACAATCACAAAGACAGGTGAAACAGATCAGAGTGTGACAGTTATGAAAAAAGCTGCCCTTGAAATATTTTTGATATGTTCGTCAGATGAGAGATCAGAGGTCCTTCACAGTTTATTCAAGATGAATTGCCAGATCAAACAACAGATCACTTTGTTTCTTGGGACCTAGAACTAGGATCTCTGTTTTGTCTGAGGTTAAAAGTTTTAAAAATGCCCCATCCACTTCCTTATGTCTGAAACACAGGCTCCCAGGGTAGCAATTTTTGTGGCTTTACCATGTTTAACCAGAATGTACAGCTGTGTATCGTCTGCATAGCAGTGATAGTTGACATTGCATTCCCTAATGACATCACCAAGAGGTAGAATATATGGTGAATATATAGAATATATAGTGAAAACAATAGCGGTCCTAAAACGGACCTTTGAGGACAAACCATCCACAGAGATATCTTTCCGAAAGATAAGATGTAAACCAGGCAAAAACTTGGCCGTGTAGGCCAATTAGGGTTTCCAATCTCTTC
This sequence comes from Oncorhynchus keta, assembly GCF_023373465.1. Classification (NCBI taxonomy): domain Eukaryota; kingdom Metazoa; phylum Chordata; class Actinopteri; order Salmoniformes; family Salmonidae; genus Oncorhynchus; species Oncorhynchus keta. The sequence continues at coordinate 19,430,329 of NC_068432.1, read as the reverse complement.
AAACGAATGTGGTGATCGATCGTGTCAAAAGCGGCACTTAAAATCTGGGAGCACGAGGACAGATACACAGCCTTGGTCTGACACCATTATAAGGTAATTCATCACATTCACAAGTGCCGTCTCAGTACTATGACGGAGTCTAAAACCAGACTGGAGCGTTTCATGTACGTAATTTATGTCTTCAGGAAGGCAGTGAGTTGCTACAGCTTTTTCTAAAATGTTTGAGAGAAATGGGAGATTCAAGGGAAGTCATTGTTTTGGGAAAGTTGAAGGTGAGCAGTTGATATTGTGTAGACTAAATACAAGACCAGATTTACCAACGTGGACAGGTGGTACCACAGGTGACATTTGAAACCATCAATTCTCTCCCTCCCCCCATAATTTAAAGGTACTATACTTTGGAAAAAGAGGTGAGATGTGAACTTTGTGAGGCCAGACTCAAAGTTGAATAATTGTTTGAGTGTACCATGCACTGTGTGTTATTGGGTCAATGGCCTGTTTTGCATGCTCGGCTGAAGTAATAGTAGACGGACAGTCGGAGCGGTGCCCTGTCATTCAGCCCAATGGCCTGTATAAGCCGAAGCGGCAGTGGCATAAAGGAGAATGTTCTGGGTGAAAGGGGAGAGGTCGAAAGGTTGTGGAAGGCATGATGCGAATCAGGAACAGCTTGTGGCCATTGTCACGGCTGACCTGTTCCGTCATATGAGGGCTGTTAGTGTGCAGTACGCAACACAAACACATATACACATGTATCCACAGCAGGATGAGCAAACTGTGTGGTTATGTATCTGCCAGACATTCATGTTCCAGGTTTGTCTTTCACCCCCCCTCTTTGTCCGCATGTGCAGGTGCAAACCGTAGTCTGGCTTTTTTATGGCGGTGTTAGAGCAGTGGCTTCTTCCTTGCTGAACGGCCTTTCAGGTTATGTCGATATATTACGCGTTTTACTGTGGATATAGATATTTTTGTGCCTGTTTCCTCCAGCATCATCACAAGGTTGATTTGAACATTTTGCATCAAAGTTCGTTCATCTCTAGGAGACAGAACACGTCTCCTTCCTGAGCGGTATGATGGCTGTGTGGTCCCATTGTTGGTGGCAAGGAAGTCAGGCGCAGGAGAACGAACTTGGTATAAACTGAGTTGTTTAATAAATTCTGACAAAACTCCAAAACAACCAAAATGTACAAAATAACAAAGTGGGTACAAAACCCGTCGCACATCACATACAATCAAAACAATCTCCGACAAGGACATGAGGGGAAACAGAGGGTTAAATACACAACATGTAATTGATGGGATTGGAACCAGGTATGAAGGAGGACAAGACATAACCAATGGAAAATGAAAAATTGATCAGTGATGGCTAGAAGGCCGGTGACGTCGACCGCCGAACACCGCCCGAACAAGGAGAGAGAGGGACGGACTTCGGCGGAAGTCGTGACACCCATGGGGTTTATACTTGCGTATTATTGTTTGTACAGATGTACCTTCAGGCATTTTGAAAATTCAAGGATGACCCAAACTTGTGGAGGTCTTGGCTGATTTCTTTAGATTTTCTCATGATGTCAAGCAAAGAGGCACTGAAGGTAGGCCTTGAAATACATCCACAGGTACACCTCCAATTGACTCAAATTATGTCAATTAGCCTATCAGAAGCTTCTGCAGCCATGACATCGTTTTCTGGATTCTCCAAGCTGTTTAAAGGAACAGTCAACTTGTGTATGTAAACCTCTGACCCACTGGAATTGTGATACAGTGAATTATAAGTGAAATAACCTGTCTGTAAACAATTGTTGTAAAAATGTCTTGTGTCATGCACAAAGTAGATGTCATAACCGATTTGCCAAAACTATAGTTTGTTAACAAGAACTTTGTGGAGTGGTTGAAAAACTAGTTCTAATGACTCAAACCTAAGTGTATGTAAACTTCCGACTTCAACATTATGTATATCCAATTCCACCCCCTGGATGTATTCAATGAAAACATTATTGAAATGTTTTAGCCCATGAAATGCGTGTGTTGTACTGTGCGGCCTGGAATTTAGGGTCTGACATGAAAGAAAACAACATTTTGTAATGGTTTCTTTCCAAGCAGGATAATTATATCACTTCTTTGACATTTTCTGTAAATTCATACTTTTTTGGGCTGGCTTGTAGTTTTAGAAACCTATGTGTTAGATCTCATAGCAGAAGGCTTTCTTCAGCATCCATGCTGCCGGAGCCCTGAAGGTAACGCCATATCCTTTCTGCAGTGCACCAGCTGCTCATTGGAGCTGCACATTTTCAGCATCATCAGCCAAATGAAACTGCAGTACGAGATGTACCAGTCCTTCCTCCCCTACCATGATACAGACACACACACACACACACTTGATATAGTCCTTTATACCGTCTCTTCGCTTTACTCAATATCCTGTTGATGGATTTGCTCCAAAACACCAATTATTTTTTTAATCGCATGTTCATTGCCTTGTTGACCTCCCTCCACTTTCTAAATATTTTTAAGTCTCAATAATTGTGCCATTTTGATGCCCTGCAGCATTGCACGTGTCAAAGGGACATTGCTTGTCATTCAGTGTTAGTTTAACGGTTTCTTATTAGGATGTCTTGTGAAACCTGACGGATCAGAAAAAAAACTTAACTCACAGCTGTAGGCAAAAGAAGTTTAATGATTAATGGCTCTTCTTCTTGTGTAAGAATTACTGTTTAAAGTCTTTCATCTAATGTTTTAGAAGTTCCCCTTCTAAAACAGTTCTCCTTATACGTGAAACAATATTTTTAACTGCCAACTTGAAATTTCTCTAATTCTGTTCTCTAAGAATGTAGCTTTCTGTTGTAATGAGGCAAGGAATTCAGACACTTTCTAGAGTAATTATTAACATGTCATTATATTTGACCCAACAAATTATTAAGTAGTGAGAAAGCTGTTTTCCTTGAGAAATATATTAGAGGACGGCTTCACTTACCCTACACACAGAGCCTAGCAGCACCATTCATTCTAATGTGACAATAAAATCTTGGCAAAGTGCTTGAGGTACAATTACAATGTACTGCTGCATGAAAGGTAAAATGGTTAGTGGCTATGTTCATAATTAAGAGTTATTAATAGTCTCTGTACAGTATGTTCAATACACCAACCCTTCCTGAGTGTTGGGTGGACTGGATAGGGCTGTATATATTACTGAGTGCTCAGTTTTCCACAGCTATAGTGTCCAACTGTATTGACAATTAATAACTTACTCACTCCCAACACATACGGCCTTAGCCAGAGATCACCGATACTAACACCTAACAATGACATGATAACATGATATAACATTATTTCTCATAAAGTGCTAGTAGACCTGTGTCATTATGTTGTAATGACTCTGACATTGAATGAGTCATATCCACAACTAGACAGTGTTTTTTTGTTAACTCTAGAGGAGGCTAAGTTCCGTCTTCTCTCTGTCCCCACAGGGATGACTTGCCAGGCCAGGAGTTCGTATGTGACCAGCGAGATAAAGTGGGGCTACCGCTTCATGCCGGTGCTCACCCTGGAGGATGGCTTTTACGAGGTGGACTACAACAGCTTTCACGACATCCACGAGACCAACACCCCCAGCTGCAGCGCCAGAGAGCTGGCTGAGATTAATTGCCGCATCCACCTGCCCTTCACCTGGTCTGTAGCCAGCAAGCTCAGCCAGCAGGGGGTGCTGGAGCCCGAGGGCCGCGAGAAGAAGCATACTACACTGGTAACCCAGGAAGAAGGGCTAGAGGAGCAGACAGAGAGGAACGGTGACATTGCTAATATAGAGAGTGAGTCCAAAGTGTAGAGGGAAGAGAACTTAGGCCAGAGGGGCTGTGTGGGGCTTACTGTGGTGTCTCTACTCCTCATGGCTGTCTGACCAGGTGAGCTGGTCCCAGGTCAAAGGTCAGAGCCAAGGCAGAAAAATGGGGAACCTGAGTTCAAGGATGGTCTGGTCCTAGGAACCCTGCAACAAGGACAGCTTTAGCCCTAAACAGGTCATTTGCCCCCCAAAGATAGATGGTACATGACAATGGCTGGACTGAAAAGCTCTGTAATTGCATGTTTTGATAACATCGTTTTTTTCTTGAAGATATCAATTAATATTATTTCGTTTTTTTTATTCAAAGATTAAAACCTATACATATAAACATATATATTCTAGGATATTTGTATTTGTATTTTTTGTATATACTATCTGTTATGTTGCCAAAGTGTGAATATTTGACAAGAAGATGTTTGATACTGATTAATTTAGACCAGGTCTGTACATATTCTATGCCTTATGTACAAAGCTTTCCTTACATTAGAGTTTTAAGAAATATATAAGCATGTACAAAAACTCACTGTAGTTCATTTATAATATATTGTGTACATATGAGAATAATGGCGATTGTAATAGGCATGACAATATAACTCTTATTAACAATTCTGGATGAAAGCCCTATAGAATATTCAGCCTGGCCTAATGGACTAGTTACTTTAGACAGAAAGTAGGGAGGTTGGTCGGGGAGGATGGGTAGGCATAATGCGCATCCTTCTAGCAATCCACAGGTTGCGTGTTCAGGTTGCGTCTGGGACAACTGTAGCATTTTAGCTAAAACATCTCCTAACCATTTTCTAAGCTTATGCCAATTCACCTGACCTGCTACGTAAAGTTGCCTAACCCTTGTTGTTTTAGTTCTCCTAACCTTTTAACGTAAATGTCATAACCTTTGTTAGTTCCCTTAACTGCCAGCATAAATTCTCTTTATAATTATCCTACTGGTGCAACAAGCAACCTGGTCTCAGAGGAGGACGTCATCCAAGATACGTTATCCAAGCAGCAGAACATTTATTTTATACTAATACAATTGCTCAGAGAAATATTTTATTTATAAGTAATACAAAAAATATAAAAAAGAAAGGAGTAAAAATTGGCACGACGCTGAGCATTTCTCTAAAATGTTTTATGAGATTGGAGAACATAATGGGAGGGATCTTAGACCATTCCTCCTTACAGAATCTTACCAAATCCTTGATATCCTTCATCTGCTCCTATGGACTGACCTCTTCAATTCAAACCACAGGGTTTTCAAGTCCTGGCAGAGGCATCCGGGTTTTAGGCTAAAATGTCCTGGTACTTGGTAAAGTTCATGATGCCTTTAACCATAACAAGGGCCACAGGACCAGTGGAAGCAAAATAGCCCCATAAGATGAAGCACTTTTCTCCATATGCTTCCGTTTTTCGACGCCAAATCCACCGCTGGTGTGCATGGCCAAAGAGCTCTATTTTCATGTCATCTGACTATAGCACTGCCTGGAGTTTGCTAAACGGAATTGGCACTTGGATTGGAACCGGTGAGAAACATGCTCACTTTTCTAATATGAAGGATAGGCTTCCATCTTTCAATGTGTCTCTGAAGTGAACCCCACTGTAGTGTCCGGCCCATAGCGGACAAATGAAAGCACACTGGTACTACGAAAGAAGCCATGTGAGGGGAGCTTGGGGAAGAGCATCAAGGCCTACTCTAGCACCTTTAATTTAACTAAGTGCAGCCCGAGGGTGTTCATTTTCTTCTTTTTACATATTAGACCTCTTTATTTCTGCTGCAAAACTAAGTTTCTAAAAGCAATTTCTTTGTGTTTCCGGCAAAATGTTTGATTTGAAATAAAACAGTGTAACGTAACCTTACAATGTTATCACTTTACAAAATGGTTCTATTGCTTGTGCTGAAGAGCCATATACAGGTCTCAGATAGCAACAGTGTGTAATTTTGTTACTGCAGAACGTTCTAGCTCTGCATGTCACTGATAGCACACCTGTATAACTATGGCTTCTATGTGTCAATAAAAAACATTTGGGTAACACTTAAGTTACCCATATACAACGCAGTTAGTCTATAGCTAATTAAATGTTTTTATTTGTGATCCATGTTTGTTACAGGTGTAGGTACTGTGAAGTTATTGGTAATTAATCAGATGTTATCAAAGGGGTAGATATTTCAGCTATGTGGTATTTCAGCAGCTTAATGTAAAGCGTTATAAACATGCAGGCATCATTGTTTAATCTGACTTCTGTCCAATCGCTGAACAAAGATTGAACGAAACAGACATGTTTATTATATCGACTCTTTTATTTGACTGTTTGTATTCATTTGTAATTATTAATTGTATTAGGTTATATTTTCAACATTACACTGAATTGCAAAATACTGGTTCATAAATCATCTTCGATAATACTTTAACTAATACTTCTCACTCTCTTTTATTGATACAAATCTTATTTTACCTTGTGTTGATTTAATGAAATTGAGAAATATATTCACTCTGTGGTCAATAATTGATTGAAATGGACAATCATATTCGATCTAAAGGGCACTTTATGAAACAATGTGGTACAGGACCAAGAAATGGTGGTAGAGCTAGAGTTTGGGAGGACACAATGTTTTGGGTTGGGGTGTCATACTCAAACCCTGAAGGTTGCACAGTATACCACAGTATACCAACCCATAATTTATGGGAACTCAAGTCCTTTTGTTCTCCCAATTTGGAATACCTCACTATCAAATGCCAACCTCATTACCTCCTGAGAGAATTCTCTTCGGTCGTGTGTATATTCCCCCTCAAGCCGACACCGCAACGGCTCTCAAGGAACTACACTGGACTATGTGCAAAATGGAAATGGACTACCAAAGTTTTATCAATACATCGCCTGCAATACTCGCTCATCAAGAATTATTGACCATAGCTGGTACCCCTTCTGGGACAGCTACAAGAATATTTAAAAAACATGGGTAGATGGCAGCATTTTTGCAAAAAAGAAAGTGCAAACCACCACATTACCACAACAAGGTGACTGGGAACATGGATGAGTACAAACAGTAAGGCAATCAAACAGTCAAAATGTTAGTACTGAGACACAGTGGAGTAGCAATTCAACGGCTTAGAACCGAGATGTATGTGGCAGGGACTCCAGACAATCACGGATTATAAAGGTAAAACCAGCCACATTGCAGACACCGACGCCTTGCTCCCGGACAAGCTAAATACTTTCTTCGCCCACTTTGAGGAAAACACAGTGCCGCCGACGTGGGCCACCGCCGCTCAATAAGACATTTCAGCATGTTAACCCTCGCAAAGGCTGCTGACTCAGACCGCATCCCTAGCCGCATCCTCAGAGCATGTGCAGACAGGCTGGCTGAAGTATTTATGGACATATTGAATGTCTCCCTATCATTCAATCAATCAAATTTATTGATAAAGTATTTTTTACATCAGCCGATGTCACAAAGTGCTATACAGAAACCCAGCCTAAAACCCCAAACAGCAAGCAATGCAGACATAGAAGCACGGAGGCAAGGAGAAACTCCCCGGAAAGGCAGGAACCTAGGAAGAAATAGAACCAAGAAAATGCATATTCTTGCTTCAGGGCCTGAGCTACAGGCAGTTAGATTTGGGTATGTAATTTTAGGCAAAAATTTGAAAAAAAAGTGTCCGATCCTTTAAATAGTCACCACTAGCCGGCCTCCACCCAGTATCCTGCCCTGAACTTTAGTCACTGTTCCTAGCCAGCTATCACCCGGAACTCAACCCTGCACCTTAGAGACTGATGCCCCATGTACAGTGAGGGAAAAAAGTATTTGATCCCCTGCTGATTTTGTATGTTTGCCCACTAACAAAGAAAAGATCTGTCTATAATTTTAATGGTAGGTTTATTTGAACAGTGAGACAGTATAACAACAAAAAAATCCAGAAAACGCATGTCAAAAATGTTATAAATTGATTTGCATTTTAATGAGGGAAATAAGTATTTGACCCCCTCTCAATCAGAAAGATTTCTGGCTCCCAGGTGTCTTTTATGCAGGTAACGAGCTGAAATTAGGAGCACACTCTTAAAGGGAGTACTCCTAATCTCAGCTTGTTACCTGTATAAAAGACACCTGTCCACAGAAGCAATCAATCAGATTCCTAACTCTCCACCATGGCCAAGACCAAAGAGCTCTCCAAGGATGTCAGGGACAAGATTGTAGACCTACACTAGGCTGGAATGGGCTACAAGACCATCGGCAAGCAGCTTGGTGAGGTGATAACAGTTGGTGCGATTATTCGCAAATGGAAGAAACACAAAAGAACTGTCAATCTCCCTCGGCCTGGGGCTCCATGCAAGATCTCACCTTATGGAGTTGCAATGATCATGAGAACGGGGAGGAATCAGCCCAGAACTACACGGGAGGATCTTGTCAATGATCTCAAGGCAGCTGGGACCATGGTCACCAAGAAAACAATTGGTAACACACTACGCTGTGAAGGACTGAAATCCTGCAGCACCAGCAAGGTCCCCCTGCTCAAGAAAGCACATATACATGCCCGTCTAAAGTTTGCCAATGAACATCTGAATGATTCAGAGGACAACTGGGTGAAAGTGTTGTGACCTCTGTTTGCCAACAAGGGTTTTGCAACCAAGTACTAAGTCATGTTTTGCAGAGGGGTCAAATACTTATTTCCCTCATTAAAATGCAAATCAATTTATAACATTTTTGACATGCGTTTTTCTGGATTTTTTGTTATTCTGTCTCTCACTGTTCAAATAAACCTACCATTAAAATTATAGACTGATCATTTCTTTGTCAGTGGGCAAACGTACAAAATCAGCAGGGGATCAAATACTTTTTTCCCCTCACTGAACATACTCATTGAAAACTGGTCACTTTAATAATGTTTAAATACCATTTTAGCCACATCATATGTACAGTTGAAGTCAAAAGTTTACATTTACTTAGGTTGGAGTCATTAAAACTAGTTTTTCAACCACTCCACAAATGCCTTATAAATAAACTGTAGTTTTTGCAAGTTGTTTAGGACATCTACTTTGTGAATGACACAAATAATCTTTCCAACAATTGTTTACAGACAGGTTATTTCACTTATAATTCACTGTGTCACAATTCCAGTGGGTCAGAAGTTAACATACACTACATTGACTGTGCCTTTAAACAGCTTGGAAAACCCCAGAAAACGATGTCATGGCTTTAGAAGGTTCTGATAGGCTAATTTACATCATTTGAGTCAATTGGAGGTTTACCTGTGGATGTATTTCAAGGCCTACCTTCGAAATCAGTGCCTCTTTGCTTGACATCATGGGAAAATCAAAAGAAATCAGCCAAGACCTCAGAAAATAAATTGTAGACCTCCACAAGTCTGGTTCATCCTTGGGAGCAATTTCCAAATTGCTCCCACGTTCATCTGTACAAACTATAGTACGCACGTATAAACACCATGGGACCATACAGCCATCATACCGCTCAGGAAAGAGATGTGTTCTGTCTCCTAGAGATGAACGAGCTTTGGTGCGAACTGAGTTTACATGTATTTGGCTAAGGTGTATGTAAACTTACGACTTCAGCTGTAAATACTGTATTCTAGTCAAGGCTCATCCTATATAACTACTGCTCTACACACCTTTTCTATTAATATACAGTGCATTTGGAAAGTTTTTAGACCCTTCCCTTTTTCCACATTTTGTTACGTTACACCCTTATTCTAAAATTGATTAAATAAACATTTTTCCTCATCAATCTGCATACAATACCCAATAATAACAAAGTGAAAACAAGTTTTTAGAATTTGTTGCAAATTTATTAAAAATAAAAAACTGAAATACCTTATTTACATAAGTATTCAGACCCTTTAGTATGTGACTCGAGGTGCATCCTGTTTCCATTGATCATCCTTGAGATGTTTCTACAACTTGATTGGAGTCCACTTCAATTGATTGGACATCATTTGGAAAGGCACATGCCTGTCTATTTGTATGTATTATGGATCCCCATTAGCTGCTGCCAAGGCAGACGCTAATCTTCCTGGGGTCCAGCAAAATTAAGGCAGTTATACAATTTTAAAAATATTACAATACATCCATAACAGATTTCACAACACACTGAGTGTGTGCCCTCAGGCCCCTACTCCACTACTACATATCTACTACACAAAATCCATGTGTTTGTGTGTGTTTAGTGCATTTGTTATCATGTGTGTGTCTGCACCTATGTTTGTGTTGCTTCACAGTCCCCGCTGTTCCATAAGGTGTATTTTTATCTGTTTTTTTAAATCTGATTCTACTGCTTGCATCAATTACCTAATGTGGAATAAAGTTAAATGTAGTCATGGCTCTTACTTAGGGACTGTGAAGAGACCTCTGATGGCATGTCTTGTGGGGTATGCATGGGTGTCCGAGCTGTATGCTAGTCGTTTAAACAGACAGCTCGGTGCTTTAAACATGTCAATACCTCTCATAAATCCAAGTAGTGATGAAGTCAATCTCTCCTTCACTTTGAGCCAGGAAAGATTGACATGCATATTATTAATGTTTGCTCTCTGTGCACATCCAAGGACCAGCTGTGCTGCCCTGTTCTGAGCCAATTGCAATTTTCCTACGTCCCTCTTTGTGGCACCTGACCACATGACTGAACAGTAGTCAAGGTGCGACAAAACGAGAGCCTCTAGGACCTGCCTTGTTGATAGTGCTGTTAAGAAGGACTACTCCCCATCTTAGCTTCTATCAATATATTTTGACCATGACAGTTTACAATCCAGGGTTACTCCAAGAAGTTTATTCACCTCAACTTGCTCAATTTCCAAATTATTTATTACAATATTTAGTTGAGGTTTAGGGTTAAGTGAATGATTTGTCCAAAATACACTTTTCGTTTTGTGAAATATTCAGGACTAACTTATTCCTTGCCTGCAGCTCTTTCTTAAGTGTTGCAATCATTTCAGTCGCTGTCGGAGCTGACGTGTATAGTGTTGAGTCATCTGCATACATAGACACACTGGTTTTACTCAAAGCCAGTGACATGTCATTAGGAAAGATTGAAAAAGGGTTAGTAACAGAATGATTGGTTGGTTATTTGAGCCAGTAAAGGGGGATTTACTATTCTTAGGTTGCGGAATGACTTTTTCTTCCCTCCAGGCCTGAGGGCACACTAGTAGACTTAAATTGAAGATATGGCAAATAGGAGTGGCAATATCGTCTGATATTATCCTCAGTAATCCTCATCAGTCCACTGGGATTTAACAGTTTTACAGTAATGGGTGCATGCTTATTAAGCAATTTTATAAATGTGATAGGCAATTTTATAAATGTGTAAAGTGCAACGTCTGTTTGCTCCTCATTACACACCATGGACCAACAAATATTATTTACATCAACAACATAGGAATCAAAAACCTTTGTGTATGACCTCTTGTACACTATATTAGGCCCTTCGGAACTTTGGTTTTCCTAGATATGGCTACTATATTATGATCACTACATCCGATGGATCTGGATACTGCTTTCAATAACATTTCTGCTGTAATTAGTAATTAGTAATTAATACATATTGATGATTTCATTCCTGTGCTGTGTCGTGACGTTTTTTTTATTTTTTTTTTTTATTTCACCTTTATTTAACCAGGTAGGCTAGTTGAGAACAAGTTCTCATTTGCAACTGCGACCTGGCCAAGATAAAGCATAGCAGTGTGAACAGACAACACAGAGTTACACATGGAGTAAACAATTAGCAAGTCAATAACACAGTAGAAAAAAATGGGCAGTCTATATATAATGTGTGCAAAAGGCATGAGGAGGTAGGCGAATAATACAATTTTGCATATTAACACTGGAGTGATAAATGATCAGATGGTCATGTACAGGTAGAGAGAGATATTGGTGTGCAAAAGAGCAGAAAAGTAAATAAATAAAAACAGTATAAAAACAGTATGGGAATGAGGTAGGTGAAAATGGGTGAGCTATTTACCTATAGACTATGTACAGCTGCAGCGATCGGTTAGCTGCTCGGATAGCTGATGTTTGAAGTTGGTGAGGGAGATAAAAGTCTCCAACTTCAGCGATTTTTGCAATTCGTTCCAGTCACAGGCAGCAGAGTACTGGAATGAAAGGCGGCCAAATGAGGTGTTGGCTTTAGGGATGATCAGTGAGATACACCTGCTGGAGCGCGTGCTACGGATGGGTGTTGCCATCGTGACCAGTGAACTGAGATAAGGCGGAGCTTTACCTAGCATGGACTTGTAGATGACCTGCACTGTTCAACAAATCCAGTAAATGGAGATATGTATATAATGAGGATATGCTCATGTCTCTGCCCTAACAATGGATTGTCCCAAAGGCAGGAAGGCAGGCGACAAGCTTAGGTCCAAAATAATCATATAGAAACGTATTGGGCTTATTTTGCACATATTTTGGAGGAAGTGAAACCTCTTCGCCTCTTCCTCTCTGATGTCACCTTATTAATTAACAACCAAAAGTGGAAGTTGTGTCACAGGCTCTCCTTCCACGTGTCACAGGCTCTCTTTCCATTTCCCCTGAAAAGTGGAACATCCGGTTGGTGGCAGATAGCCTTTTCCAACACCTCCATGTGAAGATTCATGTTGCCTCACAATATGACTTCAATAGCTAGGTTTTCCATCCAATAGGCAACAGATTTTCATGCAAATATTCAAAAATATGCATTAAAACAATGTGTGCATTTTCCCATCCAATTGACTTGTTGCAGATAAAAGGCTGTGCATGATGACGTAGAGCACATAAAAATACCTTAAATTAAATTCCCATATACCGAATAAAGATACAAGCATTTTAAGGTCCACCACATTCAGACACTTGTCCCGAAGCCACTCCTGCGCTGTCTTGGCTGTGTGCTCTATGTCGTTGTCCTGTTGGAAGGTCAACCTTCGCCCCCAGTCTGAGGTCCATAGCTCTGTGGAGCAGGTTTTCATCAAGGACCTCTCTGTACTTTGCTCTGTTCATCTTTCCCTTGATCCTGACTAGTCTCCCAGTCCCTGCTGCTGAAAAACATCTCCACAGCATTCCTACAGACGTGATGCTTAGCATTCAGGCCAAAAAGTTCAATCAGTTTCATCAGACCAGAGAATGTGCCTTTTGACAAACTCCAAGCGATGTGTCATGTGCCTTTTACTGAGGAGTTGCTTCCGTCTGGCCACTCTACCATAAAGGCCTGATTGGTGGACTGCTGCAGAGATGGTTGTCCATCTGGAAGGTTCTCCATCTCCACAGAGGAACTCTGGAGCTCTTTCAGAGTGACCATCGGTTGTTGGTCACCTCCCTGACAAGGCCCTTCTCCCTCGATTGATATGTTTGGCCGGGGGGCCAGCTCTAGGCAGACTTGGTGGTTCCAAACTTCTTCCATTTAAGAATGATGGAAGCCACTGTGTTCTCTGGGACCTTCAATGCTGCTGACATTTTGTGTACCCTTCCACAGATCTGTGCCTCGACACAATTCTGTCTTGGAGCTCATACGGACAATTCCTTCGACCTCCTGGCTTGGTTTTTGCTCTGACATGCAGTGTCAACTGTTTGAACTTTTATAGACAGGTGTGTGCATTTCCAAATCATGTACAATCAATTTGAATTGACCACAGGTGGACTCCAAACAAGTTGTAAAAACATCTCAAGGATGATCAATGGATCAATCTCGACCCTCAGAATAAGGCTGTAACGTAACAAAATGTGAAAAAGTTAAGGGATCTGAATACTTTCCGAAAGCACTGTAAGTGATATGGATCAGCATACTTGTCATGGGGCTATGGGTTAGATGTTGTTAGGGACTGAGAAGCCATGAGACATACACAAGGAACATAAACATAGTTAATATCCATTAAACAAAAAACAAGCAAGGAAATATAATTCCTCAACTGCATATCCATTTTACTGGTGAGATGTTCTCCACATTTGTGTTAGACTACCCTCTTGTGACTGAAATATGTACTGCACTTTAAGGAATGGTTACAATATTTTGGTCGATTGCAAATACTTTCAGGAGCATGATATAGTAGTGATCAATGTCATTAAGTTGAGAGGGAAGACATTTAAATACATAGGCACAAGAGAATGTTGACAGTAACAGTTAAAGCTATGCAATTGGTGACAATTGTACATAGTTTAGCTACTGTAAATCAAATCAAAACAAATTTCATTGATCACATGCACATATTTAGCAGATGTTATTGCGGGTGTAGCGAAATGCTTGTATTCCTAGCTCCGACAGTGCAGTAGTATCTAACAGTGCAGAATTATCTAAAACAATTCACAACAATACACACAAATCTAAGAATGGAATTAATAGATATATAAATATTAGATTGAGCAATGTCGGAGTGGCATTCACTAAAATACAGTAGAATAGAATACAGTATATACATATGAATTGAGTAAAGCAGTATGTTAACATTATTTAAACATTATTAAAGTGGCCAGTAATTCCAAGGGCAGCAGCCTCTAACGGGCATGCTTGAGTAACCGGGTGGAAGCCGGCTAGTGATAGCTATTTAACAGTCCGATGGCCTTGAGGAAGAAGCTGTTTTTCAGTCTCTCGGTCCCAGCTTTGATGTACCTGTACTGACCTCACCTTCTGGATGATAGCGGGGTGAACAGGCCGGATGGTTGATGTCCTTGATTATCTTTTTGGCCTTCCTGTGACATTGGGTGCTGTAGATGTCCTGGAGGGCAGGTAGTTTGTCCACAGTGATGCGTTGGGCAGACCACACTCCCCAATGGAGAGCCCTGCGGTTGCGGGTCGTGCAGTTGCCGTACCCAGCCCGATAGGATGCTCTCAATTGGGCATCTGTAAAAGTTTGTGAGGGTCTTAGGGGCCAATCCAAATTTCTTCAGCCTCCTGAGGTACTGTTGAGGCACTGTTGCGCCTTCTTCCACCACTCTGTGTAGGTGACTATTTCAGATTGTCAGTGATGTATATGCCGAGGAACTTGAAGCTTTCCACCTTCTCCACTGCAGTCCTGTCGATGTGGATACAGGCGTGCTCCCTCTGCTGTTTCCTGAAGTCAATGATCAGCTCCTTGGTTTTGTTGACGTTGAGTGAGAGGTTATTTTCCTGGCATCACTCTCCCAGGTCCCCCACCTCGTCATTGTTGGTAATCAGGCCTACTACTGTTGTGTTTTGTCTGCAAACTTTATGATTGAGTTGGAGGCGTGCATGGCCACGCCATCATGGGTGAACAGGAGGGTGCTGAGCACATACGTATGAACCTTTATTTAACCAGGCAAGTCAGTTAAGAACAAATTCTTATTTACAATGACGGCCTACCCCGGCCAAACCCTCCCCCAACCCAGACGATGCAGTGCGCCGCCCTATGGGACTCCTGATCACGGCCGGGTGTGATACAGCCCGGGATTGAACCAGGGCTGATTGAACCAGGGTCTGTAGTGACGCATCTAACACTGAGATGCAGTGCCTTAGACCGCTGCGCCACTCGGGGGCCCCTGTGTTGAGGATCAGTGAAGAGGTGTTGTTTCCTACCTTCACCACCTGAGGGCGGCCCGTCAGGAAGTCCAGGACCCAGTGGCACAGGGCAGGGTTCAGACCCAGGGCCCCGGGCTTAATGACGAGCTTGGAGGATACTATGGTGTTGAATTCTGAGCAATAGTCAATGAACGGCAGTCTTACATAGCTATTCCTCTTATCCAGATGGTATAGGGCAGTGTGCAGTGCGATGGCGATTTTGTCTGCGGATCTATTGGGGCGGTAAGCAAATTGAAGAGGGTCTAGGGTGTCAGGTAAGGTAGAGGTGATATGATCCTTACTAGACTCTCAAAGCACTTGATGACATTTAGTTCAGTTACCTTTGCCGTGTTGGGTACAGGAACAGTGGTGGACATCTTGAAGCAAGTGGGGACAGCAGACTGGGATAGGGCGAGATTGAATATGTTGGTAACTGTCCAGCCAGCTGGTCTGCACATGCTCTGAGGACGCGGCTAGGGATGCCGCCTGGGCCGGCAGCCTTGCAAGGGTTAACGCGCTTAAACGTCTTACGTCAGCCACGGCGAAGGAAAGTCCATAGTCCTTGGTAGCGGGCCATATGGTACTGTGTTATCCTAAAAGTGGGCTAAGAAGGGGTTTATCTTGTCCGGAGCAGAGTTCAGGGGGTAGACCAAACAAGTCCCTCTCAGGCCAACACCAAGGTCTGAACCGGTTGATGAGATCTTTGGTGTTGATTAGATTTCTGATGTTACACTACCCCTTTCCTTCCCACACGTAACTATCTCAAGTCGATAACACCTGGGCACACCTCCGATGGCCTTACAGTAGCGCTATCCCACTTCTAACACCAGTACAATCCTGCTGTCTGCCACACCTTAATCATTACACCAAATACATGAATTCACAGGTGTCACAAAAGAGGATGCCGCTCTACAGTATATCAAGCAGGAAGAAAACAGCAGCTGCAAAATGTATCAAATGTTAATTTCACCAGACATCATACAATAGTTACCTGGCATGAAAGTCACAGCAAGCAAGTATTAAAATGATTGCAAAGGGAAGGAAGGGGCTTGGGTCTTTCCATCATTTTGTCTCACTTTCTGCAGTGTCTAAACATTCTGTTCTACTTGGTTCTTCAGTGCCACTGTGACTTTTCTAAATTTTTAAGGATGGAAATCCCTTCATAACAATCAAAGGACCAAGTGGGGAGAAGGGTTAACACCAATGCTTTATATACACATCTGGTTAACACACGTTCAATGCCATTGTGTCAAAAGGGATAGCAATCCATGCTTTGGTTTAGTTTCTGTATCGATGTGGTATGTGTGGCAATGGCGGAATAACATTAAAAACGTGTTAACTATGATTGATGGTGATGGTCGTATTTGCTCGCTGTAACCAACTAATAGTTTCCCTGGCGCAGTTTCCACATGCTAGCTAACGTTTTAGCATCTGTGGCACATATCCCATGCAAGTCGCGGGCCTGATATTAGCATCTTTCGCATGTTCAAAAATCTAAAAGTGACTTTGTTGAGCTTCACAATACATTTTTGATACTTTCAGATTTGGACATAACATACTTGGATTTGGGTCTTTTTAATATTACATTCATTACTGAAGCATAAAATTGTCATGATGGGAACTAGACTAGTTAAAATGCTTGGGTTGGCATTCTAGACAGGTCTACTGTGATTGAATGTTAGTTCTGTTACCCAGTGAAAAGGAAATAAAAAGAACAGACTCAGTACAAGTTAATTAACTTTTTTATATCATACATACGACCGCTTGAATATAATACAAAGAGCTTGTCCATTTTGTATCTTTTTGTAACATCATATACACAGCAAGTATTGACTAGATCTTACAATCTGTGGACACAGGTACTTCCCCATGCCGTTTAAACTTAACAGTGCATGTCAGATGTCCTGTAACCAAACTATGTTGTCAATCACTCAAAATCAGACTGGGGGACAGAAAATAAAGGGTGGCAAGTAGGACAAAGCTTTTTTATTTGAATGAAACAGGGAGCAGAGCAGAAATTATACTGAACACTTGGGAGTAAACGTTGGATGGTTGTTGACTGGTTATATGGTGACGATCATGGCTTTCACACACATGTATCAGTAGCCTGACTTCAAATGGACCCACGGTTGAAGCTTATGCCAATTTTAATGCAACTTAAATTAGTTCCTGTAATACGCACATCATTTCTTATGTATTTGTTATATATTAAAAACACAGCTGTCATTCAGGTTCGTAGACATACACCCACACACTATACCCTGTCTATAATATTTAAGGTATGCATATCTATTGTCCTGTTTAAATTTAAACCCTACAAGTTTTGCATTTGTACTGGCATTGTCAACTACTTTGGCCTGGAAGCACTGTTACCCATTGACTAATATCACAGAATAACTTCCACTGCATGGTCTCCACATTGACTTAAATGTACTCAAAATACCATTAGGAAAAAAGTAGTGAGTTCTAAACTTCCTTTATTAAAAAAATATAAATATATACATAAATTCTATTTCAACTATTAAAATGGGGTTGAAAAGTAAACACCTGAAGCCTGTGTTGTCATGGACACCTTTCCTCTAGCTGTTGCCGCCCCGTTCCATTTGCAACTGGTACAAAACGTTGGCCAGTTCTCTCGTATCCTCTGGCATCACACGAGGAGACTGGAGTATGACGCTCCAGCAGACAGGGCTCACTTCTCACTCCATCCATCCCTACTAGTTTCCTTTTGGATTTAACACCCATGGTGAGAGCTTCAGTCAAACACGTGAATTTGAGCAGTACCCCATCTCCAAAACCATCTAAACATGTGGATGTGTACAGTGCCTCTGCTAGCTAGGTCAAATAGGGTTGCTTCAAAATTGAGGGGGGAAAAGCGGTACCATTTTAGCTACTACCGTGAAGACTGCCAAAAGTCATTTTAAGGCAGCTTTACCCAGATAGATAGGCATGTTTGAAACAGCCTCTAAATCCCAGGTTGAAATTGAAGGATTAATGCAGTTATTAACATTTTTTCCCTCTCGACTCATGAATACGAGGACTTGCCTCGACTCATAGCCACCATACTGATACTCCGGAACCCGCAGAGTAGCAACCAGCGTTGGCATCTATTGTCCCTCAAGTCCTTGATAACGGGGAAAAAAGTTATACCAATGAGAGATTGTTTTTGTCTTTTTGTCTTTTTTTGAGAACCTTACAACCAATTCTGTCGAGGATACAGCTAACAGTAAATGTATTGAGTTCAACAACAGTTCCAGTTTTGCTAAAGCAATAGATACAGCCATTTTTACTGACATTTAAAAAAGGTCTTGATACACCTTGTGTCAAAGTGCAGAACTGCTACATTATTTGTTACAGACATCTATGTGCTATAAAAAACAGCTTTGGTACAATAAATTATCAAAAGGGAAAATAAATCTTTGTAAAATTCACAGCATAATTGTGAGACAAAAAAAAATCAGTCACATAAAATTCTGCATGTTTTCATTTTCAAGAAGAACCGAAGACATTTGTGCAGAAGCTCTGTTGGAGGAACCACATGCTGAAGAAACAAAGCAAAGAAAAGCAAGTAAAAAGCAGGAAGGGACACAGTCGTAGCTAATTCCATCCATCTTGCAAAAACACCACGGTGAACTTGCAAGGCCCTGCAATCACTGGGCCTTGCAAGTCATACATTTTAGTTAAAGGCCTCTTAAATTAGCATTCTCAAAAACACCTTTTCTTCCTATTTTAAATTTTTAAAGATTTTTTTGTTTTTATCCATACTTCAAAAATACAGGAAAGCTATTTTCTCATTTACACGATAATGTCCAGCTTCTTTCACCCACCCTCATTTCAGAGTCAAAAAAATCATAAGGCCAAAGGGTTATCTCAAAAAACTGCTACTGCCCGGACATCTGTACTTTCGTTTTGGGCAGGACCGGCCCTGGCTACTGATCCCCAGTAGATCTCGTCAGTGTGGCCCTGTTCCAGGGACCTGGTCAGGGCCCACCTTCACTGCTCTGGGGCCTCCCAGCTCTCTGCTGCCCAGCTGCACACATGTTGACCTCGGCTAGAGAGCGCCGGCCCACAGTACGCATCGGCACCCATCTCAAACAGAGAAAGAGTGACACGGACAAGCCCAGCGGGACGGAACCCCCCTGCATAATGCTTCATTCCTCTGCAACTCTACAGGTCTCACAACTCACAGGTGGAATTGCACAACAGAACAGAGAAATTCAAATGAGAACAAAAAGTACAAAAGAGAAAATAATTCTTGCCTAAGACAGGGGAAAAAAGGCAAATGTGTGGATAGGAGTTGCTGGAAGTGTTATGGTACTGTAGCAATTTCTTTACTAAATTGCCGTTGGCAAAAGAGGGCCACGTAATTTTCTAACCACACACTTCTAAGCTCTCAGCTGACAATAACAAGGAATAATGCAAACCATGCAGTCAAGTGAGAGGTGAATATGAAACGTATGGGTGTTTCAGTACTGTTGTGAAGTATGCAATGCGAGACAGTTTGTAGTAAAAATCTGTAATTCCCTGTGAACACTGAAAATGGTAAATCCAAAAATTCCATTTGAAAACCAAAGTGAATAGAGAAACCCAAGTGTGGCATGGGGAAGAGTAGTTGGAGAGATGATGGGTTCTGTACTGTGGTAGCGGTGATAATCGCCCCTCTAATTATAAGCAGCTTTTTGATCTCTATGCACTTTTTTGTTGAAAAAAAACACCACCTAAAAAAATACAAATAGAAAAAAAAAAAACATTCTCAGTTTAGTCATGAACTGGCTACAGAACTCTGCTGTACACAGACTCCCGCCATGGGCGACTCCTCCCTGTCTATGCCCTGTCTCATTCCCATGGGGTAGGTGGGGTGGCCCGCCATTCCAGTCTCTTGTCTGGGGTTGGAGAAGGCACCCAGTCCCATGGTCATGCTCCCATTCCTACCAAAGTCCAAGGCTGCGTTGGTGGGGAGCGGGCGCAACTGGTAGGCCTGGTTGCCCTGGGCCCCGGTGGAGGAGGAAGATGTGGAGGAGGAGGAGGCGGAGGAAGACAGGGAGGTCATGGACAGGTGGCCGTGCACCACCTCCATGGAGTTCTCCGTGGAGGCGCTGTTGGTGGGGGAGCGGTATAGGCGGGGCCGGGGCCGTGCTGGCAGGCCCTGCTGTCCATGAGGATGATGGTGTCCATGGTGATGGTGTCCGTGGTGATGGTGGTGATGGGTGGAGGAGATGTTGCCAGGGGCTAAAGGGTGGATGGCTTTGGGCGCCTGGGGAGGCACGTGGAAGGTGGTCTCCTGGACGGGATGGGTCTCCACCGTCACAGTCTGCACCCCTTCGCCACCAGCCCAGCCCAAGGGGGGAGGGAACGGCTGCCTCGCCTAACGCACAACAACAACACAGTCAGTTTGAGTAACTAACAACTGATAAGAGGTCATTTAACTCTGTCTGAATAAACACACATATGTTATGAGAACCCAACACTTCCCCTGTGGCTATGGGACTCATCTAGCTCAAATGGTTGTAAGTTGGCCAGGAGCAATAGTGTGTGTGTGTTTGTGTGACTTGCCTGTGGGCAGAGATTTTCGCAGTCCATGACCTGCACGGAGGCGCTGAAGTGACCTCCGCTGTGCCGGAGCTGATGCGTGGGGTCCGAGCGAGCCCGCCCACTAGTGCTTGTGCCAGATGACCCTCCTGCAGGAAAGAGACAAACAGAAGCAGGTTGACATTCAATTTTAATGTTGAACTTTTGAGACAGTTCCATTCTGCCTGATGGCGCTGCACTACTGTACCTGAGCTGTTAGTTCATTGCTATCATTTCATCATGCCTGATCCAGGGTTTGAAATCCATTCCTGAGGGATTCCCAGTGTGCTGGGCTAGAACAAACAAAGTGAACACCCTGGGGTTCCCCCAGGATTGGACAGAGACACGGGTCTAACATCATGCTAAAGCTTCAACATGAACACCCACTTCTCCTAGCAGCGTCGCAGCTGCAGTGCTCTCCCTACCTGAGCTGGAGGAGGTGCTGGAGGTGGTTCCCGAGGACTGGGACTGCTCCAGCGCTGGGCTGGTGGACACACTGCTGCTCGTATTGGTCCCCTCATCCGCCGTCTTCTTGAAGAAGCTATGCTGCAGAGCGTAGTAGGGCTGGATGCGGCTCTTGGGGTCGTAGTCCAGCATCCGCAGGATTAGGTCCTTGAACTTCAAGTAGTCGGCTACAGCGTGGCCAGACTCGCCTGCCCGCCGCCCCCCAGGTCCCCCCGCCTCCACACCCAGGATGCTGTGCAGCTTCCGCGTACCCGGCGGCTTATACTGCGCACGCACACACACACACACACACACACACACACACACACACACACACACACACACACACACACACACACACACACACACACACACACAGAGCAGAAACTTTAGGAGGATGCATACTATTGCAAAGAAGAGTTATGACATCACAACACAACATAATTGACAGAGTGATTTGTTGAACTCACCCTTTTGCCATCTTTGGTCTTCTTTGCGCCCCACGTACTGTCAGACATCTTCTCAAAGAACTTTCTGGCCTTGGGGGCCTGGTCCAATATGTAATTGGGAGGGACGCCCAGCACTTCCACTATTTTGTTCATTTGATCAATCTGAAAAATCAGGAAGACATAATTGAGAACAACATCTTAACCTCTTCGGGACTGTACTGGAATTTTAAATTGCCTGTTCCTCAGAGTTTAAAAACCTTGATCTTTTTTAAAATACACAAATATTGATAAAACATAGAAATAACATAACATTTTTCAAAACTAAAACAACTCAAATAGGTGAAAAGTTGAGTCATGTCTACTACTAAAAAGTTAAAAAGCATCACAGCTCCCTCTGTTGGTCATTATAAGGTTCTCACTCCCTATGCCTGCCATCTTCATGATGGCAAAAACTGAAAATCTCTCATGAGCACAATAATGTTGCAGGACAGCATAATCTGACAAGTTATATCATCCCAAATTATGACTGCATCATTTCATTCCATAAATCCTACCTCGTTGGCCCCACTAAAGAGGGGCTCTCCGGTGTGCATCTCCACCAGGATGCAGCCCAGGGACCACATGTCAATGGCCAGGTCGTAAGGCATGCCCAGCAACACCTCTGGGGATCGGTAGAACCGACTCTGGATGTACTGGTAGATCTGAGTGATAAGAAAGGGCTCACGGCTGTTAGGACATGGCATTTATGTTCTCCTTTTGTAGGAGGTCAACTATAAAGACAAACAGACGGCAGGTTTTCAGCAGAAATAAAGTTTGTTAGTTACAGTGGTTGTTCCCTCAAGGTTAGAAGAGGATAACGGGTTGCTACAATTTGGTACTTATGTCATCATGTGTGTAGGGTAGGCCATGTAATGTGCAATCTTTTCCACACAAATAAACATTTGTTAATTTTCTTTCCACATCATACTCTACCAATCCATCTATCCAATAATAAATTAATCCATTAAATACAGAATCCATAGTGGGTCACAACTAGTGATGCACCGACATTACATTTTTGGCAGATACCAATATATTCCTTGCCAAAAAAAAGACGATACCATTTTTTTTAGCAGCCTTATAAGCATTCAAGTACAGTTAAATAGTTATAACACACACATGGACGCTGCGGTTTAAGGCGCTGCATCTTAGTGCAAGAGGCGTCACTACAGGCCCTGGTTCGAATCCTGGCTGTATCACATTCGGCCGAGATTGGGGGTCCGATTAGGGCAACACACAATTTGCCCAGCGTCGTCCGGGGTAGGCAGTCTTTGAAAAATAAGAATTTGTTCTTAGCTGACTTGCCTAGTTAAATAAAGGTTACACACACGTGTCAAATAAGCTTGATGACCAATCATGCGTTTATACATTTTTTTATGTAGTTATTAGACATTGATTACAATAATCACTCGTATTTTGTATGTCACACCGATTCATCGATACGTATGCTATGACGCTGGTAAAGTTGTCTCGCGCACCTACAGTGCTGGTCATAAAAATAAGTTAGGTAGCTCATGGATGCAAACAATGCTCTTCCCCAAAAACATAGCAAAACGACAACCTGTTTCAGTAGCTATAGTTACCTAGCTATATAGTTAGCTAGCTGTCATCATCTAAAATAACCCTAATTTATAAGACGGTTCTTATTTGATTAATGGTGATCGGACCAATCTACAGTGGGGAGAACAAGTATTTGATACACTGCCGATTTGGCAGGTTTTCCCTAATTACAAAGCATGTAGAGGTCTGTAATTTTTTATCATAGGTACACTTCAACTGTGAGAGACGGAATCTAAAACAAAAATCCAGAAAATCACATTGTATTATTTTTAGGTAATTAATTTGCATTTTATTGCATGACATAAGTATTTGATCACCTACCAACCAGTACCAACCAGTACCAACCAGTAAGAATTCCAGCTCTCACAGACCTGTTAGTTTTTCTTTAAGAAGCCCTCCTGTTCTCCACTCATTACCTGTATTAACTGCACCGGTTTGAACTTGTTACCTGTATAAAAGACACCTGTCCACACACTCAATCAAACAGACTCCAACCTCTCCACAATGGCCAAGACCAGAGAACTGTGTAAGGACATCAGAGGTAAAATTGTAGACCTGCTCTGTGACCTGGGTGTCACAGAGTAGACTGATACCCCATTTCATTGTTTCACATTCCAACCTTGTTTAACATTATCTAATCTAAATATGGCATGATTCCACCAATTGTAACCTTCTGCATTACTTTTATATTTTGAAGGCAAACTACAAATTCCACTATTGTGCATAATCCTTATTGTGGCTAGCTTCACAACACGGTCCGGTCGAGACTCACTAGCCAGATGAAGCTAGCTGGCTGCTTATAATGTTAGCTTTGGGTAGAAGCCCCAGAAGTTGCGCTCAAACAAATAATGCTTTATTACCAATGCGGTATTGTAAACACATCGTTCATGGCCGGTGTTTGCTTGTTTACAGACTTTTCTGTACAGCTTTGACAGGGCTTGCACCTGCATATTCAGAACACACAACATTCTATAATAGAACTGTTATTTGACGCGTCAAGTGTATATTTTTTCACACACAAAGACCCAAACGGCGTTCCATAGTATGCCTACTCCAGTAGGGCAACATGTGTACCGGTGCTCAACCAGTCGGCGAATGCCAACTTCACCCATGACAGAGAACGGTTGATTGTCATGGGCAATGAACTCCATTATCTTGCCGTTAATGGAATCCCCCTTTGAGTTGTCTCAGTGAAATGTTCTTACTCTTTCAAATTACTTGTTGACTGCTCGATCCACACAGCATACATTGTGGGCTAGGTTAGGAATGCTGTGTTTTACGTGGCGTCATTACGTCATGTACCTACGTTATATAGGTATGCACGTCGGTTTTGCACATCGGGGTTAAACTAGACATCGGGCCGATACCCGATGTTGGCATTTTTAGCTAATATCGGACGATTCCGATATGTTCACCGATATATCGTACATCCCTAGTCAGTTTGATCCAATACTTTTTCTATGGCCTGTCAGATCTAAATATTCACCACATGAACCAAGAAAAAACAACATCCTCATTTACCCACCCTCTGTCCCAGCTGACAGGAGCTGCCAAAGTCCACGATCTTGATGGCACTCCTCTTGGGGTTGCACAATAGGATGTTCTCGGGTTTCAAGTCACAGTGGATGATGCTGAGCTCGGGGGTGGCCAGGAACAATAGAGCCGTGCACATCTGCTGGGCAAACTTGCGTGTGAGGTTGAGCGAGACGCCGCGGAAGTTGGTGTTCCGCAGCAGGTCGTACAGGTTGTAGGAGAGCATCTCAAACACCAAGCACAGGTGGCTCCGAAACATGAAGTGGCGCTTAAGGTGAACTGGAGGGAGAGGGAGAGAGAGAAGGAGAAGAGAGAGGAGATATGAGAGAGAAAAAGAGAGAGAGAAGAAAAATACTAATGCGCATGTGTTGGTGAGGTGGATTTGCACGAAATACTAGTGATGTTAAACATACACAAGGCAATTGGATACTCTTGTCATTGACAGGCTAATGTCAATGGGCCTGTTTCCCAGACACCGATTAAGCCTCATCCTGGAGTAAAACACATTTTCAAATGGGGTGTCACCCCCGAAAAATGCCCCAATGTGTCTATCAAGTAGATTGCGCACTAACAACAAGATGCCTTGGGGTCTTTCTGGTATTTCTATGGTAAATACTCCATCACAAAGTTGAACAGAAGTCAAGTGTATGTACAGTGCATTTGTAAATTATTCAGACCCCTTGAGTTTTTCCACATTTTGTTATGTTATTCTTATTTTAAAATAGATTTAAGGATTTCTTCCCCTCAATCTACACACAAACTCCATAATGAAAAAGCAAAAACAGGTTTAAAACATTTTCTAGCAAATTTATTACAAATAAAAAACAAATACCTAATTTACATAAGTATTAAGACCCTTTGCTATGAGACTTGAAATTGATCTCAGGTGCATCCTGTTTCCATTGATAATCTTCGAGATGTTTCCACAACTTGGAGTCCACCTGTGGTAAATTCAATTGATTGGACATGATTTGGAAAGGTATACATACACCTGTCTATATAAAGGCCCCATAGTTGACAGTGCATGTCAGAGCAAAAACCAAGCCACGAGGTCTAGGGAATTGTCAGTAGAGCGCCGAGACAGAATTGTATCGAGGCACAGATCTGGGGAAGGGTACCAAAACATTTATGCAGCTTTGAAGGTCCCCAAGAACACAGTGGCCTCCATCATTCTTAAATGGAAGAAGTTTGGAACCACCAAGACTCTTCCTAGAGCTGGCCACCCGGCCAAACTGAGCAATCGGGAGAGAAGAGCCTCGGCAGGGAGGTGACCAAGAACCAGATGGTCATGCTGACAGAGCTCCAGAGTTCCTCAGTGGAGATGGGAAAAACTTCCAGAAGGACAACCATCTCTGCAGCACTCCACCAAATCAGGCCTTTATGGTAGAGTGGCCTGACGGAAGCCACTCCTCCGTAATAGGCACATGGCAGCTCACTTGGAGTTTGCCAAAAGGCACCTAAAATACTCTCAGACCATGAGAAACAAGATTCTCTGGTCTGATGAAACCAAGATTGAACTTTTTGGCCTGAATGCCAAGCGTCAAGTCTGGAGGAAACCTAGCACCATCCCTACGGTGAAGTATGGTGGTGGCAGCATCATGCTGTCGGAATATTTTTCAGCGCCAAGGACTGGGAGACTTGTCATGCTCGAGGGAAAGATGAATGGAGCAAAGTACAGAGATCCTTGACGAAAATCTGTTCCAGAGCACTCAGGACCTAAGACTGGGGCGAAGATTCACCTTCCAACAGGACAACAACCCTAAGCATACAGCAAAGACAACGCAGGAGTGGCTTCGGGACAAGTCTCTGAATGTCCTTTAGTGTCCCAGCCAGAGCCCTGACTTGAACCCGATCTAACATCTCTAGAGAGACCTGAAAATAGCTTTGCAGCGACGCTCCCCATCCAACCTGACAGAGATTGAGAGGATCTGCAGAGGAGAATGGGAGAAACTCCCCAAATACAGGTGTACCAAGCTTGTTGCGTCATACCCAAGAAGACTCGAGGCTGTAATCGCTGCCAAAGGTGTTTTAACAAAGTACTGAGTAAAGGGTCTGAATACTTAAGTAAATGTGATATTTCGGTTTTTTTAATCAATTTGCAAAAATGTATAAAAACCTGTTTTTGCTTTGCCTTTATTGATATTGTGTGTCGATTGATGAGGGGGAAAAACTTTCATCCATTTTAGAATAAGGCTGTAACGTAACAAAATGTGGAAAAAGTCAAGGGGTCTGAATACTTTGGTAGCATCAGTGCTACCAATGTTTTATTTAGAGCCCTGACCACCTAATAAATATGATCTCTTAGCTGGAGGTAAATAATGCATGAACGAGAGAAGAGGGAGAGAGAAAGGTGTATAGAAAGAAGGGGAATCCGGCCTCACCTATGTAGTACTTCATCTCCGTGTCATGTTTGTTCATGAGCTCGAGGAGCCGCACTTCAATCTGGGCTTGATTTAGAAAAGCCTTCTTGTTCTTGATGATCTTAATTGCTACCCACTCCTGCTCAACACGGTCATATGCTTTTACAACCTGGAGAGAGAGGGAAGCCAAACACAAATCATCGTAAACACAATGAGCCGGGCGGAAATGCGTGCACTGAACACGGGGGGTGGGGTTCTGGTTTATCAAAGCCTCTTCAGTCACACACACACACACACACACTGTAGAGGTATGTTTAAACACTCCTGCATCGTTTTTTAAATCAAACATACGATTAAGTATTTCACTGTTATTCTACACCGGTTGTTTACGAAGCATGTGTAAAATAAAATAAAATGTCAATCTTAATGACCATGTCTAGGTAAGCTTGGAAACTGCTCCACTGGTAGTTGACAATACATTTCATCATGAGACTCACCTGTCCAAATGAGCCTTTGCCTATCAAGGAGTCGATCTCGTAGCGGTCCATCCATTTCTCCCCGTTCTTGACGATGTAGTCGTAGTTATCGTCATCGTAGCCGTCGTTGAAGACCTTCCTCTCCTTTTTGTGACTGGAGTCGTCGCCCTGGCCCTGTTGGTGTCTCCGCTTCTTTTTTGCATAGTATACCTGCCGACAAAGTGTTCCTACTAGATTACACATCAGGTTGGTTGCTAAAAAGGTAGGCCCTAACCAACACTGTGCAGTACAAGTTGGAGATCGCATTGGATCTTGTAACTATTTCATTCAAATTTAAGTGGCTCAGTGCAGGCCTGATTCTACCTTCTTCAGGCCTGCCAGTTGTGTTGTCCACGAAAATTTTATGAAATAACAACAATTCTGAGTAGTGATCCATCCTTTTGCGTGTGCGTGTGCGTGTGTGTGTGCCCCCCCGGCCTTGAGCGACCAGAGTTCCAGGTACAGGTGTAGTGTGTGGCGGAGGGAGAGTGGTGGAACTTACCTCATTGATGCATTTGTAGGTTTTGATCAGGTCAATAGAGAGCTTCCTCAGGGGAGCCGAGGACGGGTCGCGAAAGCACTGGGGCATGCGCCTCTGTAACATGACAACATCAGGGGTCACCTTAAAACACAGACGCACCAAACACAGAGAACATCACCTTTTCAGAAACACAGACACACTCACCTTGTCTATCTCATCAAAACGATTCATTAGATCACCCGTCTTCAGCTACCTTCAAGTGCATCTGTTTTTATGTAGCAAATGTTGCTATTCATGATGTCATTTGTTCACCATACTGAAGTGGGAGGATTGACACACATGGGGGAAATATACAGTAGGATTAAACTATCACGTAGGGAACTCAGTGCAGTGGACCTACATTTGAGCTTTGAGGGCCTGATATCAGAGACCCACACACGTGGGCAGCAGCCACTGTACACCGAGGTCATGGGCGTGTTTGACAGCCCCCCCACAGCTTATTTTGGTAACTGTCGCCAGTAATAAAATCAAGTGGAAAATCACACTGTTTATTATTAGTCCACTGTCCTGGACACGCAGGCCGTGATGTTCCCTGTACAATAAGAATAACCCCTCACGCAGGGTCGGAATACATTTTGAGAAGTGCCCTTTGCTAGGAACAGAAAGGCCAACCACAAGCGGTGTTGTGTAAGGCAGGCACAGGCCACAGGGCTTGGGGTTAGCACCACTTTGTGTGCAAGGGGATGTTTTTGGTCTGTGTGTGTGTATTTATGTCAATGTGTGTGAGTATGAGTGCATGCTTATGTGTGTGTGTGTGTGTGTGTCGGTATGATTGTGTACATCAGTGTGCGTGTAATTGTACACGTGAATGACCGTGTGTTTTGTGTCTACCTGGCTGGTGATAGACTGCTGCGCCTGCTCGCTGTAGGGCAGAGCCGGCACAGACTCGTCAGTTGTCTGCTGGTGCCGCTCACTGTACTGCTGGTGTGAATGGGGCATGGGAGCAGCCATCTGAAGCCCAGCAGCGTGGAACGAAAACGAGGGGGCAAGCCGGACAGATGAAGGTTTGCATGCTGAAGTCTCTCCTCCTGAAAGAGAGGGACACCTGCTGATCAACACACATGCAATAGGTTCTCACAAGACCCCATTCTCAGTAATCTCATTGTGAACCCTTGCGACGTTGTTCATCTAAATAAATAA
Source organism: Oncorhynchus keta (assembly GCF_023373465.1). Classification (NCBI taxonomy): domain Eukaryota; kingdom Metazoa; phylum Chordata; class Actinopteri; order Salmoniformes; family Salmonidae; genus Oncorhynchus; species Oncorhynchus keta. Next base: position 19,400,875 of record NC_068432.1, on the reverse strand, counting down.
TACAACTTAAGAAATTATGTTTGGAATAATCAGTGTTTGTATACTAGAGCAAGTATTTTTCCATCATTCTTTTACCAGTGATTATTCCATAGGCTACCATCATCAGACTTCCCATTTCTCAGAAAGTTGTAGCCATTTCGGAAGATAGCATCCTACACGACCCAAAATGCATACATGAAAACAAGCATCACCATAAACCTACCGACAAGAAAAAAAAACTACAAAAAGGACCATGGCAGGGAGATTATGTAATACCCGCACACTACTTCATCACATCCCTGCATGATGGCCAGAAAAAAAAGAATCCCTTGTTCACCAGATATTAAGTGAATAATTGATTGGGGAAACTATTACAAAAGCCCCAAAGCTGATTAAAGAAATTCTGTAGCAAAGTGTTCCAGGGCAAAAAAGTACAAAGTCCCAAATAGCTAGCTGACAATTGCCAGTGCATTTAAAATGTCAATGAACTGTGAATGAATAATGGCAGTTTTAGTTTTCTACGAGTCTCATCTGGATTCATGGCATATGAGACCTTTGAAGGAAACGATATATTCCAGGAAATATTCTAAAGATAGCTTTTGAAATTAAATCCTAAAATACCCAGACACCACACAAAATTCAAATCACAATAAATGAACCCGAGTTGCTTTGTAAAGATAAACTGTGGCATTCTCTGTCCTGTTGTACGGAGAGTTGCTCCTTGGCCAGTGTCATGCAGGATGAAATCAGATCACAAAAAAGCAGCAGCACATGATGATGACGACAGAGTCTAATGTGTCCTACAGCACTGCGCGACTCTCTGGAGTCTTTGCTCCATCGCCCTCAGATCAGGTTCCATCCCAAACAGGAGGACACAGCCCACACAGCCATGCTTTTGTCACAAGGTTGCTCTCACCAACACTCCAGATGGTCTCTCAAATAGCTGGAGAGATTTGCCAGCAAAAAGTCAATGGAATGATTAGCAGTCAGTTTCACGGCGAAATTAAACATAGCTAGGGCTCATGTGGAAAGGTTTGTGCATTAAGCTTTTTTAGTCAGGGTTACCAGGTTAAATCAAAGAAGAGGGGAGCTGTGGAGGCTCTCAGTGAGTTGGACCCTCTCAGTCTGAGTCGTCTGCTGGCTAGTGACTCAGCATCAAGATGGGAGCATCAGCCGAACTCAGACCTGCCTGCCTTTTACCTACTCTTCCCCTCCACCACCTCATCACACTGAGGGCTGGGAAACCGCTGCGTCACCACACACAACTCATTCCCAAAAGCTGCTCAGACACACAGAGACAGAGACAGAGACAGAGACAGAGACAGAGACAGAGACAGAGAGAGAGAGAGAGAGAGAGAGAGAGAGAGCGAGCACAATGAGATGCTGTCTGATGCTATAAACAGCCATCGGACATCACCTTTCCCCTTAAATCCCTGGGTAACGTCATCTTTCAACACATCACTCTGGATTATATTTTTCTAATCCCTGCTGCTGCAATTACTGTTCAGTTTCCCTATTGCTGTAGTCAAGGAACTTAAAGAACTGCCAAAATACTCAAAATGAAAGATTGAGGCAGCGTTTCAAAAAGTGAAAGCAGATTTAAAAAAGGTCATGCTTTTATCAAGTAGGCAATATTCTTTGACTAATGACTACAAAATCAAATCACATCTCACACAATTAAATAGCTTTCGAACAGAATAGTGCTTGGTGTGAACATTGCTTCATATTACCCCAGATAAATAAATAGGAAATGTGTGATTTTCCAAGTAGTGTTATTTAGCAGTCATTGAAGGCACAATCTGGGATACTTAATTTTGTGTAATGGTCATGTAAATTAACAACATATGCCCCCACACCACAACCTTAGTACAACTGTCTTACCTTATGATAACCCAAAATATAAAATTGCATTATTTATTTATTTATTAAATTGCAGTTGTTGGCATACACCTATAGCTTTCAAATATGCTTAAAACAATTGTGTCGATCTCTGGGACAGTGGTGGGGCTCTGCTGCTGGGTTGACTAAGAAATATAGCTTTAAATACAGGCTTGAGTTACATTACACATATACACTGAGTATACAAAACATTAAGAACAAAAGGTGTCAAAAGCGTTCCACAGGAATGGTGGCCCATGTTGACGCCAATGCTTCCCATGTTGACTCCAATGCTTCTCACAGTTCTCAAGTTGGCTGGATGTCCTTCTTGATACACACGGGAAACTGTTGAGCGTGAAAAAACCCTTAGCGTTGCGGTTCTTGACACAAACCAGTGCGCCTGGCACCTGCTACATACCCCATTCAAAGGCACTTAAATATTTTGTCCTGCCCATTCACCCTCTGAATGGCACACATACACCATCCATGTCTCAGTTGTCTCAAGGCTTAAAAAAAACCTTATTTAACCTGTCTCCTCCCCTTCATCAACACAGATTAAAGTGGATTTAAGAAATTACATCAATAAGGGATCATAGCTTTCACCTGGTCAGTCTCATGGAAACACCAGGCGTTCATAATGTTTTGTACACTCAGTGTATATCACAAGGTTACATTTTTAATATGATCAAAACCAGCTAAAAAGATGTGGCCTATTTTGTCATTAATTCAGATTACCTTTAAGGACTTCTGAGGTTCGGTAAATTCTCCCCAAAAATATTGGTGCTTTGACTGAACACTTTCCCAAATGATGTCTACTGAAAGCATTCACACACAGTAAAATCTCATGTCTCATCACATGTAAAAAATAATTATATGGCATGTACACATGTATCTGGCATTCAAAAATGTAAAAGGAATAGGGTAAAAAAATAAGAAGTTAAGACAGATATTAGCAAAGACATTCCAGTTGCATCAGTTGTTTTACTTGACTGATTCAACTCAGCAGTGAAAGCAAGCCTATAGCCCTGTAATCGAATCTTCTCAGTTCTATTTTGAAATCTCAGTCTGTCTGCAGTGAGTGGGAATTCTGCAGATCATTAAGTACTCATTTATCAACGTCTCTCACCAGGCAACACAATGCAGCAGAATCACAGAGAGTAACCAGCCTTCTGAACCCCAGCAACAGTACCTAATTAGCATAGCCTACCACCAAGAAGAAACTGTGTGATTGGCTTGTGCTTTCTCCGGCTTGCCCAATCAGAAGACAGTATGCAAATACCATACTTTTGTTGCTAGGGCAGTGCTCCGCTCTATTGTCCAATAGGAAAACAAGTAATAAACAAGAAATGGGAAAATCACTGTCAGATTTCCAGGCTTTTTTTAACACATTATTTGCTGGATGAAATGAATGTAGCTGTTTAGAACCTGGAGCCAGAGTCTCCAAGAACAGAGCTCTAGCCAACGTCCAATCTAAGATAAGGGAGTGGAGCCGAGTACCACAACCGTGATGGGAAAGAGTGACATATTCTGAATATTTTTTTCCTGATACTATGAACTTGGTAACCAGAATGAAATTATATTTAGAAAACTAAATCTTGAGTTAAGTTTATAATCCCAGAACACAATGTATTTGCTTCTGACAACACATCATGAATAACAGCATTAAAACATTTAATAATAAAAAGACAGTCATGGTGACTACACAGTTGAAATATTTCCTATTAAGATTTAGTCTAAGCTATTGTTCCTTTTAATAGAGAATCAATATACACTACTGTATTTCTGGGGGAGAATTTTGGACAGCTTCAATACAATCTCAGCAAAATACATTAATGCACAATTTAAAGCTCGCTTGGTTGATTCTACTAGACAGAATGAGTATGCTGTTGGGAAATTCAACCGGGCTGAGGCAGCACATTTACGATTGCTTTTACAGTAAACTGGCATTCCATTTTTTTCTTGACAGGCAGGTGTAATCTAGGGGAAAAAAGCAGAAAAGGTGAGGCCATGTCTTATTCTCCCTCAAAACTGGGCCGAAGTTCAGTGCCAACTAAAGTGGAGTTGAGCTATAGTCCACCAGAGGTCAATTGAAACTACAGCAGTTTTCATTGATTCATCGATCACGGGAGGAGTTTCATAATTACACAAACAAACTTAGCCTAAGAGTCAAACCTGGTGTCTGTTCATCAATGTATTTATTTATTTGTACATTATTTACGCATTTCTGCCTTCAATATGATAATACATTTTTAGCATTTTTTGTAGATACTTTTGTCCTAAGTGCCAGATCAATTCCCACTTTTTACACCAGGCCTGATGTCAGGGCTGGGACGATTCTGGAATTTTGGATAACGATTAATTGTTATGCAAATTGCACAGTTGTCATAATTGTAATTTTTTACAAACAAAATAAATCAAGTGTAATGCATCTTTGAAAATTTGCTACGACATACAAAATGAATACAGCACCTCTTTGGTGACATCCACGTCACAAAAATTAATGGTTTTGGCCACTTGGAACTTTTGGAAATTAAGCTTTTCCTCCCAACTGTGCCATTCTGCTCGTAAAATGATTACCAATTTTACCTACTTCATGTAAAAACTAACTGCTATTCGGTAAACTGCTTGAATAAAAAGTTGAATTCTCCCTTCTCCTAAAATTAAGGTATTAAAGCGATGATAAATATTTTCGGGTTTGCGGTTATTGTCCATAATTCTTAGTTGCACGATTATCCAATAATTGTGCCAGCTCTACCCGGGGTTTGAAACAGCAAGTTTTCCACTACTGGTCATCCTCTAACCTCTAGGCTACCTGCAGCCCCAAAAATAATGATGAGCAGTGCTGTTCTGTCACACCATTAGCTAATCAATGTCAAGGAGTAGTAAGCCTACTCAAATATGTTTCACTTACTCTGGCAAGACGGCATTGCAGAGCTCCTTATGTCGCTACAACTAACTAAAACAGTTAGACTTGAGGGCTCTATTTTTGGCTAGCGTTAAGGCAGCACTATTGTGAAACACACATTAGTTGCCAATTTTGGATTGTAATACCTGGCGCTTTGGCATTTTCCAACCATTGCAGCATGGTTGGCATTTACCTGTAACATCAACTCAGTTGCGGTGAGGTGGGAGGAGTGGCAATATCTGAGGTGTGTCCTTAAAAACAAGGACATGTCTAAGTGACCTCAAATATTAGCGTGAACTAAGCTAGAAGAGGAAATCGATCTCCTAAAAAAGAAAACATGAATGTCCTTGAGTGGCCCAGTCCTTCAGACAAGGTGACTGAAAATGTTTGATGCAAGAAACCACTTTACAAAATAAAATGCTTTATTATTCCCATACCATTATTACACAGAATCAGACAAATTATGCTACCCTCTGCCTATTGGCTACTTAGTCTATTCAAGCCTGTCTCAAAATACAACATTGCCAATTTAAGAAAGAAAAAAGGCTCTTTACCGGATTGGCTTTTCAAAGAGGTCTATAAAAGTGAACATTTTGTGGTCTTGTAGGAAGCAATCACTCCCATATGGCTGTCTACAAATTATCTATAACTGGGCTAATAACTCATTAACTAGCAAAGGATATGAACAAAATGTGCACACGTGGCTACATGCAGCTCTTTCTGTTGATCTCAAGACAAGCGTATCTACTCACGACCACAGCTGTAAACACAGTCCAGTTCATCCATATATGGCAATGGTCTATTGGAATATAGGCCTACTGTAGCTCTGATTGGTTATGCCCCACAATAGAATCTTTCTCTGATACGTTCTGCCTACAACAATCTCTTGCATAGTTCCTTTTGTTTCTGTATGTTGCATTGAAAGTGGCTAATATTGCATTGATTCGATCACAATTTCCACAGAAAAGGGAAACGTTGATAGTGTTAACTAACAGGGAAAACGGTAGAAAGTTGAGTGACGTTCAATCTCATTCTCTGTGGGCTGATATTTCTTCTGCGCTCTTCTGTCTCTGGGCTACTGCACGCCCGCACGCAGCTTAGAGGGAACATTGGTCCTCTCCGCATACCCATAACATGATGCAGCTACCACTATGCTTGATAAATATGGAAATATGGAGTGATACTCAGTAATGTGTTGTATTGGATGTGTCACAAACATAACATTTTGTATTCAGGACAAAAAAGTTCATTGATTTGCCACATTTGTTTCTATATGACCTGACTGTGATTTGAATGACTACCTCATCTCTGTACCCCACACATAAAGAGACATTTGTAAGGTCCCTCAGTTGAGCAGTGAATTTCAAATATATATTCAACTACAAAGACCAGTCAATGCCTCACAAAGATGGGCACCTATTGGTAGATGGGTAAAAAAGGCAGACACTGAATAATCCCTTTGAGCATAGTGAAGTTATCAATAACACTTTAGATTGTGTATCAATACAACCAGTCACTACAAAGATACAGGTGTCCTTCCTAGGAAGGAAACCGCTCAGGAATTTCAATACGAGGCAAATGGTGACTTTAAAATAGTTTGAGTTTAACGGCTGTGATAAGATAAAACTGAGGATGAATCAACAACATTGTAGTTACTCCACAATGCAAAGCATGAAAAGGAGGAAGCCTGTACAGAATTTAAAAACATGCATCCTGTTTGCAATAAGGCACTAAAATAAATTAACTTTATCCTGAAAAGCGGTATGTTTGAGGCAAATCTAACAACATCACCGAGTACCACAATTCATAGTTTCAAGCATGGTGGTGGCTCCATCACGTATTACAGGCAAGGACTAAGGAGTTTTTTTTTTTAATATAAAAAGAAACTGAGTCGGTAGAGTGAAGCACAGGTCAAATCTGGTTCAGTCTCCTTTCCAACAGACAAAGGGACACAAATTCATCTTTCAGCAGGACAATAACATAAAACACAAGGCTAAATATACATTTTATTAATTTACAGCCTTATTCTAAAATTAATTAAATAGTTTTTCCCCCCTCATTGATCTACAGACAATAGCCCATAATGACAAAGCAAATACAGGTTAAGAAATGTTTGCACATTTATTTATTTTTTAAACTGAAATATTACATTTACATAAGTATTCAGACTAGAGGTCGACCGATTATGATTTTTCAACGCCGACACCGATTTGAGGACCAAAAAAAGCAGATACCGATTAATGAGACGATTTATATATATATTTGTAATAATGACAATAATACTGAATGAACACTTATTTTAACTTTATACATCAATAAAATCTATTTAGTCGCAAATAAATAATGAAACATGTTCAATTTGGTTTAAATAATGCAAAAACAAAGTGTTGGAGAAGAAAGTAAAAGTGCAATATTTGCCATGTAAAAAAAGCTCATGTTTAAGTTCCTTGCTCAGAACATGAGAACATATGAAAGCTGGTGGTTCCTTTTAACATGAGTCTTCAATATTCCCAGGTAGGAAGTGAATGAATGCTTACGAGCCGCTGCTGCCTACCACTGCTCAGTCAGACTGCTCTATCAAATATCAAATCCTAGAATTATAATATAACACAAAGAAATACGAGCCTTAGGTCATTAATATGATAAAATCCAGAAACTATCATTTCAAAAACAAACGTTTATTCTTTCAGTGAAATACAGAACAGTTCCGTATTTTATCTAACGGGTGGCATCCCTAAGTCTATATATTGCTGTTACATTGCACAACCTTCAACGTTATGTCATAATTATGTACAATTCCGGCAAATTAAATTATTGTCTTTGTTAGGAAGAAATGGTCTTCACACCATTCGTTACGAGCCAGGCAGCCCAAAGTGCTGCATATACCCTGACTGCTTGCACAGAACGCAAGAGAAGTGACACAATTTCCCTAGTAAAAATAAATTAATCTTAGCAGGCAATATTAACTAAATATGCAGGTGTAAAAATATATACATGTGTATTGATTTTAAGAAAGGCATTGATGTTTATGGTTAGGTACACATTGGGGCAATGACCGTGCTTTTTTCGCGAGTGCGCTTGTTAAATCGTCAATCATTTGGCAAAGTAGGCTTTGATTCGATGATAAATTAACAGGTACCGCATCGATTATATGCAACGCAGGACAAGCTAGATAAACTAGTAATATAATAATATAATATAATAATAATATCATCAACCATGATAGTTAACTAGTGATTATGTTAATATTTATTGTTTTTTTTATTCAATAAGTGTAATGTTAGCTAGCAACTTACCTTGGCTCCTTGCTGCACTCACGTAAAAGGTAGCCAGCCTGCCACGCAGTCTCCTCGTGGAGTGCAATGTAATCGGTGTCCAAAAATGCAGATTACCGAGTGATATAAAAACTTGAAATCGGCCACAATTAAATCGGCCATTCCGATTAATCGGTCGACCTCTAATTCAGACCCATAACTCAGTACTTACATTTTTAAAAATATATTTTTTAATATTTTTATCACCTTTGGCAGCAATTACAGCCTCTAGTCTTCTTGGGTATGACGCTACAAGTTTGGAACGCCTGTATTTGGGGAGTTACTCACATTCTTCTCTGCAGATCCGCTCAAGCTTTGTTAGGTTGGATGAGAAGCACAGCAATTTTCAGGTCTCTCCAGAGATGTTCGATCGGGTTCAAGTCAGGGCTCTGGCTGGGCCACTCAAGGACATTCAGAAACTTGCCCTGAAGCCACTCCTGCTTGGTCCTGGCTGTGTGCTTAGGGTCATTGTACTGTTGGAAGGTAAACCTTCGCCCTAGTCTGAGGTCCAGAGCGGTCAGGAGCAGATTTTCATCAAGGATCTCTCTGTACTTTGCTCCATTCATCTTTCCCTCGATCCTGGCTAGTCTCCCAGTCCCTGCCTCTGAAAAACAAACCCACAGCATGATGCTAACACCACCATGATTCACCGTAGGGATGGTGCCAGGTTTCCTTGTTTCTCATGGTCTGAGAGTCCTTTAGGTGCCTTTCAGCAAAATCCAAGCGGGCTGTCATGCGCCTTTTACAGAGGAGTGGCTTCCGTCTGGCCACTCTACCATAAAGGCCTGATTGGTGGAGTGCTGCAGAGATGGTTGTCCTTCTGGAAGATTCTTCCAGAGGTACTCTGGAGCCATGTCAGTGATAATTGTATTCTTGGTCACCTCCTTGACCAAGGCCCTTCTCCTCTGATTGTTCAGTTTTGCCTGGCGGCCAGCTCTAAGAAGAGTCTTGGTGTTTCCAAACTTCTTCCATTTAATAATGGAGGACGCTGTGTTCTTGGGGACTTTCAATGATGCAAAAACAAATTGGTACACTTCCCCAGATCTGTGCCTTGACACAATCCTGTCCCGGAGCTCTACGGACAATTCCTTAGACCTCATGGCTTGTTTTTTTGCACTGACATGCACTGTCAACTGTGAAACTTTATATAGACAGGGGTCTGTCTTTCAAATCATGTCCAATCAATTGAATTTAACACAGGTGGACTCCAGTCAAGTTGAAGAAACAAAAATGATCAATGGAAACAGGATGTACTGGAGATCAATTTCAACTCTCATAGCAAAGGGTCTGAATACTTATGTAAATACAGTATTTGTTTTATTTTTTATTATAAATTTGCAAAAATTTGACTAACTATTTTTCGTTTTGTCATTATAGGGTATTGTGTATATGAGGAATTTGTATTTATTTAATCAATTTTAGAATAAGGCTGTAACGTAACAAAATGTGGAAAAGGGGAAGGGGTCTGAATACTTTCTAATGAACTTTACGTTGGAGTTGCTTACCAAGACGATATTGAATGTTCCTGAGTGGCCGAGTTACAGTTGACTTAAATTGGCTTGAAAATCTATGGCAAGATTTTCACTCCCGCCAGATTGTTCCAGTCAGTCCTGGGATTCAAACCGGCAACCCTCTAATTACTGGCCTGCCTCTCTAACCCTGTGGCTACCTCCACCCCCATATGAAGCCTAGGTAAGGATTTATCTGAGACATGTAAGCCTATTAATGTAATCAGTATTAGCCTGCTATGACATTTTTAAGGTACTGCACACCAGTGATGTAAAGAAGACATGAAACATATGTCCATAAGTCACAGACAGTATTTCCGTACATTTAACCAAAAAAAAAGTGAGAGAAAGGAAGAGAAAGCGAGAGATCAGCAGCTAACCTGTATGCATTGTCTCCTGGTAACTCTCATATCATCCTGGCAGGAGAGTCCAGCAGCACACCACAGCTCACTGGAGAAAGACAAACAATTAACTATATTAGCCTTAGTGTATTTGTGCTTGCAAGGCTATTTCCTGTTAGGCTATGTCGTAACCTTGATTATTACCTATATCTAATTATTTTCTGGTGCTGCACCTTCCAACCATAAAAGCCTACCCACTTGGGAGCCAGGCCCCCACCACTGGGGAGCGAGGCCCAGCCAATCAGAATTACTTTTTTTTCCACAAAAAGGGCTATATTGCAGACAGAAACACTCCTAAATTTCAGCTGCTGTCTGGGTGGCTTGTCTCAGACGATTCTGCAGGTGAAGATGCCGGATGTAGAAGTCCTGGGCTGGTGTGATTGCACATGGTCTGCAGTTGTGAGGCCAGTTGAACGTACTGCCAAATTCTCTGAAACAACGTTGGAGGCGGCTTATGGAAACATTAGATTCTCTGGCAACAGCTCTGGTAGACATTGCTGCAGTCAGTATGCAATGCATTGTACGATACCTCAAAACTTGACATCTGTGGTAGTGTTGTGTGACAAAGCTGCACATTTTAGAGTGGCCTTGTATTGTCCCCTGCACAAGGTGCACCTGTGTAATGATCATGCTGTTCAAACTTCTTGATATGCCACACTTGTCAGGTGGATAATCATCTCTGCAAAGGATAAACGCTCACTAACAGGGATGTAAACAAATTTGCGCGCACATTTGAGGGGAAAAAAGTAGCTTTTTGTGCATGACATTTGTCCTCATGTAGGCCTGATAATTGTTCTGTCTAATTCAGTGTTTTTTCCCAAATTAAGTTCTGTTTGTTTTTCCAGGTTTCAGATTTCTTTCCTGTTCATGTTTTTGTTCAGAAAAATCACATTTTTTTTTTTAAATAGAAAAATCAACAAATGTGGATGTTCTAAGTCCACAATGTTTAAACCACATCAGTAGACCACTTGAGTTCAGGGAAAAAGCGAATACGTGTTCATTTTTGGGTGTAGATACCCTTTCAATTCAAGTGTGCAGTATGCTCACCAGCAAAATACTTGCTTGGTTAGCACATTTCTGTAGCAACCTTTATTTTTTATTTTATTTATTTAACGAGGCAAGTCAGTTAACTTAGGGATCAGTGTCCCGTCACCGGGACAGTTGGAAATCATGCAACGCTTTATGTCACGATCGCAGATTTTAGAGAAACAACAAATGTCGTTACATATAAGTGTTTGATATCGGCTAAAAGCTTAAATTCTTGTTAACATAACTGCAGTCCAATTTACAGTAGCTATTACTGCAAAAAAAATGCCATGCTATTGTTTGAGGAGAGGTCCTAACAAATAAACACGTTTTTCACCGCGATAGGTTTGATAAATTGACCTCTGAAGGGGAAATATGTACTTACATTCTGAAATCTTGCTCTGATTTATCATCCAATGGGTCCCAGAGATAACATGAAGAATCATTTTGTTAGATAAAATTCTTGTTCATATCCTAAAAAGGTCCATAAAGCATGCACGATCGATCTTGTATTTCCACTTGAATTTGCAAAGAAAGAAAAAGATCTAACCCTAAACGTTGTTTCAACCAGTCAAATGACGTTCGTATGTATTCCTCAGAGATCCTAGAATGTAACCAAATCAAATCAAATGTATTTATATAGCCCTTCGTACATCAGCTGATATCTCAAAGTGCTGTACAGAAACCCAGCCTAAAACCCCAAACAGCAAGCAATGCAGGTGTAGAACCAGATTTCCCTATATCATTAGGGGTGTAGTATAACCTATAGGACACCAAATTTGGTCAGAGAGCGACACCTTCATGGCACACCGATGACGCGGGCGGTCTTCACTTGATCGACTTTGTCAAATAAGCACCAATCAGGGTCAAACAAAGCTAGCTAGATAGCCAATGAGCTGGGCTTTACGGGAGTATCCCATAAAGTAAACCCTGTATCTGTAGCAAAATGTGGCTGCTTTTTCCTTTTGGACAAAAAATATCCAAATATTCAGTTATGACTTTATGAAAACTGGTTGTTTTGAAAATGTTGAAATGTAGTTCAATCATGTTGTCATGTAGTTCAATCATACGTCAAATGAAACTTTGCACATACACTGCTGTCATCTTGAGGATACCATCAGAATTACAACCAGAGTGATGGCTGGACCTTTCTGTTGCATTACAAAGATGGTGGTAGGGGGGTTCCTTTGTATTTTCTTCTACCAGATCTATTCTGTTATATTCTCCTACATTCGATTCACATTACCACAAACTTCAAAGTGCTTCCTTTTCAAATGGTACCAAGAATATGCATCTTTGCTTCAGGGCCTGAGCTACAGGCAGTTAGATTTGGGTATGTAATTTTAGGCGAAAATTGAAAAAAAGGGTCTATCCCTAAGATTGAATAACAAATTCTTATTCACAATGACGGCCTACCCCGGCCAAACCCTAACCAAGAAGACGCTGGGCCTATTGTGCGCCGCCCTATGGGACTTCCAATCATGGCAGCCTGGAATTGAACCAAGGTCTGTAGTGACACCTCTAGCACTGAGATGCAGTGCCTTAGACTGTTGCGCCACTCGGGAGCCCGAGTTTGCTAAACAAATCACCACTGGATTGATGCAAATAATCATGATATCATTCTTCCAGGTACGCAAAGACTTGAGTTTTTTGGGGAACGCCTTTCCACCTACCAGAAGACTGTTGTCATTAGCACCATAACTAATGGCTACACATAGTACTAGACACATACAGACAGGGGCATTCCTGGGCCGTTGCCTCTTCAGAAAGTTGGTAGGAAAATACAAATCGCTTATGCATTTCTAAATGTCTTATCGTAATCTTGGGCAAATTAATAAATGTTCTAATAAATTCAATACATTTAGATTTCCTACTGTTCAATACATTTTTGAATATTTTTGAATTCTGTTTTAATGTCTGAATTCCATGATTCCAGATTTTATAGGGTCCTAGGCATTGGTCTTTAAACCACCAATGCCATTTTCATGAGATAAAAAATCTCATGCTAATTGGACAGCAAATAATATTCTGATGAAAATCAATACATTTAGTATCCTCTTCATATATCGCATTAGTTGTGCATGGAGATTGGTTCACATCGTTTCTCAATCGTATTATCTTTCCACTCTGACCGTCTGTTTTGGGCTCGGTCTCGCTACCAAACATGCAATCTTTTTTGAACAGAACTGGAATATGTTCAAAATCCCCACTTGCGCCTCCATTATCGGTAATAATGGGCATACCACATATAGCATCTGTCGGTCATTGCTCTGGGTATACCTCAAACAGCAAAGTGCACAAACCTGGCCACGCTTGATATATCAAACTTTTGCTATAGCCAGTTGACAGGCATGCTATAACAGCTCCTTTATTTTTAAACAACTGTGGCAGTGGCTTAAATGAAGGGATGGAATGGAAATTGTTACGAAATAGCAGCATCGCTAACATGCCACATCATCATGAGCATTAAAACAGAATTCAACGATATTCAAAAATGTATTGACCTTATTAGGGAATCAACTAAACATGTATTAATTTGCCCAAGTTTATCATAAGACATGAACAGAATGAATCAGTGAATCGTATTTCCAACTTTCTGAAGAGGCAAAGAGAATGCCCCTGTCTGTGTGTGTGCGGAGCGCGCGTCGACCATTGTGTAACTGTTCGCGATGATGTTAATGAAAACAGTCTTCTGATAGGTTATCCAAAAACGTTCTCAATTAAATGTTAATTACAAAGCAGCCTATGCTTAACTGGGAGAATGATATCATGATTATTTTCACCAATCCAGAGGGTATTTGTCTTGCAAACTCTACCATTATGTGTGCTACAAAAACACAGCTAAAACAATAGCCTCTTGTTAGGTGCACACTTGAATTAACCTCTTGCTCCTTCCTGACACGCAGGCGTCCCATCTAGACATCTGGAAATGCAAATGCTCTACGCTAAATGCTAATAGCACTCGTTAAAACTCAAACGTTCATTAAATTACACATGCAGGGTACTGAATTAAAGCTACACTCGTTGTGAATCCAGGCAACAAGTCAGATTTTTAAAATGCTTTTCGGCGAATGCATGAGATGTTATTATCTAATAGCATGTAACACCCCAAAAGACCCGCAGGGGACGTAAACAAAATAATTAGCATAGTCGGCGCTACACAAAACGCACAAATAAAATATAAAACATTCATTACCTTTGACCATCTTCTTTGTTGGCACTCCTAGATGTCCCATAAACATCACTATTGGGTCTTTTTTTTCCCGATTAAATCGGTCCATATATAGCCTAGATATCGATCTATGAAGACTGTGATCAAGGGGAAAAAATAGCGTTTTATAACGTAACGTCATTTTTTTTATTAAAAAGGTCGACGATAAACTTTCACAAAACACTTCGAAATACTTTTGTAATGCAACTTTAGGTATTAGTAAGCGATAATAAGCGATCAAATTGATCACGAGGCGATGTATATTCTATAGCTGTACGTCTGGAAATAATGTCCGGGTAAATCTCAACCAAAATATCCGGTCGGAGACCGGAAGAAAGGCGCTACCTTGTGTCCGTTTGACCAAGAAACAAATCGTAGGCAAATGACAAGACTGTTGACATCGTGTGGAAGCTGTAGGTATTGCAACCTCGGCCCCATTTAATGTGGTTCACATTCAACAATGGGTTCTAGTGGCGCATGGATATATTTTCGCATTTTCAGTGATCAGATTTTCCTGCGCTTTTCGATGAAACGCACGCTCTGTTATAGTCACAGCCGTGATTTAACCAGTTTTATAAACGTCTGAGTGTTTTCTATCCACACATACTAATCATATGCATATACTATATTCCTGGCATGAGTAGCAGGGCGCTGAAATGTTGCGTGATTTTTAACAGAATGTTCGAAAAAGTAGGGGGTAGGAGTAACAGGTTAAAAGGTTACACCCAAAAATCGAAATTTCTCAGATTTTTCCCAGACCTCAAAAATGGTCTCCTGATGTAGTTTAATTATTGTTGTGGATTAAGAACATTCTTTTGTGGTAATAAAACATCAGTTGCAATTAATATATAAGTAAGACTTTAATCTCAGGAGAAGACTGGTTAAATGTTAAAAAATGATCAATGTTCTTTTACTTAGAAAATAGAGGTAAGCAAGCACTGGCAAATCCTAGTGGAAAACCTGGTTGTCTGCTTTCCAACAGGCAGACACTGGGAGATGAATTCCCTTTTCAGCAAGACAATAACTTAAAAAACAAGGCCAAATCTACACTGGAGTGAATGTTCCTGAGTGGCCAAGTTACAGTTTTGACTTAAATATCTATGACAAGATATGAAAATGGTTGTCTAGCAATTATCAACAACCAATTTGACAGAGATTGAAGAATTTTGAAAAGAATAAATTGGCAAATGTTGCACAATTCTGGTGTGGAAAGCTCTTAGGGATTTACCCAGAAAGTCACTCACAGCTGTAACAGCTGGGGTGTTGGTTAAATTATATTTTTAAACAAAAAATGAACCGAGCAGCAGTTTTTTTCCTGTGGGGAAAGTTCATTGAGACACGGAGTGTGTGCAAAGACCACTCCATGTGGGATTTCAAACTGCTCAACCGCTCACATATTCTGACTGGTAGGAAGTATGTATGACATGCTTTTCACATTTGTATCCCAAACCATTATCTTTTATCATGCATAAAAGTTAGCCTGGCTGATGCAACCCCACGTGACTCTCAGCGCTAATCTAGAAAGAAGGCCGTTTGGAAATGCAATATTCGCTCAGAAATTGTGCGACAGGTTTGATTGGTTTTCTTTTTTATATATATTTTTAAAATCTGAGAGGTAGATCTCAGCTTTCTTTTTGACTGCTAAAGTGATTATGACTCAGAGTCGGTTGGTGACCACTGTCATAGACTATTCATGGCACCGGTATCGCCAGAATATAGCGGTATCTTTGGGAAAGCCTTGCGAGCACTCTTCGTCTTCGTGGGTGGGGGGTGGGGGGGGTTGTTTTCGTCTTATAATATGAAATTACAGTAGGCTACCGGTAGCCTGTATTGATTACCCTTTTCAGACATAATGCAATGTGGCCCCTTGAAAGCGCCTCGGCTATGCCATGTTTGTCTGTTAGGGTAGGCTACACTACAGATATTTAAATGCTGACACAAAACCTTCTCTGGAGAGATGAACAGGCATTTTACTTGTCTGTAAAGGAATGCAGCTTCTGAAGCAGGACTAACGTCCACTAGGCGTCCAGAACTCTTAATCAAATAACCTCAAACTGCTGCGCGCAGCCTGCCTGCAGACCACCCTTTCCTAAAAAAGTTTGTACTGTGATTTACCAAGACATTTACTAGAAAGAAAACATTTAGCTACACAACCATTAAAAAAAACAGCAGCACATGAATCAGGAATGTTTGTTGTTGTTAGGGAAACAATACAGAACATTCTACGCCGGAGCAGAATTGTAGTGTCTGAAAAGGTACAGACGCGTCAAATTTGTATGAATTATTATTGTCTAAAAAGTTGCAAATGCTTGCTATCAACATTTTACTGTAGCTGCATTTTATGTCTGTGAACGGTCACGGTGGATATAACTTCATTGCCCGAACCTTAAAAGGTCATTCATATGTTACAGGGCCATTATTCTGCATTGTAAATTGACGTGGAATTGTATGAAACTGATTTTTTTTAATGGCAGTTTAAATGTTAAGCTAAATTCTCCATTTGTCACATCCCTTATATCTAGTAGAGATGGGTATTTGAAATCTATTTCACTATTAAAATAATATGACATGTTTACAGAAATTCAGATAGTCTAAATAAAAAAAAATGCTCTTAGATCTCCTCATCAATCAGAATGATGCAAATCCCGGTACCACAACAGCTGGCGTGGTTGTTTTTTGACTGCTATTCTCCAGTAGTTTTGGCTAACAGTCAGCAACAATGAAAGAGAAGTCTGATTTTCACCATGATAGAAATGATTATGTTTCAAAAACGTTTTCTGGTGAGTGTTTTGCATTGATCTGTGTTATCAGTGTTATCACTAGGCTATTTGAAGTGGACAAAATACCATAGGCTACTATTGTTAGAACTGACTGAAGGGCTACATGTAATATGAAAATAAAGCACCTTTGTTTAAAATGCAACCTGAATGAGAGAAGAAAATGTTTGCCATAACAACACCAAAAATGGATGAGCATGCTTTGTAATGTTTATAAAACTAGAATTGTATTACTAGTAAGAAGTAATGTGGTATATTGCCCAAGCCTTTTGACCAAGAGCCATAAAGTATTCACACCCCTCGACTTTCCACATTCTGTTTTGTTATAAAGTAGGATTCAAATGGATTTAATTGCCATTTTTGGTCAACGATCTACACAAAATACTCTAAATGTCAAAGTGTTAGAAAACTTCTAAACACAGATGACGTTCTACAACTGAACATCAAGAATCAACAAAGTGCCTGCCCTGTCACAAAATGCTGAGTGATACAGCATATTTATTATTAATAGTTTATGACTCCACGCTGACATTTTTCGCTGGGCGATATGGCCAAAATATATCACAGTATTTTTGACAGTATACACGTATGAGACAGTATTTCATGTTTCTGAATAAGAAAAACAGTAACAAATTGTTTACAACTTTGTTTAACTAGGCAAGTCAGTTAAGAACACATTCTTATTTTCAATGACGGCCTAGGAACGGTGGGTTAACTGCCTTGTTCAGGGGCAGAACGACAGATTTTTACCTTGTCAGCTCAGGGATTCAATCTTACAACCTTACGGTTAAAAGTCCAACGCTCTAACCACCTGCCTTACATTGCACTCCACGAGGAGTCTGCCTGTTACGCGAATGCAGTAAGAAGCAAAGGTCAGTAGCTAGCTAGCATTAAACTTATCTTATAAAAAACAATCAATAATAAATCACTAATTAACTAACTACACATGGTTGATGATATTACTAGTTTATCTAGCCTGTCCTGCGTTGCATATAATCGATGCGGTGTGCATTCGCGAAAAAGGACAGTCGTTGCTCCAATGTGTACCTAACCATAAACATCAATGCCTTTCTTAAAATCAATACACAAGTATATATTTTTAAACCTGCATATTTAGTTAATATTGCCTGCTAACATTAATTTATTTTTACTAGGGAAATTGTGTCACTTCTCTTGCAACAGAGTCCGGGTATATGAGGCAGTTGGGGCCGTTGCGAACTGTGTGAAGACTATTTCTTGATAACAAATACAGCCAACTACGCCAAACGGGAGATGATTTAACAAAAGCGCATTTGCGGTAACAGCGCAATCGTTGCCCGACTGTACCTAACCATAAACATCAATGCCTTTCTTAAAATCAATACACAGAGGTATATTTTTTTAAACCTCCATACTTTGCTAAAAGAAATCCAGGTTAGCAGGCAATATTAACCAGGTGAAATTGTGTCACTTCTCTTGCGTTCATTGCACACAGAGTCAGGGTATATGCAACAGTTTGGGCCGCCTGGCTCGTTGCGAACTAATTTGCCAGAATTTTACGTAATTATGACATAACATTGAAGATTGTGCAATGTAACAGGAATATTTACATTTGATGTTCTTAGTCCACAACAATAATTAAACTACATCAGGAGACCATTTTTGAGGTCTGGGAAAAATCTGAGAAATTTTGATTTTTGGGTGTAACCTTTTAATTCAAGTGTGCACCTAGCAAGAGGCTATTGTTTTAGCTGTGTTTTTGTAGCACACATTATGGTAGAATTAGATAAAATACGGAACGTTTTGTTTTCAAGATGATAGTTTCCGGATTCGACCATATTAATGACCTAAGGCTCGTATTTCTGTGTGTTATTATGTTAAAATTAAGTCTATGATTTAATAGAGCAGTCTGACTGAGCGATGGTAGGCACCAGCAGGCCCGTAAGCATTCATTCAAACAGCACTTTCGTGTGTTTTGCCAGCAGCTCTTCACAATGCTTCAAACATTGCGCCGTTTATGACTTCAAGCCTATCAACTCCCGAGATTAGGCTGGTGTAACCGATGTGAAATAACTAGCTAGTTAGCGGGGTGCGCACCAAGTGTTTCAAACGTCACTCACTCTAAGACTTGGAGTAGTTGTTCCCCTTGCTCTTCATGGGTAACGCTGCTTCGAGGGTGGCTGTTGTCAATGGGTTCCTGGTTCGAGCCCAGGTAGAAGCGAGGAGAGGGACGGAAGCTATACTGTTACACTGGCAATACTAAAGTGCCTATAAGAACATCCAATAGTCAACACAAATCGTATAGAGAGAAATAGTCCTATAATTCCTATAATAATTACAACCTAAAACTTCTTACCTGGGAATATTGAAGACTCATGTTAAAAGGAACCACCGGCTTTCATATGTTCTCATGTTCTGAGCAAGGAACTTAAACGTTAGCTTTCTTACATGGCACATATTGCACTTTTACTTTCTTCTCCAACACTTTGTTTTTGCATTATTTAAACCAAATTGAACGTTTCATTATTTATTTGAGGCTAAATTGATTTTATTGGTGTATTATATTAAGTTAAAAATAAGTGTTCATTCAGTATTGTTATAATTGTCATTATTACAAATACAAATGCATTTTTTTTTAATCGGCCAATTAATCGGTATCGTTTTTTTTGGGGTCCACCAATAATCGGTATCGGTGTTTTAAAAAATCATAATCGGCCGACCTCCAGTGCCAACACATACATTCTAAGTGATTTCAAAATGGGTCTTTCTCCATTCCGATTGTTTTTTAATACGGATGACAAATTTCAGTTGAATGCACTCAGGTGTACAACTGACTAGGTATCCCCCTTTCCCTTCGCACTGTTCAATTAAACTTCAACAAAACATATTTTTTATGCATTTTCAACCATTTGAGATCATGTCCACATAGGGCTGCATGAAAAAAATAAATGGAGGCCATTGTGATTTGATTCGCAATTTTGATCTAAACACTTGGGTGAACTGTTGGAATCATGGAGTCGGGGCGCATAAGCTATTTACTGTGCTTTAATTGAGGACCGAACAGCAAGCAATGGTTACGTTAAGGCAGGATTCTGCATTTTTCATGCAGAAAATGAAAGATAATGCAGAAAAATATCTTGCTGTGTTTTGTAAACGCAGATCTAAAATATTATTATTGCTCAGCTTCAGTCAGGGTTTGCTCCAAATCATGAATGTAAATGTAGTAATTTTGTGCTTGAGTAACACTTCTCCACCCAGATGTTCCTGACTGGCATAGTTACAGCTTTGACTTAAATCTGCTTGAAAATCTACAGCAAGACTCGAAAATGGCTGTCACGCAATGATTAACAACCAACTAGACAAAGCTTGAATAATTTTTTTAAATAATAAATGTGCAAATATTGTACAATGCAGGTGTGCCAAGCTCTTAGAGATTTACCCAGAAAGACTCACAGCTGTAAACGGTGCCAAAGGTGATTTCTAACATGTATTGACTTTTCTTCCCACATGGACATTAAAGTAGTTTGTGTAGATCGTTGATGAAAAAATTACAATTACATCTATTTTAAACCCACCTTGTAAGACAACAAAATGTGGAAAAAGTCCAGGGGTTTGAAAACTTTATGAAGGCAGTGTAGTTAACTCACAGACTTCGATAGCTAGCAATCTAGCTAAAATTATCTGAGAAGACACTATAAAGGCCTGGATATATGATGAGATTGCTGAAGTAGAAAAGTAATTGACAAATTTACTTTAGAGAGATAGCAATTGTCATAGCTAGAAAAAAATGTTTTTTTTAAAGACCTAGCTATCCATGCTAATGTTAGTTAAAACCAGGCCCCTCAATCTTAGCTAGCTAGCTTAAGTTATACTCCATCTCCAAAAGGTGTTCATACTAATGATTTGCCTCCATTAGAAATGTAATTGTTTTCCAAAGTCACTATAATCCTCTTTAGACTAAATCGTCATCATCACATGGCAGCTCAGAGAATGCCACTGAGTAGTATCGGGAATTGGTCCTCGAGAGAACGTTCAAAACAATAGTGACGAAGCACGCAACCCATGAATAGCAAGAAAGATATATATCTAGAAACTTACTTCATGAATGGTTGATGCTGCTGCTGTAGATTTCAAGATCAATACAATGCTTGATGGAGCTGCTAGGAAATCCATGTGTACCTCGCCTGAAATGTAATGTAGTGTAGTCCGATGCAATTATCCAATTCCGAGGTGCATATTGGAAGAACTGGTCACATTTACTTTTCGTCAGCCAACAAGATGAGTAGGCCTAACGAACAGCAAACAATCTACTATCCTCATAGTTCAAAACAGATCAGAACGTTTAGCTTAAACTGTTCATAAACAATTAGGATATTTGTTTATTATAAGCGCAGCAATGCGCACATGGTAGTAGGCTATAAGCGCCAATGTTCCATTAGCGGAAAACACCATTATCAAAAGTGAACACAAAAGCAATTATGCATGTAATGCTTTTATTATAAATTACCATTTTTATGGTGAAAATGATCTTCCCCAAACTTGAAACTCAGTCGCTGCTTATATAAGCCAGATAGGCACTACACCCCTTGTAAAGCAGATTAATGTGCTTAATTTTAAGAAGTTATTTGGCCACTAGTTGTGATACAACCCTTATTCAAACACATAGGCCTATGGGCTAGGGTACATGAAGTGTGTGACTATGATTCAAAAAAGTTGCACAAAAAAAAAGGTATTGTTTCTTATGCTGGGCATCATTCACAAGTGATAATATATAATTCACAAGTGATAGGCAAATAGTCACCCACCAGACTGTTCTTGATTTAATCATGTCTTTACATATACAGAATAATATATGCGTGACATTTGTTCGGATTTAGAATGGACCATTATCATGCACCTGTATCGAAACGGGCAGCAGGAAAACTACATGTTACCTATGCACTTATATGGCAAATAGAGGATGCTTTCACCATGGTTTTGTTCTCGCCAGCCAAGTAGGCTATACTCCTGTTGTAAATATAAGCAATGTGCTAAATATTACAAAAGTTGAGAAATAAATATAGTAGGCCTAGCCTATAGAAAGCTGATGGGGTACTCATCTTTTTATTAGTGGCCATTGGGGTTGCACATTTGGGGGAATATTCAGAGATGGAAACTTTCCGTGGGAATTAACGGAAATGTTTTTTTGCATTGGATATATTTACGATATCATATGG
Organism: Oncorhynchus keta; assembly: GCF_023373465.1. Taxonomy (NCBI): domain Eukaryota; kingdom Metazoa; phylum Chordata; class Actinopteri; order Salmoniformes; family Salmonidae; genus Oncorhynchus; species Oncorhynchus keta. The sequence continues at coordinate 19,378,681 of NC_068432.1, read as the reverse complement.
AGAGAGAAACATAAGCCTATTACAATTATGTCTACTTATGATAAGGTAAATTATTAAATCCTTCCAATAGAAAAAAAAACAAAAAAACAATTTAGTAATGAATTGAACTTTAATTAAATGAGTTGACACATGGAATGATTTCACTGAACAACAAAATAAACTAAAGCTTTGGTTGTCTTCCTCTCAGGCTTCCAGGTCTTCTCCCTGGACCTCCTCAATGTCCACCTCTTGAATATCAGACTGAGGCCTCATCTTCACTGTCACTTTCCAACCTTGTTGAGGATGGCTAATTGTCAGGCTCAAAAAGCCTCAAATTTGCCCAGATGGCTACCAATTTTTCAAACCTTGTAATGGTCAGCCTGTTGCGTGCTTTGGCATGTGTGTTCCCAAACAAGGACCAGTTGCACTCTGTGCCGGCTGATGTTGGTGGGATTTGGAGGATGATGGAGGCAACAGCGGAAGACCCTCAGATCCATAAAGTCCCTTCCACCAGGTGGCTGACGAGATATGTTGGCACGACTGCCATATTGCATCTCCATTCCAAATCCCTTGCTTGGAAGTATACTTTGCCAGTCTGCCAATAACCTTGCCCTCATCCAGGCCAAGGTGGTGAGACCCAGTAGTGATGACACCATAAGCCTTGTTGATCTCTGTACCAGACAGGATGCTCTTAACAGCATACTTGGGGTCAAACATTTATGCTGCAGCGTGTATGGGTTTCAGGCAGAAGTCTTCACACTTTTTGATGTATTTCAGAACTGCAGTTTCCTCTGCTTGGAGCAACAGTGAAGTGGGCAGGGCAGTACGGATTTCTTCTCTTACATCTGCAAGCAGAGTCTGAACATCAGACACAATGGCATGGTCGCCCTGAATCCGTGCAATGGCTACTGCAATAGGTTTCAGGAGTTTCAGGCTGCTTACCTCTCTCTCTCTCAAAATACATAATCCAGGAAGATCCTCTTGATGGGGCTGTCCATATCGGCAGACTGTGATATGGACATTTCTTGGAGAGACTCCTCCCCCTCCAGGAGACTGTCAAACATGATGACAACACCACCCCAACGGGTGTTGCTGGGCAGCTTCAATGCGGTGCTCTTATTCTTCTCACTTTGCTTGGTGAGGTAGATTGCTGCTATAACTTGATGACCCTTCACATACATAACCATGGTAGGGTAGCCTAGTGGTTAGAGCGTTGGACTAGTAACCGAAAGGTTGCAAGTTTGAATCCCCGAGCTGACAAGGTACAAATCTGTCGTTCTGCCCCTGAACAGGCAGTTAATCCACTGTTCCTAGGCCGTCATTGAAAATAAGAATTTGTTCTTAACTGACTTGCCTAGTAAAATAAAGGTAAAATTATAAAATAAAAATCCTTGGCTCTCTTATAGTGTGTATCCATTGTTTTCAGTGCCATGATGTCCTTGAGGAGCAGATTCAATGCATGAGCAGCACAGCAAATGGGTGTGATGTGAGGGTAGGACTCCACCACTTTAGACCAAGCAGCATTCATGTTCGCAGCATTACCTGTCACCAGCGCAAATCCCTTCTGTGGTCCAAGGTCATTGATGACTGCCTACAGCTCATCTGCAATGTAGAGACCGGTGTGTTTGTTGTCCCTTGTGTCTGTGCTCTTGTAGAATACTGGTTGAGGGGTGGAGATGATGTAGTTAATTATTCCTTGCCCACAAACATTCGACCACCCATCAAACATTCGACCACCCATTTGCTTGACATTCAAGGAACTCTGTTGAACTCTGCATCCAGCAAATGATTAGATAAAGCATGTCTGGTTGGAGGGGTGTATGCTGGGTGAAGAACATTCAGAAATCTCTTCCAATACACATTGCCTGTGAGCATCAGAGGTGAACCAGTTGCATACACATCTTGAGCAAGACATTCATTCGCATCTCTACCTACATTCCTCCATTGAGTAAAAAAAAAAATCAGATTCCAGGAGAACCATGAGCTGTTGCTATCGATAAGGTGTCTGATTCATCATTTTCAACTTGAATAGAAGTAGAGGGACTTTTGTCAGCGTTTGCTTGTTGTGAGCGCCGAGGGAACTTTATGCATTTGGCTAGATGATTCTGCATCTTTGTTGCATTCTTCACATATAATTTGGCACAGTATTTGCAAATTTACACAGCTTTTCCATATAGATTAGCTACAGTGAAATGTCTCCACACATCAGATTTTGTGGCATTTTCCTGTAAAGATTAGAAAAAAACGAGTAGAAAAAAATAAAATTCCATGTACAAATAAATAGTTAAGCAGTTAGATTAAACAACTCCTTTGTAAGATAAATGTTTTAAAATTAAACATGTATCGAAACAGGTGAATTAACACTCCTCAGTTAGCAGGCTCAAGCAAGCTAAAAACCCACATGGTAGCAAAAACTAACTAGCAAAAGTTGTTAACAAGTTAGAAATTATTTAAACACACTTTGCTGTAGGCTACTATTTACTAGTTAACAAAATATAATGTATGTCTTATAAAATATATTCACCCCACCCAGTATTATAATCAAAACTTACCAGAAAGCATGTAGTCCTTGGCTCAGAGGGTGGGCTCAATAGCATCTCATTAGTGTGCAAGATTTTGAGAATCAGTTGTACATGTGATGGAAGAGTGCACCGCACATGTGTTGGAAGAATGCACTGTGCATGCAGAGGGTTGCAATTCCATTGAATTGGGGATAGTTTAACCAAAATATGCCACAACACCTAGAATTTCCTTGTGTATCCCACAAAAAAGTTCACTGTTATAAGCTAACTTTTTTTTAAACGGAAATGTTTTTTTGCATTGGATATATTTACGATATCATATGGAGAGAGAAACACGCATGTCACTGTTATAAGCTAACTTTTTTGATGAATTTAAGCAAATTTCCTTAAATTCCCAGGTTTAACTTCCAAAATGCCAAGAAAAATTCCAGAAATTTACCGGAAAGTTTCCGACCCTTTGCAACCCTAGTGGCCATTCTCACGCAATAGCATAGCCTATAGAAATGTTGCACAACATGAGCTCATGAAGTGTTTGATTAGATTATTGAAAACATTTGCATTGATGTCAGAGTGATTAGAGGGACAACAGAGTTCTGAGCGAAGGCAGGTCGCAAGTTTGTTAGGCTCCTAATGACCAGCAGCCGCATCAGAGCTTGGAGAAGCCTAATTGCCGAGACTAAACAGTCATGTGGAATTTGACTGCCTTCATGACTTGTGACCGCCGGTGTGGTGGTAATACGGTCACCGCAACAGCCCTAGGCATAACCAGCATCAAAACTAGGAAGTAATATGTAAATAAAGGATTAATGTTAATTGGTCTATTATAATCAGATCGCCGGGTGACATGCGGCAGGCCAGAATTAAATCCCACCCGAACAGGCAGAAATTTTCTCACCAAACAGCTCTTACACAAAAAGGGCATTATCATAATTTTCACAATTTCAATGTTGTTATTTCAACCTCAGTTTGGAAATATTAGGGCTGTCTCCGACAAAAACGTTCAGTGTATTTTTCCATATAGACACCCCATATGTGTTTAAATAAAATCAACTATATGCACTGAGCTTGTCTGATGCTTTAAGCGCACTGTTTGAATAAACAAGACAAAAATGACTGAAGGGGGAGTCAGAGATCAAGATAATCAGAATAAAAAAATGTAAAAACAACTGTACCCTAAAGGCTACAACCTTTATGTGGAATGCCAATTTATCCTACAATGTTTACCAATCTGCGTGTCAGTTATGGTTTTCATATGCACTGTGGAACAGTGGTCCTTCTGTAGCTCAGTTGTTAGAGCATGGTGCTTGTAACGCCAGGGTAGTGGGTTCGATCCCCGGGACCACCCATACGTAGAATGTATGCACACATGACTGTAAGTCGCTTTGGATAAAAGCGTCTGCTAAATGGCATATTATTTATTTAATTAAAATAATGTCTTCGACCCGGGTGGAGCAGTGGTCTAGGGCGCGGTACTGCAGCGCCAGCTGTGCCATCAGAGACTCTGGGTTCGCGCCCAGGCTCTGTCGTAACCGGCCGCGACCGGGAGGTCCGTGGGGCGACGCACAATTGGCCTAGCGTCGTCCGGGTTAGGGAGGGCTTGGCCGGTAGGGATGTCCTTGTCTCATCGCGCACCAGCGACTCCTGTGGCGGGCCGGGCGCAGTGCACGCTAACCAAGGATGCCAGGTGCACGGTGTTTCCTCTGACACATTGGTGCAGGTGGCTTCTGGGTTGGATGAGCGCTGTGTTAATTAAGAAGCAGTTGGTTGGGTTGTGTATCGGAGGACGCATGATTTTCAACCTTCGTCTCTCCCGAGCCCGTACGGGAGTTGTAGCGATGAGACTAAACAATTGGATATCACGAAATTGGGGAGGGAAAAGGGGGTAAAATTCACACACAAAAAAATAATAATAATGTCTTCGTACCTCAAAATAATTATCATGTGATTAATTAATACAAATTCGATCTAAATGGAAATTATACAAATTTTAATGCATAACTTTATTGCCATTGCCAACTATGTAAAAATAGCCTACATAAAGCCAACAAATATGAACATTGCAGCCTTCGGGTAAAAAATATCCTGATAAAAATATCCTATGTATCACATTGGCTACACATGGTCGGTCTGCAACGAACTTGAAACATTGTATAAACTATCAACTGGGTCCGGCCCTAAATTTGACCTAGCAAACTTGCAACATTGCATAAAATATTCTTGGCCCTCAAGAGTTTCTGCACCAGTGGGCTCCAGAAGTTATGGGAATTCATTAAATGTATTACTGGTGATACATTACATACACAAGATTATGTGGATACCCCTTTAAATTAGTGAATTCGGCTACTTCAGCCAAACCTGCTGTGGCTAAGGTGTACAAAATCTAGCAGGTGGATGAAATTGAGCACACAGGCATGCAACCTCCATAGGCAAACATTGGCAGTAGAATTGCCTTACTGAAGAGCTCAGTCATAGGATGCCACCTTTCCAACGAGTTGGTTTGTCAAATATCTACCCTGCAAGGGCTGCCCGGTCAACTGTAAGTGCTGTTATTGTGAAGTGGACATGTCTAGGAGCAACAACAGCTCAGCCGCGAAGTGCTAGGCCACACAAGCTAACAGAACAAGACCGCTGAGTGCTGAAGCGCGTAAAACTAATCTGTCCTTGGTTGCAATACTCACTACCGAGTTCAAAACTGAGTCTGGAACCAACTTCAGCACAATAACTGTTTGTCGGGAGCTTCATGAAATGGGTTTCCAATGCCCGAGCAGCTGCACAAAGCTAGGTCAATACAGAAATAGTTTGTTGAGACCGGTGTGGGAGAACTTGACTGGCATGCACAGAGCCCTGACCTCAACACCATCAAACACCTTTGGGATGAATTGGAACGCCAGCTGCGGGGCAGGCCTAATCGCCAAACATCCATGCCCAACTTCACGAATGTTCTTGTAACTGAATGAAAGCAAGTCCCCACAGCAATGTTCAACATCCAGTGGAAATCTGTCCCAGAAGAGTAGAGGCTGTTATCGCAGCATTATATATAATATATATATATATATATATTATATATATATATATATATATATATATATATATATATATATATATATATATATATTTATGTCTTTTTTTGTGTTAACTTCTTGGATATAGGGGGTGCTTGGATGAAAAACGTTCTCGTTTTAAACAAGATATTTTGTCACGAAAAGATGCTCGACGATGCATATAATTGACAGCTTTGGAAAGAAAACACTCTGACGTTTCCAAAACTGCAAAGATATTATATTGTCTGTGAGTGCCACAGAACTGATGCTACAGGCGAAACCAAGATGGAATTTCAAACAGGAAGTGCCCCAGATTTTGAAGGCGCTGTGTTCCAATGACTCCTTACATGGCTGTGAATGAGCTTACACTTTCTGTCGTTTCACCAAGGTGTCTGCAGCATTGTGACGTATTTGTAGGCATATCATTGGAAGATTGACTATAAGACACTACCAGGTGGTCGCTTGGTGTCCTCCGTCGCAATTATTGCGTAATCCCCAGCTGCGGTACTTTTCCGTTTGCTACTGAGGAGAAACCCAACTGCCACGAATGATTTATCATCGAATAGATATGTGAAAAACACCTTGTGGATTGATTCTAAACAACATTTGCCATGTTTCTTTCGATATTATGGAGTTAATTTGGAAAAAAAGTTTGGAGCTGTAATGACTGAATTTTCGGGTTTTTTTCTTAGCCAAACGTGATGAACAAAACGGAGCGATTTCTCCTACACAAATAACCTTTTTGGAAAAAATGAACATTTGCTATCGAACTGAGAGTCTCCTCATTGAAAACATCTGAAGTTCTTCAAAGGTCAATTATTTTTATTTGAATGCTTTTCTTATTTTTGTGAAAATGTTGCCTGCTGAATGCTAGGCTTAATGCTATGCTAGCTATCAATACTCTTACACAAACGCTTGTGTAGCTATGGTTGAAAAGCATATTTTGAAAATCTGAGATGACAGTGTTGTTAACAAAAGGCTAAGCTTGTGAGTGAGAATGTATGCACACATGACTGTAAGTCGCTTTGGATAAAAGCGTCTGCTAAATGGCATATATTATTATTATTATTATTATTATATATTTCTTTCATTTCATTTGATTTCATTCATTCATTTCATTTCTTTCATGAATAGTTAACATTGCGTTATGGTAATGAGCTTGAGGCTATGATTACGCTCCTGGATACGGGATTGCTCGACGCAAGAAGTTAACAGCTTCTACCCCCAAGCCATAAGACTGTTGAACAATTAATCAAATGGCCACCCGGACTATTTGCATTGACACAGCCCCCCTTGTTTTTACTGCTGCTACTCACCGTTTATTATCTATGCATAGTCATTTACCTCAACTAAACGTGTACCCCCGCACATTGACTCGGTACCGGCTACACCTGTATATAGCCTCGTTATTTTGTGTTACTTTTTATTTTATACTTTCATTTATTTAGTAAATATTTTCTTAACTCTTTTTATTGAACTGCATTGTTGGTTAAGGGGTTGGGGTTGTAAGTAAGCATTTCACGGTAAGGTCTACACCTGTTTGTAGCATGTGACAAATAACATTTGATCACTACACACGATAGGCGGATTTTCTTGCCTTTCAATTGCCGTTTACCGCAGCGCGTCTGAAGACCTTTGGGATAGGGGGCAGCATTGTCACTTTTGGATGAATACTGTGCCCAGAGTAAACTGCATCCTACTCAGTCCCAGGTGCTAATATATGCAGATTAGTATTCATATTGGATAGAAAACACTCTGAAGTTTCTAAAACTGTTTGAATGATGTCTGTGAGTATAACAGAACTCATATGGCAGGCAAAAACCTGAGAAAAAAATCCAACCAGGAAGTGGGAAATCTGAGGTTTGTAGTTTTTAAACTCAGCCCCTATCGAATTCACAGTGGGATATGGGTTATGTTGCACTTCCTACGGCTTTCACTAGATGTCAACCGTGTTTAGAACATTGTTTCAGGCTTCTACTGTGAAGTGGGACCGGATGAGAGCGCTTTGAATCAATGGTCTGGCAGAGAGCCACGCACTGGTCACGCGCATTTCACATGAGAGCGACCTGCGTTCCATTGCTTTTCTACAGACAATGGAATTCTCCGGTTGGAACATTATTGAACATGTATGATAAAAAATATCCTAAAGATTGATTCTGTACTTAGTTTGACAAGTTTCTTCAACCTGTAATATAACTTTTTTAACTTTTCGTCCGACTGGACCTGAACACGCTTTTGGATTTGTTTACCAAACGCCCTAACAAAATAAGTTTTTTGGACATAAATTATGGACATTATCTAACAAAACAAACATTTATTGTGTAACTGCGATTCCTGGGAGGGCATTCTGATGAAGATCATCAAAGGTAAGTTAATATTTATAATGTTATTTTTGACTCATGTTGACTGCGCAACATGGCGGATATTTATTTTGGCTGCTTTGGGCTCTGAGCGCCGTACTCAGATTATGTTTTTTCCGTTAAAAAAAATTGAAATCTGACACCGCGGTTGCATTTTAAGCTTACCCCTTACTTTTTTGAACATTCTGTTAAAAACCGCGCAACATTTCAGCGTCCTGCTACTCATGCCAGGAATATAGTATATGCATATGATTAGTATGTGTGGATAGAAAACACTCTGACGTTTCTAAAACTGGTTAAATCACGGCTGTGACTATAACAGAACGTGTGTTTCATCGAAAAGCGCAAGGGAAACTGATCACCAAAAACTGGAAAAAATATCAATGCGCCACTTGCATGTATTGTCTATGGGACAGCAAATTAGATGGGGCCGAGATTGCAAGTCCTACAGCTTCCACACGATGTCGCCAGATGTTGCGTTTCAAAAACGCAGTTTTTTTCTGAATCACACACTTTTCATAGATCGATATTTTGGGTATATATGGACCGATTTAATCGGAAAAAAAGACCCAATAGTGATGTTTATGGGACATATAGGAGTGCCAACAAAGAAGCTCGTCAAAGGTAATGAATGTTTTAGATCTTATTTCTGCGTTTTGTGTAGCGCCGGCTATGCTAATTATTTTGTTTACGTCCCCTTCAGGTATTTCGGGGTGTTGCATGCTATCAGATAATAGCTTCTCAATCTTTCGCGGAAAAGCATTTTAAAAATCTGACTTGTTGGCTAGATTCACAACGAGTGTAGCTTTAATTCAGTACCCTGCATGTGTGTTTTAATGAACGTTTGGGTTTTAACAAGTGCTATTAGCATTTAGCGTAGCGCATTTGCATTTCCAGATGGCTAGATGGGGTGCCTGCGTGTCGGGTGGGCTTAAGAGGTTAAGGAGAAGTGTATCTAAAGTTCCAAGCATAACACTTGAATTTTCATCAACAACTGCACAATCACCGCATGTTTTAGAACTACTGAATGTAACGCACCAATGTCAAATTAGATTTTTTTATATAAATATGCACTTTATCGAACAAAACTTTGGCTGGAAAAATGGTTGGGTTTTTCTGTGGCTTGGTGGTGACTTAACTAGAGGTCGGCCGATTAATTAGGGCTGATTTCAAGTTTTCGTAACAATTGGAAATCGCTAATTTTGGACGACAATTTTTCTTTTGGTACACCTTTATTTAATCTTAATTTAACTGGGCAAGTGAGTTAAGAACACATTCTTATTTTCAATGAAGGCCTAGGAACGGTGGGTTAACTGCCTTGTTCAGGGGGCAGAACGACAGATTTTTACCTTGTCAGCTCGGGGGATCCAATCTTGCAACCTTACAGTTAACTAGTCCAACGCTCTAACCACCTGCCTCACGAGGACCCCAGCTGTTACGCGAATGCAGTAAGAAGCCACGGTAGGTTGCTAGCTAGCATTGAACTTAATCATAATCACTAGTTATAACTACACATGGTTGATGATATTACTAGTTTATGTAGCATGTCCTACGTTGCATATAATCGATGAGGTGCGCATTCGCGAAAAAGGACTGTCGTTGCTCCAACATGTACCTAACCATAAACACCAATGCCTTTCATAAAATCAATACACAGAAGTATACATTTTTAAACCTGCATATTTAGCTAAAAGAAATCCAGCTTACCAGGCAATATTAACCAGGTGAAATTGTGTCACTTCTCTTGCGTTCATTGCACGCAGAGTCAGGGAATATGCAACAGTTTGGGCCGCCTGGCAGAATTTTAGGGAATTATGACATAGCATTGAAGGTTCTGCAATGTAACAGGAATATTTAGACTGATGGATGCCACCCGTTAGATAAAATACAGAACGGTTCCGTATTTCACTGAAAGAATAAACATTTTGTTTTCAACATTCGACCATATTAATGACCAAAGGCTTGTATTTCTGTGTGTTATTATATTATAATTAAGTATATGATTTGATATTTGATAGAGCAGTCTGACTGAGCGATGGTAGGCAGCAGCAGGCTCGGATTTTGGGCCTCGGATTTTGTGGAGCGATGGGTAACGCTGCTTCGAGTGTGGCTGTTGTCGATGTGTTCCTGGTTCGAGCCCAGGTAGGGGCGAGGAGAGGGACGGAAGCTATACTGTTACACTGGCAATACTATAGTGCCTATAAGAACATCCAATCGTCAAAGGTATATGAAATACAAATGGTATAGAGAAAGTCCTATAAATACTATATTAACTACAACCTAAAATTCTAATAAAATTATATAAAAATCTACCTTTCATTAAATCACACATGTAAGATACTAAATTAAAGCTACACTCGTTGTGAATCCAGCCAACATGTCAGATTTTAAAAAGGCTTTTCGGCAAAAGTATAAGAAGCTATTATCTGATGATAGCACAACAGTAAACAAAGAGAGTAGCATATTTCAACCCTACAGGCGCTACACAAAACACAGAAATAAAATATAAAACATGCCCTACCTTTGAGCTTCTTTTGTTGGCACTCCAATATGTCCCATAAACATCACAATTGGTCCTTTTGTTTGATTAATTCCGCCCATATATATCCAAAATGTCCATTTATTCGGCGCGTTTTATCCAGAAAAAAAAAACACTTCAAATTTGCACAACGTCACTACAAAATATTTCAAAAGTTGCCTGTAAACTTTGCCAAAACATTTCAAACTACTTTTGTAATACAACTTTAGGTATTTTTAAACGTTAATAATCGATCAAATTGAAGACGAGTCTATCTGTGTTCAATACAGGAAGACAACAAACCAACGCTACTTTTCAAGTCTTGCGTAACTCAACAGTGTTACCCAGTTCCTAAATGGCTGTACTTCTTCATTGCACAAAGGAATAACCTCAACCAAATTCCAAAGACTGGTGACATCCAGTGGAAGCAGTAGGAACTCAAACAAGTGCCTAAGAAATATAGTTTCCCAATGAGAACACACTGAACAGACAGAGACCTAAAAAAAAGAACATCTGAATGGTTAGTCCTCGGGGTTTTGCCTGCTACATAAGTTCTGTTATACTCACAGGCATGATTCAAACGGTTTTCGAAACTTCAGAGTGCTTTCTATCCAAATCTACTATTAATATGCATATCTTGAATTCTATTTATCCAAAAGTGAAAATGCTGCCCCCTATACCTTAACCTGTTCAGGATACCACGGTTTACTGCCCCTTGTCAAAAGTTGCTAATATATGCAAATAAAAAATATTATCGAATAGAAAACACTCTAAAGCTTTTAAAACCATTTAAATTATGTCTCTATGTATAGCAGAACTCTCAAAATCTGCATTTTCCCAAAATATCTCTTCTCATCTGAAAAGTTGGGTCACCTTTGACCTCATCGCAAACACCCTTCCCAAACAGTCACAGCACCCGGAAGAGTCTCCACGTGTTCAGCGTGATCTCAGCTTTCAATGGGACTTCTCATTGTGAGAATCGCCCGCTCGCGAGAGTTTGAGCATGCGGTAAGCTCTCAGTCACTCAAAAAACCTGTGCGCAATGGTCAAGTCCTCTCTCTTTTCCAAGATCGATTGAACAGTGCTTGTGTTTCTGTTTGTTCTCAAAATTGCTGTACACCTTTATAACATGTTAAAGCTTGATTATGAAGTTAGTTTGACAAGTTTACTCGACATATTATATATTCTTTCGAAGTGTTGGTGCGCAACCACTTCAATTTTGACTACATTTTTACCAAAATCAGGCTATTTTGAGAACCGAAAGACGCAGACTTGAAAACTGAACGCTAATTTGGTGAGTATAATCCCTTACAGGTCGTTTGATGGAAGAATAACAAAGGTAAGGGAATATTTAATGTATTCATTTTGGGTTTCTGTCGACTCCAAGATAGAGGAGTCCTTATGCTACTGTGGGAGCGCCGACTCCATATTATAGTCTAGTGAACGCAAAATGTAACGTTAAAATTAAATGTAACAATGCAATTGCATTTAGAAGAAGTGTATCTTGCTATACATATGTAAAACATGCATATTTAGTCAAAGTTTATGATGTGTATTCCTTGTTAGCTGACGTTATCTGCCGGGGCTATCATCATTTCTCAGGACATTTGGGTAGCATTTTTTGAACGATGCATCATTGTAAACAGAGATTTATGGATATATATAGCATATTATTGAAAAAAATGAATGTACTGTGTAACATGTTATATTACTGTCATCTGATGAAGATTTCAAAAGGTTAGTGAAATGATTTTTCTTTTAATCCTGCGTTTGTTGATTGCATATTTTTTCCTACTTGGCTATGCTAATGAGCTATGTCTGCGGTGGTGGTTTGACATAAATATGTGCTATGTTTTCGCCGTAAAACATTTTAGAAATCTGACTTGCTGGCTAGATAAACAACTTGTTTATCTTTCATTTGAGCTATTTTACTTGTTAATGTGTGGAGGTTAAATATTTTTAGGAATATTTTTGCGCATTGTGCGTTATGGTAATGAGCTTGAGCTGTAGTCACGCTACCAGCAGAGGAATAAAACTCCCGAGCTGGTTAAGAAGTTAACTTGGAATATTGAAGACTCATGTTAAAATGAACCACCAACTTTCATATGTTCTCATGTTCTGAGCAAGTTACTCAAACGTTAGCTTTTTTACATGGCACGTATTTGACTTTTACTTTCTTCTCCAACACTTTTGTTTTGCATTATTTAAACCAAATTGAACATGTGTCATTATTTATTTGAGGCTAAATTGAATTTTATTGATGTATTATATTAAGTTAAAATAAGTGTTCATTCAGTATTGTTGTAATTGTCATTATTACAAATAAATAAAATACACATATATATAAAATATCGGCCTATTATTCGGTATCGGCTTTCTTTGGTCCTCCAATAAATCGGTCGACCTCTAGTATAAATATTCACTTACCTTTGATGATCTTCACCAGAATGCACTCCCAGGAATCGCAGTTCCACAATAAATGTTTGTTTTGTTTGATAATGTCCATCATTTATGTCCAAATAGCTTCTTTTGTTCGGGCGTTTGGTAAACAAATCCAAAAGCGCGTTCATTTCCAGCCGAACGTCGGACAAAAAGTTCCGTTACAGCCCATAGAAACGTGTCAAACTAAGTTTAGAATCAATCTTTAGGATGTTTTTATCATAAATCTTCATTAATATTCCAACCAGTGAATTCCTATGTCTGTATAAAAGCAATGGGATGAGAGCTAACTCTCTCGTGACCGTGCCTCAGAGACTGTGGCACTCTGCCAGACACCTGACTCATTCCTCTCTTATTCGGTCCCACTTCACAGTAGAAGCCTCAAACAATGTTCTAAAGACCATTGACATTAGTGGAAGCCTTAGGAAATGCAACATAGCCTCTATTGTAGATACAGTGGAATATTGGTTGTGTTAAAAAACTACAAGCCTCAGATTTCGCACTTGCTGGTTGGATTTTTCTCAGGTTTTCGCCTGCCATATGTGTTCTGTTGTACTCACAGACATCATTCAAACAGTTTTAGAAACTTCAGAGTGTTTCCTATCCAATACTACTTAATAATATGCACATATTAGCATCTGGGACAGAGTAGGAGGCAGTTTACTCTGGGCACCTTATTCATCCAAGCTACTCAATACTGCCCCCCTGTCACTAAGAAGTTAATTGGGGATAGGGCTGTCTACTGCCCCCGCTGGAGTAATTGCGTGCCCATAGTAAACATATTTTTTTTTGGTCAAAAGTTGCTAATATATGCAAATAAAAAATATTATTGAATAGAAAACACTCTAAAGCTTCTAAAACCGTTTAAATTATGTCTGTATGTAAAGCAGAACTCTCAGGGCAGTCATTCTCCCAAACTCTCTCTTGTCATCATAAAAGTTGGCCCAACTTTGACGTCATCGCCCCCACCCTTCCCAAGCAGTTACAGGTCTGGGAACAGTCTCTCTGTCTTCAGCGCGATCTCAGCTTTCAATGGGGCTTCTCATTGTGAGAATCGCGCGCTCACGAGAGTTTTGGCAGGCCGAAACCTTTCGGTCACGCGAAAAAACAGGTCATGTTCGTCCTTACGATTGCTGTACACCTTTATAACATGTTAAAGCTTGATTATGAAGTTAGTTTGACAAGTTTAATCGACATATAATATGTAAGTTCGACGTTTTGGTGCGCATCCACTTGACTTTTGGCTACATTTCAACCGAAATGTGTCGTCTTTGAGAACCGAAAGACAGACTGCAAAACTAAACGCTGTTTTTGGTAAGTATAATTCCTTCCAGGTCTTCTGATGGAAGAACAGCAAAGGTAAGGGAATATTTATGTGGTAAATTTGGGTTTATGTGGACTCCAAGATAGAGGAGCCATAATGCTACTTTTTGAGCGCTGACTCATAGTATAGCCTAGTGAACGAAACCTGTAACGTTAAAAATAAATGTAACACAGCGATTGCATTCAGAAGAAGTGTATCTAACTATATATATGTAGAACATGCATATTTAGTCAAAGTTTATGATGTGTATTCCTTGTTAGCTGACGTTATCTGCCGGAGCTATCGTCATTTCTCAGGACATTTGAGTAGCATTTTTTGAACGATGCATCATTGTAAACAGAGATTTATGGATATATATAGCATATTATTGAAAAAAACATCAATGTACTGTGTAACATGTTATATTACTGTCATCTGATGAAGATTTCAAAAGGTTAGTGCATTATTTTTCTTTTAATCCTGCGTTTGTTGATTGCATATTTTTTTCAACTTGGCTATGCAAATTAGCTGTGTCTTCGGTGGTGGTTTGACATAAATATGTGCTATGTTTTCGCCGTAAAACATTTTAGAAATCTGACTTGCTGGGTAGATAAACAAGGTGTTTATCTTTCATTTGAGCCATTGGACTTGTTAATGTGTGGAGGTTAAATATTTTTAGGAATATTTTTGCGTTCCATGCGCCACCTTCCAGCTGAACGCTAGTCCCCTTCTGGTTAATCCACTTCCCCAGAGTCAGATGAACTCGTAAATATATATTTTTTATGTCCCTGCATGCAGTTTGAAGGAAGTTGCTAACTAGCGCAATTGCTAACTAGCGTAAGCACGACTAGAGGTCTGGCATGCTAGTAGATACCCACAGACTTCCAGTCATTGCCCTAACACTAGTTAGCATTGGCTCACTAATCTTCCTCTAACTTCCTTCATACTGTACACAAGAAACATAACATGGTATCCACAAGTTCATCTGACACTGGGGAAGTAGATAAAGGGCATTGGCAAAATACCGAAGTATCCCTTTAATTGTAAGGTACTTCATTGTTGACGCAGAAATTATTTTATAGAGATAAAACGGCTGCATTGGACATTTTAAGCTTTTGCGCTGACAACCATTGTGCTACGTTTTTGCCCATTGAAGACCATTCAAGAAGCCTACAAAAGTAAAAAATAAACTACAAGGCTACTTTCCACATTACTTTCAAAGCGTGTTCTACTGTAAAAATAGACATTCCATCACAGAGAGACAATGAATCTCAACTGATTATGATATGGGGAAAATACAGGTTATGCCTACGTTTGAAAATCCTTCCAAAGTTGGTGCAGTAACATTTCCATCAACATCCATGTACGTGCAGACACGGTTCTCATGAATGTTGAATATTGGCCTAATGTTCATTAGACCTATTTGTGTTGAAAATGATCGTTTTTACTTTCTTTTTTTTCTCTTGGCTATTACCCATACACAGCCAAAAACAGACAAATATGAACCGGAATAGAAATTACTGGCAGGAATCTTAAAATACAGATGCCCGTGTAATCACTTGTTGAGGAGTTTGCTGCTGTGATTAAAGTCAAGTCAAAGGTAGAGAGAACACAAATGCTTATTGTAAAGTACACTCAGCATGGAAGTTTTCTATAAGTAGCCTAAATAAAGAATGTGTCCCTAAGGTAATTCTGTTTCCAAGGAATCAACCATGTCACGACTGAAGCAGAAGCCCCTTTCAATTTGGGATGCATGATATATCGGTGAGCATATCAGAATCAGACAATATTAGCTAAAAATGCCAACATCGGCCCAATGTCTAGTTTAACGCCGATGTGCAAAACGGATGATGTGCAAAACCGATGTCAAAGCTAACGTGATTAGCTATAGAACTTAAGTAGCTGACGTAATGACGCCACGAAACATACAGCTCTACACAGAACAAAATCTGAAAAATACCAAGCGCACATCTCCAACAGCTAAACAAGTTCAAGTCGAGCAGTCATTTGAAAGAGTAAGAACATTTCAGCGAGACAACTGAAAGGCAAAATCCATTAACGCCAAGATAATGGAATCCATTGCCCTTGACAATCAACCGTCCTCTGTCGTGGATGATATTGGCTTTCGCCGACTGGTCGAGCCCCGGTACACACTATTTTTCAGATTTGCCCCCACCAGTTACACAGTATTGTTGAAATGTACATCTATGAGCTACTTGCTATGGGCGTCACTGCTATTAGCTTCACGGCTGACATTTGGACCAGCGATGTCAGCCCCATGCACATGCGGAGTCTGACAGCACAGTGGGCCGACTAGGATTTCGTACTGATGAAAGCCGTATTACATGCTCAGCAATGTGCTGGTTCTCATACTGCTGCTGCCATTTCAATGGCATTTGAGAACATGTTTGAAACATGGACACACTCCTAGCGCCATTCGAACAACTGACTTGAGAAGTAAGCTAATCAACTGTGTCTGCAGCAGACGTGATACCCTCTATCATGGCATTGAAACGCCTGCTCAACAAAACTGCCAACACAGACCGTGGGGTTAAAAGTTACAAAAGTACTCAAGGCTGTGGACAAGCGATTCGGTGGCATTCTCTCTGAGCCTCTTTACTGTGTCACCACCATGCTCGATGCTAGGTACAAGGACCACTACTTCGATGTAGAGAAGAAACAGGGTTTCCGTGAAATGTAACACAGCTGGACATACAGTGCACAGTGAGAGTGTACACAGAGGAAGAGAGGCCACGGACAGACAGAGCTGAGACTTCACTGCTTGACATGTATAATGAAATTGTGGTTGAGAATAAAACGACTATTATTATTTAACCAGGCAAGTCAGTTAACCTGTTGTCACTAGGGGGCAGTATTTTCATTTTTGGAAAAATAACATTCCCAAAGAAAAACGGGATATTTTGTCAGGACAAGATGCTAGAATATGCATAATTGACTGCTTAGGATAGAAAACACTCTAAAGTTTCCAAAACTGTAAAAATATTGTCTGTGAGTATAACATAACTGATATTGCAGGCGAAAGCCTGAGAAACATCCAATCCGGAAGTGACTCATGTTTTGAATGCTCTGTGTTCCGATGCGTCTTTATTGAGCAGTGAATGGGCTATCAACCAGATTCCTTTTTCTACGTATTCCCCAAAGTGTCTACAGCATTGTGACGTAGTTTCACGCCTTTATGTTGAAGAATACCCGTAAGCGGCTACATGGTGGAAGTGGTCACCTGATGGCTCTCAGAGTGATTCTTGCGTAAAATACAGAGGTAGCCATTTTTCCTATCGCTCCTACTGAAAAACCAATTATCCAGGTGGATATATTATCGAATACATATTTGAAAAACACCTTGAGGATTGAGTATAAACAACGTTTGCCATGTTTCTGTTGATATTATGGAGCTAATTTGGAATATTTGTCGGCGTTGTCGTGACCACAATTTCCGGTCGATTTCTCAGCCAAACATGAAGAACAAACGGAGCTATTTCACCTACAAAAAAGTAATATTTTTGGAAAAAAGGAACATTTGCTATCTAACTGAGATCGTGAGTGAAAACATCCAAAGCTCATCAAAGGTAAACAATTTAATTTGATTGCTTTTCTGATTTTCGTGACCAAGTTACCTGCTGCTAGCTGGACATAATGCTATGCTATCGATAAACTTACACAAATGCTTGTATTGCTTTGGCTGTAAAGCATATTTTGATAATCTGAGATGACAGGGTGATTAACAAAAGGCTAAGCTGTGATTTTCATGAATAGGAATATTTTCCAGTAATATTTATATCCTTTGCGTTATGCTAATTAGTGTCAGATGATGACAATGATCCCGTTCACGGGATGGGAGTTACAACAAGTTAAGAACACATTCTTATTTTCAAAGACGACCTAGGAACGGTGGGTTAACTGCCTCCTTAAGGGGCAGAAAGACAGATTTTCACCTTGTCAGCTCGGGGCATCCAATCTTGCAACCTTAAGGTTAACTAGTCCAACGCAATAACGACCGTTGCACTCCACAAGGAGACTGACAGCCTGTTACGCGAATGCAGTAAGCCAAGGTAAGTTGCTAGCTAGCATTAAACGTATCTTATAAAAAACAATCATAATTACTAGTTAACGACACATGGTTGATGATATTACTAGATATTATCTAGCGTGTCCTGAGTTGCGTATAATCTGACTGAGCATACAAGCATACAAGTATTTGACTGAGCAGTGGTAGGCAGAAGCAGGCGCGTAAACATTCATTCAAACAGCACTTTCATGCGTTTTGCCAGCAGCTCTTCGTTGTGCGTCAAGCATTGCGCTGTTTATGACTTCAAGCCTCAACTCCCGAGATGAGGCTGGTGTAACCTAAGTGAAATGGCTGGCTCGTTAGCACACGTAATAGCGTTTCAAACGTCACTCGCTCTGAGCCTTGGGGTGGTTGTTTCCCTTGCTCTCCATGGGTAACGCTGCTTTGAGGGTGGCTGTTGTCGTTGTGTTCCTGGTTCGAGCCCAAGGAGGAGTGAGGAGAGGGACAGAAGCTATACTGTTACACTGGGAATACTAAAGTGGCTATAAGAACATCCAATAGTCAAAGGTTAATGAAATACAAATGGTAGAGGGAAATAGTCCTATAATTCCTATAATAATGACAACCTAAAACTTCTTACCTGGGAATATTGAAGACTCATGTTAAAAAGAACCACCAGCTTTCATATGTTCTCATGTTCTGAGCAAGGAACTGAAACGTTAGCTTTTTTACATAGCACATATTGCACTTTTACTTTCTTCTCCAACACTTTGTTTTTGCATTATTTAAACCAAATTGAACATGTTTCATTGTTTATTTGAGGCTAAATTGATTTTATTGATGTATTATATTAAGTTAAAATAAGTCTTCATTCAGTATTGTTGTAATTGTCATTATTACAACAAAAAAAAAAAATAATCTGCCGAATAATCGTTATCGGCTTTTTAGGTCCTCCAATAATCGGTATTGGCGTTGTAAATTCATAATCAGTCGACCTCTACTCTGAAGTTTCTAAAACTTTTTGAATGTCTGTGAGCTTCAATGCCATACAACACTCCTTCCGTGGCCTCCAACTGCTCTTAAACGCTAGTAAAACCAAATGGATGCTTTTCAACCGATCGCTGCCTGCACCCACATGCCCGACTAGCATCACCACCCTGGATGGTTCAGACCTTGAATATGTGGACACCTATAAGTACCTAGGTGTCTGGCTAGACTGCAAACTCTCCTTCCAGACTCATATCAAACATCTCCAATCGAAAATCAAATCAAGAGTCGGCTTTCTATTCCGCAGCAAAGCCTCCTTCACTCACGCTGCCAAGCTTACCCTAGTAAAACTGACTATCCTACAGATCCTCGACTTCGGCGATGTCATCTACATAACTGCTTCCAACACTCTACTCAGCAAACTGGATGCAGTTTATCACAGTGCCATCCGTTTTGTCACTACATGCTAGGTAAAGCTCCGCCTTATCTCAGTTCACTGGTCACGATGGCAACACCCATCCGTAGCACGCGCTCCAGCAGGTGTATCTCACTGATCATCCCTAAAGCCAACACCTCATTCGGCCGCCTTTCGTTCCAGTACTCTGCTGCCTGTGACTGGAACGATTTGCAAAAATCGCTGAAGTTGGAGACGTTTATCTCCCTCACCAACTTCAAACATCAGCTATCTGAGCAGCTAACCGATCGCTGCAGCTGTACATAGTCTATTGGTAAATAGCCCACCCATTTTCACCTACCTCATCCCCACAGTTTTTATTTATTTACTTTTCTGCTCTTTTGCACACCAATATCTCTACCTGTACATGATCATCTGATCATTTATCACTCCAGTGTTAATCTGCAATATTGTAATTATTATTACTAGTATTATTATTATTACTTTTTTTCTACCGTGTTATTGACTTGTTTATCGTTTACTCCATGTGTAACTCTGTGTTGTCTGTTCACACTGCTATGCTTTATCTTGGCCAGGTCGCAGTTGCAAATGAGAACTTGTTCTCAACTAGCCTACCTGGTTAAATAAAGGTGAAATAAAAAAATTAAAAAGTATAACAGAACTCAATATGGCATGCAAAAACCTGAGAAAAAAAATCCAACCAGGAAGTGGGAAATCTGAGGTTTGTAGGTTTTCAAGTCTTTGCCTATCCAAGATTTAGTGTAAATTTGGTCCGATTGCACTTCCTAAGGCTTCCACTAGCTGTCAACAGTCTCTAGAACATTGTTTCAGGCTTCTACTGTGAAGGGGGGGGTGAATAAGAGCTGTTTGACTAAAGGGTCTGAGCTAAATCATGTGCACGGCCGTGAGAGCGAGCTGCATTCCTTTTCATTTCTAAAGACAAAGGAATTGTCCGGTTGAAGCATTATTGAAGATTAATGAAGATTATGTTAAAAACATCCTAAAGATTGATTCTATACATTGTTTGACATGTTTCTACGAACTGTAATATAACTTTTTTTACTTTTCGTCTGGACTAAGTGCCTGCGCCTCGTGAATTTGGATTTGTGAACTAAACGCGCAAACAAAAAGGAGGTATTTGGACATAAATTATGGACTTTATCGAACAAAACAAACATTTATTGTGGAACTGGGATTCCTGAATATGTATAATGCTATTTCTGACTTCTGTTGACTCCACAACATGGCGGGTATCTGTATGTCTTGTTTTTGGTCTGGGCGCTGTTCTCAGATTATTGCACGGTGTGCTTTTTTAAAATCTGACACAGCGGTTGCAATAAGGAGAAGTATATCTTTAATTCCATGTATAACACGTGTATTTTCATCAACATTTATTATGAGTATTTTTGTAAATTGATGTGGCTCTCTGCAACATCACGGGATGTTTTGGAAGCAAAACATTACTGAACATAACGCGCCAATGTAAACTGAGATTTTTGGTTATAAATATGAACTTTATCGAACAAAACGTAAATGTATTGTGTAACATGAAGTCTCATGAGTGTCATGTGATGAAAATCATCAAAGGTTAGTGATTAATTATCTCTATTTCTGCTTTGAGATTCCTCTCTTTGGTTGGAAAAATTGCTGTGTATTTCTGTGACTAGGTGCTGACCTAACATAATCACATGGTATGCTTTCATCGTAAAACCTTTTTGAAATCGGACAAACCTTTTTGAAATCGGACACTGTGGTGGGATTAACACTAAGTTAAAATGGTGTATAATACTTGTATGATTGAGGAATTTTAATTATGAGATTTGTTGTTTGAATTTGGCGCCCTGCACTTTCACTGGCTGTTGTCAAATCGATCCCGTTAACGGGATTTCACACGTAAGAAGTTTTAAGAACAAATTCTTATTAACAATGACAGCCTACCCCGGCCAAATCCAGACGACGCTGGGCCAATTGTGCGCTGCCTTATGGGACTCCCAATCACGGCCGGATGCGATACAGACTGGATTCGAACCAGGGACTGTAGTGACATCTCTTACACTGAGATGCAGTGCCTTAGACCGTTGTGTCCGTGTGTGTGTTGGTTAACTATTTAAATGTTCTAGAATGCTTAAAAGGGAGCTAAAATATTGGTTATCGGTACCATTGTTTTTGGCAAGGAAAATATTGGATATCGGTATCGCCCAAAAATGTAATATCGGTGCATCCCTACTTTCAATACAATTAGGCTTAGCCTATAGCGTCACAAGAGAACACTGATTGACCCACCAGACAGACTTCAAACTAAGGCCAATTTGAGATCTATCCATACCATTTGTAAACTTTACTATAGAAAATGTGCTTTGCCATTGCTGTGCATGACTCTTGTAGCTGTTATAGTAGGCCTAAATTAGCAACTCGCTGATTCAACCATGACGTTGATATGATATTATGTACTAAAAGAGACCAAGAGAGTGACTATGAACTGAAAACTTCTCCTGGTGAGCAGGTGCTACTACATAACAATGATCAATTGACTGTAAATGTAAAATATGGGCCTTATCCAATACTTTTGAAGAGGAGGAATTTTAACAAGTTACATTGTCCTAAAAAAAAGTTACATTTCTGACTTGATCAACAACAAAAAGCCTTCAAGCTCTCTACAAAAACTCAGTTATTTAACCCATCAAAAACATACTAGTGCCTGCTATGTATGAATTTCATTCACAAAGTCATGGGTACTTGCATGACAGCAGAGGCGGTCTACCTCATGTGAGTTCTCAAATTAATACGTTTAGTTTCCCCCACTGAACTTGATGCTTCAGTCAATGAATACTTTTGTCAACAAGTGTATCATGCATGTACTGTGATCTGGAACTTAAATTAAACTGTTCGTGTCCGCTACAAAATTCCTTATTCAATTTCAATTTGTAAATAACCAAGTCAGTGG
The DNA here is from genome assembly GCF_023373465.1 of Oncorhynchus keta. Classification (NCBI taxonomy): domain Eukaryota; kingdom Metazoa; phylum Chordata; class Actinopteri; order Salmoniformes; family Salmonidae; genus Oncorhynchus; species Oncorhynchus keta. The sequence continues at coordinate 19,356,146 of NC_068432.1, read as the reverse complement.
CTAACATCAGCCCAACTGAACCATGACCATGATTACACTAGGGTCAACATGTTAGCTAGCGAACTTCATCAGCAGACATACTAGGTCAACGTGAGCATATTAGCATTAGTTAGCTAGTTGATAACACATTATCAAGAATGAATCTGTTGACGTAGATAAGCTCCCCATCCTTATGACTAGCTGTTAGCTGACTATCAATCAATGCTTGCATCTCTTTGGAAACTGATGACTTGTCAAGTTAGCAGGTGTTTGCTAGCTGGAAGGCAACATATGATTGGTATCGCCTCTATTGAACCCAGCTGCCTGGGGTGGAGTTACTCTTTGTAGCCAGCTTACCCTATCAATCATGTTACTAAAGCAACAAGATCATCAACACAACGGGGCCCTGCTAATGTTAGCTAGCTAACATTAACCAAGTTGGAATGATGCATTAACAAACAGTAGAGAAGCAGTAGGTAGCTAGTAGCCTCTGCCAAGTCCCCAACAACCGGATGTTCAGGTTTTCAGGGACCATTAAAAGAGAGCCTGTGACGCGAGTTCCGCTTTTTGAAGTTTTGAAGGCAATACTCCATCCTAACTCCTCCACATTTACTGGATTGGTTGAACAGTACAGAAGAGAACCTCCCCCGAGTTTTTCTTCTTCTTGTCAAGACCAGTATATATATATATGGCGATCTAGTTTCACGCGTGTATTTTAAGCCTGCTACGCTTTCACACGCTACTATCTATGTAGCTAACGTTAGCTAGGTAAATAGCAAACTAACGTTACTTACCCAAAAAACATTATGACCTAACTAGTTAATCTAATCGATCTTGCTAAAACAGCAAAGGTCCAGCTAGCAAGCAACACTGCCTTCCAGTGAATTACATTAAAGGCAAGATGCTACTGTAGGTAGTTAGCTAAGTTTTCATATCTATCCATGTTAGCCAGCTGCATTGAATAAAGGTTAGCTAGATTGCTAGCTAACGTTACTGGAATGGAGTACGGCTAGGGTTCTAGCTAGCTAACGTTAAGTTAACTGTGGCAAGGGAAAGTTAGCTAACAAATACACCAACATGGCCTAAGCAGTTACAGTAGCGAGTTACCGTTAAACTTAGCAATGTTATTAACGATTCATATTGTTAACTAGGCCTGATGTTACGCGTTACTGCTTGTCATCGTATTGTCAATATGTGGGTGGACGTTTTCCCACCAAAAATAAGAAACATTATAGAACGTTGAATGGTCATGTCATTACCAGCTAACGTTAGCTAGCTAGCTAGTTTGTGTGTGAGCCCATTAGACCATTACAATGGTAACGTTAGCACTGTAACTGGCTAGTATGGCTAGCTACAGTTAGAACGAGAGTACAAACTTACCTTTGTCGCTGCCTGTCAGTCTTCCTATTCCAGAAAAATATCCTCATTTACAATCCCCAATGCCTTACGGCGAATTATTGAATACAGTCTCTTCTCCATGGAGCCCCCCCAGATTTCCCAACGTACAACCCTCACTCCTCTGAGTAGATGTCAATTCTGTTTCCAAATCAACAGCGCCTCTCCGTCAACAGCAGAAACTTACTGTATTCGATCTGACCATAGATAAACCAACATTTCGATGTAGGCATGTACACCATTAACTGGTCGATACTTCCATTTCAGCGAGAGTAGCGTTGCTTCCAAAGCATTTGTTTTAATACGGAAAAAAAACTTGAAGACCCTGTTTTCTTGAAGAAACCTTTTTTTGTAAATGTCACAAAATGGCGCGCGTTCCAAACCTGCGCAGCGTACCGGCCCGGCGGAAGACCATATAAACTACAGTAAACCAATGTACTCAGTAAGCGCCGTTGTAAGCACATCTACCAGCACCTTTCATTATATTAACCAATTTCTGTCTGGGCATAAGTTTCAATGTACATGTCATTGCTATGATCAGTGGATTTACTATTCCGGGAAGAAGGTACATTTTTGGGGGAAAAACGAAAGTGGCTAACAAAATGGAGGCTGAATAAGAACGTTACCATGACGACTGTCTATCAAACGAAGAAGTTCCCGTATGGACCAATGACGCAGAAAAAGACCGTGCAGTTGTCATAGAAACTGCCAATCAAAATATTTGAAAGGGGGCGGGTCATATGAGTGATTGTGGGAGCGAAACCAGAGATACTCCTTTCGCTATTCTCTCTGGCTAAACTCCTTGACGCGAGAAAGTGTTCGGTTGGGTCACCATCGAACGGGGGAAACAACAGCTGGGACATCATTCATTACCTACCCAACAATGTTGAGTGTACAAAAACTAGATTAGATGTCTAACCCTTTTTTTACGGTCTATGGTCTAACACTATGGGGAGTCAGTCAACAGGGGAACCGCTGCAGCCTGATCTCAAAGCATTTTGTATTATTCTGTACACTATACTATCCAAACACTATAAAGTATGATACAGTAAATTTAAGTTTCGTCAGTAGCGGTGGCGTGGGCAAAATCACAGGGAAAGCCAAGCCAGGGGAAAAAAAAGATCATATTACAACCTGTGTTGTGATAATTGCATTGTTAGCTCTATAATCCTGTTAGTTCATGTGCATTGACACAGTGATATATAGGCCTAAAGCCGGGACAATAAGAAGAATAAAGAATACATTCAACCACATATTTGTTTCATTACAAAACCGGAGATCAACATCTGTCCTGTGAAGTCCACAATACATATTGCATGTAACAAACAGTTACAGTTGAAGTTGGATGTTTACATACACCTTAGCCAAATACATTTAAACTCAGTTTTTCACAATTCCTGACATTCAACCCGAGTAAAAATTCCCTGTCCTAGGTCAGTTAGGACCACTTTATTTTAAGAATGTGAAATGTCAGAATAATAGTGCAGAGAATGATTTCTTTCATCTTTTATTTCTGAACAGCTATTTTCAGGTCTCGGATCGGGTTCAAGTCCGGGCTTTGGCTGGGCCACTCAAGGACATTCAGAGACTTGTCCCAAAGCCACTCCTGCATTGTCTTGGCAATGTGCTTAGGGTCGTTGTCCTGTTGGAAGGAGAACCTTTGCCTAAGTCTAAGGTCCTGAGCACTGCAGAGATGGTTGTGCTTCTGGAAGGTTCTCCCATCTCCACAGAGGAACTCTGTCAGAGTGACCATCGGGTTCTTGGTCACCACCCTGACCAAGGCCCTTCTCCTCCAATTGCTCAGTTTGGCCGGGCGGCCAGCTATAGTAAGAGTCATGGAGGTTCCAAACGTATTACATTTAAGAATGATGGAGGCCACTGTGTTCTTGGGGACCTTCAATGCTGCAGACATTTTTCGGCACCCTTCGCCAGATCTGTGCCTCGACACAATTCTGTTTCGGAGCCTTGGTTTTTGCTCTGACATGCACTGGCAACTGTGGGACCTTAGATAGACAGGTGTGTGCCTTTCCAAATCATGTCCAATCAATTGAATTTACCACAGGTGGACTCCAATCAATGAATACTGAATACTTATGTAAATACGTTTTTTATTTTTAATACATTTGCAAAAATGTCTAAAAGCCTGTTTTCACTTTGTCATTATGGGGTATTGTGTGTAGATTGATGAGGAACATTTTTAATGTAACGAAATGTGGAAAAGGGGAAGGGGTCTGAATACTTTCCGAATGCACTGTCCATTCAGCCTTTTGTGAATATAAGGACATTTACGATAGATAAATGCAAGATAAATTATTTAGTATGTTTTTTCCCCTTTTTTCTATTTTTTTTGTGGAAGACCTCTTCCCTTGGCATCACTGAATACACGCCACTGCATTTCGTATAGTATGTTTTAATTTGTGAATGTCCATCACCCATTTTGTATGATATGTTACAAATTTGCAAAATGTACAATATGTTACGAATTTAAAAAACGTAGCTTATGATATGTTACGAATTCTAGTTAGGTGGATAACGTTAGCTAGATAGCTAATGTTAGCTAGGCTAGGGGTTAAGGTTAGAGTTAAGTTTAGGAGTTAGGTTAAAGGGTTTAGGTTTGGGGAAGGGTTTTAGGGGAAGGATTAGCTAACATGCTAAGTAGTTGCAAAGTAACTAAAAGTGTTTTAAAAGTTGCTAATTAACTAAAATGCTGAAGTTGTCTGTGATGAGATTTGTACTTGCAACCTTTGGGTTGTTACAGGTCCATGTTATATTCCTGACCAAATACCTTACATTTTCATTTTTGTCTCCAGTAACCATCCGTCTTATGTAACCATACATAATTTAACATACACTATATTTACAAAAGTATGTGGATACCCCTTCAAATTAGTGGATTCAGCTATTTCAACCACACCCGTTGCAGACAGGTGTATAAAATCAAGCAGACAGCCATGCAATCTCCATTGACAAATATTGGCAGTAGAATGGCCTTACGGAAGAGCTCAGTGACTTTCAATGTGGCACCGTCATAGGATGCCACCTTTCTAACAAGTCAGTTTGTCAAATTGTTGCCCTGCTAGAGCTGCCCCGGTCAACTATAAGTGCTGTTATTGTGAAGTGGAAAAGTCTATGAGCAACAACGGCTCAGCCTCGGAGTGGTAGGCCACACAAGCTCGCAGAACGGAACCGCGGAGTGTTGAAACGCGCAGTGTGTACAAAAAATAGTCTGTAACACTCACTATAAAGGTCCAAACTGCCTCTGGAACCAACGTCAGCACAATAACTGTTCGTCTGGAGCTTCATGAAATGGGTTTCCATGGCTGAGCAGCCATACACAAGCCTATGATCACCATGCGCAATGCCAAGCATCGACTAGAGTGGTGTAAAGCTCGCCGCCATTGGACTCTGGAGCAGTGGAAACGCATTCTCTGGAGTGATTCATTACGCTTTACCATCTGGCAGTCCGACGGACAAATCTGGGTTTGGCGGATGCCAGGAGAACGCTACCTGCCCGAATGCAGAGTGCCAATTGTAATGTTTGGTGGAGAAGGAATAATGGTCTGGGACAGGCAAATACAGGTCACCTTGGCCTAGAGAGATTTACACTTTTATCAAAACGTCACGCCAGGGTAAGCCTACACGAAACACAGCCCTTATTTTAAGTGTTTCAAAAATCCCTTATGGGAAAAATGAATGGTGGAAAACAATTGGAACCATTTCCCTGTTTGACCACTAGGTTTATGGGTATTATGACTCATACTGTGGTCATTCACGATTGGCAGTGACGATGGCCTATTTTGAAAATTAGGTATGTCTCATATGGTGTTTGAGGGTATAAAAAATTTAAACATTTCTTTGACATTATGTGTGGGCATGGGCAGACATTGCAGTTGGGGGTAGCATTTTATGCATATTTGAAAATAATATTGATTAGGCTAAACAGTCGGTTCAAAAGTTTGATTGAGAAATTAAGTAATAAATAAATTGTGTTCCTGCACTGAAATAAAAATGTGCACTACACTACTGGATAAGATTGTTGCTCATGAGGCATTTCTCAGTTACATTCTTAAAGTATCAATGGATAATAATTTAAAAGTAAAAAAAAATGGGTGTACCCTCTCCCCCTCTCTCTCTCTCTTTATTCTCTAATCCCCTCTTTCCATCACACTCTCTTTCTCTCTCCTCTCTCTCTTTCTTACTCTCTCTATTCTCTAATCTCCTCTCTCAATCACTCTCCTTCCTCTCTTTCTCCCCCTCTCTCTCCGTCCTCTTTATATTACAGAGGATGGAACACAGTGTTTTTGTGTAACTACAGGGAGAAAATTAAGAACCATGTTGAGGATGAATTAAGCCACTTCCTGTTTCCAAAAGAAGGTGAACCTCAACACAGGGCATCCCTATAAGGTCACGGTGGGTTGTGTGCAAGGACGGTTAGCTAGCTCAATCGCAGTCCACAGGGGCGTCATGGTTATGTAAGGTTCGTAGGTAATGTTTTCTATGGAAGAAAGGCCTTGTTCTCTGTGGGACAAAGTTAATTTCAGGTGTAGGCGTGCTTCATCGGGAGCCTCTGCTGAATGATCCCATATGTGAATTGTGTTTCTAGCCTCAACCATTTTACCAATGTACTCAAAAGCACATTAAGGCCAACATTTCTGCCATGTAGTGGGGGAGGGGCAAATTCATTCAATGTTAATTGGATTATGGTTATGTCTATGGTTGAGGCCCTAACCCATCTTCAACTCCACTCCCAGCTCAACCCTAACCTGACAGACAAATAGACAGGCAGGCAGACATTCAGACTCTAACCTCAACCTTAAACCTAAGCCTAGCTTCATGTCCACATCCTGGCTCAAACCTTACTCTATCCTCGACCCTAAACTTAAACCTAGCTTCATGTTCCACATCCCGACTCAACCCTAGCCATAGGGTTATGGTTGAGGTTGGAGTTAGGGTTGAGAAGGGATGTTTGCAAGAAGTTAAGGTTAGGCTTATGGCTACGGTTAAGGTTGAGCCGAGATGAAGCGTGAGTTATAGGGTTAGTGTTAGGGATGAGTCTTAGGTGAGGGTTGAGCCAAAATATGGACTTGAAGCTAGGGTTAGGGCCTCAACCCTAGACCAGTGGACGTTGGTGCCATTCAAGATTAGGGAGGACACATTTTTTTTAATGGGCATGGCCTTATTTCTATTACAGCATATTGGTTGACTGTCATTCATATTCCCATCCACCCAGCTCAAAGAAACATCAATAGATTTAGGCTACTACATGATACTCGAATTTGCCCTATACCCATAAGGTTGCTACAACCTCGTCTACAAATGAAAGTTCATAACGTAGGTGCACAGGGCAAAAGACAAATTGGAGTAATCAAGGTGACAGACAGTGACACATTCAATACTGCATTGCACACTTTTATCTGCATCTAGCTGATCTGTGGTGTAATCATTAGTCCAAAAAGTTGTAACTACAACGACAGTTTACTGGACAAATTCAGGTAGGTCCCTCCCCAGTTCATTCTGTTTGCTACAGTTTAAGAAATGTTTTGCAACATAATCAGTGCATTGAATACACCCCTGACCACCCGCACAGACAGTTCACTTTCATAGCAGCCACATACAGCACAATACAATCACTTTGCTCATTGTATAACTCCTTCTCGCATCGAGGCGACTCCTCTTCTCACCTTTTCCCTTCGCTTGTGGACTTTTGTGCTATTGCTATTACAGCGGATGAAGGAGCGGAAAGAGCATGGAGATGTGGAAATGGACAGTGAGGAATAAGGAATGAAGATGAGTGTAGATGGAAGGGGTGTGGTGAGGAAGATTGGCGTGAAGTACAAAATTAAAACAAAACGTACTCCGATAGCTCAAAAATGTAACCTGATGAGAGTGGGGATGAATTTCTTGCTGTGGCAGGTGCGGTGAAGACTGCAGTGTTTGGGCCTCGTCCCAATGATGACAAGTGAGTGTGAGATTTTTGGAGTGGATCCTTGCCTTTTGGCTGATCCATATGTGGTGTCAGGATGGGTGGATAAAAGGTTGGGGACAGTTGAATCAGTGAAAGCAAATTGAAGTGGACTCCTGATGATTTTTTGTGTGTCTTCTGTCCAGATTGAGCGGGCTCTCCACACCACATGCCTCGGGACAAGACTTGTGAATTGCTTTGCCCTTTGTGTCACAAAGTATAATGAATTCACACTCCGGAACAGTAGGTAGAAACACAGGGCTAGATAAGAGAAATAGATTAATAGGGAGGCTGTGACCGGCTTCACAGTCAGGTACAGTAGGTGGCGGTGTATGCACCTTTCAGTTGGTTGCAATCCGCCAATATAACATTTGAAGAAGACGTGACCAGAGGAGGCGGAGGAAATGGCAACTGTGCTTGAATCCGAAAGTGCGGCAAGTGAAGTATGTGACAATGAATGGAAAATAGTGAAATCAAAGAATGGAACAAAACAACCAAAATTGTTGTAGAAGACAAGGACCGGTCTAATAATGCATTTCTCATTGGACTGCGTTTTTGGACAAGGAATTTGGGAAATCCATGTGCAATATCGAGGACTGTGAAGAAAGCAGTGAGGAAGGTGGATTCAATCATGGTGACTAGACGCGGCCTTGTTTTGGTTAATTGTGTTGATGAAGAACAGAAGAAGCGTGCACTGGATCTGGCTAAATTGTCCACTTCAGAAGTAGCATGTATTCTTCTTCGGAGCAGAGCGCTTACCAAAGGAGTTATAGCTGGAGTCTTGTTGGATATAAATGTTGCAGCAGTTTGTAGGAAGGAGATTCCAATACGTGGGAAGTGTGCAGGAGGGCATGGGATAGAGGATTGTGTAGTTTAGGGGGATAAAGGTGTGCGTCAACTGTAGGGGTGCACATGTTGCTGGGTATCGGAAGTGTCTGGTGCGAGAGAGGCAGGTTGAAGTGGTTAAAGTCATAGTGCAGAAGGTGTTGTATGCTGAGGCAGTGAAGAAATTAGAGTAGGATGGGTCAAGAGTGAGGGATCCTGAGAGGATCCCTGTGAGTAGTAGATTCGTGCCAGCACGGAAGGATCGGCCAACAAGTGATAAAAGCTTCAGTAAGGTTGACCTCTTAGCGTTCATAGCAATGGTTATCAACTGTACCGCAGAAATGGAACGTAAATCACGAAACAATTGATATTGTGGTGGCAGCTGCAGAGAAGTATTTGGGTATACGAAATTTGACATCAGAAGAGTTACAGGGAATGTTGAGTGGTGGTGTCCCGTCATCCCAGGCTGCTGGCATGGTACAGGAGCAGATAGGGTCAAAGTAGTGGAATGGGGTAGTGGAATTTGAATGTGTGCAGGGTTAGATGGAAGGGTGTTTTTTTGTATGATTTACAACACTCCATCGCTCTCCTTCATGGTCAAATAGCCCTTACACAGCCTGGAGGTGTGTTGGGTCATTGTCCCGCGTAACGCTGCAGAATGCTGTGATAGCCATGCTGGTTAAGTGTTCCTTGAATTCTAAATAAATCACTGACAGTGTCACCAGCAAAGCACACCATCACACCTCCTCCATGCTTCACAGTGGGAAACACACATGCAGCGATCCGTTCAGTTGGAACCAAAATTCTCAAATTTGGACTCATCAGACCAAAGGACAGATTTCCACCAGTCTAATGTCCATTGCTCATGTTTCTTGGCCCAAGCAAGTCTCTTATTTATATTGTTGTCCTTCAGTAGTGGTAATTCGACCATGAAGGCCTGATTCACACAGTCTCCTCTGAACAGTTGATGTTGAGATGTGTCTATTACTTGAACTCTGTGAAGCATTTATTTGGGCTGCAATTTCTGAGACTGGTAACTCTAATGAACTTATCCTCTGCAGCAGAGGTAGCTCTGGGTCTTCATTTCCTGTGGCGGTCCTCATGAGAGCCAGTTTCTTCATACCGCTTGATGGATTTTGCTTTTGCAACTGCACTTAAAGAAACTCAAAGTTCAAAGTTCTTGAAATTTTCCAGATTGACTGACCTTCATGTCTTAAAGTAATGATGGACTGTCATTTCTCTTTGCTTATTTGAGCTGTTCTTGTCATAATATGGACTTGGTCTTTTACCAAATAGGGCTATCTTCTGTATACCACCCCTACCATGTCACAACACAACTGACAAGTTTTTGAGATCAGAGACAAAATCCCCATGTTGTTGCCTACTCGGGAAGCACGACCACCACCGCCGCTCGTTTGATGTGAGTGGGTCAGAGACGCAATCTAAGGGCTATCGATCCCGTTTTTAGCAGTCCCAGGCGTCCCGATATTTTCAAACAAGTTTTATTTTATCGGCACAAAATCTGCAAAGCTCTTGTAGTGTGAGATGTGCAAGTTTTGAGAATGGTGAGAAGAAGCCAGTGAGATGATGATGTTGTTTCGCATCACCCAGAATTTGGTGACTCGAGGAGGAGCGATGACTACTACTAGTATGTGTTTGTATTTGCCTTTAACCAAAGCAAAGTGTGACATTTTTACAGCTCTGAAGTTCACATGCAATGTTATTCCATTTAAAATGTTGGCTAGATATTTAATCTCTATATAGCAAACATGCATTTCTGATTGAAAGCGTTTATAAGGCTGCTTTGAGCCACAGCTCATTCTAGCTACAGTGCCTCGCGAAAGTATTCGGCCCCCTTGAACTTTGCGACCTTTTGCCACATTTCAGGCTTCAAACATAAAGATATAAAACTGTATTTTTTGTGAAGAATCAACAACAAGTGGGACACAATCATGAAGTGGAACGACATTTATTGGATATTTCAAACTTTTTTAACAAATCAAAAACTGAAAAATTGGGCGTGCAAAATTATTCACCCCCTTTACGTTCAGTGCAGTAAACTCTCTCCAGAAGTTCAGTAAATACAATCCACCTGTGTGTAATCAAGTCTCTGTATAAATGCACCTGCACTGTGATAGTCTCAGAGGTCCGTTAAAAGCGCAGAGAGCATCATGAAGAACAAGGAACACACCAGGCAGGTCCGAGATACTGTTGTGAAGAAGTTTAAAGCCGGATTTGGATACAAAAAGATTTCCCAAGCTTTAAACATCCCAATGAGCACTGTGCAAGCGATAATATTGAAATGGAAGGACTATCAGACCACTGCAAATCTACCAAGACCCCCTCTAAACTTTCAGCTCATACAAGGAGAAGACTGATCAGAGATGCAGCCAAGAGGCCCATGATCACTCTGGATGAACTGCAGAGATCTACAGCTGAGGTGGGAGACTCTGTCCATAGGACTACAAACAGTCGTATATTGCACAAATCTGGCCTTTATGGAAGAGTGGCAAGAAGAAAGCCATTTCTTAAAGATATCCATAAAAAGTGTCGTTTAAAGTTTGCCACAAGCCACCTGGGAGACACACCAAACATGTGGAAGAAGGTGCTCTGGTCAGATGAAACCAAAATTGAACTTTTTGGCAACAATGCAAAACGTTATGTTTGGCGTAAAAGCAACACAGCCCATCACCCTGAACACACCATCCCCACTGTCAAACATGGTGGTGGCAGCATCATGGTTTGGGCCTGCTTTTCTTCAGCAGGGACAGGGAAGATGGTTAAAATTGATGGGAAGATGGATGGAGCCAAATACAGGACCATTCTGGAAGAAAACCTGATGGAGTCTGCAAAAGACCTGAGACTGGGACTGAGATTTGTCTTCCAACAAGACAATGATCCAAAACATAAAGCAAAATCTACAATGGAATGGTTAAAAAATAAACATATCCAGGTTTTTAGAATGGCCAAGTCAAAGTCCAGACCTGAATCCAATCGAGAATATGTGGAAAGAACTGAAAACTGCTGTTCACAAATGCTCTCCATCCAACCTCACTGAGCTCGAGCTGTTTTGCAAGGAGGAATGGGAAAAAAATTCAGTCTCTCGATGTGCAAAACTGATAGAGACATACCCCAAGCGACTTACAGCTGTATTTCGCAGCAAAAGGTGACGCTACAAAGTATTAACTTAAGGGGGCTGAATAATTTTGCACGCCCAATTTTTCCGTTTTTGATTTGTTAAAAAAGTTTGAAATATCCAATAAATGTCGTTCCACTTCATGATTGTGTCCCACTTGTTGTTAATTCTTCACAAAAAAATACAGTTTTATATCTTTATGTTTGAAGCCTGAAATGTGGCAAAAGGTCGCAAAGTTCAAGGGGGCCGAATACTTTCGCAAGGCACTGTATGTTAACAATCTAATCACGTCATTTTTTTCTCGAGACAGCGTGGTATCAACAATCCTCAAGACCAAGTGAAGAATCTTGTAATGTGTGAACCCCCATCTGTGCCAGATCATTTAGTGTGTGCACCACTAAGTTGGCAAGACAAAAAAAAATACAGGAAAGACAGTTGTTTTATGTGAGAGGCTCAGCGACCCGGGATAAGGAAAGGAAATGCAATAAAATATACTGTAGTTCTTCCTCTCTCTGCTGTTCCTCAATTTATGAAAATAATTAGTTCAAAACCCATTCAACTATTATATTTTTAGTCTCTGAGTCAACTACTCACCAAACTTCATGCACTGCGGTGCTAGCTAGCTGTAGTTTATGCTTTCAGTACTAGATTAATTCTCTGATACCTTGATTGGATGGACAACAGAGAGAGAGGTCGAGGTGGGAGAGAGGGGAGGGAGAGAGAAAGAAAGAGAGAGATGAGAGGAAGGGAAAGGGAAGTAAAGGAGGGAGAGAGAGAATGGAGAGGGTAGAGGGAGAGAAGGGGGAGTGTGAGGGAGGGGAGAGAGCGTGAAGGAGGGAGGGGGGAGAGCGAGATGAGAGACATGGGGATAAGGAAACAAAGGAGAGAGATTGAGGAAAATAATAGAAGGGAGAGCGAGAGAAAATAGAAGAGAGTGAGGGGGGGGGGTGTAGGGGGTGAAAGAAGGGAGAGGGAGAGAGAAGGAGGGGATAAAGGAGGTAGAGGCAAAGAGAGAGAAGAGAGTGATTTGCAGAGGGGGGGTAAATAATAGAGAAAGAGAGAGAGAAGGAGGAGGGAGAAAGAGATAAATAGAATAGGGTATAATACATACATGTGTCATGAAAGCATGTGTGTGGATGTCTGGCCTGCCAAAGTGGTTTTATGTGCTGACTGAACAAGGGCTGATAATTTAGTTTTTTACTCCACTGGGCCCTCATTTATATAAACCTTGTATATGTGCAAAATATGCCCCAAAACATGCTGTGCGCCAGCATCTTCGACCAACCTCCAGAGGGGGAGGTGAGTGAAATTTTCAGCTCCGGCATAGTGCTCAGACCGCTGCGAAGTACACCCTCACCTTTCGGACTGTGGCAGCTTCCAGCAGAAGGAATAAGCCGGTGCTCTACACTCTATACCATAGTGGACTTCGCAACGAAGAGGTCCAGACGGAGTTGGCATGTCGGGATGACAATATTTCCTTGGACGCTCTCACTCACCTCGATGGCCATTCGTCGGATAACCTTCTGCGGGAGTGCCGGTGTCCACTTCTCCACTCGCCTCCCTCCTTTGACTGTCCTGAGCCAGAGCCTGAACCTATGGAGGTAGGGGCAGAGCAGCGTCACCTGATTCAGCTGGGGCTGTCCCCATTGCGGCCAGGAGGGGCACCAGTTTCAGTGGTGTCCAGTGTGCCCTCATGACCTTCCATCTCCCAGGGTAGGCATGAGTATCCCATTTTCATAGTTTTCTGCCAAGCCCTTTAAGGTGCCTATTTCACTGGCTGGCTGTCCCTCAAGTGTTGTCTCTACAGCTCTAGTGGATTCTGGTGCCGTTGGGAACTTCATCGACCAGGCCCTCGCCTCCTCCCTGAACTTAATCTCATACCCACTCTCCTCTCCTTTTCCTATTCAAGCTCTGGACACACAATCATTGGGATCCAGCACACACATCACAGCACCGCTCACCCTCATCGTGGGACACATGCACCAGGAAAGCCTTTCCTTCTTTATCGTTTCCGCACCTGTACACAAGGTAATCCTAAGCCTCATGTGGCTCCAACGTCACAATCCCACCTTCACATGGTCAAGTATGAAAATTACCGCCTGGGGACCCGGATGCCGGGGGACCTGCTTTCCCATATCCTGTGGTTCCACGCCGGATGAGGGCCTGTGAATTCCCACCAGCCTATCAATCGGTCCTTGCGTATCATTGGGCCCGTATGTTGGGACGTAAATGAAGACATCCGCCATGCTCTGGAGCGGGAACCCGCTCCTGCCACCTGTCCTCCGGAGCGCATCTACGTTCCTACAGGGGTGAAAGATCAGCTGTTAACCTGGGCACACACATCCCTCGCCGCTGGACACCCAGGTATCACCCGCACTATCCAATCCCTGTCCGAAAAGTACTGGTGACCCACCTTGGTGCAGGACGTCACCCACTATGTCAGTCTCAAACTCCCCACCAACTACCGGATCTCAACTTCCTTGTTTCACTCCTCAGGCCGGTGGTTCCAGGTTCCCTGGCTGATGCCATCCCCCATGACAGCCCACCACCTCCACTGGACATCCAGGGGACCCCTGCCTATGCTGTTAGGTCCCTCCTGGACTCTCAACAATGAAGGGGTCGGCTCCAGTACCTAGTGGACTGGGAGGGATACGGTCTTTAGTGCTCTTGGGTCCCAGTGGCAGACATCCTGGACCCCAACATCATCTGGTATTTCCATCGCCGCAGACCGGAACGTAAAGTGTTTGATGCAGAGATAAAGTACATGGGGAACGTATGGTGGATGGTTGGAAATGGCGAAGAGTAGTGCAGACGAAGTGGAGGAAATGGAGAAAAGGTTGGGAGAAGCAGCTGTGCTGGAATGTGATCAATATGGGTGACAGCTCTGATGATATGGAGCCGGAGGATGAGGGTCAACGATCTGAATGGTCTGTAGTGGAAAGACATAGGAAGAAGAAAGATCATGATACTGAAAGGAGTCTAGTCTAGTATAGAAAGCATAAAGAGGGCCATGGTCAGAAGCAAGAGTAATAATGTGTCAGAGTGGAAAGTTGTGATGGTGTTTGATGAGACCACAGGGCCTCATTTACACCCTATCCGATTAACCAATGCCGTAGAGAGAGATTGTTGAAGTCAAACTAGCCCGGTTCATTGGAAATGGTAGATTGCTATTATTTTGTGGTAGCCATGCCCAGCAAGGGAAGATTCTTCAAACGGAAAATCTTAATGGGAAGAAGATTAAAAGCTATGTCCATGGTGCTTATGCTAGGTTGAGGGGAGTCATCACTGGGGTCCCAATATCTATGTCCATAGATGATACTAAAGAAAATGTGAAGGGAGGCAGAGTGATTGAGGCCAAAAAGTTGATCAGTAGAAAACACACAGCCCCTCGTTGAAACACACGAGAATTTGACGAAACGTGAAGAAATCCGGTGGAGGTGGATGAGCAACATTGCACTGTGACTGGAGCAGAGATGGATGGAAAGGTAGGGGGTTAGGAGTTGAGGATGGGGTGGAGTGTAGTGGTGGAGTGGAAAAAGGTGGAGGTAGGGTAGTCAAGGTTAATAAGAAGACAAACCCTGAAGTGCCTTTGTAGGTCTTCTCAGAGGAGAGTATTGATGAGGGAAGTTCGGTTCGTAATGTTTTGACTGAGATAAGAGGAGTTCAAAGTGAAATTTAAGGACCAACGTGGAGTCACGTCGGCAAGTTCGATCGCCTTGATATGGGATTTGAAGAGTATAGTAGGAGAAGTTGTGTCTGCTAATGTTCTTTGTGTGCTAAACTGTATGACAAGGCGCTCAAACTCAAGCAGGTACGGTGCATTCGTTAAGTCTTCAGACCACTTGACTTTCTCTACATTTTGTTACGTGACAGCCATATTCTAAAATGGATTAATGTTTTTAGAAATTTTTGCAAATGTATTAAAAATAAAAAAATAAAAACATATTTACATAAGCATTCAGACCCTTTGCTATGAGACTCAAAATTGAGCTCAGGCGTATCCTGTTTCCATTGATCATCCTTGAGATGTTTCTACAACTTGATTGGAGTCCACCTGTGGTAAATTCAATTGATTGGACATGATTTGGAAAGGCCCACACCTGTCTATATAAAGGTCCCACAGTTGACAGGGCGTGTCAGAGAAAAAACCAAGCCATGAGGTCGAAGGTATTGTCCGTAGAGCTCTGAGACAAGATAGTGTCGAGGCACAGATCTGGGGTTAGGGTACCAAAAAATGTCTGCATCATTTAAGGTCCCCAAGAACACAGTGGCCTCCATCATTCTTAAATAGAGGAAGTTTGGAACCACCAAGACTCTTCCTAAAGCCAGCCGCCCGGCCAAACTGAGCAATCGGGGGAGAAGGGTCTTGGTCATGTGACCTCAAGGACCTGTTTCCTCCAGCATCTTCACATGGTCCTTTGCTGTTGTTCTGGGATTGATTTGCACTTTTCGCACCAAAGTACGTTCATCTCTAGGAGACCGAATGCGTCTCCTTCCTGAGCGGAATGACGGCTGCGTGGTCCCATGTTTATGCGTGCGTACTATTGTGTGTACAGATGAACGTGGTACCTTCAGGTGTTTGGAAATTGCTCCCAATGATAAACCAGACTTGTGGAGATCTACAAAAATAATTCTGAGGTCTTGGCTGATTTCCCTATGGTGTCACGCAAAGAGGCACTGAGTTTGAAGATAGGCCTTGAAATACATCCACAGGTACAGCTCCAATTGACTCAAATTATGTCAATTAGCCTATCAGAAGCTTCTAAAGCCATGACATTATTTTCCAAGCCATTTAAAGGCACAATCAATTTAGTGTATGTTAACCTCTGACCCACTGGAATTGTGATACAGTGAAATAATCTGTCTGTTAACAATTGTTGGAAAATTACTTGTGTTATGCACAAAGTAGTTGTCCTAACTGACTTGACAAAACTATAGTTTGTTAACAAGACGTTTGTGGAGTGGTTGAAAAACGAGTATTAAGTGTTTGTAAACTTCCAACTTCAACAGTATAAATGGGAGTGTTCAGAGGCGACATCAAAACAAGGGTCTCACTTTAAGCTGATGACTTGCTTCTCTATATCTCAAACCCTGATGTATCCTTACCCATTGTGCTATGGGTTGCATTTGGCTGAGTCTATGGCTATAGTATTACATCTGAATAAGAGCAAGCTTTTCCCTTTAAATGTACTATCTACTATACACAACCCAACCAAGCTGCACTGCTTCTTAACACAGCCCGCATCCAACCCGGAAGCCAGCCGCACCAATGTGTCGGAGGAAACACCGTGCACCTGGCAACTTTGGTAAGCGTACACTGCGTCCAGCCCGCCACAGGAGTCGCTGGTGCGCGATGAGACAAGGATATCCCTACCGGCCAAACTCTCCTTAACCCGGACGACGCTAGGCCAATTGTGCATCGCCCCACGGACCTCCCGGTTGCAGCCGGCTGCGACAGAGCCTGGGCGCGAACCCAGAGTCTCTGGTGGCACAACTGGCGCTGCGATGCAGTGCCCTAGACCACTGCGCCACCCGGGAGGCCCCTGATAACCTTTTTAAGGCTAATTTTACCCCTCTCTGGTGGAGAAAGATTTTACCTGGTCGAAATAATTAGGTTAAAATGAATACATTTCCTAAATTCACCTCTTTCAATGTATGCCTATTTTCATTACAACATTTTTTTTCTGCAAACATGATGGGATTATCTCAGACTTCATCTGGGATATTTAAAAAATCCAAGAATCCGCAAGGTTTTCCTGCAAAAGCCTAAACCCTTTGGGGGCATGGCTCTACCTAATTTCCAGTTCAATTAATGGGCTGCCAACTTCTGTGTAATTCCGTACTGGATCCCTGCAGATACCCCACATATCATTCCAGCTTGGTTGAAGATATAATCTGCCTAATGTATGCCATCCTCACTGGCTGCTTTGGCACATTCCCTTAAATGTTTAAACTTCACTTTGGTTAGCAAACCTATTCATTAATGGCCCCTCTACTCAGAAATCAAGTTTTCCATCCATCCCTAGTTTGCATTGTTCCAACAACTCTCAGATAAATTCCACCTTCCGAAGTAATTTCCTTAGATATCTACAAGTGTGCAGCTTTGTACGTGACATGACCTCAATTCCCCACTCTGCCGGTGGCCCCTCCTACTGATTAATTTGACACCATTCCCAACAGTAAAATGTATTATTTCTTATAGCTATGATCAAATTTACTCTTCACAATCCTTCATTCGCAGCTATTAAAACCTTATGGGAACAGGATCTAGGTGATGAGTTTACTGATGACAAATGGGAAGATTCTGTACCATGTCCACTCCTCTTCTATTTGTGCTAAACGTTGTTTGATCCCAATGCAAAATCCTCCACCGCACTCACTGGACTAAACTCAGGCTCTCCAAGATCTATCCTGATGTCGACCCTGTTTGCGACAGGTGTCGGTAAGCTCCAGCTTGATTAATACATATATCTTGGTCCTGCTCTTCTCTACATAACTATTGGTCTGCCATCTTTGATACCATATCTAAAGTATTACAAGTGCCTTTTGCGCCTACTGCCAAAACATCCATTATTTGGGGTAATACCTGATACTATTACAATACCAAAATACACATATTTGTAGCCTTTGAGTTTGTTGGCAAGAATGTTGATTTTACTTCTGTGGAATTCGCCCTCTCCTCCTCATTTTGTGTGGATTAAAAATGTCTTACACTTTAGTAAATTGGAGAAGATAAAATGTACCCTTCTGACAAATTCTACCAAATGTGGCAACCTTTCTTTACCTATGTAGAGACACTGAAATTTCCCACCACTCTACAGTAAACTGCTGACCTAAGCTGTGTATTTAATTTATCTACCTTTGTGTGTTTAATATTATCCTGTCTTATTATATATTTCTATTCGTTTTGAAGACTGCACAAAAAAACATGGCTACTTTGTTGTTTCTAATGTATGTTTTGTTATGAAAGTATTACTTAGGTATTTTACATTTACGATTTTGCATATACATTCCTATCTAGTTTTAAAAAAGCATGTTCCCATGGTATATCGAATGTATAAAAATCACATGTGCAATGTCCTGTATTTCAAGCATTGTTTACTGTAACTGAAAAAAATACCAATAAAAAGAGTAAAAACAAAACAAAAAAAAAATTTCTTGAAGAGTTACCAGCCAAACCTGATGTGATGTCTCCAGGAGACATGGCTTAAACCTACTCTAGATTTGGTATCACAAATTTATGTTGCAGTCTGTAGAGAGGGTGGCAGGAGGAGGGTGTGCTACATTTAATAAAGCGGACGATCCCATATAGGTGTGTAGGAGAGGGAGTTGAACAGTATGTAGTGGTAGAGGTGTGTTGGGAGGGGGGAATATAGTAATAGTTAACTTTTACAACCTATGTAAGAGACTAGAATTGATGGCCCTTGGAAATGTAGAACGTCAACATAAGATATGATAAGTAAGATGGTGTGGGGATTTCAATGCTCATAGTACGCTCTGGGGAGGGTTACGGACTGATGTAAATGGACAGGATGAGCTACTGGATGGCCAGGAATGACCCCGTAATTGGGAATGAATCTGCTCTGGATCTAACTTTGATATCAAGATCAATGGCAGGCAGATGTAGTTGGGAGGTTTGAGGAATCTACAGGGGGTAGTGATCACTATCATATGTGTACTGTAGGATTGAGGGTTTAAGAATCAGTTGGAAATTGATTGAGATGGATATTTGAGCTGGGTAGAGTAGGTTCAGTTTCAGGAGTTGAGTGAACAGGAGCTGCCTAAGGCTGATATCAAATCAGTTATAGAAACAGTGAATGGAGTAAGAGAAGCAATATTAGGGGACAAACAATGCTGAGTTGCATCCAAAGAACACCATACCTACTGTGAAGCATGGGGGTGGAAACATTATGCTTTGGGTCTGTTTTTCTGCAAAAGGACCAGGACTACTGATCTGTATAAAGGAAAGAATGAATGGGTGAGATTTTGAGTGAAAACCTCCCTCCACCAGCAAGGGCATTGAAGATGAAACGTGTCTGGGTCTTTCAGCATGACAATGATCCCAAACACACCACCCGGGCAACGAAGGAGTGGCTTCGTAACAAGCATTTCAAGGTCCTGGAGTGGCCTAGCCAGTCTCCAGATCTCAACCCCATAGAAAATCTTTGGAGGGAGTTGAAAGTCTGTGTTGCCCAGCAACAGCCCCAAAACATCACTGCTCTAGAGGAGATCAGCATGGAGGAATGGGCCAAAATACCAGCAACAGTGTGTGAAAACCTTGTGAAGACTTACAGAAAACGTTTGACCTCTGTCATTGCCAACAAAGGGTATATAACAAATTATTGAGATAAACGTTTGTTATTGACCAAATACTTATTTTCCACCATAATTTGCAAATACATTAATTAAAATCCTACAATGTGATTTTCTGGATTTACTTTTCTAATTGTCTGTCATAGTTGAAATGTACCTATGATGAAAATTCAGTCCTCTCATCTTTTTAAGTGGGAGAACTTGCACAATTGGTAGCTGACTAAATATTTTTTTTTGCCCCACTGTACATACATACATAGTACCAGTCAAAAGTTTAGAAACACCTACTCATTCCAGGGTTTTTATTTAGTTTTCTATAAAATAATAGTGCAGACATCAGAACTATGAAATAACACATATGGAAAAAAGTGTTAAACAAATCAAAATATATTTTACATTTGAGATTCTTCAAAGTAGTCACCCTTTGCCTCAATGACAGCTTTGCACACTTGGCATTATCTCAACCAGCTTCATGAGGTAGTCACCTGGAATCCATTTCAATTAACAGGTGTGCCTGGTTAAAAGTTAATTTGTGGAATTTCTTTCCTTCTTAATGCTTTTGAGCCAATCAGTTGTTGTGACAAGGTAGGGGTGGGATACAGAAGATAGCCCTATTTGATAAAAGACCAAGTCCATATTATGGAAAGAACAGCTCAAATAAGCAAAGAGAAACGACAGTCCATCATTACTTTAAGACATGAAGGCCAGTCATTCTGGAAAATGTCAAGAACTTTGAACGTTTCTTCAAGTGCAGTCGCAAAAACCATCAAGCACTATGATGAAACTCCACAATCACCTGACCTCCACCCAATTGAGATGGTTTGGGATGAGTTGGACCGCAGAGTGAAAGAAAAGCAGCCAACAAGTGCTCAGCATATGTGGGAAGTCCTTCAAGACTGTTGGAAAAGCATTCCGGGTGAAGCTGGTTGAGAGAATGCCAAGAGTGCAAAGCTGTCATCAATGCAAAGGCTGGCTACTTTGAAGAATCTAAAATATTTTTAATTTGTTTAGCACTTTTTTTGTTACTTAATGATTCCATACGTGTTTTTTCATAGTTTTGTCTTCACTATTATTCTACAATGTAGAAAATAATCAAAATAAAGAAAAACCCTGGAATAAGTAGGTGTGTGCAAACTTTTGACTGATACTGTTGATTGTGCCCAACAAAGCTTAGGTAACCTGTCTAAATGACTACCGCCCCATAGCTCTCACGTCAGTAGCCATAAAGTGCTTTGAAAGGCTGGTCATGGCTCACATCAACACCATCATCAAGGTAACCCTAGACCCACTCCAATTCGCATATCGCCCAAAAAGATCCACAGATGACGCAATCTCAATCGCACTCCACACTGCTCGTTCCCACCTGGACAAAAGGAACACCTATGTGAGAATGTTGTTAATTGACTACAGCTCAGCGTTCAACACCATAGTGCCCACAAAGCTCATCACTAAGCTAAGGACCCTGGGACTAAACACCTCCATCTGCAACTGGATCCTGGACTTCCTGACAGGCCTCCCCCAGGTGGTAAGGGTAGGCAGCTACACATCTGCCACGCTGATCCTCAACACGGGGGCCCCTCAGGGGTGCGTGCTTAGTCCCCTCCTGTACTCCCACAACTGAGTGGTCAAGCAGGACTCCAACACCATCATTAAGTTTGCTGATGACACAACAGTGAGATAACGATGAGACAGCCTATAGGGAGGAGGTCAGAGACCTGGCAGTCCGGTGGCAAGACAACAACCTATCCCTCAACATGAGCAAGACAAAGGAGCTGATCATGGACTACAGGAAAATGAGGGCCGAATATCGACAGGGCTGTAGTGGAGTGGGTTGAGAGTTTCAAGTTCCTTGTTGTCTACCTGAACAACAAACTATCATGGTCCAAACACATCAAGACACTTGTGAAGAGGGCACCACAACACTTTTTCCTCCTCATGAGACTGAAAAGATTTGTCAGGTGCTCAAACAGTTCTACAGCTGCACCATCGAGAGCATCCTGACCAGTTGCATCACTGTCTGGTATGGCAACTGTTCGGCATTCGACCGGAAGGTGCTACAGATGATAGTGTGTACGGCCCAGTACATCTCTGGGGCCAAGCTTCCTGCCATCCAGGACCTATATATATGTCAGAGGAAGGCTCAAAAAAGTGTCAAAGACTCCAGTCACCCAAGTCATAGACTGTTCTCTCTGCTACTGCATGGCCAGCAGTACCAAGTCTAGGTCAAAAAGGCCACCTTAACAACTTCTACCCCCAAGCCATAAGACTGCTGAACAATTTATAAAATGGCCACCCGGACCATTTACATTGACACCCCTCTCCCCTTTGTGTTTACACTGCTGGTACTCGCTGTTTATCTAGGCATAGTCACTTTACCCCTGCCTACATGTACAAATGACCTCGCCTGACCTGTACCCCCGCACATTGACTCGGAACCGGTACACCCTGTATGTAATCTCGTTATTGTTATTTTATTGTGTTACTTATTTTTTACTTCAGTTTATTTTGTAAATATTTTCTTAACTTTATTTATTTAACGGCATTGTTGGTTAAGGGCTTGTAAAGTAAGCATGTCATAGTACAGTCTACACTTGTTGTATTTGGTGCATGTGACAAATAACATTTGATTTGGTTTAGATACTAGTAGCTAGCTAACGTTATACCAAATACAGAGCTCTAAGTGAACAGCAAAATGTTACGTTAGCTAAAATACCTACCGTCATCTCTGCCAAAGAACACGCACTGAAAGTCTGAAACACAACGGCCAAAGCAGACCCAAAAATTGCATTGATTGGCAACAAATTATCCCAATTGTCAATGCTTCTTCTTCTATGGTATAATGGAGTTCGCAACAATTTCATGTGCATTTCACCACCAACTGTACAGGTGAATAATAAGAATCCCAAAAAACGAAATAATGTGGGTCAAATAAATCAAATATCATACAAACTATTTTAAAAAATGTATTAACTAAACAAAATCAACCTGCTTTTCAAATCAAATCAAATGTATTTATATCGCCCTTCGTACATCAGCTGATATCTCAAAGTGCTGTACAGAAACCCAGCCTAAAACCCCAAACAGCAAGCAATGCAGGTGTAGAAGCACGGTGGCTAGGAAAAACTCCCTAGAAAGGCCAAAACCTAGGAAGAAACCTAGAGAGGAACCAGGCTATGTGGGGTGGCCAGTCCTCTTCTGGCTGTGCCGGGTGGAGATTATAACAGAACATGGCCAAGATGTTCAAATGTTCATAAATGACCAGCATGGTCGAATAATAACAAGGCAGAACAGTTGAAACTGGAGCAGCAGCATGGCCAGGTGGACTGGGGACAGCAAGGAGTCATCATGTCAGGTAGTCCTGGGGCACGGTCCTAGGGCTCAGGTCCTCCGAGAGAGAGAAAGAAAGAAAGAGAGAATTAGAGAGAGCATATGTGGGGTGGCCCGTCCTCTTCTGGCTGGGCCGGGTGGAGATTATAACAGAACATGGCCAAGATGTTCAAATGTTCATAAATGACCAGCATGGTCGAATAATAGTAAGGCAGAACAGTTGAAACTGGAGCAGCAGCATGGCCAGGTGGACTGGGGACAGCAAGGAGTCATCATGTCAGGTAGTCCTGGGGCATGGTCCTAGGGCTCAGGTCCTCTGAGAGAGAGAAAGAAAGGAGAGAATTAGAGAACGCACACTTAGATTCACACAGGACACCGAATTAGGACAGGAGGGGTACTCCAGATATAACAAACTGACCCTAGCCCCCCGACACAAACTACTGCAGCATAAATACTGGAGGCTGAGACAGGAGGGGACAGGAGACACTGTGGCCCCATCCGAGGACACCCCCGGACAGGGCCAAACAGGAAGGATGTAACCCCACCCACTTTGCCAAAGCACAGCCCCCACACACTTTTCTGTAAAAATTAATTCATACATTCTAATCAGGTCCATTCACAGGCTCAAAATGACTCCTGTGAGGGCAGGACATTTCCTAGCGACAATAGTCCTTGCAGTGCTTCATAGAGACCCAAAAACTTCTCGGCTGCAAATATAGTGATCTCCAGCTTCATAGACCCTTGTGCTGTACAATTAATCACTGTGGCTATAAATGCCACAAAATCCACTTTCTTCACAATGAGTGTATCCAGATCACTCGATTGACTTAAAACATTAGGAACTGGTTGCAATGCATCAACTGCCATATCTTCAACACTATTGCCTCTTGCCACTTCAAC
Organism: Oncorhynchus keta; assembly: GCF_023373465.1. NCBI lineage: Eukaryota > Metazoa > Chordata > Actinopteri > Salmoniformes > Salmonidae > Oncorhynchus > Oncorhynchus keta. The sequence continues at coordinate 19,332,309 of NC_068432.1, read as the reverse complement.
TCTCTTCATCGTCTCCACATAGGTGATCTGCTGCACAGCCCTGAACCTTGACACCTCTACCTCCTTCACCCTAATAGGGCACTCAAGGAAGTCCGGACAGAATGACAGATTCTTCAATATTATACTTCTCCCGCCTGAATTTATGACACATGACAATATCCTTTACAATTCCCACACTGTAATGGTTAGTACACAAATGCTCTCACATATCCAAGCTTCACATAGAGTCTCCTCAAACAACAATATCGATAGGCTTTTCTCCTTCCTTCCATTTATCATGCGGGTCAGGCAATGTGCACTGACCACTCCTGTGATTTTGTGACTATGGTACTTGTCATCTATATCCAACGAGACTCCAGCTATAACTCATTTGGCAGGTGCCCTGCTCCGAAGAGCAATATGTTACTTCTGATGTGGACAATTTTGCCAGATCTAGTGCATGCTTCTTCTGTTCTCCATTAACACAATTAACCAAAATAAGGCTGCTTCTAGTCACCTTGATTCAATCCACTGCTTTCTTCACAGTCCTCGATATTACAAATGGATTTTCCAAATAAATCTCCTTGTCCAAAAAACACAGTCCAATAAGAAAAGCATTATTGGACAGGTCCTTGTCTTCTACTGCAACTTTTGCTCGTTTTGTTCCATTCTTTGATTCCACTATTTTCCATTAATTGTCACACACTTTACTTGCCGCACTTTCAGATTCAAGCACAGTAGCTATTTCCTCTCTTTCCACCCAACTGTCACTGATCTTGATTGTCCCATTTCTCCCCATCCTCCCACTTCTCTCGACACGCCCATTATGAGTCACTCCAGCCCGGCAGCTACCTAAGATTCAGCGCGAGGGTTGATAGGGTAAAAATAACGCGATTTAGACTGCTGGCTCTGACTCTTGACGCGTTGACGTACCAGTCGGAAGAAGGAAACATGGACATTTCCGACTTGCTAACTGGTTATAGTTATACACGTGACGCACACGTGACGCGTTCAACGAATCAGCAAGTCAGACATTTCCGAGTTTCCTAGTTCCGACTAGCATATGAACTCGCCAAATTCTCTTAATTTGGGGGGCGGACATAGCGGGTCGGAGTATTGATCACATGACCTGTATGAGGAAATATCGCAGCTGAAGAGGAGAAAGGTGGATTGTCTTTGCTTTACATTTTGATCGATATCCGCCAAATCGTCGAAAATGAGTGCTAGTTTGGACATCAGACTGAAAAGAGCAAATAAAGTATATCATGAGGGGGTAAGGATCAATTTGCCTGAAATGTACATAGTAAGATACAGTATAACTATCGATGCTACCAAACTGTAAGAAGCGATGACATTGTGTCACGCTTGTTTGGGTATAAAGCAGCTCACGTACTCAGCAGAAGTCATTCCAAATGGTATAGCTTGAACAAGTGCATCAGTGACAGGTGATACGGTGAAGTGTTCAATAAGTACTTAACCACCCGTATTTTAACCTCTTCTACCCTCGACGTGTTCCGTTACTAACTCGTGTTGACCATTGTTTTACTCCAATTGTATCATTAATTTCACCATACAGTGGCTAGATTAACCTTGAGTTAAATTGCTCTGGCAACTTGGCAAGTCGTGTGCATGACAATTGTTTTGCTTACTACAGAGCAACCTTTTATGTGTTTGTGGTGAAGAGATGATAATGATTATTTTGACTGATCAGCAGTTATCAATTTCTTCAATGTGTAAGGTTTCTACTGCCCTCTAGTGAATGTCCTGCGTTGTCGAACATGAGTTTTTTTTTTAAATTTATTTTAGCTTTTATTTAACCAGGTAGGCCAGTTGAGAACAAGTTCTCATTTACAACAGCGACCTGGCCAAGATAAAGCAAAGCTGTGTGACACAAACAATAACAGAGTTACACATGGAATAAACAAATGTACAGTCAATAACACAATAGAAAAGTCTATATAGAGTGTGTACAAATGAAGTAAGATTAGGAAGGTAAGGCAATAAATAGGCCGTAGTGGTGAAATCATTTCAATTTAGCAAATAAACACAAGTGATGGATGTGCAGAAGATGAATGTGCAAGTAGAGATAATGGGGTGCAAAGGAGCTAGAAAATAACAATATGGGGATGAGGTAATTGGATGGGCTACTTACAGATGGGCTATGTACAGGCGCAATGATCTGTAAACTGCTCTGACAGCTGATGCTTAAAGTTAGTGAGGGAGAAATGAGTCTCCAGCTTCAGTGAGTTTTGCAATTCATTCCAGTCAATGGCAGCAGTGAACTGGAATGAAAGGCGGCCAAAGGAGGAATTGGCTTTATTTTTTATTTATTTCACCTTTATTTAACCAGGTAGGCTAGTTGAGAACAAGTTCTCATTTACAACTGCGACCTGGCCAAGATAAAGCACAGCAGATTGACACACAACAACACAGAGTTACACATGGAAACACAGTCAATACAGTAGAAAAAAAGTCTATATGCAGTGTGTGCAAATGAGGTAAGACAAGGGAGGACGGGCAGGTGCGGGCAGCGATCGGTTGAAGATCATGCATTTAGTTTTACTTGTGTTTAAGAGCAGTTGGGAGGCCACAGAAGGAGAGTTGTATGGCATTGGAGCTCATCTGGAGGTCAGTTAACACAGTGCCTGAAGTATACAGAATGGTGTTGTCTGCGTAGAGGTGGATCAGAGAATCACAAGACTGAGCGACTTAATTGATGTATACAGAGAATAGATTTGGCCCGAGAATTGAACCCTGTGGCACCCCAATAGAGACTGCCAGATGTCCGGACAACAGGCCCTCCGATTTGACACACTGAACTCTGTCTGAGAAGTAGTTGGTGAACCAGGCAAGGCAGTCATTTGAGAAGCCAAGGCTGTTGAGTCTGCCGATAAGAATGTGGTGATTGACAGAGTCGAAAGCCTTGGCCAGGTCGATGAATACGGCTGCACAGTATTGTCTTTTATCAATGACTGTTATGATATCATTAAGGACCTTGAGCGTAGCTGAGGTGCACCCATGACCAGCTCGGAAACCAGATTGCATAGCGGAGAAGGTACGGTGGGATTCGAAATGGTGGTGATCTGTTAACTTGGCTTTCAAATACCTTAGAAAGGCAGTGTAGAATAGATATAGGTCTGTAACAGTTTGGGTCTAGTGTCTCCCCCTTTGAAGAGGGGGATGATCATGGCAGCTTTCCAATCTTTGGGAATCTCAGACGTTAGGAAAGAGAGGTTGAACAGGCTAGTAATGGGGGTTGCAACAATTGTGCCGGATAATGTTTTTAGAAAGAAAGTGTCCAGATTGTCCAGCTTATTTGTAGGGGTCCAGATTTTTCAGCTCTTTCAGAACATCAGCTCTGGATTTGGATGAAGGAGAAATGGGGGAGGCTTTGGCAAGTTGCTGTAGGGGGTGCAGAGCTGTTGACCGGGGTAGGGGTAGCCAGGTGGAAAGCATGGCCAGCTGTAGAAAAATGCTTATTGAAATTCTCAATTATCGTAGATTTATCGGTGGTGACAGTGTTTTCTAGCCACGGTGCAGTGGGCAGCTGGGAGGAGGTGCTCTTATTCTCCATGGACTTTACACTGTCCCAGAACTTTTGGATTTTGTGCTAAAGGATGCAAATTTCTGTTTGAAAAAGCTAGCCTTTGCTTTCCTAACTGCCTGTGTATATTGGTTCCTAACTTCCCTGAAAAGTTGCATGTCGCGCATGATGACATACAAGTAACTGCCAAAATAAAGGAAACACTTGAGTAAAAGAGGGAAAGAAAGTATATTGAAAGCAGGTGCTTCCAAACAGTTGTGGTACCTAAGTTAATTACGCAATTAACATCTCATCAGCGTGTGTCAGTTGTCAGATCTCAACCCAATTGAACACTTATGGGAGATTCTGGAGCGAAGCCAGAGACAGTGTTTTCCACCACCATCAACAAAACACCATGGAATGTCTTGTGGAAGAATGGTATTGCATCCCTCCAATAGAGTTCCAGACACTTGTAAAAAAAAAATGCCAACTTGCACTGAAGTGGTTCTGGCGGCTTAAGACACTTTGCTGGTGTTTCCTTTATTTTGTCAGTTATGTGTATCTTTTCACCAAACCCTCTGGTCATAGTACCGCTTTATGAACATCCTAAACACCAAGAGTGATACTTTTTGCATTTCATATTGGTAATATAATTTCTGGTTTATTATGTCAGGAGGTCCTTGCCGGTGTTGTGGCGATAGTTAGTAAGGAGGCGGTCCAGCACCAGGGCATCACTCTCACCATGGAGGGAATTGTCAACCTACAGCTTAGCTCCAAGAGTGTGGGAGTCTTTGAGGCCTTCTACAACTCTGTTAAGGTGAGAGTCCAACGGTATTCCCAAGCCCAAGGATCACCACACATTGAACTGCCTCTTTCACATGATTAGATTATGTTGTTGTTGTCATGGACTGTTTAGTGCCAACATGGAGCATAGATACCTTACCTAATTCTGTATATCAATGGCTCTGATGTCACAGATTGATCTCTCCCCTCTTTCTGTAACAGCCCATTCAACTTATCACGAGCAACATTGAAGTGGTAAAGCAAGGCAAGGTGCCTGGAGGCAAGACAGAGATTCCCTTTGAGTTCCCCCTGCACACAAAGGGCAACAAAGTGCTGTATGAGACCTACCATGGCGTTTTCGTCAACATTCAGGTAATGACCACAGAACTGGGGCCTGCCCTGCACTTTGCAAATGGCTGTCTTCTGTGTTTTCAGACTACGACCTAGATTCTTCTCCATGTCAGTCAAGGACCAGCCAGGGAACCATACTATACCTCACAAAGCAGATATTTCAGTGTCCAGAATTGATTGTGTATGCATTTTGTCTGCCATCTTTGGGTCAGACCTGCTTCAGCTGACGCAGTGCCCATGCTATTTCTAATGACAATTTACAAGATCCCTTTTATTGTCATGTCATCTGGAGAAATACAAAAACAACTGATTGTAAACCTCTCTGACGCTAATGAGGTGTAATTGTAGAGACAGAGAGGCACAGATTGACATTCCCTGTGTTCCAGTCGTTTGTTGTCTCAAGGAAACTGCAACAAAAAAATACAAGGAAAACTAAATGTTTGCTTTAAAAAATCATGTTTTCATCACTGCAGATGTATAGGCCTAAGCAATGAAATAATGTTATTAGCAGATGCTGAAAGGTCAAGTTCCAGCAATCTTACATTTTGCTGGAGTAAAAATAAGGCATTCTGTAGTTGCTGAGGCATTTTTACTCTCAAACTTGAGTTTTTTTTGTCCCCTGAATCAGTCAAGCTTCAGAAAGGATCTAGATGTGTTCTGTTGTCTGCAAAATCAATGAGGTGTAGACCAACATTTCAATAGTGTAACGCTTGAGCATTAAACCTTTGGAGAAAAATTCTCTAATAGGCTTTGTTTTTGTCCAATAACAATGTTTACCCTTGAAAAGCTATGTCTTCTGAAACAGTACGATCTAGTAGATTAGGTATTTTTATTGCTTTCCAGAATAAGCGAGGCATTCGAAGGACAGAGGGGAGGCTCTGTACTGCATCTAATATTAGACCTAAACTTCAGATAGTACTGATGAGGAACCTCATGGGGGGGGGTGACTTATCAGTCTCAATTCTACCACTGGAAAAGGTATCCAGCTTTATTTTAAGGCAGGCTTTTAACAATCATATATGCCTGTTTCTCCTGACAATATCATGTGTGGAAAAATTATTTGTATCCACGAAAGCCTTGTTACTAATGTTAATCATTTGTATGGTGTTTATTTTCTCAGTACACCCTCCGTTGTGACATGAAGCGCTCCTTGTTGGCCAAAGACCTGAGCAAGACCTGTGAATTCATGGTGCACTGTCTGGTGAGATCAACCATCATCCTGACTCAGACCAATATCTAATCTTTTCTGAGAATACCATACAAAAACACCACCATAACATGATCTGACGTTGCTTGATTTTAAGTTTCATGTAGCTACAGTAAGAAACAGGCCTGTAGTTTCTCATAATTTTCTTCAATATAGATGAAGTTACAAGTGAAGTGATGTTGTAATGTATACTTGCACAATGACATCATACATGATTACTAGGGGACTGTTCCTTCTCTTCCATTTGCTCATGGTTAGACTGTCCATTTTCTCTTCTCTCAGCCACAGAAAGCCAAGCTGCAACCCACCCCGGTAGACTTCACCATCACGCCAGAGACCCTGCAGAATGTCCGCGAGGTACAGCAGACCTGTTGGGAATATGACCAAACACCTACAAAATGTTAAATTACATTTAATCTACACTACATGACCAAAAGTATGTGGACACCTACTTGTCGACCATCTCATTCCAAAATCCTGGGCATTAATATGGAGTTGGTCCCCTTTGCTGCTATAACAGCCTCCACTCTTCAAGGAAGGCTTTCCACTCGATGTTGGAACATTGCTGCGGGGACTTGCTTCCTTTCAGCCACGAGCATTGGTGAGGCCGGCACTGATGTTGGCCGGTTAGGCCTGGCTCACAATTCCAATTCATCCCAAAGGTGTTCGATGGGGTTGAGTTCAGGTCTCTGTGCAGGCCAGTCAAGTTCTTCCACACTGATCTCAACAAACCATTTCTGTATGAACCTTGCTTTGTTCATGGGGGCATTGTCATGCTGATACAGGAAAGGGCCTTCCCCAAACTGTTGCCAGAAAGTTGGAAGCACAGAATCATCTAGAATGTCATTGTTTGCTGTTGAGTTACGATTTCCCTTCACTGGAATTAAGGGGCCTAGCCTGAAAACAGCCCCAGACCATTATTCCTCCTCCACCAAACCTTACAGTTGGCATTATGCATTCGGGCAGGTAGCGTTCTCGTAGCATTTGCCGAACCCAGATTCGTCTGTCGGACTGCCAGATGGGAATGCGTGATTCATCACTCCAGAGAATGCGCTTCTACTGCCAATGGAAGAGAGCTTTACATCACTCCAGCTGACACTTGGCATTGTGCATGATGATCTTAGGCTTGTGTGCGGCTGCTTGGCCATGGAAACCCATTTCATGAAGCTGCCTACAAACAGTTATTGTGCTGACGTTGCTTCCAGAAGTTTGGAACACGCTAGTAGTGAGTGTTGCAACCAAGGACATATTTTTACATGCTTCAGTACTCAGCAGTCCCGTTCTGTGAGCTTGTGGCCTACCACTTCGCGGCTGAGCCGTTGTTGCTGCTAGACATTTCCACGTCACAAAAACAACACTTACAGTTGACCAGGGCAGGTCTAGCAGGGCAGAAATTTGACGAACTGACTTGTTGGAAAGATGGCATCCTATGAAGGTGCCATGTTGAAAGTCACTGAGCACTTCAGTAAGGCCATTCTACGGCTAATGTTTGTCTGTGGAGATTGCATGGCTGTGTGCTCGATTTTATACACCTGTCAGCAACAGGTATGGCTGAAATAACTGAATCCACTCATTTGAAGGGGCGTCCACATACTTTTACACTCAATTAGTATTGGGTAGCATTTTTAAATTGTTTAACTTGAGTCAAATGTTTCGGGTAGCCTTCCACAAGCTTCCCACAATAAGTTGGGTGAATTTTGTCCCATTCCTCCTGACAGAGCTGGTTTAACTGAGTCAGGTTTGTAGGCCTCCTTGCTCGCACACTCTTTTTCAGTTCTGCCCACAAATTATCTGTAGGACTGAGGTCAGGGCTTTGTGATGGCCACTCCAATACCATGACTTTGTTGTCCTTAAGCCATTTTTCCACAACTTTGGAAGTATGCTTGGGGTCATTGTCCATTTGGAAGACCCATTTGCGACCAAGCTTTAACTTCTTGACTGATGTTTCTTCAATATATCCACATAATTGTCCTGCCTCATGACGCCATCATTTTTATGAAGAGCACCAGTCCCTCCTGCAGCAAAGCACCCCCACAACATGATGCTGCCACCCCCGTGCTTCACGTTTGGGATGGTGTTCTTCGGCTTGCCAGCATCCCCTTTTTCCCTCCAAACATGACGATGGTCATTATGGCCAAACAGTTCTATTTTTGTTTCATCAGACCAGAGGAAATTTCTCCAAAAAGCATGATCTTTGTCCCTACGTGCGGTTGCAAACCGTAGTCTGGCTTTTTTTATGGCGGTTTTGAAGCAGTGGCTTCTTCCTTGCTGAGCAGCCTTTCAGGTTATTTCGATACAGGACTTTACTGTGGATATAGATACTTTTGTACCCGTTTCCTCCAGCATCTTCACAAGGTCCTTTGCTGTTGTTCTGGGATTGATTTGCACTTTTCGCAGCACAGTACGTTCATCTCTAGGAGACTGAACGCGTCTCCTTCCTGAGCGGTATGATGGCTGCGTGGTCCCATGGTGTTTATACTTGCGTACTATTGTTTGTACAGATGAATGTGGTACCTTCAGGCATTTGGAAATTGCTCCCAAGGATGAACCAGACTTGTGGAGGTCTACAATGTTTTTTCTGAGGTCTTGGCTGATTTCTTTTGATTTTCCCATGATGTCAAGCAAAGAGGCACTGAGTTTGTAGGTAGGCCATCCACAGGTACACCTCCAATAGGCTAATTGACATAATGAGTCAATCAGAAGCTTCTCAAACCATGACATGATTTTCTAGAATGTTCTAAGCTGCTTCAAGGCACAGTCAACTTAGTGTATGTAAGCTTCTAACTCACTGGAATTGTGATACAGTGACTTAAGTGAGAATCTCTGTAAACAATTGTTGAAAAAATTACTTGTGTCATGCACGAAGTAATGTCCTGAACGACTTGCCAAAACCATAGTGTGTTAACAAGAAATTTGTGGAGTGGTTGGAAAAATAGTTTTAATGACTCTAACCTAAGTGTATGTAAACGTATGACTTCAACTGTATAGTGTACCTTTTGGCATTCTAGATGTTGGTTTCCTGGGTCTTAATCGGTCTACTCCATCATTGATCAAAATTATTTGAGGGAAACCAGCAGACACCGTAGCGGGAATGTTCAGACCGTTAACATCATCCCATCTTTGTATTACTCACCATCTCCCTCAGAGGAGTTTGCTGCCCAAGTTCCTGATCCGGGGCCACCTGGATGCCACCAACTGTGTGATCACTAAGCCCCTGACTGGAGAATTGGTGGTGGAGAGCTCTGATGTGGCCATCAAGAGCATCGAGCTACAGCTGGTCCGCGTAGAGACCTGCGGTGAGTCTGGCGTTACTTACTGTAGCCCATCTACAATGAACAAAAATATAAACGCAACATGCAGCAATTAAATATTTTACTAAGTTGCAGTTCATATAAGGATATCATACAATTGAAATAAATTCATTAGGCCCTAATCTACAGATATACATCTATTGGTCACATACCTTTTTAAAAGAAAAGTAGGGCCGTGGATCAGAAAACAAGTCAGTATCTGGTGTGACCACCATTTGCCTCATGCAGCGCGATACAGCTCCTTCGCATAGGGATGATCAGGCTGTTAATTGTGGCCTGTGGAATGTTGTCCCACTACTCTTCGATGGCTGCGCGAACTTGCTGGATAATGGCGGGAACTGGAACATGCACGTCGATCCAGAGCATCCCAAACGTGCTCAATGGGTGACATGTCTGGTGACTATGCAGGCCATGGAAGAACAGGGACATTTTCAGCTTCCAGGAATTGTGTACAGATCCTTGCAACATGGATCTCGTCATGGTATCTCTGTGCGTTTAAATTGCCGTTGATAAAATACATTTGTGGGCATTGTCCGTAGCGTATGCCTGCCCATACCATAAACCCCCCCGCTTCACAATGGGGCACTCTGTTCACATCAGCAAACCGCTCGCCCACACCACACCATACGTCTGCCATTTTCCCAGTACAGCTGAAACCGGGATTCATCCGTGAAGAGCACACTTCTCCAGCGTGCCAGGGGCCAATGAAAGTGAGCATTTGCCCACTGCAGTCAGGTCAAGACCATGGTATGGGTGACAAGCACGCAGATGTGCTTCCCTGAAACATTTTCTGACAGTTTGTGCAGAAATTATTTGGTTGTGCAAACCCACAGTTTCATCAGCTGTCTGGGTGGCTGGTTTCAGACGATCCTGCAGGTGAAGAAGCTGGATATGGAGGTCTTTGACTGGTGTGATGACACATGGTCTTTGATTGTAAGGCCAGTTGAATGTATTGCCAAATAATCTATAATTACTTTAGAGGTGTCTCATGTTAGAGAAATTAACATTCAATTCTCTGGCAACAGGTGGACATTCCTGCAATCAGCATGCCAATTGCACACTCCCTCAACTTGAGACATCTGTGGCATTGTGTTATGTGAGACAACTGAACATTTTAGTGGCCTTTTATTGTCCCCAGCACAAGGTGCACTTGTGTAATGATCATGCTGTTTAATCATCTTCATATGACACCCCTGTCAGGTGGTTGGATTATCTTTGAAAATGAGAATTGCTCACTAACAGGGTTGTGTACACAATTTGAAAAGCTTTTTGTGCGTATGGAACATTTCTGGGATTTTTTATTTATTTCAGCTCATGAAACATGGAACCTACACTTTACATGTTGCGTTTTATATATTTTTGTTCAGTATATTTAGAGGGCAGGCCCTGGTAGAATACTGTAACAATGCTTCCTTCGAGGGTATCGTTCATCGGAACTATGTGATTGAATGAAAGGAAGATTCCAATTACTTTGCTTTCACCAATCCAGATTAGTGTCTAAACAGGGCCCTACCCACTCCTATAGAAGTTAATGGTGTGTTTTTCCATCTGCGCCAGGCTGTGCTGAGGGCTATGCCAGAGATGCCACAGAGATCCAGAACATCCAGATAGCAGAGGGAGATGTCTGCCACAGCCTCCCCATCCCCATCTACATGGTCTTCCCCAGGCTCTTTACCTGCCCTACCCTTGAGACCATCAACTTTAAAGTCGGTGAGTTCACCTGTAGTAAATAAGTCGAATAGTGCAACAGTTTGTGGTTTACCGATGGCTGACCAATGCGATTCTTTGTTCCTCTGTAGAGTTTGAGGTGAATGTGGTGATTGTCCTCCATGACGAACATCTGATCACTGAGAACTTTCCTCTGAAGCTGTGCCGAGCGTGAGAGCCCAGAGCTCCACTACAATGGAGGATGGTCGGAGGATGGTCAGGATAGTGCCGTTGACATGCCTGGACAAGAACGACCTGAAGTGACCAAGGACTCAAAGTCCAAAGAGAGCCAAGCCTACAAGTCCTGGCAGACAGCCATATCTGTTTGCTGGGCTTCCCTGCTCTGAATGACAGTCTATAAGTTAATAATGTTATATGGATGTATGTCTCCAGTTCAGAAAAAAAAGACTGAAAAAGCAGAGGATGTTCAAGATTGTGGGCTACCATTCAATATAATAGTGCAAATGTCAAAATGGATCAAGTAACATAATTGTGTATCAATTCATGATATCGTTGAAGCCACATTGTTGCATTTCAGAAGTCTTTTGGGGAAACATTGCCCATCATTAGTAGTAATATGGTCAATTTCTAACTGAATGTTGGCACTGTCAAAATGTAGCCCAAAGAACATTCTAAATGGAGGCATTTCAAACTAACAAGGAATTCAAAATCAACCATGTTATTAAATGCTATTTAACATTCCAGTTATGTTATAATTGTAAATTGTGTGAATTGGCTTAACACCAAAGAGCTGGCTCAAGGAGTTAAGCAGTTTCAGTAAAGATTGACACATGTTAGACTGAATCTATATTCCCAAACCATAAGATCAGAGATGGCTGGCTAAAAGTAATGATCCAGCTTTCTGATATACTGTACTCCCCCCCCCCCAGGACTCAGATTTTCAATTTGTTTACTGTAAAATAGCATTGTATCTGGTCAAACACCATTTTTTCCAGAAGTTTACTAAGGGTTTTGTACAGGCTGATTGGTCAGCTATTTGAGTCAGTAAAGGGGGCTTTACTATTCTTGGGTAGAGGAATGACTTCCCTCCAACAGCCTAAGAGCAGTGCCTTGTTCAGGGGCAGTACGACAGATGTTTACCTTGTCACCGTAAGGATTCGATCTAACAACCGTTCTGTTAAAGGCGCTAACCTCTAGGCTACCTGCCGCCCCAATTTATTGTGACACCATTATAGGATTCCAACTTTCCAACAAGTTAGTTTGGCAAATTTCTGCCCTGCTAGAGTTGCCCTGGTCAACTAAGTGCTGTTATTGTGAAGTGGAAAAGTCTAGTAGAAATAACTGTTGAAGTGAAGTGGTAGGCTGCACAAGCTCACAGAATGGGACCGCTGAAGCGCATAGTGTAAAAGTAATGTCTTCACTTGCAACACTCAATACCGAGTTCCAAACTGCCTCTGGAAGCAATGTCAGCACAAGAACTGTTCGTCGGGAGCTTCATGAAATAGGTTCCGTGGCCGAGGAGACGCACACAAGGCTAAGATCACCATGCAGTGTCAGCTTGAGTGGCTTAAAACTTGCTGCAATTGGACACCGGAGCAGTGGAAACGTGTTCTCTGGAGTGATGGTAGTCCGACGGACAGACGAATCTGGGTTTGTAGATGCCAAGAGAACGCTACCTGCCCTAATGCAAAGCCAACTAAATTTTGGAGGAGGAATAATGATCCAAGATCAGCTAAACTAATCCCTACTATTGTGACAATGAGTTGTCATAATGCTGATTTTAGGGGCACTGGCAAACAATGTAAGTAACTTAATGTATTCGGGGCAACTGTTGCAAGCCGTAATCATGAGGCTACAAACCAGAGTTACACTTAGGCGGTGTGGAATAGTAGGAAGATCACTTTATGAAGCTCACCCTGAACTATCAGCTCCATGAAAATAATGAGGAAGTCTACCTGATAAGCTTCCCAGTAAAGCATTAAAAACAATCAAGGAACCCAGAAAAGTGCTAAAAATAGCCCATATTAAAATGTAGCCTAAGAAACGAGGTCCATGAAGTGAGTAACTTGCTTGTATCACAGGACATTCACATTCATCTCTGAAACTCCCTTAGATAATACATTTGATGATACAGGGGTAGCAATTCATGGTTATAACATCTACCGAAAAGACAAATGTAAACGCAGGTGTTGCGGTCTATATTCAGAACCACATTCCTGTAAAGCTTAGAGAAGATCTGTTAAATACTGTTGAAGAAATATAGCTACAGGTTCATCTGCCTCACCTAAAGCCCATTCTTGTGGGAGGCTGCTATAGACCAAGTGCTAAGTCAGTACCTGGATAATATGTTTGAAATACTTGATAATGTATGTGATATTAGAGAAGTATATTTTCTGGGTGATTGAAATATTGACCGGCTATCATCAAGCTGTCCACTCAGGAAAAAAACTTAACTATTGCCTGCAACCTGGTTCAGGTTGTCAGTCAACCTACCAGCGTAGTTACAAACAGCACAGGAATTAAATCATCGACATGTATTGATCACATCTTTAACACTGCAGATATTTTCTTTAAAGCAGTATCCAAATCCATAGGATGTAGTGATCAAAATATAATAGCCATATCTAGGAAAAGTAAAGTGCCAAAGGTTGGGCCTAATATAGTGTATAAGAGGTCAAACAAGACGTTTTGTAGTGATTCACATGTTGATGTAAAGAATATTTACTGGTCTGTGGTGTGTAATGAGAAATCAGACTCTGTACTTGACACATTTATTAAACTACTTATTCCAGTTACTAATAAGCTCACACCCATTAAGAAAATGACTGAAAACTGTTAAATCCCCTTGGATTGATGAGGAATTGAAAAATTGTATTGAGGGATGAGGAAAAAGGTATAGCAATTAAGTCTGGCAGCCCAACTGATTGGCAAATGTACTGCAAATTAAGATATCATGTGATAAAACTAAGGAAACTACACTATGAAACAAAGAAATTATGTAAAGAATGATAGTAAAAAGCTTTAGAGCACCTTAAATGAAATTTTGGTTTAAAAAAAAAAAAGCCAACTCAGCTGCTCCTTCAGTCATAGAATCAGATGGCTCATTCATCACAAAGCCCATTGATATTGCAAAATTCTTTAAGGATTTTCATTGGCAAGATAAGCAAACTTAGGGATGACATGCCAGGAACAAACACTGACAGTACATATCGGATCAATTCATTTGAAAGGGTCTCCACATACTTCTGTGTGTGACACACACACAGTGTACCTGACATTCTATTAAAAGAAGGAATCACATGCTTTTTATCTGATAGGGAACAGTTGTAGGGGTCTCGTTGAAAACAAACTGAAAGCCATTAGGTCAGTTAAAAACCGTTTTTTCCTGAGATTCCAACAGATGACAGCAGTTGTCAGGAAAATCCTTCAGGCTACGGCTGACTGCTTTCAACAGCATAGAACTTGTATGAACAAGTCTGATTAACTCTTAATTAAAATCTGTCAATCTTAAAATTAACTACACAAAAATGTGGTAAATATTTTTTAAATTGCAGTTGGTTCTTTCCTCCAGTTCCAACTTTTCAAACAAAGTAACTGGCAATCAAACTTTATTACACCAGGCCCAACTAAACCACTCCTTACTCAAACATGTGTCTAATGACAACGCTGTGCTTAATGGTTATGAACATATTTAACAAACGTTGTTTACTACAAAAAAAAATTGCTTAAGTAAAAAGTCTAAACAATATAATGGCACATACGATAGACGAAAAATAAAAAGCTCAACATTCATTGCATGATGGAGTATAAACCGATAATCATAGTAAGGAGATCGCTCGATAACTGGTCCATCGCACTTGACTTTCGTCCAATTTCTTTATCGCCACATCTGACAGAAATTGAGCAGTTGAACATATGCTAGGAATCAATCTGTGTTTAGAATTCATGCCTAAGGGGGTTGGTAGCTGGGGGTGTTTAAGAGAAAGCAGCAGGCGTGTGGCCCCTGCGTATTCTGCCAGGTAGCAGAGGGAAATCCTCAGGTAGGAGAGCGTGCTCTCTGCAGGTGGGACAGGTGCTCTGCTCCTTCAGCCACGACTTAATACACTAGAGAGAGAAGGGGAGAGGAAAAGATAAGTGGTAGAAAATGACTGACCATCAAACCAGTCCCGAATGCTAGAACATGGAATTCCCAGTTTCTGTGTTCTACTTGCCCTAAATAACTACAGGGCCATAGATAAAAGCACTGGGCAAACTCAGTTGCAGGCTACTTAAGGGTGTGATGAAGTGGCCTTACCTCTCTGTGGAAGCTATGTCTGCACTCCAGCACACACAGGTCCTCCTGGGACATGTCCTCATGGCAGATGATACAGGGATCCTCCATGTTCAACTGTACAAGACACACATACATCAGAATCAAAAAGTCCTTGTAGTACACAACAGCAAACCCTACAATCTACGCACTATTTAAGCTTCGGCATCTGTACATCCATGTTATTGTCTGACCAGGAGAGTCGAGCCCTGCTGTCATTACTGTGCGCGACTCAGTGAAGTGCAAGCTGAACTCACTGCCTTTGACTTGGAGTGTCCTTGGGCACCCACACTCTTCCAGACATGGGCGGGGGGTCCAGTAGAGTGGACAGAGGCTGGAGAGTCAGAGCGCGAAGGGGGCCCAGCAGTGTCACCCGTACCAGCACTGCTCAGCTGCTCCTGGACACACACAAATACGTTAGTTCACATGGAAGCCAACAGTTGTAGGCATATTTTAACCTAGGAGTGAACGTGAATAAGGACACGATACGTTTTCAATTGATGCTTCCATTCAATATACTTTGAGATCCCTTTAGTTCAAAATCTCGCTAAACATAGTGATAAAGATCATCCCTGATAGAGGGGATACAGAACTAGCGCAAGTATGAAGACATTTGCCAACGGGTGTAGTATGGTCCTAGTCCTTGGTGCAGGTTACTTTGGGGCTCTTACTCTGGTGGAGTCCTGGTGGTCCAGGATGAGCTGGGCCACTCTGTTGATGACCTCCTGGTAGGACAGGGAGTTCAAGCATCCTCTGTTGGCCGTGCGCATCTCCCCAATGAACTTGGACAGCACAGGCCTGAAATGACAAATCAGTATTGAATACTAGAGCGCTCGTACACCCATAATAGCCATTTGTGTGCACACGTTTCTGTTCCGTTACCTGCTATAGTGAGGGAACATGACGCTGAGCCGATCTACGATTCTATCGTACACATTGATGGGCTGTGGGGCCGGTGGCCTGGAAGCCTGGTTCGGCCTTGTGATAGGACGGTTAGTGGTAGCACTAGCTGGAACTCGAGCCATACCGGAGGGCAGTGCAACACTCTGATCCATGGCTGGGGCTGGAGGGGCTCTCGGCAACCCCGGGTGACCATAGAGGGGGGCTCTCATGTGCACTGGAGGGCAAGGGAGCTGCTGGTGAGCCTGGGGTGGGAACAGGTTAGTAAGACCACTTGACAGGAGATTACAACGGAAATGTTCCAAAACACCTTGACAAACTGACATGGGGCAGAGGTAAAGCCTGGTGAGATGGTAGAGCTGTGTGTACATATAGAAAGTGAGTTCTGTTCTTAACTCAAGGTCTTTTTCAAGCAACATTGACTAGATTGTGGGCCACCCCAAATAAGAGACATCTCTTCCCTGACAGAGCTGCTCTGCCCCTAGCTAGCTGCCTGCTCTGACCCCAGGGACCCCCCCCATGTACCCCTCTAGCTCCAGGACCTGCGTGCCGTGTGAAGCCTGGCACCACTAGGAGAAAGCAGAGAGGTACCAGGGACAGGTCTTCCTCTGGGACAGAGTATATCTGGGAGAAGCAGGGCACCACAGGCCTCACTCATCTGACTAACAGCTTCAAGGTATAGGCTGAGAATAGCCAATGCAGTTTCAAAGCACGTTACTAGGTGTTTATGGTCAAGATAACACTAACAATTTTATTTTTAAAAACCCGTCATAGCATGTTAGCTCAGCATCCTGTTTGTCAGAATGGACAACAAAATAAAGACATCAGAAAAAGTAAACCTTTGCTAAACTTAAAGTCTGGTTGTGCTGCATCTTACCGGTACAGGTGGGGGCCAAGGGGCACTGGGGACTGCAACTGGGGGTAGAGTGCACAGCCTGGTCCCCCTCTTCACCTGTTCCATCTGATCCTGGTACTGTGCCTGTGGAGAACAACAAAGCTGTCACAAACACAAACAGACCAGCCCTCAAAAGCCTGTGCACCTTATGTCCAATGTCTTCTGTAATGGTCACATTGGAAATGGCATCCCAATAGTTGAATCTGTGTTTGTTAGCATTGTTCTTTTGTACCTCAGTTGAGCGGATTTTCTCCTCTGCTTCTTGAGCACATGCTATCCAAGCCTCTGTGGCTGACTGGAGAATTTGGGAAGGTAATCTGAGGAGGATGAAGGAGAGAAGAGATTGAAACTGCTAAACTGGTTCTGGTGACAGCATGCAAGTGACTCTACGGGCCCTCGGTCTGTCCTGTGTTTAGTGTTACCGACACCTACCTGGGTGAGACTTCCTTGAGTTTGGCCAGGATGGCCCTGGCATCAGACAGAGACCTGTAGAGGCAGCACAGGCCACGGCTACGCCGGTTCTCCAATATAGACAGCTAGGGAACATGTCAGTTGGGAAAGAACATTAGAGCTACAAATGGTATGAGAAACACTCACTACCCACACTAACAGAATTCTGAGGAACATGCAGGTATCTCAACATACACATTCAACCCACATACCTCTGCTCCCTGAGACCTCCTAGTTGCCTTGGCACACAGGTCTCTGCACCGCTTGATCTCATCCTCCAGGCTCATCTTCTCAGCAGCTGACTGGTTACTATGGGAAAGAATCACTGCACATTTAGCACAGCAGCAGCACAATGCTCAGAAGAGTTAGTGGCATGTTAACCTAAATGCCACTCATTAGGACACATGTGAAAACACTGGTGTTGTGATGCTGCTGTGTGTTTAGAAACATGTCAACATGCCTCAGCTCCAGGAAGTTATTCAGCTGGGTCTCATACTCCTTGTTCTTCTTGTGGATGTTCTTAGAAATGCTGTGGAAAATGAAAACAAAGAGTTAGAATCAAAGTTATTCGTCACTCTCACCTATATAGAAACCAAATGTGCATTTATCAATGACTCCAACGAAGGTCCCTTTGACGTTCACCCATGGTGCCCATTTGGATATACACAGGGCAGGGCTAGACAGCGTTGGCCATACCTCTCCTGTGACTCCGCCAGCTCCTTTATCTCAATCTTTAAGGCCTTCAGTGTTTCCTGATTCTCTTTCTTCTCCTGTTGGTCCTTCTTCACCTCCTCCTCCAGCTTCTGCTGGAACAGGCCCAGCTCTTTATGGATGATCTGGAACACAAAACACCATCAGTCACTGGGCAAAACATCATGGAACTCTTCCGCCCACACTAAAACGGTAGTTTCAACTGCACTTCCAGACAGAAGTAGGGTGAAGTGTTGCCCATAGACAATGATCTTGGGTCAGTTTTGTATTACTCCACTAATGATTAAGGTTAGGGAAGCTGATCATAAGCTCTACCTAGGAAAACTTCATCCTGAGCCTTCCACACCAGTATGGGAGTACTCCTTTCTACCTGTATTGAATGGTTGATTTCCTCTTGCTCTCCTTCTAGGGCAGATATCTCCGTTTGGCGTCTTTGCTTCACAGCTCCGTAATCCTGCTTCATTTGCTGGATCTGCTGCTCAAACTCTGCATTACTCTTCTCTTTCTTGTTCATGTCTCCCTGGAGCATGGAAACAGGAATGATATGAGAGGTTAATATGATAGAGCACAATAATGTATTAAGTACAAAGGCTTATTAGGTATTCAAAACTCACATTATTCCCTTCAAAAGGCTCATAAGGCTCCGTGTTAACAGCCACTTCACTCAACGTGTCACAAGTTACTACCTATAGAAAGGGGGGGAAAAACGAGACATTACATTTGGCCTTGTGATCGGTGATCTTAGAAACTTTCAAATGGAGTGAGGACATTTACCCCACCTGTACTTCCACTGCAGTCTTTCCAGGTGCCTTGGCACCGAGAACAGGAGCATAAACAGTCTCACACAATCCCTGTTCATCCACTCCGCTATTATAAAGGTCAAAAGCCTCAAGGTTACGTGGATCATGGTTATTATATGACATGTTCTCCGCTCTCAGAGTTCCAATGGCACGTGCTACTTCGTTGGCAGGCGGAGCTGGTGGAGCACCAAAAACAGGTAAAACATATGGGCTGGGGAGATTGGCGATCACCTCAAGATTGCCAGTGAATTCAACCGGGTTAGGCCGCACATTAATGAGTGCAAAAGGCTCATCATAATCCCTAGGTCCAGAGTCATGAGAGTTTGGGAGGAACTCCATAGCAGAAGGGTTTAGAGAGAGTCCATTGGGGATATCCCCTATGAAGTCTAGATTGTCCATTCTGTGAGTGTTGGTATCCTGCAGTGACACAGCGTGCTTCATGAGGCCCAGGAGGTTGTCGGTCATGACGAAGCGCAGCGACTCAAGGAGGAAGTGCTCAAGGCCACCTGCCTCCTGGATCTTCTGCTGGGCATCAGGAGGGAAGTTGTCCAGCTCACCGACCAGCAAGGGGTCCTGGGCCCCTAAGGGACCGTACTCTTCCAGGATCTGGGCAAAGTAGCTGGGAGGAAAGGCAGACTTACAGGTTAGAGGAGCCAGAGTCCATACACAAGGATCAGCATGACATCTGAATACACAACCAATACTTCATGTCATTGCTTGGACTTGAGCATCTTCATGAGTCATTGATACAAGATATAGCACACATTTTCTGCAGCCTAAGACCCTGTTGTCCAATACCCAAAGGAGAAATACCTGAGGCACTTACTCGTACAAACTCTCCTTAGTTGGGTCAGGGTTGTTGTCCAATATTCTATTGTAGTGGCTACTGCGACTGCCAATGTTGTACTGTCCCTCAAACTCTGCAACCTGATTTCGAAGATGATTGGGAATGCTGAATGGGTCAGTGGAGTCAAGGAACATTCTGCAGAGAAATTATGAGCTGGTGAGAACAATGTGGGGGTTGTCAATGGGCAGACTTAATGAAGACAGTGTTCTACAAAATAGGTAACTTACAAAGAGTCATGTAAAAAATCCTCGTCGTCCTCCTCTCTTGAGGTACCACCTCTCATTCCCGACAGGACAATAACGGACTAAGTAACAAAATAAAATTAGATTGTATGTCCAGAAAACACACAATAGCCTACATTTTAGGTTAAAGGCTAGAGTTACACAAAGCAACTTTCACGTCACTTGCAACTGCAACTAAAATTGCATTTCAAAACAACTGCTATTATATGAAGCAACTCCAAAGCAATAAAAATTGCATCCAACAGCCAATCAAATTGAAGCTGCTTGTTTGAGAACTCTAAACTCAACCCATGCGATCTGCTGCATTATATCATGTTTTCACAAATTAGTTGTTTATCCAACTGTTTGATTATTCTAACGGCAAGGATATAGAAGAAAAACAGCCTGTACAACCAACAGCTAACTAAGCTAGCAAGCAAAGTTCATGGTGGACAATCTGTTTAGGCAAAGGTTAGGGTTCAGGTCAAAATTAGACTGCTAAACCATGTACAATCATTTGTATACATCTCCTGTTCTGTCAACCCTGATTAGTTTGCTGCACAGCACTGAAAGCGGTGTTAACGTAACTGGGTCAGAAATCCAAACCTTCGAATGGTTCATGTGACAAGTTTGTTTTGATTGGCTGTTGCACGCAACTAGTTGCAAAAATTAGATGCAGCCAAGTTGCAGGGGTGTGTTTTTCGAAGCAACTCCGTTGCAAGCAACTAAAATAGCGTGGAAGTTGCATAGTGTAACAGCCCAAGTCCTAATGCTCACCCCCTTTGGCTCCTTCTGCTTTTTTTTGCGGTTTCTGTTCTTAGTCTTAATAGGAGAATTCTGAAATTGAGGGTTTTGATTAGTATATTATGCCTTACGTCAAATGCAACATTAAAAGACTTGGCTTTAAAAAGGAAATTATAAAAATGTGGCATCCAACAATCAATACTTACAATTTCATTTTCAATCCCTGTCTTTTTAATCACTAAACAATGCCCGTCTGAAAGAGGTGGAAACAGTTAAGTTAACACGGCTGGAAACAGGAACAAGAACAGCAGCAAAACTTACTGAAATGTTTGCTTCAAGTAGACCCTTCCCCTGGTAAGGAAGGTGTGCGGGTCCAAACACTTACCCATTAATTCAAAATAATCATCCAGCACAGTGTGACAGGTGGTGTACTGGTCTCTGTGCTCCTCCAGAGTCCAGATAAACAGCCTCATTTCCTGGGAAGGGGCCTGCTTCAGGTACTCCGTTAGAGTCAGGCCTAGGCGGCTAAAAAACTCAGGCATGGTCCCAAACTTCTCTATGAGCATGTCCTGCAGGGGGGCAAAATTGAGCAAAGGAGCGAGGTCGAGCTGCTCCAGATGGTCTGCATAGCGGTCAATGAACAGTGCAGCTGAATTCAGACCTGGGGACATCAGGGGAAGAAAATTAGCCAAGCTGGCCCATAAAGCATCGTCATGCCCAATTGTGTTGCGGCTGAGTACCTGAAGAGAACCAGTAATCTAGTGGTGAGAGGGTACAAAGGTATACAGCTGGGGAGGTCAGCATTGCCCTTCAATACATATGTTGAAAATACAAATGTGTGCTGACCTGCGCTGTTCAGTTGGTGGGCCCAGTCGTGCAGCTTGGGGGTGGTGACCAGGCAACTGCTTAGGCCATGGATAAAGACACGGGCCCACACCCGGTTCTTCTTTTCCAGGAGGAGCTCTACAACATCCCCCAGGGTCTCCACCTGCCTCTCAGTGTAAGAAGTGCCCAGCTTGTTCCCCTTGATCTGATCCAGGTCCATCCATGGCTTAAGGTTCTCCATCAGGACAGAGATGTTGTGGCTCTCAGCCCTGAATAGGTCTATACGCTCACTGATCTGAAGCAGAACACGGTCCCCGTACGCTAGCCAGGCGGGGGATGAAGCTGGAGAAGGGTGTTCAGTTAGAAACTGAGAAACTGTGGTGTGGTCAGAACATTTGGAAAGTAACAGTGATGTGGATTGCATCATGCATTTCTACTGAACAAAAATATAAATTCAACTGACGAGTTAATATAAAGGAAAATCAGTCAATTTAAATTTATTAGGCCCTAATCTATATATTTCACATGACGGTGTAGGGCCACAGCCATGAGTTGGTCTGGGAGGGCATCAGCCCACCTACTTGGGAGCAAGGCCCAGCCAATCAGAATGATTTTTTTGCGTACAGAAAAGCTTTATTACAAACAGAAATACTGTTTCATCAGCTGTCCAGGTGGCTGGTCTCAGACGATCTCACAGGGGAAGAAGCCAGATGTGGATGTCCTGAGCTGGCGGGGTTACACGTGGTCTGTGGTTGATGCCAGTTGGACATACTGCCAAATTCTCCAAAATGGATGTTTGAGGTGGCTTATGGTAGAGAAATGAACAGCAAATTCTCTGGCACAGCACAGGTGGACATTCTGGCAGTCAGCATGCCAATTGCACACTCCTTCAACTTGAGACAACAGTGGCATTGTGGTGTGTGACAAACCACATTTTAGAGTGGCCTTTTATTGTCCCCAGCACAAGGTGTACCTGTGTAATGATCATGCTGTTCAATCAGCTTCTTGATATGCCACACTTGTCACGTGAATAGATTATCTTGGCAAAAGTGTTCACCAACAGGGATGTAGACATTTGTGCACAACATTTGAGAGAAATAATATTTTGGGCGTATGGAACATTTCTGGGATCTTTTACTTCAGCTCATGAAACATGAGAAAGACTTTACATGTTGTGTTTATATTTTTGTTCAGTGTAGTCACAACTTTACATCCTTTAAGGGTGATGTCATTGAAACAGGTTCCTTTAGAAAGGAACATGTTGAATGTACATCCGGAGGAATATAATACATGTAAGATGTGTGTACCGTACCCTTCTGTTCTATGACAATTGTTTCCCCGTTCTCCAAAGGTATTTGATCATTCTTGGCTTGCGTAGACAGAGAAGCATCTTGCCTATGTTGCTTCCGCCTGAGTTTACGATCCTCTCTGGATTTTAACTTCTTGAGACTGGCAAGCAAAATGAAAAACATTGAAATTAGAAAAATTGTGATTGTGTAAGAGTACTGCCTTGGTTAAAGATATGCTTGACATACAAATTGTGTTGTCTGTTCAGTAGGCAGTCTGATAAAATTAGTTGGGTATGGACATTAAGAGAAACTTGAGCACAAAAATATTATTTCATCTCACCTTGTACATTTCTGATTTACTCTCAATGTTGCTTTACCCATAGGTTTGTCAATAGATGCTTCAAACTAAAGACAGAATAATACATTAATTAGCGTGTTCTCTAAATTTGCAATGACTTTTAATAACGTGACAACTTTAGAAAAATTCCTTACCTCACATTTGACAAGCCCTGTTGAACCATAGATTTTAATATGACAGATTCTACCCCCACAGTCTGGAGTAAAGCACATTCCCTGCAGGAAATCCTGTGGGTAAAAACAGACATGAGTATACCAGAGGCAAGATTAACGTAAAATAAAATTGGTATGCACTTGACTGTTGTAAATAGATGTTACCTTTTCATTCTTATCAGAGAATGCTGTTGCTTTCAACTTCTTCCAACAGTTGATATGGTACTCCACTTTGCAGCTTTGACAGCAAACCATCCGAATGAAACCCTATGAGTAAAGACAGCAGTTTGAGTGCTTAGTGAACATGTTAGAGGTCTGACTTTCATGGAGGCAATTTAGGTTGAACACATTTGCCTTTAACCTTGAAATCTGGATCTGTGAAGTAGATTTCTATTTTGGAATGTCCGTGGCAATTCTGATGCCGACAAATGGCATCTGGTTTAGGTGGAAATTTGCACATCTCTATGGATTCTTCTAGCAGCTCCTGGTTTGGGGTTAAAATAAAATAAAACAGAACAAAATCTAAATGACACTAAGCAATGACATCTCCTGTCTCATTTCAACAGTTGAGTTGACCCAAACCCAAGTGAGATCAATGAAAACATACCTTGAAATAGTCCAGCTTACTTTCCTCAACAATAACTTTAGTAGTGGGCCATGTCAGTTTACCAGGCGTTATCTTTTTCTTAACCATTTGCATAGAATCAGAAAACTGTTCCAGAGCAAGTGGAAATCTACAGGGGTGGAGGAAAAAAACATTTCAGTTTAACCAGTGATGTGCAGCTAATTTCAGCGTGATCTATAAGTATTATTCCATTTGTATCTACCGGTTCTCCTTCTGATATGCCTTTCCAATGCCATAAAAAACCAGGCACTGAAACTTCCTCTCTTCAAAATGTTTGATCTTTTCAAAGTCTTTATGAGCTTCAGCAAGTTCCTAAATAGGAAAAAACACATTAGTACAAAGCCTGATTGAGTGCAAATTTTATTTGCAGACCATATCAAAAACACTTCAAAAGCAGTAACATTAGCCTCCCTTTGTAGCTAGCTAGCACACAGGTTTCTTACCTCTGGTTGACCAATCTCTATCAGAGCTGAGGCATGGCCATAAATCAGCACAACTTGGTCAAGAGTACAGAGGCCAAGTTCCTGGGGAGAAAAAAAAAAAAAAGTTAATCAGCTGCTAGCTAACTTAAACTACACTACATGACCAGAATTGTGGACACCTGCTCAAACATCTCATTACAATATCATGGGAATTAGTTTAGAGTTGGTCCTCCCTTTGCTGCTATAACAGCCTCCACTCTTCTGGGAAGGTTTTCCACTAGATGTTGGAACATTTCTGCAGGGAATTGCTTCCATTCAGCCACAAGAGCATTAGTGAGGCGAGGCACTGATGGGTGGTCCCCGGGACCACCCATACATAGAATGTATGCACACATAACTGTAAGTCGCTTTGGATAAAAGCGTCTGCTAAATGGCATATATTATTATTATATTATTATATTATTAGGCCTGGCTCACAACTCAAATTAATCCCAAAGGTGGTGTTTCGATGGCGTTGAGGTCAGGGCTCTGTGCAGGCCAGTCAAGTTCTTCCACACTGATCTTGACAAACTTTCTGTATGGACTTCGCTTTGTGCACAGGGGCATTGTCATGCTGAAACAGTAAGGGGCATTCCCCAAACTGTTGCAAGCACAGAATCGTCTAGAATGTCATTGTGTTCTGTAGCGTTAACACTTCCCCTCATTGAAACTAAGGGGCCTTAGACTGAACCATGGAAGAAAAAAAAAATTCCAAACTTTAGTAGGTATCACGCATTGGTGCAGGTCTCCTGGCATCCGCCAAACCCAGATTTGTCCATCAGACTGCCAGATGGTGAAGCGTGATTCATCATGCCAAAGTCCAATGGCGGCGAGCTTTATACCACTCCAACCGAGGACAGACGATTTTTACGCCTCAGCAGTCCCGTTCTGTGAGCTTGTGTGGCCTACCACTACGCGACTGAGCTGTTGATCCTAGACATGTCCACTTCAATACCAGCACTTGAAATTGATCCGGAAAACATGCTAGCTAGTTAAAGTGTTGGTTAGCAATCTAAATTGTCAAGACTTGGTTATAAATAAATATCTGCTTCGCACTTGAGAACGCACACCATGGCTTCACCTCCACATCTGAACAAGGTCTAGCAATGTTCTTTAAAACAAAGCCCAGCGATGTACTCATTCTGCCAGTTATATTGAAAGTGTCTTAAAACAGAAGCAAATGGACAATAGAAACTCTTGCTTCATTTGCATCTAATATCAGTTTGTAACAAATACACCCCAGTTTCCAGTTATTCTGCACCCTTCCTGATGCACACCCAGTGAAAGTATCCCTTTGTTACATTAGCCTTATTCTAAAAACTATTAAAATCTCAATCGACACATATTACTCCATAATGACAAAGCGAAAACTGGTTTACAAATGTGTAAAAATAAATCTTAAATATATATATTACATTTAAGTATTCAGACCCTTTGCTATGAGACTCAATTGAGCACAGGTGCATCCTGTTTACATTGATCATCTGAGACATTTCTACAACTCGAGTCCACACCCACCTGTATCTATCAAAAAAATTAAATGTAAGTACCACAGTTGACAGTGCATGTCAAGCAAAAACAAAGCCATGCGGTCGAAGGAAATGGTAGTAGAGCTCCGAGACAGGATTGTGTCAAGGCCCAGATTTGGGGAAGGGTACAAAAACATTTCTGCAGCATTAAAGGTCCCCAAGAACACAGTGCCCACAATTCTTAAAATGGCAGAAATTTGGAACCACCAAGACTCTTCCTAGAGCTGATCGCCCTGCCAAACTGAGCAATCGGGGGAGAAGGACCTTGGTCAGGGAGGTGACCAAGAAATCAAGTGACTGACAGAGCGCCAGAGTTCCTCTGGAGAAAGAACCTTCCAGAAGGACAACCATCCCTGCAGCATTCCACCAAATCAGGCTTTTATGGTGGAGTGGCCAGACAGAAGCCAGTCTTCAGTAAAAGGCACATGACAGCCCGCTTGGAGTTTGCCAAAAGGTACCTAAAGACTGACCATTAGAAACAAGACTATGGTCTGATGAAGCCAAGATTGATCTTTGGCCTGAATGCCAAGCATCACATCTGGAGGAAACCTGGCACCATCCCTACGGTGAAGCATGGTGGTGGCAGCATCATTCTGTGGGGATGTTTTTCAGCGGCAAGGACTGGGAGACTAGTCAGGATTGAGGGATAGATGAACAGAGCAAAATACAGAGATCCTCCAGAGCGCTCAGGACCTCAGACTGGGGCGAAGGTACACCTTCCTACAGGACAACAACCAACCATACAGCCAAGAAAACACAGGAGTGGCATCGGGACAAGTTTCTGAATGTCCTTGAGTGGCCCAGCCAAAGCCCACACTTTAACCCAATCAAAAATCTCTGGAAAAACCTGAAAATAGCTGTGCAGCGAAACTACCCAGCCAACTTGAGGCTCTGCAGAGAACCTCGCCAAATACAGGTATGCCAAGCTTGTAGCGTCTCACCCAAGAAGACTTCGAAGCTGTAATCACTGCAAGAGGTGCTTAAACAAATTACAAAGTTCCAAACTGCCCCTGGAAGCAACATCAGCACAATAATGGTTTGCCTGGAAAAATTAATGGGTTTCCATGGCCGAGCAGCCGCACACAAGCCTAAGATCACCATGTGCAATGCCAAGTGTCGGCTGGAGTGATGTTAAAACCTGTTAGGGAAGTCGAGAATTTAAGCAGCTTTTTGCAGCTTTTTGTTAAAAAAAATCGCGCAACATTTCAGCGCCCTGCTATTCATGCCAGGAATATAGTATATGCATATGATTAGTATGTGTGGATAGAAAACTCAGACGTTTCTAAAACTGGTTAAATCACGGCTGTGACTATAACAGAATGTGCGTTTCATCGAAAAGTGCATGAAAATCTGATCACTGAAAATGGAAATAAATATCCATGCGCGACTTCAAGGAATTGTTCAAAGTGAACCGAATTAAATTATGTCGAGGTTGCAGTGCCTACAGCTTCCACACGATGTCTAGAGTCTTGTCATTTGATTCAGCTTTGATTCTTGGTCTAACCGAATCAAGGGAACCGATTCCCTCCGGTCTCTGACCGGATGTTTTGGTCGAGCCCTCTAAGACATTTTTTCGAGACGGACATCTATAGAATTTACATCGCCTCCTGATGAATTTTATCGCTTAGTAACGTGTACTAATACCTAAAGTTGCATTACAAAAGTATTTAAGTGTTTTGTGAAAGTTTATCGTCGACTTTTTTAATTTAAAAAAATGACGTTGTTAGAAAAGCTATTTTTTCCCCCGTTGTTCACACAGTATTCTTAGATCGATATCTAGGCTATATATGGACCGATTTAATCGAAAAAAGACCCTAAATGATGTTTATGGGACATCTAGGAGTGCCAAGAAAGAAGCTCGTCAAAGGTAATGAATGTTTTATATTTTATTTCTGCGTTTTGGTTTGCGCCGGCTAACGCAAAATCTGTCGTGTTAGGTGACGTTGCAGTATTTTGAGGGTGCATGGTATCAGATAATAGCTTTCGCCGAAAAGCATTTTACAAATATGACTTGGTGGATGGATTCACAACGAGTGTAGCTTTAATTCAGTACATTGTATGTCCATTTTAATGAAAGTTTGAGTTTTATCAACCTCTATAGGTGGCGCTCTTGAACATTTCCGCTGATTGATGTTCCCACCACGGGACCACGTCCCTAACAAGTTAAGCTCGCCGGCATTGGACACTGGAAACGTGTTCTCTGGAGTGAATTTCAAAAGTAAGTCAGTGTCTGGTGTGGCCACCAGCTGCATTAAGTACTGCAGTGCATCTCCTCATCATGGGCTTTGCCAGTTGTTGCTGTAAGATGTTCCCCACCTCTACTCTTCTACCAAGGTACCTGCAAGTTGCCGGCCATGGCAGAACACTGACATTCCTGTCTTGCAGGATATCAAGCCCAGAACGAGCAGTATGGCTGGTGGCATTGTCATGCTGGAGGGTCATGTCAGGATATGCCTGCAGGAAGGGTACCGCATGAGGAGGATGTCTTCCCTGTAACGCACAGCATTGAGATTGCCTGCAATAACAAACTCAGTCCGATGCTGTGACACCACCCCAGACCATGACGGACCCTCCACCTCAATCCCGCTCCAGAGTACAGGCCTCGGTGTAACGCTGATTCCATCGACGATAAACGCGAATCCGACCATCACCCCTTGTGAGCCAAAACCACGACTCGTCAGTGAAGAGCACTTTTTGCCAGTCCTGTCTGATCCGGTCTGGACGGTGGGTTTGTGCCCAACGTTGTTGCCTATGTCTGGTGAGGACCTGCCTTACAACAGGCCTACAAGCCCTCAGTCCAGCCTCTCAGCCTATTGTGGACAGCCTGAGCACTGATGGAGGGATTGTGCGTTCCTGGTGCAACTCAGGCAGCTGTTGCCATTTTGTACCGGTCCCGCAGGTGTGATGTTCGGATGTACCGATCCTGTGCAGGCGCTGTTAGTCTGCCGCTGCGAGGACAATCAGCTGCCCATCCTGTCTCCCTGTAGCACCGTCTTAGGCGTCTCACAGTACAGACATGGCAATTTATTGCCCTGGCCACATCTGCAGTCCTCGTGCAGCATGCCTAAGGCACGTTCACACAGATGAGCAGGGACCCTGGGCAGCTTTCTTTTGGTGTTTTTCCAGAGTCGGTAGAAAGGCCTCTTTACTGTCCTAAGTTTTCATAACTGACCTTAATTGCCTACCGTCTGTAAGCTGTTAGTGTCTGAACGACTGTTCCACAAGTGCATGTTCATCAATTGTTTATGGTTCATTGAACAAGCATGGGAAAAAGTGTTTAACCCCTTTACAATGAAGATCTGTGAAGTTATTTGGATTTTTACAAATTATTTTTGAAAGACAGTGCCCTGAAAAAGGGACATTTATTTGCAAGCGTTTATAATGTTGCTATCTTGGATGGTCATTATTTGCACCCATAGCCATCTATGAATTTGAGAGTGGTTACATTTCTCCAGCCTCATCCCTCAGATTTTTAGCTAAACAGGGGAACCTCTTGGTTTCAACTGCTGATTGTTGCTTATTTTTTTAAAAAAAATTTTAAGGGCAGCAGTGCATTTTGAACGCACAACCCCTCCACGTTTTTCAACTAAACGCTCAGACCACTACCGTTTTCGATTAATTGAACGTAATACTACGTTTTTTCATACTGAACACAGCCCGGAGGATAATCTCATTTTGGGAACCTATTAAAACATTCAGTGAAAATATAAGGTGTTAAGGGATTTTTTTTATCAATAATGATTAATTATGTATACATTTCAATCAGGACTGACTAATCAGAAAACTTATGTTACTGTATATGTACTAGTCAGAATACTATGTTACTGTACATGTATGAATTCTTTCTTAATCCTAGTACTGAGTATAATGTGTGTAAATATAATCAAGAATTAGAACAATGACCGTGCTCCTTGGTAGAAATGAATGAACTATATCTTCAGACTGGCTAGAATGCTTATCTACACAAGACCTTGGCTCAACCATAAATTATATTAAATTGGTAGGGAGACTAATGTGGGAAGGCTAGAGATACAGCCTTTGTACCAGGGTGGGAGAAGAGACGGGTTGGTACTGGAACTAATGACGTAATTTTCAGTTTATAACCTGTGGTAAACTGTATCGTGTTCAGTACTCTCGTGAATAAACTCTGCTGATTGACTTTAAGACTGGGCTCTGTCCATTATTATAGAATAAGGGTCTTACAAATCCTTATGAATTGACAGAGTTTAATTTTAATTGGGTATTAAAACAGAGCAATTTAATTCCTGTAACATAAGGGCAGTTTAAAACTACCACTGACAAACATTGAATTTGATAGAAAGTTATTTCACAGTGGAGTACAATTTGAGCTGAAGTTGACGAACTCTAACACACCTCTGATAGTGTCACTGAGGGCTGATTGTGAGAGGAACACTGTTCTGTGCTGTACCTTTGGTGTGCTGGTCACCAGGATGCTGAGGGCCTGGGAGAAGGCCTGCTCTGCGTTGCGGCATCTCTGGTCGGCCAGGGCCATGTGGGCATCCTGCACAGCTGACATCAGTGCATCCCGCACACTAGGGTCTCTGGAGCTGCCGGATACCGCCTGAGTGGGAAAGGGTATCAGTGAGTCACTAATATCACACAAGTTGGTTTAGAAAAAAAAAAAAAAATGTCAGTGTTAAAACTACTTCAGGAGATCATGCATCAAACCTAGCTGACGTGTTATTTGTGGTAAAAATGATTATGGGATGAATGTACAAACTATGTTTCAGAGCCAGGGAGGTGGTGGGTTAAACTCGCAGGAAGAAGGTGCGGAGGCCACAGTACATTTGCATGCCATTAGTAATGTACAGTTATGGCAAGAAATACAAGGAAGGAAAAGCATCCAGCGTTGTGAAATCCTGTTTGACTTGTGACAATGACCTCATGTTACATGACGGTCTACCTTTGACTGCTGGTTTCTGTTCTTCCCTTTCGTTTTCTCTGAAGAGCAGGGCTCCAGTTTGCTGCTATTTTTATCAGCCATTTCACTGAAAAGAAACAGATCACTTTTAGGTGTTGACAATGCTAACTTCTGAGTAGCCTACCGTCAATTGCACAGCACAAAAACTTAACTGAATATCTCCAGTGTTACTTGAGGCAGACCAAAAACAGGAAATCACCCAAGTATGCAAGGGTGTGCACCGAGCAGTTGGGTGTGCCACGTGATTCGACAAGCACTGTCAAGCATTAATCAAGTTGGCAAGAAAGTACATACCACACAACTTGCAAACAAAGGTGCGCCGTATGTGCTTTCCCTATACACAATTTTAAAAGAACAGATTCAGATTCTTGGTAGCGTTCAATAAAGCAGAAAATATCCATTGCTTCCGATAAAGCCTAAATTATTTTCCACTGTTAGGGTGGACCAAAAATCTTAAATTTGCCATCATACTATTCATTAGTGTTGTCATACCAGAATTGCTGGTTTGGTATCACAATTCCAAGGCAGAAAGGCATATTATTAGCTGTAGTCATAGAATGCACTTGACCCAGCTACCAGTATCATCTTGTATTTTAAAGTGTTCTAGCATGTAATGGAAAATCTTTACCGGTAAGAGGCATTAGAAGACAAAAATGAATATTACCAATTGAACAACATCTACTGAAGAATAAAAAGTCAATGTCAGCGTTTACATAGCTGGCCATAAATGGTGCATTTTACTTTATAGGTTGGTTATGTAGGCTTCTAACGCATTGCTTTCAACTACATAATACAATTAAGATCTATCTATCTATCTATCTATCTATATTAAAAACAACTCAATCAGTAAATGACATGAAACATTTGACAGATGAACCGAAAGTAAAAATCTAATACGAACAATTCATGTTCTAGTATCGAAAAACGACTGAAGTTTAGGTATACCGTGCAACACCCTACTGTTCATACACATTAACTTTAACACACTAGTAATGCCCGTTTGGGGTCAATATACTCCATTAAAAATCGTTCATCCCCAATCAACAGCAGACCTGGTCTTTTGGTCTGGCAGTGAGGTGAGCCTAATGTATTACAAACCCCGAAAACAAATCGAACATAAAACTCACACTTTCATCTCTTTAGGCACCTTGGTATTATCCACCGAATGTGCTCTTCTTGTACCTTTCACCAAGGAGAAAAGGGTTAGCTTCTGAAAACATGAGGCTCCCAGTGAAAAAAAACAGCAACTTGGCAAAGAAAGTGGCAGCGTGTGTTCTTAAAGAGACAGCTCAAGGAAGTCAAAACAACCAAAAAGGTGATGATAGGCTAAACTTGTTAGCTGCGTATGTCAATACCTGAGTCATATCATAAGCATCTCATGGAACCTAAAAAGCTGCATTGTATTTACCACAAAAACTAAAAGGCCAAACTAGATTTGCTTCCATTTATACTGAACAAAAATAAACTCAATTTCAAACACTTTGCTGAGTTAGTTCATATAAGGAAATCAGTCAACTGAAAAAGTCATTAGGCCCCAATCTATGGATTTCACATGACTGGGCAGGGGAGCAGCCATGGGTGGGCTGAGCCCCACCAACTGAGGAGCCAGGTCTAGCCAATCAATGATTTCCCCCCACAAAATGCTTTATTACACCCCCCCCCCTACATAATGATCATATTTAATCAGCTTCTTGATATGCCACACCTTTCAGGTGGATGAATTATCCTGACAAAAGGATAAAAATGCTCAGACAGGCATTAAAACAACGAGCACAAATTGAGAAATAATCATTTTGTGCACAGAACATTTCTGGGGTCTTATTCAACTTATGAAGCATGGGACGTGCACATAACACATTGAGTATATATATTTGTTCAGTGGATATCAACCCAAACAGAAGACTTAATGTCTAGCAAAACAGAAATAGCCAAAAACATCCTACCTGCTTGTGTCTGGCTTTCCACCTTGACTTCCAAGCCCTGTGTTCAGTGACATGAAAAACATCAGAAATAAACAATAACTAAAACATGAGGGATGAAACACTGAAAAAAATATTGAAAAACACAAGATGCAACCATTTCCGTTAGTTCATATATAAGCTGTCAATTGGAAAAAACATCAGTAGACCCTAATATGGATTTCATACGACTGGGAATACTGGTATAAAATCAGTTTATCACAGATAGCGTTAAAAAAAATGTAGGGGCATTGATCAGGAAACCAGTCAGTATCTGGTGGCCACCATTTGCCTCATGCAGCACAGCATCTTTTGCATAGAGTTGATCAGGCTGTTGATTTTGACCTGTGGAATGTTGTCCCACTCCTCTTCAATGGATGTGCCAAAATACTGGATATTGGCGGGAACTGGAACACAGCGATCCAGAGCATGCCAAACATGCTCAATGGGTGACCGTGCAGTCAGAAAGTATTTAGACGTCTTTAGTCACAGCCTTATTCTAAAATTGATTAAATTAGAATTTCTCTTCTACACACACCATAACAAAGTGAAAACAGGTTTAAAAATAAAATACTGTATTTACATAATTTCTCAGACCCTTTGCTAGGAGACAGAATTGAGCTCAGGCGCATCATGTTCCCATTGATCCTTGGAGGCATTTCTAAAACGTGATTAGAGTCCAACTGTGGAAAATTCAATTGACTGGACATGATTTGGAAAGGCACACAGCGGTCTATAATAAAGGTCCCACAGTTGGCAATGCATGTCAGAGCAGAAACCAAGCCATGAGGTCGAAGGAATTGTCTGTAGAGCTCCGAGACATGATTGTGTCGAGGCACAGATCTGGGGAAGCATACAAAAAATAAGTCTGCACGATTGAAGGTCCCCAAGAACACAGTTGAGCAATCAGGGGAATGGCCTTGGTCAGGGAGCTCCTCTGTGTAGATGGGAGAACCTTCCAGAAGGACAACAATCTCTACACCACTCCACTAAAAATCAGGCCTTTATGGTAGCCTGGCCAGACGAGCCACTCAGTAAGAACACACAACAGCCCAGTTGGAGTTTGCCAACAGGCAACTAAAGGACTCAGACCATGAGCAACAAGATGATCTGGACTGATGAAACCAAGATTGAACTCTTTGGCCTGAATGGCAAGCAGCACGTCTGGAGGAAACCTGACACCATCCCTAAAGTGAAGCATGGTGGTGTCAGCATTATGCTGTGGGATGTTTTTCAGTGGCAGCAACTGAGACACTAGTTAGGATTGAGGGAAAGATGAATGGAGCAAAGTAGAGCTCATTGATGCAGTCCTAAACGCCTTCGGAAGTAGGTTCTCACTGGGGTCAAGGTTCACCTTCCAACTCGCCAACAACCCTAAGCACACAGCCGAGACAACACAGGAGTGGATTCCGAACAAGTCTCTGAAAGTCCTTGAGTGGCCCAGCCAGAGCCCAGACTTGGACATCGCTAGAGAGACCTGAAAATAGCTGTGCAGCGACGCTACCCATCCAACCGGAGCGCTTGAGGGGATCAGGAGAGAAGAACTGCAGAAACTCCCCCGAATACAGGTGTGCCCAGCTTAGAGTCATACAAGAGACTCGAGGCTGTAATCGCTGCCAAAGATGCTTCAAAGTACTGCGTAAAGGGTCTTAATACTTACATACTTTTATACAAGTTTACTTTTGATCAATTCTAAAAACCCGATTTTGCTTTGTCATTATGGGGTATTGTGTGTATATTGAGGACATATGTAACCTGTGGAAACGTCTGAATACTTCCCAAATGCAATGCATGTCTGGTGGGTATGCAGGCCATGAACGAACTGGGGCATTTTCCACTTCCAGGAATTGTGTCCAGAGCCGTGTGACATGGGTCTGTGCATTATCATACAGAAACAATGGGCCTCAAGATTTCGTCCCCGGTATCTCTGCATTCAATTTGACATCGATAAATTGCAATTGTGTTCGTAGCTTATGCCTGCTAATGCCATAACCCCACCATGAGGCACTCTTCACAACTTTGACATTAGGATACCGTTCACCCACACAACGCCATCTGCCCGGTACAGTTGATTTAGCGGTAAAGAGCACACTTCCCTAGTGTGCCAGTGGCCATCGAAGGTGAGAATTTTCCCATTTAAGTCTTATGACGCAGAACTGCAGACAGGTCAAGACCCTGGTGAGGATGACGAGCACGCAGATACGATTCCCTGAGACGATTTCTAACAGTTTCTGGGTTTGCGCAACCAAAGAATTTCTGCAGTTTCATCAGCTGTACGCGTGGCTGGTCCCTGGCCATGCCGCAGGTGAAGCAGTCGGAAGTAGAGGTCCTGGGCTGGCGTGGTTACACATGGTCTGCAGTTGAGGCCGTTTGGACATACTGCCAAATTTTCTAAAACATTCCATTCTTTTAACAGCTCCAGTGGACATTCCTTCAGTCAGCATACCAATTGTAATCTCCCTCAAAAGATTGTTATATGTGGCATGGTGTTGACAAAACTGCACATTTTAGAGTTGCCTTTTGTCCCGAGCACAAGGTACAGCTGTGTAATGACCATGCTGTTTAATCAACTTCTAGTGGATGGATTTAAACATTTGTGAACCAAATTTGAGAGAAATAAGGTGTATGGAAATTTCTGGCCTCTTATTTCAACTCATGAAATCAGTTACACATGTTCTGTTTATATTTCTTCAGTCTGCATAACATGCCTAACAGTATTACTCACAAACAGGACTTTAGAAACATTAATGTCCATGAGATGACATCAATGCTTTAGCTTATCAAACAGCTCACTGATCCCTGCACAACACAAAGCAATCACCAGTTGCTGTAGTTGAAACTACTCTTGGATTAAGTCCTGTTTGTACTCTACAAGGACTGTTGTGGACAAAATGTGTCATCCTGAATGCAATTCATAAATTAGGGTACTGAAAGTTGAGGCTCGGGTCTGAGTAACTGACCTTGTTCTCAGGAACAGTGTTTTTAGCAGAAGGCTCAACCTTACTGGTGGGTTTAGCGGCCTGTTGTGACTCTGTAGTGTCTGCTCTGGTGTTACTCTCTGTCCTGTAGATAACAGTAAAACACCAGGTTAACAACTTCAAAATTATCAACAAATGCATGATTGCCATTGGTTCGTAAACACTTGTATAATACTGTACATACCTTTTACTTGAAACTTTCTTAGCTGCAGTTTTATTTGATCTTCCAGCTAGAAATGAATGGTTTGTAACATGAAAAGAAACAAAATCAAAGATAATACATAGACAATGATCTAGCAATACATAGACAATGATCTAGCAAAACCAGACTATCTCCAACAAACAACTATAAACTTAGAACAATTGAGGAACAAGCAGGGATGCAAACTGGTGAGAGCCCAACAAGGTGACACTGCGTTGCACTGAAAAAAGAACGAAAAAAAAAAAAAGAATCCCTGCTAGGGGGAAACGCAGATTAACTCATTAAAACATATGCGCTACATGATCAGTCTAAAATAAAGTGATTAACGTAACCCTAACTCACAGCTAAAAAAAAATTATAAGGAAAGCAATGTTATGTTGCCTAGACTATTGCAAGTAACTCATTTTTATCTTGCAGTTAGCCATGACAGCTAAGTAGAAATATAATTAAACAGGCATTATATTTTTGATCTATTATAGTGCCCACTACAGTATACGTCGATCAAGTGCACGAGCCTACATGTGCAAAAATAACTTTCACGGAGTAAAATAATTAATAATCCCCTCTCACGCATTACTGTCAAGTTCAACACAAAAGCACTATCTTTGGGCTACACTGCATGTTATTACATTGTACACTTCTGCCTGTGGACATCTGTTCTACAATGTGCCAGCAGAGCATGATACCCTTAGTTGGCATAATTTCTCTCATTGTCATTCAGGCAGAGAGTACCTGGCATACCCCTTTTTATTCACCGTATTTAAAAGAGGGAAAGTGTGGCATTTCTTTCACCTATATTGGCATCCAGTATAAGCCAGGCCCAGCTACACTTGATCTCCAAATCCACTTGTTTAACAAGTAACGCCTCATTTTGACCTAATTCTCTCATTCTGAAAACCACATACTGTAGCGGGAAAACAGTAGTTAGTACGTTAACATGTCAGATTGCCAGGTTCCAGTAAGCAATGAACACATTGTAACATGAGGAAAGGTGTTGCGCCGAACTACTACCCCCCCTCCCCTTTGTGAACGCGCGCACACTCAATTCTTCATTTCTGCAGCTTGCTTGCTAGTTGAGATTTCTGCTCTTCACCACGTTGTCAGTTAAGCCTACATTTCACTGATCTTAGTAGAAAGCACTTTGTGTCCTCTGATTGCAGGGGAGGCAATGTCTGCAGTTCTCGGTTTGGCCATTTGTTTCAAGTGTAGTCTATAAATTAATCTGCCAAAATTCATCTTTCCCATGTCTTATTTGACTAGTAGTTAATCTGAAATGTTTATAGCTTGCCTACATTTTACTCCCTCTGTTTAATACACATTTTGGGGACTTCAAGGCCTGGCACACTTCAGAATCATTTTGGTAGCTCATGTTGACCAGTAGTGTGCCACAAAGTATTTGACTAGCCATAAAATTAAGTTACTTACATTACTTAGACGGCAGGGAGAATTTCAGCAGGCAAGAAAATGGCCTTGCCGAAATACTCTTCTCCCCCACCCCCATTTCTAATTTCCTTAAATTGTCACTAAAGCCAAAAACGTCATAGAACAAACTTTACGTCCGGACAGGCAACCAAAATGTATCATTAAAATCTGTGTATCATTAAAATCTGTGTTATATTAAACAGAGGGAGTAAAATGTAGGCAAGCAATAAACATTTCAAAACTAGTTGAATAAGGCATGGGAGAGTTGACTAATTTTGGCAAAGAGATTTATTTAGACCAATACACTTGAAACAAATAGCCAAAGCGAAAACTCCAGACATCACTATAGTGCCTCCCCTGCGATCAAATTGCCATAAAAATAAAATGCAGCCTGAAGTGATCATTGAGATGTAGGCTAAAATGACAACTGAATGAAAAGCAGAAATCTCAACTAGCAAGCAAGTCACAGCAATGGAGAATTAAGTATGTTGACATGGGGGAATTCGGCACAACGGCAAGGTTACTAACGTTACCTAGCTGTGACTTTATTAGCCAGCTAATTTTCAGACAAACTCAATTATTTGATCAGCTTAATTGGCTCAACATTTCATAACAGATTATTCAATCCAGCTACTATAGCAAGAAACTTAACGTTAACAATACTTGTTCCACCACACTTCAGGTGAGAAGGGCCTTGGTCAAGGAGGTGACCAAGAACACAATGATCCCTGACATGGCTCCAGGGCTCCTCTGGGAGAACCTTCCAGAAGGACAACCATCTCTGCACCACTCAGGACTTTAAGGTAGTGTCCAGACAGAAGCCATTTTTTTCTCCTTTTTTAAAAATTTTTTTTAAAAGGTACGACAGCCGGCTTGGAGATGGCCAAAAGGCACCTAAAGACTCAGACCACGAGAAACAAGATTCTCTGGTCTGATGAAACCAATTGAACTTAAGCCTGAATGCCAAGTGTCAAGTCTTGAGGAAACCTGGCACCATCCCCAATTCGATACGTATGCTATGATGCAGGTAAAGTTGCCTCGCACACCTACAGTGCTGGTCATTAAAAAAAAAACTAGCTTATGGGTGCAAACAATTTTCTTCCCCAAAAACATTACTTTCTATAGCTACTGAAACAGCTATTTAGTTAGCAAAACAACATCTAGGTGTCATCTAAAATAACCTATTTATAGTTTTTGATTAATGGCGGCCGGACCCATCTATGTGAAGCTAGCCACAACAAGGATTAGCCACAATACTGTACTTTGCGGTTAGCCTTCATTAAAAGTATGTCATAATTCTATGTATTAATTTGCATCACTGTCAATGACACTTATTTTGAAGGCAAACCACAAATTCGACTTGTGGCTAATCCTTGTTGTGGCTAGCTTAATTAACACATAACCCGGGCCAATCGAGCCTCACTTGCCGGATGAAGATAGCTGGCTGCTTATTACGTTAGCTTTGTGGAACAGGGCTAAATAGCTAGCCAGCTACTTAATTTCATGAACTGAAGTTAAGTATTCTTCTATTGAAATTTACAAGGATTCCTAAATTATTGCTAAGAATAATGGAAATGACTGCAGGTTCTACTGATCATTGTATTGGTGCAACCTAGGTACCAAGCTAAAGCTAGCTACCCCAGAAGTTTCGGTCGAACAAATTATGCTTTATTGCCAACATCGTTCATGGACGGTGTTGGCTGACTTTTGTATAGCTTTGAAACGCAAAGTCCCATAGTATGCATGTCGTGAAGCTATTACTGTGCAACTCCGGTAGGGTAACATCGGAAAAATAGCGCACTCGGTAGTGTTAACCAGTGCTGGACCAGTCAGCGAAAGCCATCACCACCCACGACAGGACAGTTGATTGTCAAGGGCAATGAATTCTATTATCTTAACTTTAATGGATTTCACCATCGAGTTCACTGAAATTGTTACTCTTTCAAACGACTGCTTGACCCAAACAGCAGACATTGTGGGCCAGTTTAGATGCTGTGTTGCACGCAATAGCGCAACATTTTACATGGTGTCGTTACGTCATGTACCTTCGTTATATTAGGTTTGCACGTCAGCTTTGACATTGTGCGTTAAACTTGACATC
Source organism: Oncorhynchus keta (assembly GCF_023373465.1). NCBI lineage: Eukaryota > Metazoa > Chordata > Actinopteri > Salmoniformes > Salmonidae > Oncorhynchus > Oncorhynchus keta. The sequence goes on along the minus strand of NC_068432.1, from coordinate 19,292,768 downwards.
GGCCGATACCGATGCTGGCATTTTTAAATATCATCCGATTCCAATATGTTCACCGATATAGCGGAGTATCCCTAGTCTGAATACTTATGTTTAATACATTCCTAAAAACCTGATTTGGCTTTATCATTATGGGGAATTGGGTTAAGATTGAGGGAAAACAATTTAATGCATTTTAGAATAAGGGTGTAACATAAAATCTGGAAAGAGTCAAGGTGTCTGAATACTTTCCGAACCCACTGTAAACAAAGTTTGGATTAGCCACCCCCACTTCCTGCTATTGGATATGCAAAAAATCTATGGCAGTGCATCGGTCTTCGCATGAAGAATGATTTGCACATGGGACAAGCGCTTGTTGGGAGGGTTTTTAACCATCCCTTTGATTTGTCATGGTAAATCGCTAGGAGATTTACAAGGCGCCAAATGAATCTTGGTAACCACGAGCCAAGTCTTACAATCTTCTCCAAATTTATCCTAGTAATTATGTTTTCCTACATGATCAGTTGGTTTTAATATTAAGTTCTGTGGGCAAATCTCCATTACCTTTGCGTTCCTCTGCCCGGTGGCACTTGCTCTCCTCTATCTCTATGTTGAACTTGACATGTTGCTGCAGCAGGTCCTTCATGCCCTCTGGGTCAGCCTTGCACAGGGTCTGGCCCCACTCGTTGGCCTCTATCGCCTGCTTGTGTTCCCCCAGTAGGAACAGCGCCTCACAATACCGGTAGTGACCCTGCCATACACAGACCACAGAGGAAGGGAAGATGCCATCATTCACAGCATAGACATTTTAGGAATGACAGTACTTTGGGCATTAACATTCCATTACAATCACACACCATATCCTTTTTGTAGAATGTTGAGAATTTCATGCCACACACTGAAAAAAAAATGTATTATTGATTTCAAATCAATAGAACTAGCTTGCTGGTCAGTCAGAACAGAGCTGACTAAAATGTATTCATTTCAACACCATCAGTGGGTTTGATCTCGGGATAGTTAGGGATTTTGGCAACAAAGCCACTTATCTACTTCCCCAGGGTCAGATGAACTTGTGGATACCATTTGTCTTCGCATTTTAAGTTTCCAACTAGCTTTAGCAGAATTGTTAACTAGCATTAGCACAATGACTGGAATGGTATCCACAAGTTAATCTGACCCTGGGGAACTTCATAAATCTATAAATATCCCTTTAAGCTGAGGGCAATCGTAATGGAAATTCAGATGTGGCCGTGGGATAATTGCATACCTTTGCCCACTCTGGTTGTATTAAAGTGGCTCGCTTTCCATCCCCAACAGCTTTTCTGTAACAAATGATGCCTTGATCATGAAACATGTTTAATGGGTCTGTATAAGTGTCCTACACAAACAGGTTTGTTCATCATAGGTTTATAGTTTGAAGGACTTACAGATATTTTTCACTACGGATATAGCAAAGTGCTCGGTTCCCATAGATAATGTGGTTTTCAGGGCTGAAAAATAGATAGGATTATGTTATCCAACAAGAACTCCTTGAACAAAAAAAAAATATTATTTATGAGTAGTTAAGTACACCATTCTGGTCCATTTTGACAGACCAAATGGAAAAGCGAGCCATGATAGTGGTGGTCAAAGTAGCATTTACACTTCAGAGACATTTATGGTGCCGTAAATGAACATGTTCAGCAGGGTGTTAGTCACTTCAATAAACAATTAAATCAAAAGGTACCGTGACAAACACATTGGGAAGCAGTAATGCACAGATAAGAGTACATGGGAAACAGCCTGACTTGATGCAATCACAGGCGTATGTTATATTGTCCTCCAACATTCCAATAGTACGTAAATCCGATGTCAAAACCACCAAAAACACCACTTACTGATATTTGATGGCTTTTGAGTAACACTTGACTGCTGCATCATATTTCTTTTTCTGAAACTGATCGTTTCCTCTGGTCTTCATCTCTTCACTTTTCTGAGGAAAAGGAAAATAGTTTTTTCCCCCAACAAAATCCTAATAGAAAACGCATGTCAGAATTAACCTACCCATCAACTTGGTTCATAAAAAATACTATCAGGGGTTGGAACCGGTTCAGGGAATAGAACAGAACTGGAAAATAACATTGAAGGAACAAAGAAAGTGATCCATAATCTTACGGAACATAACTGTTATTTTAGAAGCATGGGAACCAGTTAATAAAATCACTTTATGTGCTAGGTATTTTTAGTCCCACAAAACTTAAGTGCCTATGCAAAGCCCACTGTTACTCAAACTCTAGTATCTACCTGTAATATGAACACCGTTGCATGTTTAGGATACCTGCCCCTCCCAAAGAATAGACTGTCTTGACGTGACAAGCTTGATTCAGAAGATCGGTATGTTTAATTAGCTACAGAAGATTAGATTAGTATCCTTTACTAGCATTGAAAAAGTTATAGGGCTAGTTACCACATTGGATTTATTAACTACAAAATGGTAAGATGCATTTTAAATTCTGGTGCCGCTCTGCACACAAGATTGTTTTGCTAGTTAATAATATAATATATATAATAATATAATAATAATAATAATGATAAAGCCAACTCAAAAGGAAATGCAAAGTTCCACCACAGAAGCCACTATGTATAATTATGTGGGGTCCTTCTGTAGCTCAGTTGGTAGAGCATGGCGCTTGTAACACCAGGGTAGTGGGTTCATTTCCCAGGACCACCCATACGTAGAATGTATGCACACATGACTGTAAGTCGCTTTGGATAAAAGTGTCTGCTAAATGGCATATATTATTATATTATGTGGACCTAATCCAAATAATGCATGTCATAAGATGCCCAGCGCTTCAAGCCTCAACCCTCTTTCTACCCATCTGCGAAATTTGACAAATTTTGCACCATAGGCTACTTGTTTGCCTGCTCTATCCACTGATTAGCTCATTGAATTACCCAAATAAAAATGCATTTTGCAGGTAAAACGATAAACAGTACTTTTTGGTTCGAACCGGTTCAGAACTTTATCTTGATGAGCGGAACGAATGTAAATTCCCCAAATCGTCCCCATTTTCACACAAGGCGAGGGTATGAGTCCTTCAAGGTTGACAACATTATAAATTACAGGTTCTTACCTCAATAGACCATTGGCTGGGGTCCTGTGCAAGCTCTCGCATCATTTTTTTTCTGTCGACTCCCATGGCCTGTGTATAGTGGGCATCTGATGAGAGAAGTTCATGTTTGTATTGGGACCCATTCACTGCTAACCAAGTTGCCAGAGTAGGATAAATAATGTCATATTTAATTGCACAGTGGTATTCTAGCCTATAGCCCAGTAATATTCAAAGTCGTTATCACACGGGAATTGTAGTTGGGAGGGGGCGGGGACAAAACAGTTAAGAATAGAGATCAAAGCAAACTTTGCCACATGCGCCGAATATCAGTGTAGACCTTCCCGTGAAACGCTTACTTACAAGCATTTCACGGTAAGGTCTACACTTGTATTCGGCGCGTGTGACAAAACAGTTAAGAATAAAAATTGTATGGGGCAATATACAAACGTTTCATAAATAATATTTACGGCATTAGTTCTTAATTTTGATTAATTATATGTAATGAATGTAATGTTATTTATGTAATAGAAAAATAAGTGACTCACAATTTAAGGTCATGTCATTAGATTTGAGTAGATTTGAGTCTCCAGACATTCTGGCTTAAAAAAAACAAGACCCCCTGCTGATAAAGTTTGGCTATCACTGCCTATCTACCACATTTCACCTTTCAGCCTCCACAAGCTGCCTACCACTAAGCCCTAAACAGACCTCAGTAGGTTAAGATCTAGTGTGAGAAGGCTGTAAAAACACATCGGTATGAGGCTTACAGACAGTACATCAGACCACCATATTAACAGCAATGGAGGACACACTGCCCGAAAGTGGTTCTTACACTCAGTGAAGATGAGCTGCAGGGCAGCAAAGCAGTTCCCTATGGGGCCCAGCTCCTGAACCCGCCGCTTGATGCGTGGCTCTCCTGTCCGCTCCAGCCAGCGTATCGCATCGTCCAGGACCTCCGGCACATGCTGACCACAGAGAGGTACCAGTCAACAAAACACTTCTAGCCTTCACCATCATAACAACTTGTATAGCGCTGATTACAGAAAATTCTCAAAGCAAGAAAATCAATTGAGATGGTACAGATGGGAGATTAAACACCCCCATTTTGGCTTCAGATGAAAGGGTGGGGTTTGAGGGAGTTTGTGTTGGAAAGACTATCTTCAGCATAGGGGACATCGATGGTACAGCCAGAGAAAAAGTCTGACAAAAAGGCCCAGACCACATCCGCTTCGCCGGCAGACAGTTCCTCCATAGGTACAGGTCCTCAATTGCCAAACATGTAGCACCCACTTGGGTGATGCCACAGCTGCTGAAAAGCACATGAATAGCCACCACATCTTGGCTGTGGTTAAGAACAGTTCCCGAGCCTCTTCCATCTCTGGACAGCATGCAGTACTTTTTGTAATTCTTCCCGACAGATTAAACAAAGCCAGGGCTACATTATTTGAATCCAAACAGCCATCTAGCAATGAGACAAATATATACACATCCTTTACCCCAATTCTGCAATAGAGTCAAGACCAAAAAATGTAATAATTATGTACAATATTTACAGAGCTCTCTGCCTAGGCAACTCCACGGCAACCATAAGATAATACACCAATCGGCGGGAAGTTCATGCGCACCAGGTTGCTAGATATTCCACGTGACAAATCAGGTTGAGCGAGTCTTATAATGTAATCAACGATTCAAATTTAAGAGCACAGAACAGGACGTTTTGGTGTCCTTTGCTTGGCTATGTACCAGCAGGGTGTAAAAAAAATTGCTGAGTTGTTAAAACAATGAATATTGGCACCCCACTCTTTGGCTACCACAACCGTAAGTAGAATGTTGCCCCATTTTCTATGCATGAAGAGAACATTCTTGTATTCTTATGAATAATTACTGTGCTGAGTGGATAGTTGGATAGTTCCATATTAGAAAAAGAAACCATGTTGCTCTATTAGGTAAGATGAGCAAGAGAAAGCAGTGATGCTACAGCATATTTGCATTTTCAGTGCACCATAGGCATACATTACACTTACCAAGTTAAATTTATTGCTTATCCAGATCATATGCCTTGTTTGATCTTCTAATAACTGAAAGAGAAAACAAGTGACAACATGAGCCTTCAGGTTCAACACTGTAATTCCTGTATGGTTCCATTTATAGTAACAAAGACCTTACACATCCTTTTTCCATCGCTCTGAGGATGGCCTCCAATATTTCTATCTTGTGCAGTCTCTTCAGACTCAAGTCATTGCTGACACTAGAGAAAGTGAAAAGATAAAACCATGCACATTAACACTACTAAGGAACAACAAATGTGAGACAGGAGAGTTCATTAATTTGCAAGTCATTTCTTACTTTGAGTCTAAGAAGCCAACTTGCACAGCCCAGCGTGTGGTGTTGTGATTCTCTTGACGCAGCAGAATGTGGTACCAAAAGGCATACAATTTCATTAACTGGGCCGCCTTCTTTTTCAAAACGACAGGGATTTTATTCCATCGCTCATATATAACATCTGCAAAATTAAACAGTGTGACACAAGTGAAAATGTACGTTATTTTTTACATGTAATTGTCAACCTCCACCTTGAATAGATATGTTTTCAGTCTGATAGTGGAGGATCTGAGTCACCTGTCCACTCCCAATAGCCTTTCCACCCACAATTAGTGTGAGTCAGTGCTAACTAGGTATTTGTGTAAGGAACTAGCTAGTGTTCTACTTCTTACCTGGAGGTTGCAGGGCTACAAAGGGACTGTCTTTGTCATAGATCTGAGGAAGAACATGAGGTCAATGACGTACTGCCACGTATTTATTGCATTAGTAGTCCATTTTCAAATGGATCTAGTTAGCTCACCGGTCCTAACTTACATCAATATTTAAAATTACAGTCAACCATCCTTGTTACTCACAAGTTTCGCCCCGTGTCTGATGTCGCAGTCCAAAAACTCTGGACCGGAGTCGGAATCTGACATTTTGGGAAGTCTGAAACAAGAATCGTGAGAATTTAGCCCAATGATAATACACAATAACGTTAACTAAATAGCATAGCTAACTGCGTTGTCAACAAACTAGCTATTATTACTCAACGAACGTGTACCAAGTTAACGTACCACATGTGAATATACAGCTAAAGCGGGCTATCTAGCTAGCTATGTTTGGAGACGACTAACGACGTTAATAACGTTACTTAACTAAACCAAAATTATAGCTAACGTTAGTTCCGCGGAAAAATAACTTAGCTAACTAAGTATACGTTAGGAAACACAATTTAGTTGTAAAGTTAGCTAATGATATCCATCTAATGGAGTCATTGTTTGGTTAGCTAACTGCAGATGGGGGAAGGGAACATCTGTCTGACTGCCAGAAGCCTCGAACTCACCTTGAAAGTTAGCTAACGCTAAGCAATCGTTTGGCTAGCTAGCAACTTGGCGCGGTTTTTTAATGGCTTTGCCGTGAAAAAAACAAACATTTAGAAATCTGGACACCGCGAACATGAAATACTGTTAACACGCTACAAAACAAAAATAAGGGACAGCACACACGGACCTACCTTTCTTGTTCACTTGTCTTTTATGGCAACATGCTCAGTTTACCACAGAGCAGGCGTTGCTGATCATACGGCTGCATTTCAAAATAAAGGTCCCGTATATTTTTTATTTTACTTGAACGTTACAGGACGTTTTTCTGATTTAAAATCACAACAATTGTTAAAAGTGACTTAAATATACATGTACTGAAAAAACGAACAATATATTATTGAAATCAATTAACAAAGATCGTTTTACTGTCTCACTTTTTAAGCTAGTACACCAGTTAAATAACCAAATCTAACTGCCTGTGGCTCAGGACCTGACGCAAGGACATGCATATTATTGATACCATTTGAAAGGAAACACATTGACGTTTGTGGAAATGTGAATTTAATGTAGGAGAATATAACACATTTGAGCTGGTAAAAGATAATACAAAGAAAAAACATGCCTTCTTTTTTTTGTAGCATCATCTTTGAAATGCAAGAAAAAGGCCATAATGTATTATTCTAGCCCAGGCATTTAGATGTTGGCCACTAGGTGTCATCAGTGTATGTGCAAAGTATCTGTTCAAAATGTTTTATCAAGACTGCCCAAATGTGCATAATTGGTTTATTATTACATTTTCAAGTTCATAAGTGTGTACTCTTCTCAAACAATAGCATGGTATTATTTCACTGTAACAGCTACTGTAAATTAGACAGTGCAGTTAGATGAACAAGAATGTAAGCTTTCTGCCCATATCAGACATGTCTATGTCCTGGGATTCTTTTGTTGTTCTTGTTGCTTACAACCTCATGCTAATCACATTAGCATACGTTAGCTCAACTGTTCCGCGGGGACACACCAATCCCATAGAGGTAGAGTTAACAGTAGTTTTAAAAAATAACAACACAATACCAACGCTGTTGTTGGAAGTGTTAATGGTTTTAAACTACTGTCAATCCTTAACTGGTGTATTGTGTGATTTTAGGCATGCTCTCTCGGTGGCAATGCTGTTTAGCAAAAAAATATATAATGAAAAATCAAACATCTTCTGTTTTGTATGCTATTTTGACATTAATACCTGTCATATATCAGTTTGCAAACAAAGTAAAAAATAAAAATAAAAGTAAAGCTGCATACAAACATGGTCTCTTTTTTTTAAATATCCAGCTTAAACAGACAGATGGGGATTTTTTTTTGCATGCCTCGAGTGGAGTTTGGGGGGGGGGCCTCAAGCAGAGAAATTATTTTAATAAAAACATAATAAGGAGAATATTATGCCCAACTCATGAGGCCCCTTGACGATGTGAGGCCCAATGGTAATTAGCCAGTGTTTGCCACCCCTCCGAGCCTGGTTCCTCTATAGGTTTCTTCCTGCCTTCTGGGGAGTTTTTCCTAGACACTGTGCTTTTGCATCTGCGTTGCTTGCTCTTTGAGGTTGTTGGCTGGGTACCTGAAAAAGCATTGTGAAGAGCTTTATAAAAAACAGGGCCAATTTAAAATTGTTCTCTTCAAAACATGATTTAATCATGTTCTGTTATTTTTTTTAAATAGTTATTTAACCTTTATTTAAAGGTCTTCAGTGATGTCACCATTGCCCTTGATTTTAAGCAATGTTGTGCTGCTATTTTTATTGACTTGGCCAAAGCTTTTGATACAGTAGACCATTCCATTCTTGTGGGCCGGCTAAGGTGTATTGGGGTCTCTGGCCTGTTTTGCTAACTACCTCTCTCAAAGAGAGCAGTGTATAAAGTCAGAACATCTCCTGTCTCAGCCACTGCCTGTCACCAAGGGAGTACCACAATGCTCGATCTTAGGCCCCACGCTCTTCTCAATTTACATCAACAACATAGCTCAGGCAGTAGGAAGCTCTCTCATCCATTTATATGCCGATGAAACAGTCTTATACTCATCTGGCACCTCCCCGGATTTTGTGTTAAACGCTCTACAACAAAGCTTTCTTAGTGTCCAACAAGCTTTTTCTACCCTTAACCTTGTTCTGAACACCTCCAAAACAAAGGTCATGTGGTTTGGTAAGAAGAATGCACCTCTCCCCACGGGTGTGATTATCACCTCTGAGGGTTTAGAGGTTGAGGTAGTCACCTCATACAAGTACTTGGGAGCATGGCTAGATGGTACACTGTCCTTCTCTCAGCACATATCAAAGCCGCAGGCTAAAGTTACATTTATACTTGGTTTCCCCTATCATAATCTCTCCTCTTTCACCCCAGATGCCAAACTAAACCTGATTCAGATGACCATCCTACCCATGCTAGATTACGTAGATAGTTGTGGATGCTTTGCGTGATGTATTGTTGTCTCTACCTTTTTGTCCTTTGTGCTGTTGTCTGTGCCCAATAATGTTTGTACCATGTTGTGCTGCTGCCATGTTGTGTTGCTACCATGTTGGTGTTTTGTTGTTTTGCTACCATGCTTTGTTATCACGTGTTGCTGCCATGCTATGTTGTTGTCTTAGGTTTCTCTTTATGTACTGTTGTGTTGTCTCTCTTGTCGTGATGTGTGTTTTGTCCTATGTTAAGAAAAATTATAAAGTCCCCGCAGGAGACCTTTTGGTAGGCCCTCATTGTAAAGAAGAATTTGTTCTTAACTGACTTGCCAAGTTAAGGTTGCAGTGACGCATCCAAAACCTGAGCAGAAACCATATTGCTTACCAGAGAGAATACTATAGACATCAAGAAAGCCAGTCAGTTGATTATTGACAAGTTATTCCAACACTTTTGATAAACATGAGTTGTCAGCAGTTAAAAACCACTAATACTTCAGTTTCAAAACCCTAAACCATTTTATTTCAGAACCACCAGACCGGGATGGCACTGTCCCCCATGCTACTCCCCTAGTGGAATATAAATGAAACTATTATTCCAGATATTAAAAATGAAGAATATTGACATTTCTCTGAACTCCTTTTCAACTCATGTATATTTAACATGGCTGTTTAATACACATTTCGATGTTCACTTATAAGAATAATAACGTTTTTGAGCATGTTCTGATTGCATGATTTATTTCATTTACCCACCTTGGTAGAGTGAGTACCTATTTACAATTATAAACTGGGTAGTTGGAGCCCTGAATGCTGATTGCCTGAACGCGTGGTATATGAGACCGTATACCACAAGTATTTAAAAAAAACATTACTTTTGACTGTTCTAATTACGTTGGCGAGCAGCTGTTTTGCACAAGAACAACCCTTAGCCGTGTTATATGGTCATACCACACCACCTCGTGCATTATTGCTTAAATAACCACTCGATCTGAACAATGAGCATCAATACTTCCCCAAATAGCATGAACGGGGAGGATAGGATCAGAAAAATAGAACGCATCTTGAAACAAACTCAATTTCAAGAAAATGGAGGACCTTTATTTTGAAGCTGTTTGCGCGATGTCGGACCAGTTAATGTCGCTGATTTCACGGAGCTGGCGTGAAAAGAGTAGCTGTGTTCGAACACTCATACTAAGCCAAAAATTCCCTGACGTCGTACTAAATTCGACAAAATACGAAGTATGCAAGCACTGGACACTATTTCCGTGCTTTTAGGGACCGTAATGCAATTCTTCAGAAAACGGGCGCCGCTTCACAACGTTTTCAGATTTGAGGAAAATGGCGGAAAATATGCAGCCGATGTCCGACAAGAGCGGATACAAATGTATTGCTTTAACTAATTATGACAAATGTTAAGACAATGTTGAGCAAGGTAATACATGAATGACTTTTCAATAATACATTTTAACTAGCCAGAGAGTATATTAACTATATGCTATCTAACGAAATACCCAACATTTATTGACTTGGTTATTCACATCCTTCTTAGCTAAGTGATATAGTCGTTGTGCGTTTTCAATGGACATAGTGCACTGGCACTCCAGATTAAATGTACGAACACACCCAAAATCGTTAAATGTCTGGCTAGTAATTTGTTATGCTAGCAAGAGGTTGCGTAGCAACAGCATCCGGTAGAGAGGCGAAGCGCTAGTACGCTCAAACGATAACGTTCATTTACAGTATATTACAATGAACTAATAGTATGTCGGATATACTTATCAAGTATTTAGTATACAGTATGAAAGGAATGGTATTTGAACACAGCTTGTGTTTCTCGTTAATTGCTAATCAGTTGCTTGTTCCACTTCCCACTCGCTTGAAGTCTCATATATATGCCATTTAGCAGACGCTTTTATCCAAAGCGTCTTACAGTCATGTGTGCATACATTCTACGTATGGGTGGTCCCGGGAATCGAACCCACTACCCTAACGCCATGCTCTACCAACTGAGCTACAGAAGGACCACTCATGACAAAGTTACCAACACCCACTTCCGGAATATGGAAGTAATAAAGATGGGTATAAGATTTAGAATATGGTTATACATTTCCCTCCCTAGCCCTACGAAAAAGCATAAAGTTATCTTCAAATGAAGCATGCTGATGTGGTGAATATCTCTAATTGTACATTAGCTGTTATAACCAAGCAATTAATCTGTCTATGTGTCATATTTATCACTATCTCCCTCTCTTTTCTACGAATTCAGATTATGTGGTGGAAAATTTGCCCTCTCCCCTGCCAGAAACGGCTTTGTTCTGTTCCTTGGCTCACAAGTTGGCTTCTGTAAATCACAATTGAGTGACTTGAGTTTAGGCTATGTCGATGACTGAAGTTGGGATTGGAATGTGACGGAAGATGGCAGAACATGAGGTTTTGTTTGAAACTGCTAGTGAGTCTGGTGAAGCTAATAGTACAGAAAGTGAGAATGAATGGGTTACATTGGTGAAGAAAAAGAGAAACGATAATTAAAGCTATGTTGGAAAACAGGAAACCAGTAGACTCGTTTTAGTCGGTGTCAGGGTTTTGGATCAATGCAACAGGAAACCAGTAGACTCGTTTTTAGTCGGAGTCAGGGTTTTGGATCAATGCTACTTATCTGTTTACCTTCTCCAGGAAAATCTGGAATGAGTTGGAGGAAAGTGTGGAGTCGGTGAGAGTCACAAGACATGGTCTTATTTTGATTTGTGTGGGTCTGCGGAGCAGAAGAAGCATGACTCAAAAAGATATTGGAGTGGAATCCTTCCTGCATGGATTTGCATAGCAGGGTGCCTATCAAGGTTTCTTTTTCTAGGGTGGCGCAAGAAGTAAAGGCAGAGGATATAACTGAATACATCGATAGAGTGGTTGGTGCACATCGACTGACCTGTATGGTGGATGGAGAAAATAAATTAACTTCATCCATGCTACTGTTCTTTGATGAAGAGTCTCTCCCTTAACATATAAAGTTAGGATTCATGAGATACCCTGTAAGAGCTTTTGTGCACAAGCCCCTTCAGTGTCATAAATGTAAAAGATTTGATCATGTGTCAAGTGTGTGCAGAAGGGAAAATAATCATATGCCAGATGAAGGGAAATGCTGTAACTGTGCAGGTGAACATGCGCCTGAATTCTTGGAGTACCCTGAGTGAGAATGAGGTGGCAAGGTTAAGGAGTGTCCAGTATATCTTCTATCTGGAGGTGGTGAGAAGATTGGACGGGAACGAGTGACAGGGAAGAAGCAATCGTATTAGAATCACCACGACCAGTGAAAGATTTCTCATCAACCGAGGGATAGTGGAATGCTACATGTTAAAAAGATGGACTTTGTGTTATGTATTGCAATGGTCATAAACTGTACGGCACAAGTAGAGAATTATTTTAAGAAAATTGAAATTGTGAATGCCGCTGAAAGTTTTTTGGGTCTCCTTGATTTCACAGCTGAGGCCATGCAAAAAATCCTGTCGGTGAATGTACCCTCATCACAGGCCCCCGAGCCTGTGTAAGGATGTATTTTGTAGTGGACTATGCTTGAAGAAGTGTGATGGGTTTCCTTAGTTGACATGTTTATTTTGTATGATGTCGTTTTCCCCCTTTCCCAAAATGTTTTTTTTTTAATTCAATACCCCGTCCAGCTGGTGGCGGTAATGCACCATTAACATTGGATGCCAACCGCCGTTAACCCCATCGAAGAAGAAGACTGAAGTTGGGGACTCAATGCCATATTACTCTCTGTAGACTATGTGAAAAAGCCAAATGTGTTCTCAAATGGAGTACTTTATGTTTTTGGCAATTTTCTACTCTTTCCCCAGTTTTATATTTGATGTGGGCCTATCTCCACTCTCCTTCTTGGTCAAATAGCCCTTACACAGCCTGGAGGTGTGTTGGGTCATTGTCCTGTTGAAAACAAATGATAGTCCCACTAGGCACAAACCAGATTGGATGGTGTATCACTGCAGAATGCTGTGGTAGCCATGCTGATTAAGTGTTCCTTGAATTCTAAATTAATCACTGACAGTATCAGGAGCGAAGCACCCCCACATTATCACAACTCCTCCTCCATGCTTCACGGTGGGAACCACACATCAACCGTTCACCTACTCTGTGTCTCACAAAGACACCGTGGTTGGTCCAAAAATCTCAAATTTGGACTCATCAGACCAAAGGACAGATTTCCACCAGTCTAATGTCCATTGCTCGTGTTTCTTGGCCCAAGCAAGTATCTTCTTATTATCGGTGTCCTTTAGTAGTGGTTGCAGCAATTCAATCATGAAGGCCTGATTCACACAGTTGAACTCTGTGAAGCATTTATTTGGCTGGCAATTTCTGAGACTGGTAACTCTAATTAACTTATTCTCTGCAGCAGTAACTCTGGGTCTCCCTTTCCTGTGGCAGTCCTCATGAGAGCTAGTTTCATCATAGCGCTTGATGGTTTTTGTGACTGCACCTTGCGACTGCACTGTCAAAATTGACTGACCTTTTGGATTGACTGATCTTCATGTCTTCAAGTAATGATGGACTGTTGTTTCTCTTTGCTTATTTGTGCTGTTCTTGCCATAATATGAACTTGGTCTTTTACCAAATAGGGCTATCTTCTGTATACCACCCGTACCTTTTCACAACACAACTGATTGGCTCAAACGCATTAAGAAGGAAAGAGATTTCACAAATTAACTTTTAACAAGGCACACCTGTTAATTGAAATACATTCAAGGTACCTCACCTTTCTGAGTTTGAGAGAATGCCAAGAGTGTGCAAAGCTGTCATCAAGGCAATGGGTGGCTACTTTGAAGAATCTCAAATATAAACTATATTTTGATTTGTTTAACACTTTTTTGGTTACCACATGATTCCATATGTGTTATTTCAAAGTTTTGATGTCTTCACTATTGTTCTACAATGTAGCAAATAGTACAAATAAATAAAAACCCTGGAATGAGTAGGTGTGTCCAAATTTTTTACTGGTACTGTATTTGATAGACCCAAAGTATCAGATCACACCATGTAAAGGAACAACCTCTAATACTTTTTTTTCTCTCAATAAAATGCAACTAACTGGATTTATGTAAACATTAGATTATTCAAATATGTAATACAAATCTCCAACTGATTTTTATTTTATAACGCTATATACAGTGCATTTGGAAAGTTTTCAGACCCCTTGACATTTTCCACATTTTATTACATTACAGCCTTATTCATAAATTGATTAAATTGTTTTTTTCTCCCTCATCAATCTACACACAATACCCCATAATTCAAAAGCGAAAACAGGCTTTTAGACCAATTGTGCAAATAAAATAAAAAATACAAAAACGGAAATATCATATTTACATAAGTATTCAGACCCTTTGCTATTAGACTTGAAATTTAGCTCAGGTGCATCCTGTTTCTCTTGATCATCCTTGAGTTTTTTTTTTTTTAACCTTTTTTACCTCTAGGCAAGTCAGTTAAGAACAAATTCTTATTTTCAATGACGGCCTAGGAACAGTGGGTTAACTGCCTGTTCAGGGGCAGAACGACAGATTTGTATCTTGTCAGCTCGGTGATTCGAACTTGCAACCTTTCGGTTACTAGTCCAACGCTCTAACCACTAGGCTACCCTGCCGCACCAAGATGTTTCTACAACTTGATTGGAGTCCACCTGTGGTAATTTAATTGATTGAACATGATTTGTAAAGGCACACACCTGTCTATATAAGGTCCCACAGTTGACAGTGCATGTCATAGCAAAAACCAAGCCATGAGGTCGAATGAATTGTCTGTAGAGCTCTGAGACAGGATTGTGTCGAGACACAGATCTGGGGAAGGGTACCAAAAAACCGTTGAAGGTCCCCAAGAACACAGTGGCCTTCCATTCTTAAATGGAAGAAGTTTGGAATCACCAAAGCTCTTCCTAGAGCTGGCCGCCCTGCCAATCTGAGCAATTGGGGGACAACGCAGGAGTGGCTTCGGGACAGGTCTCTGAACGTCCTTGAGTGGCCCAGCCAGAGTCCTGACTTGAACCTGATCGAACATCTCTGGAGAGACCTGAAAATAGCTGTGCAGCGACGCTCCCATCCAACCTGACAGAGCTTGAGAGAATGGGATAAACTCCCCAAATGCAGGTGTGCCACGCTTGTAGCGTCATACCCAAGAAGAATCGAGGCTGTAATCTCTGCCAAAGGTTCTCTAATATCTGTTTCTCTGAATCTAGTAACCTCGACTATAACCTGTAGCCCACGTTATTGTCTTGAACAGATGTCTATGCCAGAGGTCAGAGGATGGATGACTGCCAGAAGAGGGCCATACCCAGATTAAACGATGTCTCCATCAGTGAAGTGAACATCATTTTCTATTTATCATCTCAATGACAACAGATTTTTCACATTCTGTTGGAAGAACTATTTTTTATTTAACCTTTATTTAACCAGGTAGGCCAGTTGAGAACAAGTTCTCATTTACAACTGCGACCTGGCCAAGATAAAGCAAAGCAGTGCGACAAAAACAACGACAAAGATAACATAAACAAACGTACAGTCAATAACACAACAGAAAAATCTATGTACAGTACAGTGTGTACAAATGTAGAAGAGTAGGGAGGTAAGGCAATAAATAGGCATTAGAGGTGAAATAATTACAATTTAGCATTAACACTGGAGTGATAGATGTGGAGATGATGATGTGCAAGTAAAGATACTGGGGTGCAAAAGAGCAAGAGGATAAATAATAATATGGGGATGAGGTAGTTGGGTGTGCTATTTACAGATTGGCTATGTACAGTGATCAGTAAGCTGCTCTGACAGCTAATGCTTAAAGTTAGAGAGGGAGATATAAGACTCCAGCTTCAGTGATTTTTGCAATTCGTTCCAGTCATTTGCAGCAGAGAACTAGAAGGAAAGGCGGACAAAGGAAGTGTTGGCTTTGGGGATGACCAGTGAAATATACCTGCTGGAGTATGTGCTACGGGTGGGTGTTGCTATGGTGACCAGTGAGCTGAGATAAGGCGGAGCTTTACCTAGCAAAGACTTATAGATGACCTGGAGCCAGTGGTGTTTGGCGACGAATATGTAGTGAGGGCCAGCCAACGAGATCATACAGGTCGCAGTGGTGGGTAGTATACGCAAAACGGGTGGCACTGTGATAGACTACATCCAGTTTGCTGAGTAGAGTGTTGGAGGCTATTTTGTAAATGACATCGCCGAAGTCAAGGATCGGTAGGATAGTCAGTTTTACGAGGGTATGTTTGGCAGCATGAGTGAAGGAGGCTTGGTTGCGAAATAGTAAGCCGATTCTAGATTTAATTTTGGATTGGAGATGCTTAATGTGAGTCTGGAAGGAGAGTTTACAGTCTTACCAGACACGTAGATATTTGTAGTTGTCCACATATTCTAAGTCAGAACCGTCCAAAGTAGTGATGAGAGTCTAGTGGGCAGGTGCGGGCATACGCCACTAAGAAGTATGGCCTTACCTCAGTGAGGATGCTCACTAAGAAAATTAACAAATAGCTGATGCTGTTGTATATGTACTGCAATAATAATTGCTTGACATAAGTGTGGTATGTCATATGATACTTATTTAGTATTTTTCGAGCACTATCGCTTTGAAGGGGTCCCCTTACTATTGTAAATGTCGTGAAATCATTTCATTTTTACATTTTGTTTGGGGATATGAATGACTTCAGCCTTGATTCACAAGTTGTCTGAAAAAAAATCTAAGAAGCTCCTCAAAGAAGAAAGTTCCTTAGAAAGTTATTAAATGCAATTCCTGAACATTTATCACCAACTTCACACATTTTCATTTTAATAAATTGAGTGGACACCAACTTAATAATGTCTGTTAAAACCATGTGAACTGATCTTAATGATTATATTTGTGTGTTTTGGTTTAACTTCAATAGTACTCCTGTAGATATGCTTTTCTCAGAGAAAAGTCAGTTGTCTTATCTTGCTATCTTTCTCACTCCCACTATTTGCTGTCTATAGTCCATTCAATGCCTGCCAAAGGTAACAGGAAGTACAGCACAAATGTAAATTCTATATGCAAAATGTTTCAATATGCTGCTGAGCTGAGGGTAGACAACCAATTTACCTCTATTTGCTGCATATTTTGTTTTGTTTATTTAGTATTTTAACATTGTTTATTATAATTCAACACTGTTGATCAATTGTATTAATCCTGCAACATACCTGTATGTTATAATTGTCCACCATCCACTGTGTTGAGCCAGTGGTCTTATTTGAAGGCTCAGGGCAAGCAGAGGGCAGTTTTGTCACCATAACTGGCATCTCTCCTCACCGTGGGAATTTGCAGAGGTTTTAGATGCACCTTTTCCATCACCTGTGACAGGACAAAGATCTGACTTGTATATGAACCCTGGGAAGTGAGGTGACCTGACCACAGCAGCTCGCACATCATTTGCTCTTCAACCTCTTGTGATAATCTGTCATCACAGCCCCTCGACTAACTAATGAAAATGCAGATAGAAAATGTTGTGTAATGGAACATGTAAAATTAGTGGTGCTGTGTGGAATGAGATTAATTCGTTTTATGACTATTAGTATTAATCAGTCAAAAATATGAGATCAACAACTTCTCGATTTTATAATGCTTAAGCCTTTGGGTGATGTAAATCATGCATTGTGGCTGTGCTTCTACAGTATAATGTGCTCTTTTCAGTTGGGGTGAGGTCAGTAGGTTTATGACCTCCTGAACTTGTCAGACTGCAAGTGAAATGGCCACAGCACTATCTTCACCTCTTCAGGATTTTGCTGAGACTTCTCAATCAGTCTGCTGCCCACCTCAGTGACCTAGCCACCCACTGGGGACTGACAACCCCCTGTCCCCATCCCCTCTCCCCTAGCCTGTCCCAGCCAACCCACCAGACGGGTCAGCAGGCCACCTCAGCCAGGCTGCACAGATAAACCATCATAAACAAACAAGAGGTTGGGATCAGATGGCTGGCCAGTGTTTAACCTCTGGAGGACCACCAGATCCTTCTGCCCTGTTCGTAAGCCAAGCTGGACCTGATGATGGAGATCCCTGGAACTATACCGTTCCCTGTGTGTGTTTGGGGGGGGTCATGGATTAGGAGTAACTAGTTACATGTAATCTGACTACGAAACAATTACTGCGATCAGTTACATTACTATCAAAAAATATTGTAATCAGCTTACTGATTACTTTTAAATTCAGAAAGGATGTTTGCAAAAAAATATGACACCTTTCTGTTTTCTTAATGAAATTTAATTCAGCATTAAAAAAAGCCGCAAGTTTAAATTTGTTCCAGCTGAGCGAGTCTGACCGCAAGTCAGAGACCACTATGATGACACCAAATGGTTGGATGGATCCTTTTTGTCTTATTCTAATGCCTTTCGGAAAGTAATCCCAAAAATAACTGAAAGTAATCAGATTACATTATTGAGTTTGGGTAATCAATGTGATTACAATTTTGGACAGGTAACTAGTAACTAACGGATTACATGTAGAAAATAACCTACCCAACCCTAGAGGGAAGGGATGGTGCCGGTTGTTTGAGGGCTAAACTTGCCCCCAGGCTCAACCTCAGCCCAGGCTTTGATCACTGGACCCAGTTTCATTAGGAGGGATTAGGAAGTGACCGATTCAACTTATTTCCAATGGTTTTCCAGCTGTTTTCTGATCTCTCTGAGTTCCAGGGAAATATTCAATGGTGGACCATGATGTTTAGAAGATCCCATATAAGATCACAACTTTGGTCACCTTAAATGGATGAGGTTTGGGGTGCTTATACTCTTTTTCTACCATTGAAATTCACAATATGATTCATGAGAGAGATGTTCTTTTATATGTACTGAAAGAGTCAGTTGGTTTGCACTGACTTACAGTATGCCTGACCTTCATGATCTATTTTCCTTTTACTTGTCAGGGTTCATTGGGTCTGTCTCTTCCCCTTGCAGCATGAGCCTGTACTGGCGTGTCCTAGTGGTTAGCGCGGCCTTCTATGACCTCAAACCCTACATTTTTATAGGTTCATGCCATCTTATTCTATTTTCCCTTGTTTTGTATGCACTGTACTGTCACTTTTAAGCATTTTAGAGTATTGGTCAGCCAATATTAAATCATTTATATTTACTGTTGTTTTTGCTTAGGAGTAGGTTACTTACTATTTTACTCCCAAATAGGAGTAATGTGGATAGCAAATACCTCAATGAACATGTGAATTGATCCTGAACAAAAGTATAAATCCACATCCACAAGAAGGGTAGATTATGATTTTGAAATAAATGTTTATTACTTAACTAAAATGATATAAAATGAAATACTTTTACATTTCACTTGGCATCCATACCAACATATTCACTCACTAGCTAAGCCCATAACAGTAATATTCAATTATATGCACATACATTATTTACATTTCAACCAACAAACCATCTACACAGTAACTCATACGTCCAGTAATGTATTACACACACTTTGTCATACACACATAAAAAAATATTATAAATACAAAACATAGAAAGCATAGAAAATGTTTCACTACAAACAAAAAGAAGGGACCAGCACAAAGCCAACTTGAGTTTGCGTGACAAGGTCCTGAGAACATAGGACGTTGTCAAGGGAAATGGCCATATCCAGTTTAAAGGTGTGTTGACGCTGAACTGGTGTAAACAAAATCACCTCAGTGAGGCCACATGCAGCCAGTGACCTGGCCCTTCCCGGCTGTTTCAGGTGAACACCTTGGGTCCTACTGGACACTCACCATGGAAGTAACGTGTCTCCTGTGACCTGCTGCACTGTCCTTCTCCTTTGTCTAATCACACCTGCTTGTTTCCAAAACAGTAAAGACTTAGCTACCTCTCTGAATTCTCTATGAGTGGATGGGACCTGTGATCCAAACTGTGTGAATGAACCTCCAGCTCTTCCTCCATATCTTCATCATCCTCAGAGCTGGAGTCATCGTTGTAGAAGTGGAGAGTGGCTTGGACAGGGAAACTGTCCAAGACCTTCTTCCCCAAATGAGACACATATTCCTCAGTCCTGGACTTGGGCATGAAGAGCCTACGGATCAGATTACTGTATTAAGTATTTAAAAATACATCTGTGTTTTACTATTCAAAGAAATTAGCATATCGGTATACAATATTGTATATAACTACGCTATATTGTTTGTTCTCGTGTGTCTGCATGTTTTTCGGTATAAAGTACTAGTGGACACCAGGTGAGGCCACATACAGATTCCTGTTGAATGCTGTCTCTTTAAACTACCTTATTTTCTCAATAAGTCGCACCTTCACTTCATCCCTCTCCTCCCTAAATCCTCTAGGTTATATCAGCTGTGTCGGTGAACCCCTCCCGCAACTGAACTGGCTACATACAGGGCACAGCATGATGAGAGGTAAGAGGTCACTTGGTCAGAGGTCAACTGGCTTCCAGTTGAAGCTCGCATCCGCTACAAGACCATGGTGCTTGCCTACGGAGCTGTGAGGGGAACGGCACCTCAGTACCTCCAGGCTCTGATCAGGCCCTACACCCAAACAAGGGCACTGCGTTCATCCACCTCTGGCCTGCTCGCCTCCCTACCACTGAGGAAGTACAGTTCCCGCTCAGCCCAGTCAAAACTGTTCGCTGCTCTGGCCCCCCAATGGTGGAACAAACTCCCTCACGACGCCAGGACAGCGGAGTCAATCACCACCTTCCGGAGACACCTGAAACCCCACCTCTTTAAGGAATACCTAGGATAGGATAAGTAATCCTTCTCACCCCCCTTAAAAGATTTAGATGCACTATTGTAAAGTGGCTGTTCCACTGGATGTCATAAGGTGAATGCACCAATTTGTAAGTCGCTCTGGATAAGAGCGTCTGCTAAATGACTTAAATGTAATGTAAATGTACAAAAATGGTCTTCATGAAAGTAATAACATCAAATCATAAAATGTATTCACAACACAGGTATTTTCCCCAAATTAGTCTAAATGTAGTAACAATTCCAATATACTATCTTCTCTCAACTGCTAACAGTCTACATACCTGACAGGGTGCTGGAATCCATGGGCACCTTTGGACATCTGTCTGGTTCTTGATGACACATTCCCTTGGACAAACTAAACAGGACAAGTAGGCATGTTCATTTTCAACTTAAATTAATAAGCCTATACAATACCAAATACAGCATTTCTAAGGACCTGTGTCAGTAAAGTATTGAATAATCTTGTTAACTAGGTTACAGGTTTCTTGTGATGATAGGTTGGATCAAATTGAATTACTTCATAATCTAATAGTAGGCCTAAAGTAATTGCATAATGTCCTTACTTTTTCTAGACATCCAGTTTCTCTATGACAGGGAATCCATGGTCTCCATATCACTGGAAAACTGCAAAAGTAGAAATTTGTTTATTGAACTGGTTTTTATTTCCATATTCGAAACTAAATATAACATTCATACCTTAGGAGTGGCTCTTCAGACTCCCTGTATCTTCCCATGCATCTCATTAATTTGTATTTCACTGCGAGCAACGGCAACTGCATATCCTGACCAAGAGGGAGCATCTTCTGTCTTTGACTGACTCACTACCTGCAAACTCCTAGACTGAGGGACACGGTCAGGTAAGCTGTTTATCAAGGCTTTCCCATCTTGACTGTTCACTTGAATAAACAAAAGTGGATTTGGGTGGGGGGAGTCTTTGAGATCTGTCTTCGGCTGTCAAATTGCAGGTCCCCTTCCTCCACTGAATTGAAGCTTTTCAAAGATGGATCATGAAAAGTTAGTTATTCAGATAAACAATATTTTTTGTAATCTTTTTCATGTTGTTATGGAACTTTAAGGCCCTGGCTGTCCTTCCATTTATTTTATAGACCTATCCTATAGTTCTTGGTAAGTTTACTGGTAATATGCATTTGTACTGGGTACATTTAGATTAAATGGAATATAATTAGTTTAATTCTCATTTAAGGAAGAAACTGTATAAGAATTTGCATAACATTTGGTGAGTTAAGGGATATGCAAATAGCCTCTCACATTATGTTCTCCTAATAGATATTGAAGTTTTTCTTTCCCTGAGTGTTTCAAATTCTTTCTCTCACATGGCCTCGGCCTCGCACAGTGAAAGTTTGTGCTGCAGTCTGCACCAATGACTGTATATACAGTATGTCTGCACTAGTGATGGGTGGGTTGACTCATGACCCGTAGTCCCCGAGGTTACAGTGCCTTGCGAAATTATTCGGCCCCCTTGAACTTTGCGACCTTTTGCCACATTTCATGCTTCAAACATAAAGATATAAAACTGTATTTTTTTGTGAAGAATCAACAACAAGTGGGACACAATCATGAAGTAGAACGACATTTATTGGATATTTCAAACTTTTTTAACAAATCAAAAACTGAAAAATTGGGCGTGCAAAATTATTCAGCCCCTTTACTTTCAGTGCAGCAAACTCTCTCCAGAAGTTCAGTGAGGATCTCTGAATGATCCAATGTTGACCTAAATGACTAATGATGATAAATACAATCCACCTGTGTGTAATCAAGTCTCCGTATAAATGCAGGCAAGAAGGACAATGTCTTGGTTTATTTCAATAAGAGAAAAGCTGCGATATGTTGACTTGAAAATAAAGACAAGGGACGGCCAGAAAAGTAATGTTTGGGAAAGGTTTGGTGAAGTGGTAAAAGAGGATGATAGCAGTGTGTGCAATGTTGTGATATGAGGCACTATACAAAGTTGACAGTCACAAGACTGGACTTCAAATAGGCTTATGGAACATCAAGGGAACTACAGTTCAGATGGGTTCAATGGAAACTGAAATCTGGACACTGACTGAAGGTCTATAACCTCACACGGCCTTAATATTAACTCCTGCAAAATTAAGCATTTTTTGCAGTAAATTTATCGAAATGTAGGCTAAATTTTGACTCGGGAAGAGGAGTGGAGAAAGATGTCTTTCTTTCAGCATCTTGAGAGAATGGGAATGCACAGTTAGATACAGTCTGTAGAGGCGCTATCAGCATCATAAAATCAGTATTTAAACCACATAAAATAGGCTATGCATCCAAGCTGAACTGAAATCTTATCAAACAATATTTATTTTAAGGCAAGTCAGTTAACAACAAGTTATTTTTACAATGGCGGCCTACCAAAAGGCCACGTGCGGAGACGGGGGCTGGGATTAAAAATACAATTATAGGACAGAACATACATCACGACAAGAGACACCACAACCCTACATAAAGAGAGAGACCTAAGACAACATAGCATGGCGGCAAGACAACATGACAACATGGTACAGTAGCAACATATAGCAGCAGCACAAAACATGTTACAAACATTGGGCACAGGCAGCACAAAATGTTGGGTCGTTTTCACAGCTTTTTATTTCTTTACAACAAGTCAAACTGATGTCATTTGGACATTTTGATCAGAAAATCTTTCCAGTTTTTGATTGCATTTTCTCCTCGGTACGTAAACGTCTTTGCTCCACAAAAGCAGAGATTACAGAAAACCTTACCGATGTCAAGCATTCATTCTATTGATTTATAACATTCTGGTGAGTAAGGGTTTATTTAGTCTTCTAGGAAAACATACGGACTAGGCTAATGACAGAAGATAAGCTGCATGTATTTGCACTGAACAAAAATATAAAACGCAACATGTAAAATGTTGGTCCCATGTTTCATGAGCCGAAATAAGATCAGACATTTTCTATTATCACAAAAGTCTTCTCAAATTTTCTGCACAATTTTGTTTACATATCAGTTAGTGAGCATGTTGCCTTTGCCAAGACTATCCATCTGCCTGACAGGTGTGTCATATCAAGAAGCTGATTAAAAAGCATGATCATTACAGAGGTGCACCTTGTGCTGGGGGACAATAAAAGGACACTATAAAATGTGTAGTTTTGTCACACCACACCATGCCACAGATATCTCATGTTGAGGGAGCATGCAATTGGCATGCTGACTGAAGGAATGTCCACCAGAACTGTTGTCTTAGAATTGAAATGTTAATATTTTTATCATAAGCCACCTCCAACATAATTTTAGAGAATTTCACAGTACGTCTGTCACAGTTTAGTGTGAACCCCTTTTCTCGCCACCCAACACAGGATTTCGTGTTTTCCAGCACACAACCAAGTTTATTTTAAATTTCATGGGTTACCATGGATCGGACCCCGTTTCCCCACCTCCCACAGCAGACTGCACGATTTCCCGGACTGTGTCAAGACAATAAGGCCTCCCCTCAGGTAGGTTACCCTCCCCCTGACTCTCTCAGGTATATCGGCCATGCAAAAGATCAGCTGCACACGGAATTATTTTGATATGTCACTGCAAATCTCACACCACTGAAGTATTATATGGCACTGCAACATGATAGTTATTCTAAGGGAAGGCACTGCAAACAATATGGTGAAAGGCACTACAATCCCACTCTGGAGCTGTACACAATATGGGACCCACCCTTGGCCCTGCTCTAATCTGCCAACCCCTCTAATGGACGTTCTACAGTAGGACAAAATAGGGAGGACAGACAAGACAACAGGGTGGGGATAGGTTCTCGATTTCTAGGGCCCGACGAGAAGAATAGTCCTACAAAATAAACCTCTGTATGATGATATCCAGATCCGCACAGCTCCCTGTCCTGGAATCGCCCGGTCTGACACGGAACCCAAACCGGCTGCGCACCTGCGCCATCACGCATACATTTATTTTGGCCCACCACACCAAATGCGATAACGACACGCAGATTAAAATATCAAAACAAACTCTGAACCAATTACATTATTTTGGGGACAGGCCAAAAAGCATTAAACATTTATGGCAATTTAGCTAGCTTACACTTGCTAACTAAGTTGTCCTATTTGGCTAGCTTTCATTTGCTAGCTAATTTGTCCTGGGATATAAACATTGAGTTGTTATTTTACCTGAAATGCACAAGGTCCTCTACTCTGACAATTAATCCACACATAAAACCATCAAACGAATCGTCTAGTCATCACTCTTCCTAGGCTTTTTCTTCTCTTGACTTTATATTGTGATTGGCAACTTTCATAAATTAGGTGCATTACCCCCACTGACCTGGTTCGTCTTTCAGTCACCTACGTGGGTATAACCAATGAGGAGATGGCATGTGCGTACCTGCTTCTATAAACCAATGAGGAGATGGGAGAGGCAGGACTTGCTGCGCGATCTGCGTCAGAAATAGAACTGACTTCTATTTTAGCCCTTGGCAACGCAGACGCTCATTGGCGCACGCGAGCAGTGTGAGTGCAATTATTGAATAATATTTAGATTTCTACATCTACTTATGCAACGCTTGCGCATGCGATGTGACCGGTGAAGTCAGCCTGTAAGGGGAACACAGAAAGAATCACACCCCTTACTTAGAGGAGCTAAAGCTCCTAGATGTGTGTTGTTCCAATGCCTCTCTTGGTCCTCTGCTCTTGGATCACAATTTTAGCTCCAGTTCGTCGTCAGCGCAGCCACCCACTTCCTCACTCGAATTCGCCAGTAAGAATTTGCATTCCGCAGACACTGGTCCATTGCGATCACAGCAAACACTCAAACAGACTAGACATGGAAACTTGCATAGGGGACCAGTCCCCAGAGACATTCTCCGCTAAATTTCCAGGCCTGAATACTTCTACGATATCATGGCAGTCTGCAAACAATCGTTTAAGTGAATGCCGGGATCTACTGTGCTGGAATGTATGATCAATCATGATTTGCCCAATTCTGTACTACCATGAAAATAAAATTCAAAACTAAATATATATCTAACTTCTACCACACCAAAAACTACTTCTACTATGGTATATTTACGATCGCACAATTTAATGTGCTTTCCGCCACCTAATGTGCAGGTTGGAATAAAATACAAAAAAATACAAATAAACTACTTTTCTGTTAAAAAATAAATAAAACAGATTTGACACAGGCTCAAGGGGAACCTGAAAGGTCAGGTCTTTCAGGGCCCTTGCAGGTCTTCAAATGTAAAATCCTTAAGTCACAAAAACCTTTCTGCCGCCGCCACAATAATGTCCAGTTTCTTAGATTTCTTTGAGACGTGCCGTACAGTTTAACTATAGCAATGAACTCCACAAAATCCACCTTTTTAACACTAACATATGTTCCCTAGCATCACATGTTTTCTCAATTATTTTAATCGCATCCGCATTATTTTAATTGAACCTTTATTTAAGGTCTTAATACTTAAGTAATTGTAATATTTCAGTTGTATTTTTTTTTATACATTTGCAAAAAAATCTAAAATCATGTAGATTGATGAGGGCAAACAACTATTTTATGCATTTTAGAATAAGGCTGTAACATAACAAAATTTGGAAAAGGTCAAGGGGTCTGAATATTTTCCAAATGCTCTGTATCTGTGACCAACATATGCATATCTGTATTCTCAGTCATGTAATCCATAGATTAAGGCCTAATGAATTCGTTTTCATTTGGTTGGAGTAATAACAAGCTCATATACTTAAAACATTGGTTTGAATCTAGGATATGCTTTTAATTTGAGAGAAAATGAATAACTAAAGAAGATGTGTTCACTTCTCAAACCCCAGAACCCCAGGCTGGTCTGTTTAGTCTGTTTGCAAGTCTTGTTCTCGGAAGTCTCGCGAGGTTGTGCCTCTGGGTTTAGAAACTGTGCCACTCGCCTGCACAGACTGTGAGCATGCGTAATGACGATTTGTAGTGGGAAGAGCCATTCTGTCAACAACAGGGAAGCCACGGTCGGGTCAAATCTGAGCAGAGAGGCCATACCATATGGGCTCAAAAACGGCTTTCCAAATGTAAAGAAAATGCTAATAACGTTGTGCTACGTCTACCTTTGGGTGCGCTTTCAAAAGTGCTACACAGTGGTAATTCGGAGCACCCTGCACAAATTGTGCGGGGGGAGCAAAACCAATGCAAGTAACGTTAGCTTCACATTCTGTGCCTTGAATCCGCTGGGGAAGCCTCGACTTCAGAAAGGACAACCAACCTGCCTGCAAAGTGTCAATAAGCAGCTCAGTCCACCTCTGCCCGAGGAGGACGTTTTTCTCAAGTTGGGCGACAAGGCTATTTACATAACCGAACCTCAGGT
The DNA here is from genome assembly GCF_023373465.1 of Oncorhynchus keta. NCBI lineage: Eukaryota > Metazoa > Chordata > Actinopteri > Salmoniformes > Salmonidae > Oncorhynchus > Oncorhynchus keta. Next base: position 19,265,821 of record NC_068432.1, on the reverse strand, counting down.
GACACGTTTGTTTGATCTAGCTAGCTAGCTAGTATGTTAGCTACCATCCGAGGCCTTCACTTGTCAAAAAACATAAGCTACTCCGCTATCAATGAATGGGCAAGATCAGCTTGCCAGCTAAATGACAGGCGTGAAGGTAACGTTACGCATTCTGCTGCTCAGTTCCATTCAGAGCACGAAATGTGAAATAGGCCTCCTCCGTTATTAGCTATCAGTTTATGCATGCTGTGAGGTGAATAGCTAATCCGTCAAAAACCATTCAATTTTGATGTGAATTTGTTATATATTTCTGGTGCACATTAACTTACATGATATGTTAGTTATTTGACATAGTTTCGTATATGTCTAACGATCATTCTAACTTTCTAAAACATGCCTTAATATCTATCCATACCATCAGTGTCCATACTGTAGATCAGTGTATATGTTGTCTGTATTATTGTTCCTAGGCATGTGAGGACCTCAGCAAGTGGACTCTTTTGTGGGGGTCCTCTCTGAGTTGTGGCCCACGGATAGAGAACATTTCTTTCATCATAGAGGCTACATCAGGACAAAGAGTGGGCAGCCAGGCTCATCACACTACAGAAAATAAAAAAGTATGGATCACAAGTATATTTATCGAGAAGCAAAGAAACTGTCAGTTTTGTAGACTGTCAAGCATTTACAGTGGCTCGCGAAAGTATTCACCCACTTCGCATTTTTCCTATTTTGTTGCCTTACAACCTGGAATAAAATTTTAAAAAATGGGGGGTTATCATTTGATTTGCACAACATGCCTACCACTTTGAAGATGCAAAATATCTTGTGAAATAAGACAAGAAAACAAACATGACTTGAGTGCGCATAACTATTCATAACTACCCCCCAAAACTTTGTACAGCCCCCCCTTTGCAGAAATTACAGCTGCAAGCATCTTGGGGTATGTCTCAATAAGCTTGGCACATCTAGCCACTGGGATTTTTGCCCATTCTTCAAGGCAAAACTGCTCCAGCTCCTTCAAGTTGGATGGGTTCGCTGGTGTACAGCAATCTTTAAGTCATACCACAGATTCTCAATTGTATTGAGGTCTGGGCTTTGACTAGGCCACTCAAAGACATTTAAAGGCTTTTCCTTATACCACTCAAGTGTTGCTTTAGCAATATACTTAGGGTCATTGTCCTGTTGGAAGGTGAACCTCTTTCCCGGTCTCAAACCTCTGGAAGACAAACAGGTTTCCCTCAAGAATTTGACATCCCCACAACATGATGCTGCCACCACCATGCTTCACTCTGGGGATGGTGTTCTTGGGGTGATGAGGTGTTGGGTTTGCGCCAGACAGCGTATTCCTTGATGGCCAAAAAGCTCAGTTTTAGTGTCGTCTGACCAGAATACCTTCTTCCATATGTTTGGGCAGTCTCCCACATGCCTTTTGCCGAACACCAAACGTGTTTTTTTTAAGGAATGGCTTTTTCTGGCCACTCTTCCATAAAGCCCAGCTCTGTGGAGTGTACGGCTTAAAGTGGTCCTTTAGACAGATACTCCAATCTCCGCTGTGGAGCTTTGCAACTCCTTCAGGGTCATCTTCAGTCTCTTTGTTGCCTCTGATTAATGTCATCCTTGCCTTGTCTGTGAGTTTGGTGGGGGGCCCTCTTGGCAGGTTTGTCGTGGTGCCATTTTCTTTCCATTTTTTAAATAAGGGATTTAATGGTGCTCCATGGGATGTTCAAAGTTTTGAATATTTCTTGACCTGTTTGGAGAGCTCCTTGGTCTTCATGGTGTTGCAGACTCTGGAGCCTTTCAGAACAGGTGTATATCTACTCGGATCATGTGACAGATCATGTGACTAGATTGCACACAGGTGGACTTTATTTAACTAATTATGTGACTTCTGAAGTTAATTGGTTGCACCAGATCTTATTTAGGGGCTTCATAGCAAAGGATGTGAATACATATGCGCACACCACCTTTCCGTTTGTTATTTTTTTTAAACAATTTCACTTCACCAATTTGGACTATTTTGTTTATGTTCATTACATAAAATCCAAATAAAAATCCATTTAAATTACAGGTTGTAATGCAACAAAATAGGAAAAACGCCAAGGTGGATGAATACATTTGCAAGGCACTGTATGTGACAAAACTAACACTGAACAAACATATAAATGCAACAAGTAAAAATGTAATGGGTGGGGATAGGTCACAGATACCTTAAAGGTAGTGGCGTGGATCAGAAAACCAGTCAGTATCTGGTGTGAACACCATTTGTTTCCCCTCATGCAGTGTGACACATCTCTTTGGCATATAGTTGATTAGATGGTGGATTGTGGCCTGTGGAATGTTGTATCACTCCTCTTCAACGGCTGTGCAAAGTTTCTGGATATTGGCCTGGAACTGGAACACACTCGTCGTACACGTCGATCCAAAGCATCCCAGACATGCACAATGGTTGACATGTCTGGTGAGTATACAGGCCATGGAAGAACTGAGACATTTTCAGCTTCCAGGAATTGTGTACAGATCTTTGCGGCATGGGGCCGTGCATTATCATTAGAGGTCGACCGATTATGATTTTCCGATACCGATGCAGATTATTGGAGGGCCAAAAAAAGACTATACTGATTAATCGGACGGTTTTTAAAATTTTAATTTAATTTTTTTGACATTTATTTGTAATAATGACAATTACAACAATACTGAATGAACACTTATTTTAACTTAATATAATACATAAATAAAATCAATTTAGCCTCAAATAAATAATGAAACATGTTCAATTTGGTTTAAATAATGCACAAACAAAGTGTTGGAGAAGAAAGTAAAAGTGCAATATGTGCCATGTAAGAAAGCTAATGCTTAAGTTCCTTGCTCAGAACATGAGAACATATGAAAGCTGGTGGTTCCTTTTAACATGAGTCTTCAATATTCCCAGGTAAGAAGTTTTAGGTTGTAATTATTATAGGAATTATAGGACTATTTCTCTCTATATGATTTGTATTTCATATACCTTTGACTATTGTATGTTCTTATAGTCACTTTAGTATTGCCAGTGTAACAGTATAGCTTCTATCCCTCTCCTCGCCGCTACCTGGGCTTGAACCAGGAACACATCGACAACAGCCACCCTCGAAGCACCGTTACCCATGCAGAGCAAGGGGAACAACCACTCCAAATCTCAGAGCGAGTGACGTTTGAAACGCTATTAGTGCGCACCCCGCTAATTAGGTAGCCATTTCACATCGGTTACACCAGCCTAATCTCGAGAGTTGATAGGCTTGAAGTTATAAACAGCGCAATGCTTGAAGCATTGCGAAGAGCTGCTGGCAAAACGCACAAAAGTGCTGTTTGAATGAATGCTTACGAGCCTGCTGTTGCCTACCATCGCTCAGTCAGACTGCTCTATCAAATCTTAGACTTAATTCTAACATAGTAACACACAGAAATACGAGCCGTAGGTCATTAATATGGTCGAATCCGGAAACTATAATTTTGAAAACAAAACGTTTATTCTTTCAGTGAAATACGGAACCGTTCCGTATTTTTTCTAACGGATGGCATCCCTAAGTCTAAATATTGCTGTTACATTGCACAACCTTCAATGTTATGTCATAATTACGTAAAATTCTGGCAAATTATTTCGCAATGAGCCAGGCGGCCCAAACTGTTGCATATACCCTGACTCTGCGTGCAATGAACGCAAGAGAAGTGACACAATTTCACCTGGTTAATATTGCCTGCTAACATTTCTTTTAGCTTAATATGCAGGTTTTAAAATATATACTTCTGTGTATTTATTTTAAGAAGGTCATTGATGTTTATGGTTAGGTACACGTTGGAGCAACGACATTCCTTTTTCGCGAATGTGCACCGCATCGATTATATGCAATGCAGGACACGCTAGATAAACTAGTAATATCTTCAACCATGTGTAGTTATAACTAGTGATTATGATTGATTGTTTTTTATAAGATAAGCTTAATGCTAGCTAGCAACTTACCTTGGCTTCTTACTGCATTCGCGTAACAGGCAGACTCCTCGTCAGGAAGGTGGTTAGAGCGTTGGACTAGTTAACCGTAAGGTTGCAAGATTGAATCCCTGAGCTGACAAGGTAAAAAATCTGTCGTTCTGCCCCTGAACAGGGCAGTTAACCCACCGTTCCTAGGCCGTCATTGAAAATAAGAATGTGTTCTTAACTGACTTGCCTCATTAAATAAAGTTGTAAAAAATCATTTTAAAAATAGGCAAAATCGGTGTCCAAAAATACAGATTTCCGATTGTTATGGAAACTTGAAATCGGCCCTAATTAATCGGCCGACCTCTAATTATCATGCTGAAACATGAGGTGATGGCGGTGGATGAAGGGCATGACAATGGGCCTCAGGATCTCATGGTATCTCTGTGCATTCAAATTGCCATCAATAAAATGGGGCACTCTGTTCACAACGTTGACATCAGCAAGCGCTCGCCCACACGACTCCATACACGCTATCTGCCATCTGCCTCTTACAGTTGAAACTGTGATTCATCCATGAAGAGCACACTTCTATGCCAGTGGCCATCGAAGGAGAGAATTTTCCCACTGAAGTCCGTGCCAATGCCGAACTGCAGTCAGGTCAAGACCCTGGTGTGGATGACCAGCACACAGATGAGTTTCCCTGAGACGGTTTCTGACAGTTTGTGCAGAAATTCTTCAGTTGTGCTTATGGAACATTTCTGGGATGTTTAATTTCATGAATCATGAGACCAACACTTTACATGTTGCATTTATGTTTTTGTTCACTAGCAAGTGAGGAATGTGCAGTCTAATGTTTTGCTGCTTGTTTCATAGCAAAGTTTGTAAATCATAGATGCAAATGATTTACTTCTGCCAGGTAAGTCTACTTTGCAGTTAACATTTTAATTGAGAAAGTTTTGGGGAAAGTATTTCAATCAACCCACAAGACGGTTATCACATCAACGTGGCTACACATAGAGTGATAGACAAACGCGTGCACTACACAGACAGACGGGCAATATTGCTGGAAATTCATTGGCAGATATTGTGTTTGGCTTTTAAGCCAGTGGTGCTTAACCAGGTGTGGTGGGATAATGTCACTGTTGCGTTTATTAGATAGTAGCTTGTGGTGTTGGATGCTTGTGAGATTTCTTTATGACAGTTTGCGGTGAAACACGTGAAAATTGCACATACTTTTAGAATTGTGTGGCGAGCTACTCATAGGTGGGCTATGAGCTACTGGTAGCTTGCGATCGACTGGTTGTAGACCCCTGCACCAGTTACTGTTGCCTAGGGTCGGGTTTTTGAAAACTATGCTTGTATAGTTCGGGGGGGATGCTCTCTTTTGCTGACTGGACAGAGGATTTGAACCTTAGACAGGTCACTTTCTTTCCTTCTGAGTGTTTACTTCCGCTCCATTGTTCCTCACGTGTGGGTGGGGCTGCACTGGGAAGTGAAACCCCACTGTGTTCGATTGGGCTGTTTTCCTTCAAAAGGCTCAAGGGAAGAGAAAGACTCTGGCCTTTTGGAAGTCATGCTTTAAAAAGCAGGTCTTTAATATGGAGGGTCAACTGACACTTGAGATGCCATGTTAAGATCCTGGAGCCAAAAGGTCCCTTTAAACACACACATTGTTATTTTACTCTCGGGCAGCAAGTAGATTTTGCTTAGTGCATTATCAGTATCTATGTTCTGTTGATTATTGAACTAATCCCGATCCCAACTAATCTAGAAAACTAAGTCTGATATGATCCTCTTTTCCTTCCACCGTCCACTAACAGTTAAATCCTACTGACCTGTGTACTATGCTGTGTTGTCTAGGTGCTGAAGTGGTCAGACTACTGTCTCCCTCTGGCCTGTAGCCCATTGCATCCGTTCAGGGCCGTGGCTCAGGCCAGCGTTGACAACTTCAGCCGCCTTGGGGTGGCGTTTATGGAAGATCGCCTTCAGCTGGACAATGGACTAGTGCCTTCAAAGATAGTCTGTGAGTGTCATTATTGCAAAAATGTCAATGGTTTCTCATCTCGTGTGTGTATATACAGTTTTATACCTATCCTCAACTTTATTGTAAACCTAGGATATTTAAAATAAAAATGTTAGTATTTTTAAGTCTATTTTTAAAAAGAGGCCATTTGTTTCCTAACAGCAGATAAGTTTCAGTTCTTGGCCAATGCCATCTCAGAACTTCACTTAGCTAGGCTATATCCAAACACATGATACAAATCAGTTTTCCAAGTCTATTGTGACATTTTTTCACATTGCTTAAAACTGAGAGAGGGACATATTTTGCAATTCAAATATTGCCCTTTGTACTAATTTCCCCAGCTGTCCTGCTCCGAGAATCTGCGTTCAAAGAACTTCTGGAGAAAGGAAAGTTGGAAAAGCACATCACTTCCCTCTCCCTCAAAAAACAGACTGAGATCATACTCTCTGAGCCTTCTCCCTGCGAGTGTGAGCTACTCTCAGTGAGAGGCGACCTCCAGCTAACACAAAATAGGAAGTGCAGCCTTCTCCAACCGCCAGAGATCCAGAGAGCTTTAGTGGAAAGACGAGGCTCCGAGCACCTACGAGGAGCCAGCCCTGGGGTGGACAGCGGGGACAACTCACTTGGCATCAACCACCAGCACATGGAGGGCCACGGCCGCCACCTCCACCTCTCCAGCTGCCACGAGTGCCTGGAGCTGGAGAACAGCACCATCCTCTCCGTCAAGTACGCCTCGGTCGACAACATCCCTGACCTTCCCGACGACTACGCCACGTGCACGGACAGCGGGGACGAGACTCTGGACGAGTTTGAGGAGGATGAGGCAGAGAGCTTTGTTGGTCAAAGCCGGCGGGTCAATGTTACCGGGAAGCCCCCCAACGTGCTGGTGTTCACGGGTGGCTGCCAGGAGAAGTTCCAGAGGGTGCGTTCGCTGCTGGGCGAGTGCATCGACATGGACAGCTACACGGTGTACCCTCTGAGGCCCCAGCAAGCCCTCAGTGAACCCTGGCTGGAGAGTGCCACCCTGCTAGTGCTGGCCTCAGACGAACCCCTTACCCCCCAGCTCCAGGCCCGTTTCCTTGCATACCTGGAGCAGGGTGGCAGGGTCCTGGGGCTCTCCTCCACCCTCTGCCCAACGGGGCTGGCCCTGGTGCCCAGGAAGAGCAGGAGGAGCCAGATCTGCAGGCTAAGCTTCACCAAGGCTGATACCACAGAGCTGGATCTAAGCGTGCTTGCCAGCGGGAGTGTGTTTGTCAGGGAGCTGCAGAGTGGTGGGGTCCCTGGAGAGACGGAAGTCTGGGGGGAGCTGAAGTGGGACGGAGATGGTGGAGACAAGGACATGGTCATCGTCAGGGTGACGCGTGGAGAGGACCGAGGGGAGGCTGTGCTGTGTCAGGTTTGCACTCCACTGTCTCGATCAGTCAAAGATGTCCTTTCACATGTAAAGCACTAGATTTGTAAATAAAATGCTCTTTAAATGGAAAATATTGCTGCTGCTCGTGTTAACTAACTTATTTAGCAATTAATATACAGTATTCATTCATTTAGATGAATGTGCATTTTACAACCACTTAACCTTTCAGCTGACCTTTGCCCTCTCACCACTGACCTCAGGTGCACCTGGAGACGGCCCCCAATTCTGAAGATATTGTGTCGTCTCAGGGTTTTGACGAGCTGAAGATGAGCAATGCGCGGCGCTACGAGGTCCTGACGGAGATCATCACCTCCCTGGGCCTGAGCTGTGAGCAGAGTCAGGCCCCGCCCGCCAGCCCTGTCTACCTCCTCGCCACCTCTGAGGTACGTACCCGACTCCTCCCTTGCTACCTATCTGTTAAAACTAAGGCCTCTCCCAGCCAGTTCAGTATGCACAAGCTTTTTGGAATGTGCAGATATTTATTCAGAAATCTATTGTGTAGAACAGAGATGCTTCTGACAGAGTAAGGATTCACAAATGCTCTATTCATGGTATTTCTATCTTCATCGGTCAGTGTGTTGCATATAGTGTATGCACCTGACCAAACGTGACCTAGGCTTCCCCCCCCCTACATTTGATCAGTAACAAATTCTATATTTCTACGTTGGCCTGTGGTGTGAACATGGCTAGCCTGCCCCACAATATCCAGACAATTGGGTATGGAAACCTTCAACTCTCTTGTCTTTTATTAGAGTTTTCACATTACTCCTGTCCTCAAGTTGGATAAAAAAAATATCCTATTGCTTTAGCAATGTTAGCTCATCAGTCTCTCTAGATATGCCGTGTGGCTGACTGCTGATCAAAGGTCTGTTCTAGCTCTACTGTTTGTGTTCTTGTGGAGCCCTGCCCTCACTTATTTTGACTGGCCCTCTGGACACATAAACCTGCTCTAAGCCTGTTGCATATATTGGACATACATTTGCATGTATTAAGAATGAAAATGGTTTCCACATGTTCAGACCCGTCTGGGGCGTGTGGACTAGGGCTGCCACAATAAACATTTACCCAGGCAATTATGGTCTGGGGGGGGCAAGAAAAGGCCTGACATGGACACGAGTCTCTCTCTCTCTCTCTCTCACACACACACACACACACACACACACACACACACACACACACACACACACACACACACACACACACACACACACACACACACACACACACACACACACACACACACACACACACACACACACACACACACACACCCTATTGCTCAGTGCACAATGCAGTTTCTCTATGTGATGTCAGTGGTGACAGTTCAAAAAATGCCACTAGTCTGTGTGCACCCAGTCGCTTACTAGCAGGCTGAGGCTATTAATGCTATTACTCCCAGTCAACTTGCTGCCTGGCAGGCTGAGGCTATTAACCCCAGTCAACTTGCTGCCTGGCAGGCTGAGTTTATTACCCCCAGTCAACTTGCTGCCTGGCAGGCTAAGGCTATTATTCCCAGTCAACTTGCTGCCTGGCAGGCTGAGGCTATTACCCCCAGTCAACTTGCTGCCTGGCAGGCTGAGACTATTACTCCCAGTCAACTTGCTGCCTGGCAGGCTGAGACTATTACCCCCAGTCAACTTGCTGCCTGGCAGGCTGAGGCTATTAACCCCAGTCAACTTGCTGCCTGGCAGGCTGAGTTTATTACCCCCAGTCAACTTGCTGCCTGGCAGGCTAAGGCTATTATTCCCAGTCAACTTGCTGCCTGGCAGGCTGAGGCTATTACCCCCAGTCAACTTGCTGCCTGGCAGGCTGAGACTATTACTCCCAGTCAACTTGCTGCCTGGCAGGCTGAGACTATTACCCCCAGTCAACTTGCTGCCTGGCAGGCTAAGGCTATTATTCCCAGTCAACTTGCTGCCTGGCAGGCTGAGGCTATTACCCCCAGTCAACTTGCTGCCTGGCAGGCTGAGACTATTACTCCCAGTCAACTTGCTGCCTGGCAGGCTGAGACTATTACCCCCAGTCAACTTGCTGCCTGGCAGGCTAAGGCTATTATTCCCAGTCAACTTGCTGCCTGGCAGGCTGAGGCTATTACCCCCAGTCAACTTGCTGCCTGGCAGGCTGAGACTATTACTCCCAGTCAACTTGCTGCCTGGCAGGCTGAGACTATTACCCCCAGTCAACTTGCTGCCTGGCAGGCTAAGGCTATTATTCCCAGTCAACTTGCTGCCTGGCAGGCTGAGGCTATTACCCCCAGTCAACTTGCTGCCTAGCAGGCTGAGGCTATTACTTCCAGTCAACTTGCTGCCTGGCAGGCTGAGGCTATTACCGCCAGTCAACTTGCTGCCTGGCAGGCTGAGGCTATTACCCCCAGTCAACTTGCTGCCTGGCAGGCTGAGGCTATTACTCCCAGTCAACTTGCTGCCTGGCAGGCTGAGGCTATTACTTCCAGTCAACTTGCTGCCTGGCAAAGTGCTGTGCTCTGCTGTGGTATGTGGGGAATTAGCTCTGGGAGTTAATCAGTGTTTGAGATGGATCACTGACCGTTTACTCACCCACTTCAGAGGGATCTCAGAGGGTTATGCCAGGCTCCCGCCACTGATTGGCCTAACAGGCCTCTGAGAGCAGGAAGTGAAACGCCTCAGGACCACACACCAAGAGGCCAGGGTTCCGGTCTAGAAGCATGGTTTCGACTGCAACTACAGTCTTGCTTCGGTACTGCAGTTTAACTGAGGCCTGGCCAAGAAACACAATTTCCATTGACGGCCACATAGAGAAGTCAGATTAGAAAATTCCTAATAAGACACTTTAGTCATCACCTTTGTGCACAAAACATCCATTGAATTATCCAAATGATTGTTACTGAGGTCGATTATTTTATTTTCTCTATCGCTCACAGCCGAAGATATCAACATTACGTTGAAAACTACGGTTGGACATCTTGGTTGCTGTTTACATTTCTAAACAGCCAGGCTGTTTCCGGAGGCTTCAGCCTTAGCAGTTATGTGTAATCTAGATAAATTCACAATGGCTATAGAGTCTAGAGTAGGTCTGTCAGATAGGGAGAAGTGCTGAAATGCAGCACTTGAGTTGGGAAAAGATTGTGAAAATGTCATAATTTCAGCCTGGGTCTTAAGACTGCAGCCTAGGTGTTTTGTTACTCTAGTCTGTTGTACCCTCTTGGCAGGGGATACAAATGACAGCAGAAGTTTTCCTACGCACCGGTGGTGAAATAACTCTCCACTAGGTGGCAGAAAATCTCTATTTTGCGCCTTATGAGTACTACAACTTCATCTCTGGTATTTCATAGTGTTTGTTGTGGGGATTCGTCTTAGCAAAAAGCAAATAATTCAGTCACTTTGATTAACTTTCTTGAGTATTCTTTATCAAAGTGTAGACTTACTGAAAAATAAATCAAAGAACGTAATACCCCAGTACAGTTGTACCTCAAAATAAAATTCACTTTGCCCGCGATTTGTGAGCCCCAAAACCAATTAATTATCTCATAATGCCAGATAAAGACCTCAATGTACCCTGGACAGGAGAGATGTCACACACCCGTTGCCCTCCACTTGGCAAATCTTATGGGCTCACTTGAACGACTCTGTTAAGTTACTTATTTAAGTTAAGTTACTGTTAAGTTACTTATTTATCCATACACTTGGCCCTAGTTGGCCTCCCTCTGCCCGACAATGCAAAAGTGTTTCCGAAAAGGACTAAAATGTAGTTTAATTATGACTGTTTGGTGTGTTTGGACTGGGCTGTGACTTCTTCTTCACCCCACTGCCCCAGCAACTTTAAAACATACACCGGGATGATGAAAGCGAGGGCATGCAGGATCGCTTCCAGATTGTTCTAGGAAAATTGAAGGTGCTTTGAGGAATTGGAGGGGATTAGATAGTGTACAACAGAAATAGAATGCACTCTATAGAGTGTATTCTGTGCACCTTGACTAGAGCGGATGGACTGTGTGCATCTGTCAATGCTACCTCTGGAATTTGTAGTGGAGACCCTGGTGTTATTGTTGTTACCCAGGTTCCTTTGCTCTAGCCCATCACATGGCATGGGCTTGCTCAGAGGAACTCTGTGCTCAGACAGATTCATCAAGGGAGTGTTTATTTCCCTTTTCCCCTCTACTGCTCACTTCTTCTCTCCCTATCTCCTTACTCTCTCATCCCTCTCTGATTTCCCTGCTATTCTTTCTCTAATCTGACAAACCAATTATCAAAATCAAATTTTATTGGTCACATATTTAGCATATGTTATTGTGGGTGTAGCGAAATGCTTGTGTTCCTAGCTCCAACAGTATCGTAGTATATAACACTTCACAATAATACAATAAACTAATTAAGAAATATTTAAATATTAGCTCAAGCAATGTCAGAGTAGCATTGAATAGAATACAGTATATACATATGACATGGGTTAAGCTGTATGTAAACATTATTTAAACATTATTAAAGTGACTAGTGTTCCATTATTAAAGTGGCCAGTAATTCCAAGTCTATGTATATAGGGCAGCAGCCTCTAAGGTGCAGGGTTATGTAACCGGGTGGAAGCCGGCTAGTGATGGCTATTTAACAGTCTGATGGCCTTGAGATAGAAGCTGTTTTTCAGTGTCTTGGTCCCAGCTTTGATGCACCTGACCTTGCCTTCTGGATGATAGCGGGGTGAACAGGCCGTGGCTCGGGTGGTTGATGTCCTTTATGATATTTTTGGCCTTCCTTTGACATCGGGTGCTGTAGGTGTCCTGGAGGGCAGGTTTGACCCCGGTGATGCGTTGGGCAGACCACACCACTTTCTGGAGATCCCTGCGGTTGCGGGCGGTGCAGTTGCCGTACCAGGTGGTGATACAGCCCGACAGGATGCTCTCAGTTGTGCATCTGTAAAAGTTTGAGTGTTTTAGGGGCCAAGACAAATTTCTTAAGCATCCTGAGGTTGAAGAGATGCTGTTGAGTCTTCTTCACCACACTGTCTCTCTGGGTGGACCATTTCAGATTGTCAGTGATGTGTAGGCCGGGAAACTTGAAGCTTTCCACCTTCTCCACTGCAGACCTGTCAATGTGGTTCGGTGGGGTGCTCCCTCTGCTGTTTCCTGAAGTCACCGATCAGCTCCTTTGTTTTGTTGACGTTGAGTGAGAGGTTATTTTTCTGGCACCACTCTCCCAGGGCCCTCACCTCCCTGTAGGCTGTCTCACCGTTGTTGGTAATCAGGCTTACTACTACTATTGTGTCCTCTGCAAACTTGATGATTGAGTTGGAGGTGTGCATGGCCACGCAGTCATGGGTGATAAGGGAGTGTTGTTTCCTACCTTCACCACCATGGGGCTGCCCATCAGGAAGTCCAGGACCCAGTTGCACAGTGTGTGTTCAGACCCAGGGCCCGAGCTTAATGATGAGCTTTAAGGGTACTATGGTGTTGGATACTGGGCTATAGTCAATGAACAGCATTCTTACATAGGTATTCCTCTTGTCCAAATAGGATAGGGTAGTGTAATGGTGATTGCATCATCTGTGCATCTATTGGGGTGGTAAGCAAATTGAAGTGGGTCTAGTGGGTCTAGGGTGTAAGGTAGAGGTGATATGATCTTTAACTAGAAGTGAGTGCTATGGGGCGATAGTCATTTAGTTCAGTTACCTTTGCTTTGTTGGGTACAGTAACAATGGTGGACATCTTGCAGTAAGTGGGGACAGCAGACTGGGATATGGAGACATTGAATATCTCTATAAACACTGCAGCCAGCTGGTCTGAGCATTCTCTGAAGACGCAGCTAGGGATAATGTCTGGGCCGGCAGCCTTGCGAGGGTTAACTTTCTTAAATGTCTCAACTCACATCGGCCACGGAGAAGGAGAACCCACAGTCCTTGGTAGCGGGCCATGTCTGTGTCACTGTGTTATTCTCAAAGCTTGTCCGGAAGCAAGACGTTGGTGTCTGCGACGTGGCTGGTTTTCCCTTTATAGTCTGTGATTGTCTGTAGAACCTGCCACATGCGTCTCGTGTCTGAGCTGTTGAGTTGCAACTCCACTTTGTCTCTGTACTGACATTTTGCCTGTTTGATTGACTGAGGGAATAAGTACACTGTTTTGTATTCGGCCATATTCCCAGTCACCTTGCCATGGTTAAATGCAGTGGTTCGCACTTTTAGCTTTATGTGAATGCTGCCATCTATCAACGGTTTCTGGTTTGGGTAGGTTTTAATAGTCACAGTGGGTACAACATCTTGTATATACTTTCTGATGAACTCAGTCAGCGTATCCGTTTATTTGTCGATGTTATTCTCAGAGGCTACACGGGAACATATCCCAGTCCGTGTGATCAAAACAATCTTGAAGCATGGATTCCGATTGGTCAGACCAGCATTGTATAGACCTTAGAACGGGTACTTCCTGTTTCTGCTTATAGGAAGGGAGGAGCAAAATGGAGTTGTGCACCTACATTTTTTTTTTGTCTTAAATATTACTTAGATGTTTTCAGTTCGAACTAGTCAGGTTATGCAATTTTTAAGATACAACAGCAGACACACTGGCAGTGCTTTCAATAGAGAAACATACTGAGCTCCCTGCTCCTTATCCCTGTAAGCCCAGAGATGTCAGACTTGTTAAGTGGCCCAACCAGTCTCCAGTGACCGCCCTCTCCTTTGTGATTGGCACAAAGCAGATAATTGAGGCATGCAGATCAGCAACACTAATTGATTAACCATCACTGTATTTGCTAAATATGGATTTGGGCTAATTAGGCCGTCATCCTTGTCCTCTCTCATTGCCAAGGGGGTGCTAAACACATACATTTGCGTAGCAGATGGTGCCTTGAGAGGTTAAAAAATGACCTAATTTGAGGAAATGAAAGGAGCACCACGTATCCTCTTTACTAAACCGAGTATCTGCTGTGGGTGTGGGGTGGCAGAAATGACTATTAATCCACTCACTCAAAATTCTAGTAACTTTCCCCAAATTGGAGGATTAGCTGTCCATTTCCACTTCCCCTAGTTATTATATTATGAGGAAATATAAATAAATGAAAAGGAAACTACAGAACACCACTAGAAATGTGCATGTTTTTTTTTCATTTATTAGTAACATGGAAAAGAACATGGATACTGAATAATACTTGATGGGATACTTAAACTATATTTAGCTGAAAATAAATAAGAATTAGTCAAATGTTTGAATAACCATAACATGATTAAATAGCGACATTATATACTTTAAATTGGTAGCTACCAGAGATGTGGACTTGAGTCACGTGACTTGGACTCAAGTACCACCCGAGTTGCAAATTTTGCGACTTGACTTTCACTTGAGCATCAATGACTCAGGATTTAACTTGGACTGGAACTATCAAAAGACTTGAGACTTGGATTACCCCCTCCTAAAAGAGCAGCAAGTCTGTTATTACACCGTGAACATACATTTCTGGCAGTTCCGTTGCTCAAAGCTGAGAATTGCATTGGGTTATATGGAAAATGACTGTTAAATTCTGTTCTGCCTAGCGCTGCTGTGCCGGCAGGTGCGGAAAGGCAAGGGGAAAATTAGAGCACTGTCCTATATTTTCAGCGCTTGTCACTTGAAAACATGTGCTCTTAGCAAGAGTTTCCTTGAATATTTATTCTGACCTCTCAATGTGCATGTAGTGGGCAGGGGGAAAACAACACTTGATTCTAATTGGAGATTTCAAAATGTCGGTCAAACTTTAGCTGTACTATTAACACTAGCTGTAAATTGTCATTTGGATGGCCTTTCTATTAGTAATGATTCAAAAAGCATTTATTTATTCATCCGTTAAGTTTATTATGTAGGCCTATGTACTGTACAAGTATGCCTAGTGTAAGGTAAACAGATAATATAACCTGAATTTAAAAATTGCATTAAAATTAGTATAATACACTTAACAGAGTTCTCACCAAAGAATGTGCCACTATGCCTGTCATTTTTTTATATACACTTTAAAATGAATAAAACCAACTTGAAACTGTGTGTAAATGATAATGGACCTACTGAACCTACATTCATGCAGTTTCTTGACTATGTCCAGATCGCTAATAGCCTGCTCACCCAAATGAAAGCTAGACAATCAAGGCGCATCGACAGTTCCAAAAACGATGGATAGAGGAATATATTTTTTTTAATTATACAAATTACAGCAAAGAAATATAGGCAATTTTCAGTGTAGTCTTCTGGACCTTGTTGAAGACAGAATGCTGCCCCTGGGGCAAAATGAGTTTGACACCACAAGAGGCAATCAGCAGTAAAACAAAGTTCTGCCATTTCCTGTTACGGTAGAAAGCTGAGGGAAGAGGCTGGGGAAATGTAACCAAACTCAAATTCATAGACAGCTATGGAAGCAAGGACTGAGCATCCCTAATAACATGGTTAAAACAATCATTTTGATATTAGTCTACATAGTGTTTGTTTACATCTACTTTGTTTACAAACATTGGCGTAAAACAAGCTTATATTTGGGGTTCTGGTGGGGGTATGACAGTTTAACAAAGCTACTGAGGCATAAGTTCTATCCTTTAAGAATCAATGGGTACATATCATATGTCCAAAAATGGATGTAGAAACTGCAGATTGGCCCTTTAAGGCTCTAGATTGCAGGAAATGTCACTTACAGGTGCTCAAAAATCTCTAAGTCTCCCTCTGCCTTACCCATCAGCACCACCTTATTAAACAATCCTGGGGAGAACCTTGACTTAACCATATATTTTGAAGACTCAAAACACAACACTTGTGACTTGACCTGAGCTCTGGGACTTAACTTAAGACTTGCCCATTATTACTTGGGAGTTGACTCAAGACTTGAAAGGTTAAGACTCTTGAGACCTGTTTCGGACTTGCTAAATTGTGACTTAGTTAGTACCGTCTCAGATAGTTACTATAAAGAATGACCTTTTTTATTTTTTAACCCGTGTCTGATAAAATTCATCAAAGCAACAGATTACTTTTAATACAGACAATTCACTTTACTGTTCTTGGCTGAGTACAAATGATGTAGCCTGCGGCGAATGCAATGGAAGAATTCCCTGTCTGCGTAGCATTCGTGTACAGCATCATATTAGATGAGGATCATGTCAAATCCCTCTGTGGAGAAGGGGCCTTCCTCTGACTTCTTCAGCAACATGTTGTTAGTGTTAGGAGGAGATGGTTTCTGGTGGGAGTCAAAGTGTCTGATCCTTTTGATGGATGAGAAGTGACTAGAACAGAATGTTTCACTACTCTGGGAACCAGCGCCTAATTAAGCCATGTAATTGATTATCAGCAGCAGTTGATTATCTTACTTAAGGCTGGACTTTGCCTTGGCTCTTTAACTCTATACTGGAAATATATATAATTGAAAAAGATGGCATCATAATTGTCTGTTTTATACGTTTTCATGGAAGGATGGGAGCCATTAGGATATGAAGAAAAATATATTTCATTGAAATGAGTGAAGTGAATGGTAGTGAAATCACAGAGGATTTATTCAGTCTCTCATCACACCGGCCTTGTGTTCTTCTGTCCCCAGGAGCGCAGGGCCAGCTTCCTCAAGTGGCTGCACACCCAGTTGGACAAGGAAGGACTGCTCAAGTGTTCCAAGGCATTCCTTAAAGTGGTCCCCAGCTCAGAGCTTCAGGCTGGGCCCCCCCTGCTGCCCAAGGGGACCCTGGCCCTGGTCACAGATGCCCCAGAGGCCCAGAGCTGGGAACAGTTCAGCCTGCAGACCTACAGCCAGCACCTGGAGACCCGCACGCTGGGACGCACCCTTCTCTACACTCAGGTCACCCCTACCACCATGGACCTACTAGACGGGTAAGTTAACATTACCTGCACTTGGCTCTGGGACAGGGAGGGAGTGGGGTAGTCTGTAAGTAAGGGCCAAATCCTAACCTAAGAATCAGTCCAACTCAAAGTTTGACAGAACTCTCCATTGACATCGATGCATGACTTAAGCAGAAGTTTGAGTTGGCTGCACTCATATCTCCAGTTAGCATCTGCGGTTTATCGGGTGTGGGTGGTTTCAGGGGAAGATTTTCAGTTTACAGTCATTGTTAAAGTAACATGGACACATATGATGTTATACGCACTGTGATACCCTTGTCAGCGTAGCGCCACGAGATGATTCCGGGTTCAGTAGTGGTGTCTAAATGAAAGTGAAGTTGTCAGACACCAGTGCGGCGTGAGAGTCATAAAAAGAGAGAGAAAGCAAATTCGATTGAGAGTGAGTGGTTGGTCCACCAACCATGCTGTGGGGTGGGGGGGGGCATTCCGCTGGGCTGGAACTAATTTAATGGCTGAGTGACCTTACTGCAGCAGAGGCAGGCTGTACCTAATACAGGTCTTTGTCTATATCCCACATCTCATTGGGAACTTGCCAGTCAACAGGCGGATCCCAGGGACAGGTTGAAGCTATTAGAGCTGTCATGAAGTTTGAAAAATGGATTCTGGACCTGCGCAGAATTGATTGGAACTGACAGTGTTGTCATTAAGGTTGTAAGGTAACGAAAGAGGGAGGAAAGACAAGGACGCGTGAAAAAAACAGTTCTCCAGTTGTGAGTTTTGATTTCGCTCCCTCTGATTTTTTGGCAGTTTAATTTCCAGATGGTCCCGTTAGTCTTGATTAAGTGGGATTATTCTAGATGAAAGCCTCTTGTCGGAGTCCTTTTCTTTGTTTTAGCCTATATTCCCTCAAGCACATGTAGTTATTTTTTATTTAACCAGGCAAGTCAGTTAAGAACAAACTTATTTTACAAAGACAGCCTACCCCGGCCAAACCCTCCCCTAGCCCGGACGACAATGGGCCAATTGTGCACCACCCTATGGGACTCTCGATCTCAGTGTCTAAGACCGCTGCGCCACACGGGAGCCCGAGTCAAGCATAGTCATTATAGGATGACTATGGGAGGATTGTCATTGTTTATCTGGACCGCTCTTGCTCCTATCAAAAGGGAACACCTGGGTTGTGTTCATTAGGCACCAAAAGGAAGAAAATGCTCCGAAACGGGGAGGTATTATCTGTACTTGTTCAATAAGAAACTCTCATTTTCTTTTTCCATTCCAAAATGTTTTTCTACGCTGTGACCTAATGAACACGGTCCTGGTAATATCAATATAACTGACACTAACCATATAGGCAACTGTCTTCCTATTCAGTATTGAGTGTGTTTTGGCATTCTGATATGGACTGGTGGTGATAGTGAAACTACTGTAGGTATCAAGTATGTATGACTCTCATTTATACTCAATAGGTCTTTATTTAGTCTGTACAACATGCTTTTCTCAATTTGTTTGCTGACCTGTTCTTAGCTGTGGGGTCTGTTTTTGTGCAGATGGTAGTGGAATACCACGGCAGTTTAGGAGCTAGTCAAGTATAGCTTTTCAGTTTTCTTTGGAGGGCCACCAGTACAGTGGATTTAATAAGCATTTCCTTTATTAGAAACTATTTAATTCAAGAGAGACTATTTTTGATGCATGGAGAGAGAGAAAAGGACCCACAGTAAATGCAAAACTAATAACTGTTATTCATCCAAAAAGCAGATATTTTGTTTTTCTGTTGTAAGCCAAATTAAGACAGGAAGTGAAAATAGGCTGAATAATTCATGGTTATAATTGAACTGACATAAAACAACAATTAGCTGCACATTCCTATGTAAATACTTTTTTATGGTGGTGTAGTGCTCATTGTTGGCAAGGAAATGTAAATTCAAATGAGTTGCCGCGGGCAAGAAATGTTCTGACCAATGTATTACTCAAGCAAAAAATAAATAAATGATGGAGTGTATTCGAATGTTTCGTTTGACGTATTTTACTTGAACTTATTGTTCAACAAAATTATGGTATTGTTGTCTGCATATCTTTTAGCATACAGTAAAATGTCAAAAATGACTTCATCAACTGAAGTTTATTTAATCCTAGGCTATCCATGTCACTTTCAATAGTATGTATAATTTCCAGATAAACTGTACAATCCGTTAGACATTTTTTGTACATTCTTAATCAATACTTTAGTTCACAAATAAATGAGTTAAAGCAGTGGGAAGAGAAATCCTGAGGATGTAACAACCTTATTAATATACGAAAGCTAATAATAATATACGAAGATATATATTTTTTATTTCATCTTTATTTAACCAGGTAGGCCAGTTATGAACAAGTTCTCATTTACAACTGCGACCTGGCCAAGATGAAGTAAAGCTGTGTGACAAAAACAACAACACAGAGTTACACATAAACAAACGTACAGTCAATAACACAAAATAAACATTTTAAAATCTATGTACAGTGTGTGCAAATGTAGTGAGGTAGGCAATAAATAGGCCATATAGGTGAAAATAATTACAATTTAGCGCAATACTACTGTTCAAAAGTTTGGGGTCACTTAGAAATGTCCTTGTTTTTGAAAGAAAAGCAAAAAAATCTGTCCATGAAAATAACATCAAATTGACCAGAAATACAGTGTAAACATTAATGTTGTAAATTACTATTGTAGCTGGAAGCTGCTTTTTTAAATGTATTATTATTCGTTTTTTTTAAATGGAATATCTCATAGGCGTACAGAGGCTCATTATCAGCAACCATCACTCCTGTGTTCCAATGGCACATTGTGTTAGCTAATCCAAGTTTATAATTTTAAAAGACTAATCTATCATTAGAAAACCCTTTTGCAATTATGTTAGCACAGCTGAAAACTGTTGTTCTGATTTAAAGAAGCAATAAAACTTGCTTTCTTGAGACTAGTTGAGTATCTGGAGCATCAGCATTTGTGGGTTTGACGACAGGCTCAAAATGGCCAGAAACAAAGACCTTTCTTCTGAAACTCGTCAGTCTTATCTTGTTCTCAGAAATTACGGCTATTCCATGTGAGAAATTACCAAGAAACGGAAGATCTCATACAACGCTGTGTACTGATCTCTTCACAGATTTGTGCAGGGTAAAAGGGATCTTGAAGAAGGAAGGCTATCACTCCATTTTGCAACGCCATGCCATACTCTGTGGACGGCGCTTAATTAGGAGCCAATTTCCTGCTGCAACAGGACAATGACCCTAAGTTCCAAACTATGCAATAACTATTTAGGGAAGAAGCAGTCAGCTGGTATTCTGTCTGTAATGGAGTGGCCAGCACAGTCACCAGATTTCAAACCTATCAAGCTGTTGTGGGAGCAGCTTGACCGTATGGTACGTAAGAATTGCCCATCAAGCCAATCCAACTTGTGGTAGGTACTTCAGGAAAGGAAGCATGTGGTGAAATCTCTTCAAATTACCTCCACAATCTGACACCTAGAACGCCAAAGCTCTGCAAGGATGTAAATGGAGGATTTGAAGGACACAATTGTTATTTAAATTAAAAATCATTATTTATAACCTTGTCAACGTCTTGACTATATTTCCTATTCATTTTGCAACTGATTTCATGTATGTTTTCATGGAAAACAAGGACATTTTTAAGTGAACCCAAACTTTTTTGTGTGTGTGTATATATAAACCTTGCCCCCAAATGCAACTTTAATTATAGATCAGTTCTTCAACTCAATGGTGGAGCATTTCTTTTATAAGTAATAAGTAATAGGCCATTGAGGGGGAGCTTATTAAAAGGGGAATTGGTTGGGGGGTAAAGTGCCTGGCTCATCGGCTGGGGGAGCTGATGGAGGATTGGTATAGGGGGTGGGGTAATATATTGACGGCCAGGCTGGGTCTGAGCTCAGTGGGGAGGCGGTGTGTTTGTCCAGAGTATTAGTGCTTTGTTTGGCCAGTAGCAGCTAATAATAGGCTGGCCCCAAGACATATCACAAGGTCACAACCAAGCTAGAATATCAATGCCCTTAGCCAGGACCGCTGAGTTGTGAGCAGGTTACACACTCACTAACCCCTCCGTTTCACACTCACTGACCCCGCCGCTTCACACTCACTGACCTCGCCGCTTCCCACTCACTGACCTCGCCGTTTCACACTCACTAACCCCTCCGTTTCACACTCACTGACCCCGCCGTTTCACACTCACTGACCCCGCCGCTTCACACTCACTGACCTCGCCGCTTCCCACTCACTGTCCTCGCCGTTTCCCACTCACTGACCTCGCCGCTTCACACTCACTGACCTCTTCGCTTCCCACTCACTAACCCCGCTGCTTCACGCTCACTTTATTAATCCGTTATTTTACCAGGTCGGTTGACTGAGAACATGTACTCATTTGCAGCAATGGCCTGGGGTACAGGGGAGAGGAGGGGGATGAATGACCCAATTGTAAACTGGGGATTATTAGGTGACCGTGATGGTTTGAGGGCCAGATTGGGAATTTAGCCAGGACACCGGGGTTAACACTCTTACGATAAGTGCCATGGGATCTTTAATCACCTCAGAGAGTCAGGACACCCGTTTAACGTCCCATCCGAAAGACAGCACCCTACACAGGGCAATGTCCCCAATCACTGCCCTGGGGCATTGGGATACTAACTCCGCCGTTTCATACTCCCTCACCCCGCTGCTTCACACTCCCTAACCCCATCGCTAGGCAGCTACTCACACTTTCTAACGCTTCTCATACAGTCTGATAGATTACAGAGAGGCTAGATACCCATCACAATCATATTGTATAATTTTTATTCAATTGCTACTCAATTCGCTACTAAAACCCGTCTCATGACTTATCAAACCGAAGGCCTTTGAGACATTTTACAAGGACGCAGATATCTTGCACATACAGTTGAAGTCGGAAGTTTATGTACACCTTAGCCAAATACAATTCAACTCAGTTTTTCACAATTCCTGTGAAATGTGAGAATAATAGTAGAGAATGATTTATTTAATGTTTTATTTCTTTCATCACATTCCCAGTGGGTCAGAAGTTTGCATACACTCAATTAGTATTTGGTAGCATTGCCTTTCAATTGTTTAACTTCGGTCACGTTTCTGGTAACCTTCCACAAGCTTCCCACAACAATTTGGGTGAATTTTGGCCCATTCCTCCTGACAGAGTTGGTATAACTGAGTCAGGTTTGTATGGCCTCCTTGCTCGCACACGCTTTTTCAGTTCTGCCCACAAATTTTTCTATAGGCTTGAGGTCAGGGTTTTGTGATGGCCACTCCAATACCTTGACCTTGTTGTTCTTAAGCCATTTTGCCACAACTTTGATAGCATGCTTGGGGTCATTGTCCATTTGGAAAGACCCATTTGCGACCAAGCTTTAACTAACTGACTGATGTCTTGAGATGTTGCTTCAATATATCCACATAATTTTCTTTCCTCATGATGACATCTATTTTGTGAAGTGCACCAGTCCCTCCTGCAGCAAAGCACCCCCACAACATGATACTGCCACCCCCGTGCTTCACGGTTGGGATGGTGTTCTTCGGCTTGCAAGCCTCCCCCTTTTTCCTCCAAATTTTGTACCTGTTTCCTCCAGCATCTTCACAAGGTCCTTTGCTGTTGTTCTGGGTCTGATTTGCACTTTTCGCACCAAAGTACGTTCATCTCTAGGAGACAGATATTGTTTCCTTCCTGAGCGGTATGACAGCTGCCTGGTCCCATAGTGTTTATACTTGTGTACTATTGTTTGTACAGATGAACTTGGTACCTTCAGGGGTTTGGAAATTGCTCCCAAGGATGAACCAGACTTGTGGAGGTCTACAATGTTTTTTTCTGAGGGCTTGGCTGATTTCTTTTGGTTTTCCCATGATGTCAAGCAAATAGGCATGAGTTTGAAGGTAGGCCTTGAAATACATCCACAGGTACACCTCCAATTGACTCAAATGATGTCAATTAGCCTATCAGAAGCTTCTGAAGCCATGACATAATTTTCTGGAATTTTCCAAACTGTTTAAAGACACAGTCAACTTAGTGTATGTAAACTTCTGACCCACTGGAATTGTGATACAGTGAATTATATGTGAAATAATCTGTCTGTAAACAATTGTTGGGAAAATTACTTGTGTCATGCACAAAGTAGATGTCCTAACCGACTTGCAAAAACAAAAAAGTTTGTTAATTAACAAGAAATGTGTGGAGTGTTTGAAAAATGAGTTTTAATGACTCCAACCTAAGTGTATGTAAACTTCCGACTTCAACTGTGTCTTTGCTCCTCGTCGCATTTGTCATCTCTATTATTGTATATGTGTGATACTTTGGCCACAGTCAGACTGTGAAAATGGTGTCATAAAAGTGTCAGTTCATTAGTTTGCTGCAATGTTTGATAGTCCATAATCATTTCTCGTGGGAGATGGTGGTGTGGGGCATCAAGACAGATCAGTAGCAACCTATCACCCAGACAGACATTTTCCTCGCGGTACACTGGGGGGGGGGGCGCGTTCTCCATCCGGCTGACATTTAAACCCGACTGTTTTGTGGAAGTGTTTATTTGTGAACAAGGTGGGATAAGACCCTATGGTGTTCCTGAATGCTACTCCACTGGTTCCACTGAGCCATAATGATGCTTTTCCTGCTCAGGTGAACCTGATCCCAGCGCCTGGAGCCCTACGCTTCTTTTTGTCCCGGTTTCTCTCATTCTCTCTATCTGAGCCCAGGCGGCAGGTCCGTCAAGAAAAACCCCAGGGCCCACTTTTCCTCTCCTCTAACTTCTAATTTTTCTTTCATTAAGCAGAGACGTTGGGCCTGGTGAGGAACAAGTGATGGACGTAAAATGCAAATGACTTGAAAGATGACCACCAGCGGTGTAATTTAGCAGTGAAAACCCACGCCATATTTGGTTTGAGTTGCAGGAACATAAACAGGACCCTGTTAAGCTAATGGGAGCATAACACTTTCGTCCTCTAGAAGTGGGAATAAGACAAACACAGTGAATAAGGGGCTCTTCTGGTTAAAGCAGCCCCGTTGTCGGGCCAAAGCCCCGGCAATCAGTGTTTGTTTTGACAGGGAATCCAAAATCCAAACTGACACTGTATGGAATTAGGGTCGTGTTTCCTGTGCAAAATATGAACCGTGTACGGGTAGAAAACGAGAAAGGGGAGCGAGAAAGAGAGAGAAAATGGACGCCCCATAACTGCAGCAGCAGGTATGTACATAAAAATCGAATTGGTCCAATTGACCTTGCATGCTCTACCTGCAATTATCTAAAATTGTAAGCAGATGCCTAAAGTCCTCATTTCATATTCTGGTGAACATCTGGCGTGGCTGACCAGAGTTAAAGTTTACATCTCCAGCAAGTCGGCATGCTAAGGAGCTGGAGTCTGCAGGTCAGGCTTTGAGGAGAGGACCCTGCAGGGCACAGGCCTCATAGAAGCGTTCAAGTGGAGCAGGAGAAAGAGAGAGAGAGACACACACTCGCACAAGTGGGAGAATAGAGAAACACCCTCCGGCACAGATGAACAACAGGAGTTAAAATGATGAACATATTTTGTCATCGGAAATTCAATAGGCATCATCAGGGTGGAGGAGAATAGTTGCTCAACACTGTGTGATAAAGGTTCTACATATGTCATGAAAACACAAGCTCCAAGGAAAGACTGACATACTGTCCAAGACATCGTTCTTTAAACAAAGACATCACAGCTCTAAAGAAAGAAATCGAGTGGCGTTCCTCTGTATGTTCTGATGACAAGCTTTTCTGACTAAACCTCTAGGGCCATTTTACAGGGTCCAGCAGAGTCAGGGAAAAGAGGGCGACCTGCCCTCGCCTGCCCTCAGTAATGGACGACGCCTCCCATTGATCACCTCTAAGGGTGCTATTTGAAAATGATAATTTGTGCCAACAGGATTACCTCAATTAATCACATTTACAGATTAGTTTTTCCTCTCCTATCGATCATCACCTTTGTTTCGGCTGATGATCAATGCAAACTAGTTTAGGCTAACCACGGCAAATCCAATTGTGAAAAAGAGCATCGACGGCAGAAATAATCTCTTAATTTAAGATATTTTGATCTGGGGGATTGGTTAGGGATTGGATGGGTTGGGAGAGTGTTTTTATGATAAATGGCTTTCAGTGAAAGGTCCCCAAATTAGAGATTTAGGCCTATATCACTCTGCCTGATGAGTTATGATTTGAATTGAAGTTTTATCAGAAAATAAAATCCAGTCAAGTCAATTAATTTTGTCATTGAAAATTACTATAATGACTTGGAGGCAGTCATCCATGTCAGTGTGGGCAAAATCGAGTTACTGTTTATTTGCCGTCACCCCAACAGCCATTCCCTGTGACAGGCAGCATGCTGTTGAGAAACATCTTCACCTGGCCTGTTTAAGAATCAACAGAGCATAGCTTCACCCCTAGGCCTAGGGCTGAAAATCCTCTTTTTGTCTGCTATGTGTAATGTGTACCCCACACCATTCTCTCCTATACCCCCGAAAACAAGTTAAGTGACTGGGCCTTTACACTAATCCAGGACCGGCACACACACACACACACACACTATATGTCAGTGTAGGGAGGTATGAGTTACTGCTCCTCCCCTCTTGTCCCTCTGACCTATTGGCGCTGAGTAAGTGACCCCTCTGGCTCAGCTGCCCCCCCAAGACAAAGCTCTGGGAGCCTATCTCTGGTCCGGCCAGCCAAACAAAGGCCTGGCCGGACATAAAAAGGCCTTGCTCTTCTGGGAGAGGTGGTCCCATCTTTCATCCCCAGACGTGTTACTTTGTAATGTCTTTTTCCTGGGCTTGTTGTAATTATGAGCTGGACAATGGTCCCAGCCTGGTCAGTGACTGCTGCTGGATGGGATGGTTGAGTAGAAGGGGTTACTGCTGCTGGATGGGGTGGTTGAGTAGTAGGGGTTACTGCTGCTGGATGGGGTGGTTGAGTAGAAGGGGTTACTGCTGCTGGATGGGATGGGGTGGTTGAGTAGTAGGGGTTACTGCTGCTGGATGGGGTGGTTGAGTAGTAGGGGTTACTGCTGCTGGATAGGGTGGTTGAGTAGTAGGGGTTACTGCTGCTGGATGGGGTGGTTGAGTAGTAGGGGTTACTGCTGCTGGATGGGGTGGTTGAGTAGAAGGGGTTACTGCTGCTGGATGGGATGGTTGAGTAGTATGGGTTACTGCTGCTGGATGGGGTGGTTGATTAGTAGGGGTTACTGCTGCTGGATGGGGTGGTTGAGTAGAAGGGGTTACTGCTGCTGGATGGGATGGTTGAGTAGTAGGGGTTACTGCTGCTGGATGGGGTGGTTGATTAGTAGGGGTTACTGCTGCTGGATGGGGTGGTTGAGTAGAAGGGGTTACTGCTGCTGGATGGGGTGGTTGATTAGTAGGGGTTACTGCTGCTGGATGGGGTGGTTGAGTAGAAGGGGTTACTGCTGCTGGATGGGATGGTTGAGTAGTAGGGGTTACTGCTGCTGGATGGGGTGGTTGAGTAGAAGGGGTTACTGCTGCTGGATGGGATGGTTGAGTAGTAGGGGTTACTGCTGCTGGATGGGATGGTTGAGTAGAAGGGGTTACTGCTGCTGGGTGGGATGGTTGAGTAGTAGGGGTTACTGCTGCTGGATGGGATGGTTGAGTAGAAGGGGTTACTGCTGCTGGATGGGATGGTTGAGTAGTAGGGGTTACTGCTGCTGGATGGATGGGGTGGTTGAGTAGAAGGGGTTACTGCTGCTGGATGGGATGGTTGAGTAGTAGGGGTTACTGCTGCTGGATGGGATGGTTGAGTAGAAGGGGTTACTGCTGCTGGATGGGATGGTTGAGTAGTCGGGGTACTGCTGCTGGATGGGGTGGTTGAGTAGAAGGGGTTACTGCTGCTGGGTGGGATGGTTGAGTAGTAGGGGTTAATGCTGCTGGATGGGATGGTTGAGTAGAAGGGGTTACTGCTGCTGGATGGCGTGGTTGATTAGTAGGGGTTCCTGCTGCTGGATGGGGTGGTTGAGTAGAAGGGGTTACTGCTGCTGGATGGGGTGGTTGAGTAGTAGGGGTTACTGCTGCTGGATGGGGTGGTTGAGTAGAAGGGGTTACTGCTGCTGGATGGGGTGGTTGAGTAGTAGGGGTTACTGCTGCTGGATGGGGTGGTTGAGTAGAAGGGGTTACTGCTGCTGGATGGGATGGTTGAGTAGTAGGGGTTACTGCTGCTGGATGGGATGGGATGGTTGAGTAGTAGGGGTTACTGCTGCTGGATGGGGTGGTTGAGTAGTAGGGGTTACTGCTGCTGGATGGGGTGGTTGAGTAGTAGGGGTTACTGCTGCTGGATGGGGTGGTTGATTAGTAGGGGTTACTGCTGCTGGATAGGGTGGTTGAGTAGTAGGGGTTACTGCTGCTGGATGGGGTGGTTGAGTATAAGGGGTTACTGCTGCTGGATGGGGTGGTTGAGTAGAAGGGTTACTGCTGCTGTATGGGATGGTTGAGTAGAAGGGGTTACTGCTGCTGGATAGGGTGGTTGAGTAGTAGGGGTTACTGCTGCTGGATAGGGTGGTTGAGTAGTAGGGGTTACTGCTGCTGGATAGGGTGGTTGAGTATTAGGGGTTACTGCTGCTGGATGGGGTGGTTGAGTAGAAGGGGTTACTGCTGCTGGATGGGGTGGTTGAGTAGAAGGGGTTACTGCTGCTGTATGGGATTGTTGAGTAGAAGGGGTTACTGCTGCTGGATAGGGTGGTTGAGTAGTAGGGGTTACTGCTGCTGGATAGGGTGGTTGAGTAGTAGGGGTTACTGCTGCTGGATAGGGTGGTTGAGTAGAAAGGGTTACTGCTGCTGTATGGGATGGTTGAGTAGAAGGGGTTACTGCTGCTGGATAGGGTGGTTGAGTAGTAGGGGTTACTGCTGCTGGATAGGGTGGTTGAGTAGTAGGGGTTACTGCTGCTGGATGGGGTGGTTGAGTAGAAGGGGTTACTGCTGCTGGATGGGGTGGTTGAGTAGTAGGGGTTACTGCTGCTGGATGGGATGGTTGAGTAGTAGGGGTTACTGCTGCTGGATGGGGTGGTTGAGTAGTAGGGGTTACTGCTGCTGGATGGGGTGGTTGAGTAGAAGGGGTTACTGCTGCTGGATGGGGTGGTTGAGTAGTAGGGGTTACTGCTGCTGGATGGGGTGGTTGATTAGTAGGGGTTACTGCTGCTGGATGGGGTGGTTGAGTAGAAGGGGTTACTGCTGCTGGATGGGGTGGTTGATTAGTAGGGGTTACTGCTGCTGGATGGGGTGGTTGAGTAGAAGGGGTTACTGCTGCTGGATGGGATGGTTGAGTAGTAGGGGTTACTGCTGCTGGATGGGGTGGTTGAGTAGAAGGGGTTACTGCTGCTGGATGGGATGGTTGAGTAGTAGGGGTTACTGCTGCTGGATGGGATGGTTGAGTAGAAGGGGTTACTGCTGCTGGGTGGGATGGTTGAGTAGTAGGGGTTACTGCTGCTGGATGGGATGGTTGAGTAGAAGGGGTTACTGCTGCTGGATGGGATGGTTGAGTAGTAGGGGTTACTGCTGCTGGATGGATGGGGTGGTTGAGTAGAAGGGGTTACTGCTGCTGGATGGGATGGTTGAGTAGTAGGGGTTACTGCTGCTGGATGGGATGGTTGAGTAGAAGGGGTTACTGCTGCTGGATGGGATGGTTGAGTAGTCGGGGTTACTGCTGCTGGGTGGGATGGTTGAGTAGTAGGGGTTAATGCTGCTGGATGGGATGGTTGAGTAGAAGGGGTTACTGCTGCTGGATGGCGTGGTTGATTAGTAGGGGTTCCTGCTGCTGGATGGGGTGGTTGAGTAGAAGGGGTTACTGCTGCTGGATGGGGTGGTTGAGTAGTAGGGGTTACTGCTGCTGGATGGGGTGGTTGAGTAGAAGGGGTTACTGCTGCTGGATGGGGTGGTTGAGTAGTAGGGGTTACTGCTGCTGGATGGGGTGGTTGAGTAGAAGGGTTACTGCTGCTGGATGGGATGGTTGAGTAGTAGGGGTTACTGCTGCTGGATGGGATGGGATGGTTGAGTAGTAGGGGTTACTGCTGCTGGATGGGGTGGTTGAGTAGTAGGGGTTACTGCTGCTGGATGGGGTGGTTGAGTAGTAGGGGTTACTGCTGCTGGATGGGGTGGTTGATTAGTAGGGGTTACTGCTGCTGGATAGGGTGGTTGAGTAGTAGGGGTTACTGCTGCTGGATGGGGTGGTTGAGTATAAGGGGTTACTGCTGCTGGATGGGGTGGTTGAGTAGAAGGGGTTACTGCTGCTGTATGGGATGGTTGAGTAGAAGGGGTTACTGCTGCTGGATAGGGTGGTTGAGTAGTAGGGGTTACTGCTGCTGGATAGGGTGGTTGAGTAGTAGGGGTTACTGCTGCTGGATAGGGTGGTTGAGTATTAGGGGTTACTGCTGCTGGATGGGGTGGTTGAGTAGAAGGGGTTACTGCTGCTGGATGGGGTGGTTGAGTAGAAGGGGTTACTGCTGCTGTATGGGATTGTTGAGTAGAAGGGGTTACTGCTGCTGGATAGGGTGGTTGAGTAGTAGGGGTTACTGCTGCTGGATAGGGTGGTTGAGTAGTAGGGGTTACTGCTGCTGGATAGGGTGGTTGAGTAGAAAGGGTTACTGCTGCTGTATGGGGTGGTTGAGTAGAAGGGTTACTGCTGCTGGATAGGGTGGTTGAGTAGTAGGGGTTACTGCTGCTGGATAGGGTGGTTGAGTAGAAAGGGTTACTGCTGCTGTATGGGATGGTTGAGTAGAAGGGGTTACTGCTGCTGGATGGGGTGGTTGAGTAGAAGGGGTTACTGCTGCTGGATGGGATGGTTGAGTAGTAGGGGTTACTGCTGCTGGATGGGATGGTTGAGTAGAAGGGGTTACTGCTGCTGGGTGGGATGGTTGAGTAGTAGGGGTTACTGCTGCTGGATGGGATGGTTGAGTAGAAGGGGTTACTGCTGCTGGATGGGATGGTTGAGTAGTAGGGGTTACTGCTGCTGGATGGATGGGGTGGTTGAGTAGAAGGGGTTACTGCTGCTGGATGGGATGGTTGAGTAGTAGGGGTTACTGCTGCTGGATGGGATGGTTGAGTAGAAGGGGTTACTGCTGCTGGATGGGATGGTTGAGTAGTCGGGGTTACTGCTGCTGGATGGGGTGGTTGAGTAGAAGGGGTTACTGCTGCTGGGTGGGATGGTTGAGTAGTAGGGGTTAATGCTGCTGGATGGGATGGTTGAGTAGAAGGGGTTACTGCTGCTGGATGGCGTGGTTGATTAGTAGGGGTTCCTGCTGCTGGATGGGGTGGTTGAGTAGAAGGGGTTACTGCTGCTGGATGGGGTGGTTGAGTAGTAGGGGTTACTGCTGCTGGATGGGGTGGTTGAGTAGAAGGGTTACTGCTGCTGGATGGGGTGGTTGAGTAGTAGGGGTTACTGCTGCTGGATGGGGTGGTTGAGTAGAAGGGGTTACTGCTGCTGGATGGGATGGTTGAGTAGTAGGGGTTACTGCTGCTGGATGGGATGGGATGGTTGAGTAGTAGGGGTTACTGCTGCTGGATGGGGTGGTTGAGTAGTAGGGGTTACTGCTGCTGGATGGGGTGGTTGAGTAGTAGGGGTTACTGCTGCTGGATGGGGTGGTTGATTAGTAGGGGTTACTGCTGCTGGATAGGGTGGTTGAGTAGTAGGGGTTACTGCTGCTGGATGGGGTGGTTGAGTATAAGGGGTTACTGCTGCTGGATGGGGTGGTTGAGTAGAAGGGTTACTGCTGCTGTATGGGATG
Source organism: Oncorhynchus keta (assembly GCF_023373465.1). Taxonomy (NCBI): domain Eukaryota; kingdom Metazoa; phylum Chordata; class Actinopteri; order Salmoniformes; family Salmonidae; genus Oncorhynchus; species Oncorhynchus keta. Next base: position 19,234,920 of record NC_068432.1, on the reverse strand, counting down.
GTTGAGTAGAAGGGTTACTGCTGCTGGATAGGGTGGTTGAGTAGTAGGGGTTACTGCTGCTGGATAGGGTGGTTGAGTAGTAGGGGTTACTGCTGCTGGATAGGGTGGTTGAGTAGTAGGGGTTACTGCTGCTGGATGGGGTGGTTGAGTAGAAGGGGTTACTGCTGCTGGATGGGGTGGTTGAGTAGAAGGGGTTACTGCTGCTGTATGGGGTTGTTGAGTAGAAGGGGTTACTGCTGCTGGATAGGGTGGTTGAGTAGTAGGGGTTACTGCTGCTGGATAGGGTGGTTGAGTAGTAGGGGTTACTGCTGCTGGATAGGGTGGTTGAGTAGAAAGGGTTACTGCTGCTGTATGGGATGGTTGAGTAGAAGGGGTTACTGCTGCTGGATAGGGTGGTTGAGTAGTAGGGGTTACTGCTGCTGGATGGGATGGGATGGTTGAGTAGTAGGGGTTACTGCTGCTGGATGGGGTGGTTGAGTAGTAGGGGTTACTGCTGCTGGATGGGGTGGTTGAGTAGTAGGGGTTACTGCTGCTGGATGGGGTGGTTGATTAGTAGGGGTTACTGCTGCTGGATAGGGTGGTTGAGTAGTAGGGGTTACTGCTGCTGGATGGGGTGGTTGAGTATAAGGGGTTACTGCTGCTGGATGGGGTGGTTGAGTAGAAGGGGTTACTGCTGCTGTATGGGATGGTTGAGTAGAAGGGTTACTGCTGCTGGATAGGGTGGTTGAGTAGTAGGGGTTACTGCTGCTGGATAGGGTGGTTGAGTAGTAGGGGTTACTGCTGCTGGATAGGGTGGTTGAGTATTAGGGGTTACTGCTGCTGGATGGGGTGGTTGAGTAGAAGGGGTTACTGCTGCTGGATGGGGTGGTTGAGTAGAAGGGGTTACTGCTGCTGTATGGGATTGTTGAGTAGAAGGGGTTACTGCTGCTGGATAGGGTGGTTGAGTAGTAGGGGTTACTGCTGCTGGATAGGGTGGTTGAGTAGTAGGGGTTACTGCTGCTGGATAGGGTGGTTGAGTAGAAAGGGTTACTGCTGCTGTATGGGATGGTTGAGTAGAAGGGGTTACTGCTGCTGGATAGGGTGGTTGAGTAGTAGGGGTTACTGCTGCTGGATAGGGTGGTTGAGTAGAAAGGGTTACTGCTGCTGTATGGGATGGTTGAGTAGAAGGGGTTACTGCTGCTGGATGGGGTGGTTGAGTAGAAGGGGTTACTGCTGCTGGATGGGATGGTTGAGTAGTAGGGGTTACTGCTGCTGGATGGGATGGTTGAGTAGAAGGGGTTACTGCTGCTGGGTGGGATGGTTGAGTAGTAGGGGTTACTGCTGCTGGATGGGATGGTTGAGTAGAAGGGGTTACTGCTGCTGGATGGGATGGTTGAGTAGTAGGGGTTACTGCTGCTGGATGGATGGGGTGGTTGAGTAGAAGGGGTTACTGCTGCTGGATGGGATGGTTGAGTAGTAGGGGTTACTGCTGCTGGATGGGATGGTTGAGTAGAAGGGGTTACTGCTGCTGGATGGGATGGTTGAGTAGTCGGGGTTACTGCTGCTGGATGGGGTGGTTGAGTAGAAGGGGTTACTGCTGCTGGGTGGGATGGTTGAGTAGTAGGGGTTAATGCTGCTGGATGGGATGGTTGAGTAGAAGGGGTTACTGCTGCTGGATGGCGTGGTTGATTAGTAGGGGTTACTACTGCTGGATGGGGTGGTTGAGTAGAAGGGTTACTGCTGCTGGATGGGATGGTTGAGTAGTAGGGGTTACTGCTGCTGGATGGGGTGGTTGATTAGTAGGGGTTACTGCTGCTGGATGGGGTGGTTGAGTAGAAGGGGTTACTGCTGCTGGATGGGGTGGTTGAGTAGAAGGGGTTACTGCTGCTGGATGGGATGGTTGAGTAGTAGGGGTTACTGCTGCTGGATGGAGTGGTTGAGTAGAAGGGGTTACTGCTGCTGGATGGGGTGGTTGAGTAGTAGGGGTTACTGCTGCTGGATGGGGTGGTTGATTAGTAGGGGTTACTGCTGCTGGATGGGGTGGTTGAGTAGAAGGGGTTACTGCTGCTGGATGGGGTGGTTGAGTAGAAGGGGTTACTGCTGCTGGATGGGGTGGTTGAGTAGTAGGGGTTACTACTGCTGGATGGGGTGGTTGAGTAGAAGGGGTTACTGCTGCTGGATGAGGTGGTTGAGTAGTAGGGGTTACTGCTGCTGGATGGGATGGTTGAGTAGTAGGGGTTACTGCTGCTGGATGGGGTGGTTGAGTAGAAGGGCTTACTGCTGCTGGATGGGATGGTTGAGTAGTAGGGGTTACTGCTGCTAGATGGGAAGGTTGAGTAGAAGGGGTTACTGCTGCTGGATGGGGTGGTTGATTAGTAGGGGTTACTGCTGCTGGATGGGGTGGTTGAGTAGAAGGGGTTACTGCTGCTGGATGGGGTGGTTGAGTAGAAGGGGTTACTGCTGCTGGATAGGGTGGTTGAGTAGTAGGGGTTACTGCTGCTGGATGGGGTGGTTGAGTAGAAGGGGTTACTGCTGCTGGATGGGATGGTTGAGTAGTAGGGGTTACTGCTGCTGGATGGGATGGGATGGTTGAGTAGTAGGGGTTACTGCTGCTGGATGGGGTGGTTGAGTAGTAGGGGTTACTGCTGCTGGATGGGGTGGTTGAGTAGTAGGGGTTACTGCTGCTGGATGGGGTGGTTGATTAGTAGGGGTTACTGCTGCTGGATAGGGTGGTTGAGTAGTAGGGGTTACTGCTGCTGGATGGGGTGGTTGAGTAGTAGTGGTTACTGCTGCTGGATGGGGTGGTTGAGTAGTAGGGGTTACTGCTGCTGGATAGGGTGGTTGAGTAGTAGGGGTTACTGCTGCTGGATAGGGTGGTTGAGTAGTAGGGGTTACTGCTGCTGGATAGGGTGGTTGAGTAGTAGGGGTTACTGCTGCTGGATAGGGTGGGTTACTGCTGCTGGATAGGGTGGTTGAGTAGTAGGGGTTACTGCTGCTGGATAGGATGGTTGAGTAGAAGGGGTTACGGCTGCTGTATGAGATGGTTGAGTAGAAGGGGTTACTGCTGCTGGATAGGGTGGTTGAGTAGTAGGGGTTACTGCTGCTGGATAGGGTGGTTGAGTAGTAGGGGTTACTGCTGCTGGATAGGATGGTTGAGTAGAAGGGGTTACTGCTGCTGTATGGGATGGTTGAGTAGAAGGGGTTACTGCTGCTGGATAGGGTGGTTGAGTAGTAGGGGTTACTGCTGCTGGATAGGGTGGTTGAGTAGTAGGGGTTACTGCTGCTGCGGTGTTGGCACTCAGTCTCTTCCTCCCCTCTCTCGCTCTCTTGCTCTTCCCGTTTCTGCCTCTCTCCTAATCTTAATATAGCTGTACCTCTCCTTTCCCTACTTGAAGGTATTGATCATTCAGGTGTGGCAATAGTTGACCTGTAACTGTTCTGTCTTAAGACGTCAGTTCCTTGTTTTGAAAGTCACAGCATTGTTTTGATTTGAATAGGTTAAAGTGTACAGAGATAGAGGGGGAGAGTGAGAAATAAATAGAGAGAGGGAGGGAAAGGAGTGTGTGTCTGAGTGGGTGCACAGTGCAGGTTGAGGTAGTCCCTGCACTTGTGGCCACTGCTGTTTCTAATCAGGGCCATGCTGCTGATTTTTGAAGAGACCAACCTGGAGTAACACAGCTGTTTGGTGCTACTGGCCTTGGCTCAGGGAGAAGCAGGCCATATCGTTTGGCCGCCGCCAACAACCCAGATAGATTGGAGGGAGGTGTGCAATCCGTCTTGCTTAAAGACAAGAATTTCTTTCATATTTCAAATACAGTTTTTTGTCTGAGTCACATGTTTTCTAGCTCAAGGGGACGTTGCAATCTTATTGCTGCAGTACACGGGGAGTTGGGGAGTTTTATATTTATGTTTTTATAGTCCTGCATCCTACGTGTTTTATATTCCTACAGTACCAGTCAAATGTTTGGACACACCTATGGGCTCCCAGGTGGCACAGAGGTCTGAGGTCTGTAAATAAGAGTTTGTTCTCAATTGACTTACCCAGTTAAATAAAAAATAGAAACCTACTCATTTAAGGGTTTTTCTTTATTTTGACTCTATTCTATATTGTATAATAATAGTGAATATATCAAAACAATTAAATAACAGACATGGAATCATGTAGTAAGCAAAAAAGTTTTAAACAATTCAAAATGGTATATTTGAGATTCTTCAAAGTAGCCACCCTTTGCCTTTGACAGCTTTGCACATTATTGGCGTTCTCTCAACCAGCTTCATGAGATAGTCACCAGGAATGCATTTCAATTAACAAGTGTGCCTTGTTAATTTGTGGAATTTATTTTCTTCTTAATGCATTTGAGCCAATCAGCTGTTGTGACAAGGTAGGGGTGATATACAGATGATAGCCCTATTTCGTAAAAGACCAAGTCCATTATGGCAAAAACAGCTAAAATAAGCTTATAACTTATAACAAATAACTTAACAAAATGTGTAAAAAGTGAAGGGGTCTGAATACTTTCTGAATGCACTGTACATACAGTCAGGTCCATAATTAGTGGCACTCTTGATAAAGATTAGCAAAACCTGGTTGCCTCTGCCAGGAGTGGATCTTCCAGCAAGACAGGAAACCCAAGCACTAATAAAATCCATAAAGATTTTTTTGCAAAAAATATTTTGCTTTTTCATTGTAAGCTCATTTGCTTTTGTGGCTGCCAGTCAAATAGCGTTGCACTTCTGTTGTCATCTGATAAAAATTGAGCTATTTGAGGTGGAATATGTTGCACAAATGTATTTTCTATAGTTGGACACGCCTGATCACTCTATTGGGGGAAGAAGAAAATAACTTGACTTAGTATAAAAATCTTTCTCCCATTGTGCTATTTACAAACAAACACATGACTAGGTCAACTGTTTTGGCGAACTACGGTAAGCTTCATAATGTAAAATAATGTGACCGGTGAAATGAACAACGTGATCTGTTTTATTTCCTAACTTCTGCTCTAGTTGACTGCAGGTATTTTACTTATAAAGTAGCTACAAATATAAAAATGTATTGGTTAACTTCAAATAAATAGTTGACGTATTGACAAACCATCCCGTGTCTATTTCCAAATACCCCTGTATACCGCCCAAGCTTAGTTTCCTTGTCCATTTGTTTCACTTTAAGGTGAAAACCCTGCCATTGTAGCCGTCTAATTGTGAATTGTGGGCCTTTTCTTTCTGTTTTTTTATGGACGTTATTGAGAATTCTTCTAATGTGTTTGGGCTTTTCTGAGCCAGCGGCAACCTCTGTGGCACTCTGTGTATGTGCTTTCAAAATTAGATTGACTTTCTAGAGGAATGCATTAGCCCCCCAAGCTTTACAGCCCTGGACTGGCTGAGCTGGCCCTTATTAGAGATGGCTCTTCATTCAAACGCACGCACGCACACACACGGATGCACTTGCTTCTACACACTCATACGCACACACGCAGCACACACACAAACACCCATACCCCCCACCTCCTTCTTTATTGACAATCTCTCATTGAGCGTATAAGAGCATTACCATGTTTAGGACTGAGTTGTTTTGTGTGATCTCATATTTACATTGTAGAAATGTATTTCACACTGCTTTGCATGCTAAGCTGGCCCAGGGAGAAGAGGGGGAACTTATTTTAGATGTGACAAAGCCCAAGAAAAAAATACATGGGGGGGGGGGTAAAACACTCTCCACCCAGACACGGTTAATTTTGGTTCCCAGCTTTGGGACAATGCAGCTTTTCTCTCTCCTCTCTGTGGCTGGGCTCTTTACTGACTCTATAATAGAGACCAGTGCAGTCTGGGAGGAGGAGACAGACTTGAAGTGGCTCTCCCTTTCTTTCTCTCTGTCTCTCCCTATGGCACTCTCTCACTCTTACTCCTAATATTCCACCATTCAGTAGGCCTATTTTGACTACAATTATGTTTTTTAAAAGGTGCTTTTGAGACCTTGGACTAATAATGATGCTGGACTTTTCCCACATTTTGTTATGTTACAGCCTTATTGTAAAATGTATTAAATATTTTTTTCCCTCAATCTACACACACTACCCCATAATGAAAAAGTGAAAATAGGTTTTTAGAATTTTTTCAAAATGTTTTAAGACTTAAAAAAACAGATACCTTATTTACATAACTATTCAGACCTTTTTCTAGGAGACTCGGAATTGAGCTCAGGTGCATCCTGTTTCGATTGATCATCCTTGATGTTTCTGCAACTTGATTGGAATCCATCTGTGGTATATTCAATTGATTGGACATGATTTGGAAAGGCACACACCTGTCTATATAAGGTCCCACAGTTGACAGTACATTACAGAGCAAAAACCAAGCCATAAGGTTGAAGGAATTGTCAGCAGAGCTCCAAGACAGGATTGTGTCGAGGCACAGATCTGGGAAAGGGTACCAGTGGCCTTGGTCAGGGAGGTGACCAAGAACCCAATAGTCACTCTAGAGTTCCTCTGTGGAGATGGGAGAACCTTCCAGAAGGACAACCATCTCTGCAGTTCTCCACCAATCAGGCCTTTATGATAGTGGCCAGATGGAAACCACTCAGTAAAAGGCAGAGGCCAATAACATCCCTATTTTGAAGCATGATGGTGGCAGAAACATGCTGTGGGGATGTTTTTCAGCGGAGACCTAGTCTGAAGGCAAGATGAACGGAACAAAGTACAGATAGATCCTTGATGAAAACCTGCTCCAGAGCACTCAGGACCTCCGAGCTGGGCAAAGGTTCACCTTCCAACTTGACAACAAGCCTAAGCACACAGCCAAGACAACGCAGGAGTGGCTTTGGGACAAGTTTCTGAATGTCCTTGAGTGGCCCAGCCAGAGCCCGCACTTGAACCCAATCGAACATCACTGGAGAGATCTAAAAATAGCTCTGCAGTGACTCTCCCCATCCAACCTGACAGAGCTTGAGAGGATATGCAGAGAAAAATGGGACAAACTCCTAAAATACAGGTGTGCCAAGCTTGTGGCGTCATACCCAAGAAGACTCGAGGCTGTAATCACTGCCAAAAGTACTTCAACAAAGTACTTAGTAAAGTGTTGGAGTAAATATTATATTTCAGTTTTTTATTTTGAATACATTCGCATACATTTCTTAACCTGTTTATGCTTTGTCATTGTGGGTTATTGTGTGTAGATTGATGGGGGAGGGATGATTCAATCCATTTTAGAATAAGGCAGTAACGTAACAAAATGAAGAAAAAGTCAAGGGGCCGGAATACTCTCCGACTGCACTGTTTGAATCAGTGGCCCAAGATTTGGGGTGGAAATGGCCTATTCTGAAGGGTGACTTCCTTATGGATATTGCGAAAGTGCTTTGAGTATTCATCCAGATGTTTTCATGAAGTGCTTCAAACGTTCTACACTTCCACAGTAGTCAGTCGAGTATGTGTAGGCTGTTTCCTATTTACAAGGCATCTTTTCACATTACCAGTAGTACATCTCTTCATTCACCCACTTCCCATTGCATCTCAGCCATTATCTTCCTCCTCGGCTGTAAACAACGGAAAAACACACTCACACACACCTCTTACACACAAATTGAAGAAAACATGCACACCCACACGCGACCCACACCCCCAGCTGTATCAGACACTTTATCAGACACTTAATGGTGGACAGCGGTACCCTGGCAACCTGGTGAGGAGGTCAGCGAAAGTCTTCCTAGCCACTGATGTTCTTATTAAAAGCAAATTTCTGTGGCTGAAGGACTCCAGAGAGCCAGCTGGGCCCCCTGTTCGCTTCACCTCACGCCTTGATTGGCGAGGGGGCGGCCGTCGTCACGGAGCGGCGCACAGGGTTCTCCCTGGTCCTGCCAAACAGCGTCAGCGCTCAATTAGGGCAACTGCGCGGTGCTCCGAGCCTGGCCACCTCCTAACTGGCCTCAGACATGGAGAGGTCATGCTCCTGCTAACATGGTTCACAGACATGACTCACACAGCTCACACTACGGCACACAAATACTGTGTGCGTGTCTGTGTGAGGGAAGATTTGGAAGAGCAGTGTGAGATTTACTATGACATGGCAGTATACAGGATTTCATGCCTTTTTTAAACTAAACCATGCATGAAAGCTATTTTCTTAACACAGGTTCATACCCAAGCATTACTCAACATCATCATAATTGATTAACATAAATTGCATGTTGCTACTTTTATTTTTATTCAGTCAACATTTTATTACTCTTAGTTTGACAAAGAAAGTACAGCAGAATACTTAATATTCAAGTTATTTTTAAAAAATTCCCTGTGTCTAGAACTTTTTGAAGGCTTCAGTTTTTTGACCGCACAGGTTTTTGTTGAGCAAGGGATGGCAGTTTTTTTTGCCGTTGGGCCATTATACCACGTCCAATTGAATTACTATCAGTTTGAGATAACAAATTCCTACATCTGCTAATCAGCATTTTTTTGTTTTTTTTTACATTTTCTTACATTTTCTCTCGTTTCTCTTTTTTTGCTTCCACCACTCTCCGCCATGCATATCTCTGACATATTTGCGTAGATCAAGGAATTTGCTGCAAACAATAGTAATTCCACCTCAAAAAGCACAAGAAAACGGATTTCAAAACCCACCATCTGATTGTTCTGAAATCGTTTCTGTTGTCAGAAACAGATAAGATTAGCATTCATGAAACATTCATCTGTTGAAATATACACTAAACCAAAATATAAACCCATCATGCAAGAATGTACAGTTTATATACGGAAATCAGTCAATTGAAATAAATTCATTAGGCCCTAATCTATAGATTTCACATGACTGGGAATACAGATATGCCTTAATAAAAAGGAAGTGGCGTAGATCAGAAAACCAGTCAGTATCTGGTGTGACCACCATTTGCCTCATGCATCACATGTCCTTCACATAGAGTTGATCAGGCTGTTGATTGTGGCCTGTGGAATGTTGTCCCACTCCTCTTCAGTGGCTGTGCGAAGTTGCTGGATATTTGCGGGAACTGGAACATACTGTCATACACGTCGATCCAAAGCATCCCAAACATTCTCAATGGGTGACATGTCTGGTGAGTATGCAGGCCAAGGAAGAACTGGGACATTTTCAGCTTCCAGGAATTGTGTACAGATCCTTACAACATGGGGCAGTGCATTATCATGCTGAAACATAAGATGATGGTGGCAGATGAATGGCACGACAATGGACCTCAAGATCTCGTCACGGTATGTCTGCATTCAAATTGCCATCGATAAAATGCAATTGTTTTCGTTGTCCGTAGCTTATGCCCGCACATACCATAACACCACCACCACTATGGGCACTCTGTTCACAACGTTGACATCAGCAATCCGCTCGCACACACGATACCATACATGTTGTCTGCCATCTGCCCGATACAGTTCAAATTGGGATTCATCAGTGAAGAGCATACTTCTCCAGCATCGAAGGTGAGCATTTGCCCACTAAAGTCAGTTACGCCAAACTGCAGTCAGTTCGGCTTCAGTCACTCCTGCGTTATCTTGGCTGTGTGCTTAGGGTCGTTGTCCTGTTGGAAAGTGAACCTTCGCCCCAGTCTGAGGTCCTGAGCACTCTGGAGCAGGTTTTCATCAAGGATCTCTCTGTACTTTGTTCCGTTCATCTTTCCCTGGATCCTGACTAGTCTCCCAGTCCCTGCCACTAAAAACATCCCCACAGCATGTTTCTGCCGCCATCATGCTTCAAAATAGGGATGTTATTGGCCTCTGCCTTTTACTGAGTGGCTTTCGTCTGGCCACTATCACAAAGGCCTGATTGGTGGAGAACTGCAGAGATGCTGCCACCACCATGCTTCACCTTAGGGAGGATGCCATGTTTCATCCAGACGTAAAGCTTGGCATGCAGAGCAAAGAGTTCAATCTTGGTTTCATCAGACCAGAGAATCTTGTTTCTCATGGTCAGAGAGTCTTTAGGGGCCTTTTGGCAAACTCCAAGCGGGCTGTCGTGCCTTTTACTGAGGAGTGGCTTCCTTCTGGCCACTCTACCATAAAGGCCTGATTGGTAGAGTGCTGCAGAGATGGTTGTCCTTCTGGAAGGTTCTTCCATCTCCACAGAGGAACTCTGGAGCTCTGTCAGAGTGACCATCGGGTTCTTGGTCACTTCCCTGACCAAGGCCCATCTCACCCGATTGTTCAGTTTAGCTGGGTGGCCAGACTCTTGGTGGTTCCAAACTTTTTCCATTTAAGAATGATGGAGGCCATTGTGTTCTTGGGGACCTTCAATGCTGCAGACCTTGTTTTGTACCCTCCCCCAGATCTGTGCCTCGACACAATCCTGTTTTGGAGCTCTACGGACAATTCCTTCGAACTCATGTGGACTCCAATCAAGGATGATCAATGGAAACAGGATGTACCTGAGCTCAATTTCGAGTCTCATAGCAAAGAGTCTGAACACTTATGTAAATAAGGTATTTCTGTTTTTATTTTTACTTTGTCATTATTGGGTATTGTGTTGAGATTGATGAGAATGTTTTTTCATTTAATACTTTTTAGACTAAAGCTGTAGTGTACCAATGTGGTAAATCAAGGGGTCTGAATACTTTCCGAAGGCACTGTAACCTCATTGTTTTTGTGTTACTGTTTTTATTTTTTTTATTTAGCTTATAAAACTTTTAAACTCTGCATTGTTGATAAAGGGCTCATAAATAAGCATTTCATGATAAAGTCCACACCTGTTGTATCCGGCATATGTGACAAGTAACATTTCATTTTAATTTATTAATTGCTGACCAAATGATTAGATAAGAACAGATATGTAGCCTAGCGGTTAAGAGCTTTGGGCCCATAACCAAAAGGTTGCTGGTTCAAATCCCTGAGCCAACTAAGTTAAGTCTATTGATGTGCCCTTGAGCAAGTCACTTAACCGTAATTGCTCCTGTAAGTCACTCTGGATAAGAGCGTCTGCTAAATGACTAAAATGTAAAACGATTGTGTTTAAAAAGCATTAGCTCCTGGGCCTGTGTGTGTTTGTGGTGTGTGTTTGGGGTTAAAGGAGAGGTGCAGAGTTAACACCACCTACCTGAGTAGTTTATCTTTAACTGAGTGTGATTAATGCAGGGTGGCCATCCAAAGCGACACTAGTAGCTCTGGGCCTTCTAGAAAGGAAATATTAACTACCAGGCATCTGCAGCCAAGCTACTTGAGAGAGAGGAGAAAATATTTGAAAATGATTGATCAACAGGGTCCTTTTTTTACTCTCAGTGCAAAGGCAGTTTGTTGTGTTTTTGTGTTTGACTAATCACACATGAAATGGGCCTATGTTTTTGGTGAGTTGTTGAAGTAGACACGTCACATGCAGTGTTGCAGGGCTAAGGGCCCAGCACTGACGGGGTGTGTGTGTGTGTGAGAGAAAGTGATGGAAGGACCGTCCTCTGCTAGCTAATAGTTTGAGAAATGATTTCTGTGACACCAATGATTGAATGCAGAACTAAACTGACTCAACTACTATTTTTCTCAAAGGGTGTCATTTACAGAGTGTTGTCAGTGTATGAATAATACTCTTATCACTAATCAGTTATGTGAAGGCAACACTTTCATATTCTGACACCTTCCTTTCCTCCTGTCCTTCAGGTTGATGCTCCAGCTGCCTGAGAAAATGGGGTTAACTGCTGTAGCGGCTCGACAGACCCAGGGTAGAGGTCAGTTTCCAACACAACGCTCTCTCACTCGCTTTTTTTCTTGCCCTCTCTCCCTCACTTAGCTACTACTTTTCAATTCACCTACATTGGTACGTTTTTGTACCTCGTTCCAATGAACAACCTAAAGGTGGATTGTTACATCATGTCGCCTCTTACTGTGTTTTTTGTTGCATTTTCCGTATGTCAGGCCGTGGGGGGAATGCGTGGCTGAGTCCTCTGGGGTGTGCCATGTTTAGTGTGCATGTGCAAGTGGCTGTGAGTTCCAGACTGGGCCAGAGGATCCCGTTCCTGCAGCACCTGGCTGCCCTGGCTGTGGTGGAGGCCGTACGCACCCTTCCCGGTTACCAGGTACAAACACTACATACTATTGCTGCATGGTTACCACCAAGCTACACTATATATACAAAAGTATATGGACACCCCTTCAATTAGTAGATTTGGGTATTTCTGCCACACCCGTTGCTGACAGGTGTATAAAATCGAGCACACCGCCATGCAATCTCCATAGACAAACATTGGCTGTTGAATGGCCTTACTGAAGAGCTCAGTAACTTTCAAAGTGGCACCGTCATAGGATGCCACCTTTCCAACAAGTCAGTTCGTCAAATCTATGTCCTGCTAGAGCTGCCCCGGTCGTGCTGGTATTGTGAAGTTGAAACGTCTATGAGCAACAATGGCTCAGCCATGAAGTGGTAGGCCACAAAAGCTTACAGAGTGGGACAGCTGAGTGCTGAAGCGCGTAGCGCATCAAAATCGTTGCAACACTCACTACGAAGTTCCAAACTTCCTCTGGAAGCAACGTCAGCACAATACCTGTTTGTCGGGAGCTTCATGAAATGGGTTTCCATGGCCGAGCAGCCGCACACAAGCCTAAGATCACCATGTGCAATGCAAAGTGTCGGCTTGAGTGGTGTAAGCTCGCCGCCATTGGAATCTGGAGCAGTAGAAACGCATTCTGTGGAGTGATGTCTCACGCTTCACAATCTGGCAGTCTGCCAGAATCTGGGTTTGGTGGATGCCAGGAGAACGCTACCTGCCTGAATGCATAGTGCCAACTATAAAGTTTGGTGGAGGAGGAGTAATGTTTCAGGCTAGTCCCCTTAATTCCAGTGAAGGGAAATCTTAACGCTACAGCATACAATGACATTCTAGATGTGTCAACAGTTTGGGGAAGGCCCTATTCCTGTTTCAGCATGACAATGCCCCCGTGCACAAAGCAAGGTCCATACATAAATGGTTTGTCGAGATCGGTGTGGAAGAACTTGACTGGCCTGCACAGTGCCCTGACCTCAACCCCATCAAAAACCTTTGGGGTGAATTGGTCGCCCAACATGAGTGCCCAACCTCACTAATGCTCTTGTGGCTGAATGGAGGCAAGTCCCCGCAGCAATGTTCCAATGCAATGTTCCATCTAGTGGAAAGCCTTCCCAGAATAGTGGAGGCTGTTATAGCAGCAAAGGGGGGACCAACTCCATATTAATACCCATGATTTTGGAATGAGATGTTCAACAAGCAGGTGTCCACTTACTTTTGGACATGTAGTGCATCTCCAAGCTACAGCCATAGACCTGCCCTATCCCAATCCATGTCACTGAGGTTAAGCCTGTCATCACTAGAATACTTTACTTACTGCACTGATACATTTACCATTGGGAGCACTCCTTATGCCGAATAAAGGGCTCCAGGTTTCACACAGCTATTTATGGCCAGTCAGGTGTCCCTCCTTGTTCTGTTCAACGCAATGCACTTCCCTCTCCAAATGGATGGTATGTCTAACTCACTGATCAAATGTTTCTGTGCTAGAACTCTCCTTTCTCCCCCTCTCTCATTAGGCATCTATTTTACATGGTGTAAGGGCCCGATTTTGCTTCCAGGAGTGTTTGTGTGTGTGTGAGAAAATATATGTGCTGCAGTGTGGGGGTCTGTGATGAGAAACACACTGGTGTCACACTGCCCAGTTGTTTATGGGCTCTGGCCAGTCAGCCAAAGTTTAGAACAAGCCTATGCATGGCACAGGAAATAGTACTGAACATGAAGAAATAACAGCCAACATTTTGCCTAAATATTTCTCTCTTAATCAAGACTAGAGGCCAGGTTTACATGTAGCTGGATTTGCCATTTTTGGAGGTAATGTAGGTCTGTCAAAGCCATTGTAGATGTGTGCCATGAGTTATGGTAAAATATAAACAGACATGGTGGCCGTTTTAAGGGATGTGCTGCAGATGGGGAGAACCTAACTTTCAAAGCAGGCCAGACTCAGAAGAGCTGTTCAGGTTGACAGACATACAGTTTGGTATTTTGAACCCGTGTAGACGCTACATTTGCACGATTATGTCATTTCTTGTACAGATTGTTTTTACAGACACGGCATGTAAAACAAATTATTTTGATCTCTGTCTTAGCTTGTTCTAAAACTAACTATTTCCATGTATAGCATATCATGTCTTACATGTAATACTACATATTTGATTATTTAAGTAATAATGCCCGAGAATCTGGTGTTTGGAGGACATATTGGCACGGTCCTCCAAACACCGGCTTCAAGGGCATTATCACTTTTATACAACAGGTTTTACCAACATATTCAAATAATGATTGACATATATCATTAAACATTTTAGTTTGATGAATTTATTCATACTATTTCATCCTTCCACAAGATATAGTTCCGACACAAATCTAGGGTTGCTACCCAAGCTGGCTGGTTGTTTGTTCTATTGGTTGGGTTTCCAGAGACACGACCCAGTTGTTCAGTCTTTTTGTTCTGTATCTATGGACACGACACAGTCCTTCGTTCTGAATGGTCCATTACCATACTGGCTGGTAATATTCTTATCCCTTGCTAGCTAGCCAACTACATCTAACTTACAGTCATGTCAAACAGTGCTGCCAGAATAACAGCAAAGTAGCTGGATTTGCGTTTGTTTGAACTGTTTTCTAATGACATTTATTTGGATACATCCATAACAATGAGCTAATGATGCACGGTTTGCCTGGCATGGAAATTGTGTTATCTCATAAGGACACTGTTGTTCAGAGGAGCTAGCCAGCAACACAACTAACACAATCACTTCAAACTGAATCTTGAAAGACCGCAAAGTAGCTGCACTTCATTTTGTTTTTACCTGTTTTCTATTGATAGTTCTTTGTGTATATCCATGAAAATTATGCTGATTTATGATTTTGACTGGCTGAGAAAAGCTGCCTGCCTGTCTGCCACATCCCTTCTCCTGACACGTACATTACATTGGGACAGCCGGAGATCGAATTTGAATATTGAAACAATGTTGCAAATGTCGGAGAGACAGACAGCAAGGTTTATACAAATCTCCATTGTTGAAAACTACATGTTAGTGTAAAATAAATGTGAGAATGTCTTGATGCTTTTAATAGTGGAAATTAAGTTTATAAATTGCCTGGCTGGGCTGATGAGACAGTGGATTGCGCAGTCCGATGGAGCAGAGTAAATAGGCATTTTAACGTCATAGATTTAGCTGGTGGTAACTTGTGGAATAGACACTGGCTGGAATGCGGTTTTAACTAATCATCATTCAGGATTAGTCCCACCGTTGTATAAAAGTGGATACGGTGTAGTGTACTATATCTCCGTATTTAATAGTACTTTCATGTATTGATGCGTTACACCAAAAAATATATATATATTTTACCTCTATTTAACTAGACAAGTCAGTTAAGAGCAAATTCTTATTTTCAATGACGGCCTAGGAACAGTGGGTTAACTGCCTTGTTCAGGGGCAGAACAACACATTTTTTTACGTTGTCAGCTCAGGGATTCTATATTACAACCATTCGTTCACTAGTCCAATGCTCCAACCACTAGGCTACCTGCCGCCCCAGTGTATATGTGATATAGAAGTGTATCTCAACGTCAGTTTTGGTCTCGTTGTAGGACATCGACCTAAGGGTGAAGTGGCCTAATGACATTTACTACGGTAACCTGATGAAGCTAGGAGGAGTGTTGGTGACATCAACAGTCATGGGACCAACCTTCCATCTCCTCATTGGTCAGAATCCTCTTTTACTTATGTTTATCCAAGTGCAGTATAATGGAGCTTATCTTGAGGACTTAACCTGTTAACTTATAGAAATAAACAGTGCTTGAATAAAATACCATTTGTTATTCTTGGTGAAGTGTCTTCTCAATGAATGTCTTTAAACAATCTGTTTCTCCAGGCTGTGGCTTTAACGTCAGCAACAGCAACCCCACCATTGCCATCAACGACCTGGTGATGCAGCACAACCGAGAGCATGGCACAAGCCTGGAGGCCCTTAGCTCAGCCCAGCTCATCGGCCGCACCCTCACCTGCCTGGAGCAGCTCATCTCTGACTTCCAAGAACGGGGGCCAGAGGCCGTCCTACCCCTCTACTACAAGAGATGGATGCACAAGTAAGAACTTGGATGGATATTATTTTATACTCTGTAGGCTACCTGTAAAATCTACTCCCGCTGCTGCAGTTGCTACTGCTGATCATAATATTAATTGTCATTCAAGAGGAACTTCTTTCCCACACAGACATATTAATAAACACCTCTCACTCTTCAGACATAACATCTAAACATGGAAAATGTGTTTACACTACATTGACCTTGCTGTACCCTCCGTCCTGACTCAGTGGGACCCAGGTGCGTCTGTGGAGTGAGGATGGCCCCCAGGCTGTCGTGGTGGGCCTCGATGACAACGGCTTCCTGCAGGTGCGCTCCGAGGAGCAGGGCGTGGTCTCCGTGCAGCCTGACGGCAACTCCTTTGACATGCTAAGGAACCTGGTGGTCACCAAGCAACGCTAGGATCCTGTATGGATCCCTATAGAGTAGCCCCACCTGGTTGCCTGAAGGGCATTTTAGCCAGGGGCATCATGAAAGAAGATTAGCCAGCTCCTACGTAGCTTGAGTTGGAGATACTCTTAACTATTTGTGAGATCTCACACAACTAATCTGCTAGGGAAAAATACTACTTAATCTTTTCTTGTTTTTTACTTGAGAAAATAACTAATTGACCTAACAATTACTTATCTGCAAGTATAAATACAAATGTTTGCTTATTTTACTTGATAGATTGGCTGAAACCTATTGGGAACTAAAGCATCTGAAATCGTTTGTTAGGATACCATCCCATGGTATTTGGGTAGCTGTTTTTAAAAGTTGGCCTGTTTAGTGTAGTGCGGTGGTAGTGGAATTACTTGACTAGTTCATGTATTACATCAGGGTTTCCTAACAGCATACATTTTTGTTGTAGCCCCAGACAAGCACATCTTTATTACATGATCAAATTATAGTTGGCAGCTACAGGATTTCTAAAATACAGTAGTTTATGAAGAATACAAAATTAGTTCACCGAACTCACTTATATTCAATTGTACAATAGCATGGTTTAAGTGTAATTGTGAAGTCAAATTGTCAACACTGATTATTTCCTTTTGTAATGTAGTATTCCATGTAATATCTTTAGTTACAACACTCAAAGGCTCTCGAGAAAGTGCTAGAGGTCGAAACAGTCTTCTTTTCCAGAAGTGTTGACGCGAGTCCTATTAACATGTTAAAACACGTCTTTAGTTTATCACTTGGAAATGTACCAAACTTCTTTGCGTAAAGACATTGTGATGCTATATTGACATGGGAGGTCACACTTAGATGCAAATGTATTCACTGAGTGCAAACACAATGTGATAGACTGCCCGAAGGCTGGCACCTAATCCCAATTGCTGGACTGTTTATTATTGGTTGCTACTGAGCTACGGGATAACCCAAGCCTGTTGCGCTGACTTATGTTATAACTTATGTTATCTTAGAACGCCATCAATTTAAGAACTGTAAGTTCATATCACTTACTTTAAGCATTGCATTTGATGTTTTGGAAGTTAGAGTGAGATGTTTTTGTTACTCTTTAGGACAGGCATGCTGGATTGCATTCCTTACTTTAAATTTCAGAGACTATAACTGATACTCAATGTCTAACAATAGATAGATATTTGTAAGATAAAGAGGTGATCTGTATATTTTGATAACACACACAATTGATGTAAAACATCAGCACTCTATAACTATGTAATTATGTAATAAATGAATACTGGTTGCAGTTGTATGATGAAAAACTGTTTGGTAAACATATATAAATATGAATTATCTTGTCATTCCAATAAGAGCTATTATTAAAAACCTATACTGAAATAAATGGCCTTGGATATATCATTTTTCTGACTTGCAATAGTTTGTAGACCATGATACCTTTGCATGGGTATTAGGCATAAGGTGAACGAATCCCCTAGAGCGGAATTGGCTTTCAAGTCTGCCTCAAAATAATGTTGTTTGCCAGAACCCAATCTCCCATCTACAGACATGTCATTGGACAACAAGAAGGGGCCTCTTAAACGAAGGTAGGTAGGTTTCCTGTTGCTTTCTTTGCTCTGCTCTCCTTTCTCCATGCCCCTTAAACTGTACTAAAGAGAAAGACACTGTTGATTGAGTCCAGCTTTGCCCAGCAGTGGCTGTAGAGTGGGAGAGGGAGGGGGGAAGTAGATTCCCTCCCTCTTCCGGTGGGGGAGTGATGAGGTGTGGGTGAGCCCCTTGGTGCAGGTGACCAGGAGGGAGTGAGGATTGGGGGGGGTGTGGATAAGGAGAAAATATGCATGCCAGCTCCACAAACTGGATGCAGCCCTCAGCTCCATTACAAGCTCATTCCCACCTTCTCGGATTTTAATAAATGTACCCAATATGGTTTCATCAAAGTTTAGCAATGCGCTAACAATGTATTCAATGGCAATATTGAGGTTTTTATAGTGCCTGGTTTTGAGTACTGTTACTTTTTGAGGAAACAACATGGTCCTCTGAACTCTGTTGAAAACAACTGGCTTCCAATGTAGCGATTTTGATCAATAAAGATTTAGGTCTTAGCTGCACCGTTCCGATGTAGCTGATGGTGTGTACACTCTGGAGCATCAGCTACAAAGACTCCAGAGTTTCTCAAGCCTAAAGTTCATTAAGCAAATAGCTTACCTCTGGATCCATAAATGGAGCCTCCTCAATATCCTATTTAACAATCTCAGTGGCAGGTCTCAAGGGTCAAAAGGGATCTATCCTCTTTAATATTGGCTGCATAATACCACATCTCAATCCAGCCTCCCCAGAGAGACAGCAGAGCCCTTTGGCTCACCTTCAAATATCAGCTTTTCTTCAAGAAAAACTAGACATGTTTTATAGGGTAGTTAGATGGCAATCCTTGGCTTCTATGTTTACGCTAACTCTATTCTTTGAGTTATAGAAAACAGAATGAAGTGAAGGATGTAAGATTAAGAAAATAATGGTTGACAGCTGATATGTTTGCTGAACTTTGTTTGACAAGCATTCTGACATATGTACTGGTTAGATAGGGAATGGTTGACTGACTTCATATCCCATCGTGATGAAACGTAAAAGACTAGCAGGGAAAACAAGCATATGGAGAGGACATACAGTATTTACATAAACTTTGAAGAGGCTTTGAAAACTAGTGAAAGGTGCATTATTGTATTTGAATGTTTTTATGCTCTATTTGAAACATGCAAATACCCAGTGGTTACCTATAATGTTTATTTGGTGTTACATTGTACATTTTCTGACCTCTGAAATTCATAAAGCACAAATTACACTGTGGCTCTTTTAGGTTGCTTTAGAAATAAATGGGACCATTGTTGATATAGTGTACATAACACTGATGAGAATAATACCGTTTTTATGGAAGTGCCTAGTGCTTTCAGAGCTTCTGCTGATTTGAGTTTAGATGTTTGAGTTTAGATGTTAACATGGAGTGTCTCCAGTGGTCCTTGGCTGTCACCGGACTGTCTATATGTGTCCTAAGGGGAATGTGGAGGGATGTATGGATACAGAAGACCACAGTGGATGGACAGTTACACACCCCCACATACATATATTTGTATGTCCCATTTTACCAGGTTGATGGGATACAGGCAGGAGAACAGACATAAGGTGTACTTCAAGATGACCTCAGAAAGAAAGTAAGAAGGTTATATGTAACTATTATATAAAAGTGCTCCATATTTGGACATTTGACGTGATTGATATCATAGCAATGTCCACAGACCTCTTCAATAACCAGATGATATTCACAATGCATTCTGAGGAATAAAGAAGAGCTGAAAATAGAAATGGACAATGACTGTCTGGCATGACATTTCATTTGAATTGTTTATTCAGAATGAAAGCAAACTACCTTGTTTTATTTCATTTCATTTCCCCCAATGCAGTATTTTTTTTTTCATTATACTTGTTAGACCCTAGTTTCCTTCATAAATAAGCAAGCTGCTTTGTGTTGCACAATAATAAATAAACACATTACGTTTCCAATCTCTGCCATGGGTAGAATATACCAAATTAATTCCAACTTCAAAAGAGGATGAAGGATATTTTCCCTCATTACTGTGTGCAAGACATTGTCCACGTTCAATACTTTTGCAACTGTAATTTTTCTGTTGGCATAATTTATACGCGCATTGGAAACAGTTTGCACTTGAACTAGCTGGCGAATTGGGTTGAACTCATGCTACATTCTATAGTCTCTTCTTGTTCAGGTCTGTAGGATAGGTACCTCTATGAGTTACAACATTAGAGGGGTGTATTCTTCACAGGCAATTTGTACCTCAAATGATGTACTGTATGGCTCAAAGGTGATTGAGGTCTTATCAAAAGAAATGGCTTTGAACTAGAATGTGGCAATGCATTACATATGCTATTGGCTAAACTTTATGCCAAAAATATAATGTATTCAAGAAACCTGAAATTCCTGGCTGCTCCTTACAGGAGTCTGACGTTGGTTTATCTGTGTAGAAAGCATCGGGGAAAAACAGAAATGGGGGTCCCCAGAAAGTGACTCGACTTATGTCTGACACAGTAACATAGTCACTGATACAGCTTTTGGTCATGGTCTGTTTCTGACCAAAAAGACTGAAGTCTAAGGGTGTCTGTCCCTTCTTGACCTTCAATCCCAGGCCGTGTCACCTCTCGTTGGTTATGATGACGGACGTGCCGATGTAATGAGGGATCTCCCTGTGGGTCTCAGGGGAGGAGCCAGAGGCGGGGCTTTGGCTCTTGTAGCCATAAGAACCCATTTCATCACCACGGTAACCGTAGCTGTCCGACAAATGGCCGAGGGCAGCGTAGGGCGGGGCCTGGAAGGAGCTGTGTTTGGCCAAGACGTGGTGGAGGTTCAAAGACATGTACGGAGCCTGGGCCGGCAGGCCTGCCCCAACTCCCACCCCCATCCCAACCCCAACTTCAACTCCCACCCCCATCCCAACCCCAACTTCAACTCCAACCCCCATCCACATCCTCCTCTCCCCCGCCTCAGGCTCCAGCAGCTTGGGGGTCCTCCGCTCCCAATTGCTGTCCGTGTGCTCCAAGGGGCCAGTGGCACTGTGGCTGTAGGGGGACTCCATCATACACAGCCTCCTGTGCTGCTCCAGCACCACCTGCATGGGGAAGGGCTGGCCCAGGCCGTGGAGAGACCCGGACTGCTTATAGCTCGCCTTCTCCAGCACAGAGCTACTCAGCAGAGGACAGGACAAAGGCTTCTCCCCTACTATGCAACCACCTCCTTCTGAGACCTTGTGGTGGTGGTATCGGTTGAACGGCAGCTTGCTGTCCTCTTTCGTGGCCTGTGACTGGGAGGGCAGGCGGTCCTCTGTGGTCTTCCTCTGGCCAAGTGTGTGATGCTCGTAGGGCTCTTCCTTGTACCTGCTGATAGGGCGCAGGGTCGCACAGCTGGAGAGGACACCATGGAGGGGTTCGCTGGGGGGGTACCCCCTGCTCGCTGTAGGGCCTGTGAAGAAATTAAATGCTCCATGAGATTCAGACTAAAATGCTATAGAGGCTATAGCCAGACACCTCTAGAAGTTTGGTAAGTCGCTGGTTTAAGACTTGCTGCCACACCAATCTGTCCCTTATACATTTTTAAATGATGGGGCACTACTACCACATAGCAATTCAATTGGTACAGCACTTTCAGTAATGGTGCAACAAATATAGCCTCTTACAAGGCACGTCTCAAAATATGTTAATGAGCCAGAAACAATAATACCATGCATCCACTAGTGGTCAAAAAGATTTTGGCGCTCAAAAATTACGGTACGGTACTGTATTCTGTGAGACTGAATTACAGTATCATTTGAAATATAGCAATTCATTCCCCGCCCACAAATGTTCCCAGAATGCACCCTCATTTACAGTATGCTGCAGTAAAATGTTTCTCAGTATTTGACTGTTGATAATACCCCAAATTTCCGTATCAATTACAGTTTTCAGTTACAGTGTACAATTTCTGGTTAAATGTAGCATTGCTAGTGTAAACTGATTATATCAGTTAGTGGTGCATTTAAAAGCTTGTGGAAAGAGCTCTGCGTTCCTCGGCACTGATTGTGAGCCTGCCTTTCCCCATGCTTTTGAGCCAGAGCCATACCGGAATACGCTGCTGCAGTGGCAGTGGTGATGGCACACGATGCAACAGAGCGCCTCGGGGCGTGACCGGGATGGCTTTTGGCGTTGGCACAGCTCCAGCGCTCCTCGCCCCCTCGATCCTGCAGGGAGCTGAGCAGCTGCCGGGCGGCCAGGCTGGGGGAAGCCGGGGAGGGCGAGGCGGAAGAGGAACCCTGGGTGGATCGTACCCTCCTCTGGGAGTCCGTGTGGGGTAGGTTCCCATATGGGTTGGGGAAGGAGAGCCCATACGGGGCGCTGATGCTAAACAGGACCTCTTCAGCTTCTGGGCCTCCAGAGGGGCCAGAGCTCTGCCCCTGGCAGGGGGCCTGGCTCTCCTTCCAGGCCTCTCCTTGGGGGGAGCAGTCCAGCTTGTCTGGATGGTAGGTGATGTTGGGCTGGAGGTGGAGGTAATAGACAGCAGGTTATGGTGGTGTTGTTATTTTCTATCAAGACAGGCAATGAAGACAGTGCTGAGTACTGCTCATTTGTTGCGCTATGACAAAGAATCAAGTCACTTTGTTATATTTTCCTTTTCAAGAGGAAAGTTACTGATTGTGAATAGTGTCTCCTCTTTTTCCAAACTGGCAAAAGCTATTCATCATAATATCGGCTACTGTATGTGCATATGAACAGTATTAGTAACTCGGTGTGAGGAGCAGTAGTACCTGAGGGTAGGGGGCTGTTTTGAGTTTGCTCTTGATCTTGACTGCTTTGGCCTTATGTTGTTTGCGGGGGTCCTGAGAGGAGGCCGGGCCACTCTTAAAGACCAAGCTGGATTTGGCCGCTCGACTCTGCTCCTGAGACAGCTGCATATCTTTATATTCTACGTCCCTGTGGCGAGACATATACATACAGCACAGAACAGCTTGGATTAGCATAACACACACACACCGGGTGCACCACCTTACAAACCCAGACTTTCTTCCCCAAAATGTCCAAGACTATTAAATTTACTTTTTTTTTAGGACATGATTCACCTGTCACAGCACCACTCAGGTCGAAAGGTGAAAGTGTTGACTCACGTGAGAACATAGTTGACACTGACGATGCAGTGGGGTCTGGAGGAGCGGCTGTTGTGGACGATGGTGGCGTAGCTCTGCACCCACACCCAGCCCCCATGCTTGGACAACATACGGTAGTACTTAGTGGTGACCTGCCCTTTCACCAACACTGCAGAAGAGGGAGGGGTGAGAGAGAAAGATGGGGATGAGAGATCAAATCCCAGACTGCACTGTGCCTGGGTAAAAGACTGAGGGAGAGAAAGAGAAGTGCACATAGCTATAGAATGCAGACATAATGCTTGGGAGAGATAGACTGCAAAAGGCTCAGTTCCATTGACATACTCATGAATACCTTGAGTCATGAATACTGTATCATTTTTATTTTCCTCTTAAACCTGCATGGGTAGTCTGTGAGAAACTCCACAGTTGCCACTTACAGAAACCCTAACCCTCTCAAGGAGAGTGTGGGTTGTTTAGTTAGAAGTGTCACAATGTGGCCACAGAGGGGGACTGACTCACAGAGGTGGTGAGCGAAGCGTAGATGGAATGCGTCACAGCCGTGCACGTGGTGGTATAGTGTCTTCTCGATCAGGTCCTGGGGTTCGTGTCCCGTCAACTCAGCCACCCTTGAATCCAGAGTTCAGGAGTCAAAAGCAAAACATTTTAAATCATGATGTTCACATCCTTTGTTGTGTTTGTTTTTTATTTTAATTATATTTTTCTGTCTCATTTTACATAGGTTATGTTTTTCCCCCTACCTACCTCCCTCCCTCCCTCCCTCATATTAATACAACAGTAGCTAAAACGGGGAGAAGTCTGTCCATAATAAAGCTCTGCTCGACCTTCTTAACAGCACTATCAACAAGGCAGGTCCTACAGGCCATAGTTTTTTCGCACCTGGACTACTGTTCAGTCGTGTGGTCAGGTGCTACAAAGAGGGACTTAGGAAAATTGCAATTGGCTCAGAACAGGGCAGCACGGCTGGCCCTTGGATGTACACAGAGAGCTAATATTAATAATGTGCATATCAATCTCTCCTGGCTCAAAGTGGAGGAGAGATTGACTTCATCACTACTTGTATTTGTGAGAGGTATTGACATGTTGAATGCACTGGGCTGTCTGTTTGAACTACTGGCGCACAGCTCGGACACCCATGCATACCCCACAAGACATGCCATAAGAGACTGTATAAACTGCCTTAATTTCACAGGAACCCAGGAAGAGTAGCTGCTGCCCACTCACTCCCATACCTAGAGTCCAGGAAGATGAGCTTGAGGTCCAGGCTGGCCCTGAACATGAACATGTTACTATGGAGCTTGATCTCTGTGATACCACTGGGAGGCAGGGAGTGGCCCACCGCCACCAGACCCACGATCTGATAACACGAGTCAAACAGTGCCATGTCCATCACGTACTGACGGATCTTCAAATACCCACTGCAGTGGATCACCTAGGGAGCAGAGAGATGAGAGGGGCTTTACACAGCAATATAGAGATAGATACAGATACAGACATAGATATAGCTAGACAGATAGGCTTTACACCTTGCCTTATGTGTCCAGAATGTGGTTTTGTGTCCACATTTAGGTGGAGCAGAGAGTTAGATATGGTAGATTGAGATACAACATTGTTGGTAATGCAGCAAACTTGCTCTCACTAACTCCATGAAAGCAAGAGCAGGCTCAAACTCAGCCTGCACCCCACTAAGTGCCCCTCTCCACTCCCCCCTCCTCCACTGCTCCCCTCCAGCCCTCCCTCCCTGGAACAGCCACGTGCCTAGATGCTAATGGCTCTATTTATCTTCCTCACTTCCTGTTAACCTATACTTGTCCGGCCATTCAGTAGCGGCCGCCCAGTTCGCACAGATGATTTATTCTACTACTTAACATAAACGGCTTGTTTATTGGCAATGTACAGTTGAAGTCGGAAGATTACATACACTTAGGTTGGAGTCATTAAAACTCGCTTTTCAACCACCACAAATTTCTTGTTAACAAACTATAGTTTTGCCAAGTCGGGTAGGACATCTACTTAGTGCATGACACAAGTAATTTTTCCAACAATTGTTTACAGACAGATTATTTCACTTATAATTCACTGTATCACAATTCCAGTGGGTCAGAAGTTTACATACACTAAGTTGACTGTGCCTTTAAACAGCTTAGAAAATTCCAGAAGATGATGTCATGACTTTAGAAGCTTCTGATAGGCTAATTGACATAATTTGAGTCAATTGGAGGTGTACCTGTGGATGTATTTCAAGGCCTACCTTCAAACTCAGTGCCTCTTTGCTTGACATCATGGGAAAATCTAAAGAAATCAGCCAAGGCCTCAGAAAAAAACATTGTAGACCTCCACAAGTCTGGTTCATCCTTGGGAGCAATTTCCAAACCCCTGAAGGTACTACATACTTTGGTGCGAAAAGTTAAAACCAATCCCAGAACAACAGCAAAGGACCTTGTGAAGATGCTGGAGGAAACAGGTACAAAAGTATCTATATCCACAGTAAAACGAGTCCTATCTCGACATAACCTGAAAGGCCGCTCAGCAAGAAAGAAGCCACTGCTCCAAAACCGCCATAAAAAAGCCAGACAAAGGTTTGCAACTGCACATGGGGACAAAGATTGTACTTTTGGAGAAATGTTCTCTGGCCTGATGAAACAAAAATAGAACTGTTTGAAATTACTTAAGGACAACAAAGTCAAGGTATTGGAGTGGCCATCACAAAGCCCTGACCTCAATCCCATAGAACATTTGTGGGCAGAACTGAAAAAGAGTGTGCGAGCAAGGAGGCCTACAAACCTGATTCAGTTACACCAGCTCTGTCAGGAGGAATGGGCAAAAATTCATCCAACTTATTGTGGGAAGCTTATGGAAGGCTACCCAAAACGTTTGACCCAAGTTAAACAATTTATAGGCAATGCTATCAAATCTGACCCACTGGGAATGTGATTAAATAAATAATTCTCTCTACTATTATTCTGACATTTCACAACCTTAAAATAAAGCGGTGATCCTAACTGACCTAAGAGGGCATTTTTACTCTGATTAAATGTGGGGAATAGTGAAACTGATTTTAAATATATTTGGCTAAAGTGTATGTAAACTTCCGACTTCAACTGTAAATTTACAACAGATCTCAATTGCAATCTGCTAGGCGATGTATATTATAGGGGACGAGGGGAAGAAGTAGGGAGTGAAGAATATTGCCGTTGCATCCAGAAAGGAAGGTTTTAGAAGAGGTAGTTGTTGTTGGAGATTTGAGTGAGTCAAGTGGAAATGCTGCAGCTGCTGAGACTCTCAGACAAACAATATGCAGTTTCAAATAACCTGTTAACACTGTAATAACACTATAATAACATTATAGCCTCAATTGAACAACAACATTTTAATCTCAAAATAGAAGAAAGAAGAAATATTTGTTTTGAACTGACTGTAGGTGTTAAATTTGAATTAGTTACTCTCTTATATTTCTCTCCTATATTGATATTCATGTTTACTACTTCCAGAGACGCAGATTATCATGGAATACAGAAACTAGGAAATGTGATTTCAAATATTTAATTTCATTATAGTAGTACCTTATATCCTCCACACGTCAGTCCTGCATTACGCTTGGCCAATACACACTTCATCCTCAGGAAAAAAGAGCGCTCAATTTCGTACTCTGTAACACACACACACACACACACACACACACACACACACACACACACACACACACACACACACACACACACACACACACACACACACACACACACACACACACACACACACACACACACACACAGAGACAGACACAGACAGAGAGAGGAGAAATAGACAAAATAAAAACATTTCACCACCACAGTCACACACACAAACCCTGGTTAAATGTCCTTGAGCTGTTCTTGTCTATTAATATTCTGTATTATGTCATGTTTTGTGTGGACCCCAGGAAGAGTAGCTGCTGCTTTCGCAAACAGCTAATGGGGATCCTAATCAAATACCAATACCAAATAAAGCAGCAAATGTAGATGTGGCTAGCCTAAGTGTGTGTGTGTGTGTGTGTGTGTGTGTGTGTGTGTGTGTGTGTGTGTGTGTGTGCGTGCGTGCGTGCGTGCGTGCGTGCGTGCGTGTGTGTGTGTGTGTGTGTGTGTGTTGGAGTGTCATTGTCAGTGGGGGGGGATGCTGTCTGTTATCACATAAGACTTCAGATGCTGCTCCTAGACTTAGATAATGAAAACCTGCCTGCTGCTCTGAGAGAGAGAGAGAGAGAGAGAGAGAGAGAGAGAGAGAGAGAGGCTGCCTGAGTATGATCTTGTATTATGCATCATGGTGCTACACATTGTACTTTGTACACAAGTACTATGTTGTTATAGTTGCCTTCCTTCTTACGGTAGAGGTAGACCTCATTGAAGTAGCAACACTGTTACTTAGAAACGTACAGAGAGTTGAGTACATTTTGCATGAGGGAAAATCGTGATCAACTGACTTGTTTCGGAGAGAGAGAGACAGAAGTAGAAAGGGAAAGGAAATGGAAATGGAAAGAAAGACAGAGACAGAGAAAGAATAAGAAAGACAGAAAGAGAGGAAGAAAAAAGGAGAAAGAGAAAATAGAACAGGAGAGTGAATGAATCTAGCATGTTAGGCACCTTGCAGGAAGTGATGGTGGAGGGGCTGATGGGCGCTGAGCACGGCCGTCATCTCATCATGGTCTGATTGGTGGATGTACTCAAATATACTGTTGCCCGTCAGCTCCACCTGACAGAAACAAATCAATCAAATCAAATGTTATTTGTCACATGAATACAACAGGTGAAATGCTTACTTACAAGCCCTAAATGAACCATGCTTTTAAGAAAAATAAGTGATAAAATAGATGTATAAAAAATAGAAAATGAAATAACAAATAATTAAACGGCAGCAGTAAAATAACAATAGCGAGGCTACATACAGGGGGTACCGATACTGAGTCAATGTGGAGGCTACATACAGGGGGTACCAGTACTGAGTCAATGTGGAGGCTACATACAGGGGGTACCGGTACAGAGTCAATGTGGAGGCTACATACAGGGGGTACCGGTACAGAGTCAATGTGGAGGCTACATACAGGGGGTACCGGTACAGAGTCAATGTGGAGGCTACATACAGGGGGTACCAGTACTGAGTCAATGTGGAGGCTACATACAGGGGGTACCGGTACAGAGTCAATGTGGAGGCTACATACAGGGGGTACCGGTACAGAGTCAATGTGGAGGCTATATACAGGGGGTACCAGTACTGAGTCAATGTGGAGGCTACATACAGGGGGTACCGGTACAGAGTCAATGTGGAGGCTACATACAGGGGGTACCAGTACTGAGTCAATGTGGAGGCTACATACAGGGGGTACCAGTACTGAGTCAATGTGGAGGCTACATACAGGCGGTAGCAGTACTGAGTCAATGTGGAGGCTACATACAGGGGGTACCGGTACAGAGTCAATGTGAAGGCTATATACAGGGGGTACCGGTACAGAGTCAATGTGGAGGCTATATACAGGGGGTACCGGTACAGAGTCAATGTGGAGGCTATATACAGGGGGTACCGGTACAGAGTCAATGTGGAGGCTATATACAGGGGGTACCGGTACAGAGTCAATGTGGAGGCTATATACAGGGGGTACCAGTACAGAGTCAATGTGGAGGCTATATACAGGGGGTACCGGTATAGAGTCAATGTGGAGGCTATATACAGGGAGTACCGGTACAGAGTCAATGTGGAGGTTACATACAGGGGGTACCGGTACAGAGTCAATGTGGAGGCTATATACAGGGGGTACCGGTACAGAGTCAATGTGGAGGCTATATACAGGAGTACCGGTACAGAGTCAATGTGGAGGCTATATACAGTACAGGTCAATGTGGAGGTTACATACAGGGGTACAGTACAGAGTCAATGTGGAGGCTATATACAGGGGTACCAGGGGGGTACAGAGTCAATGTGGAGGCTATATACAGGGAGTACAGGGAGTCACCAATGTGGAGGGTACAGAGTCAATGTGGAGGTTACATACAGGGTGTACCGGTACAGAGTCAATGTGGAGGCTATATACAGGGGGTACCAGTACTGAGTCAATGTGGAGGCTACATACAGGGGGTACCGGTACAGAGTCAATGTGGAGGCTATATACAGGGGGTACCGGTACAGAGTCAATGTGGAGGCTATATACAGGGGGTACCGGTACAGAGTCAATGTGGAGGCTATATACAGGGGGTACCGTTACAGAGTCAATGTGGAGGCTATATACAGGGGGTACCGGTACAGAGTCAATGTGGAGGCTATATACAGGGGGTACCAGTACTGAGTCAATGTGGAGGCTATATACAGGGGGTACCGGTACAGAGTCAATGTGGAGGCTATATACAGGGGGTACCGTTACAGAGTCAATGTGGAGGCTATATACAGGGGGTACCGGTACAGAGTCAATGTGGAGGCTATATACAGGGGGTACCGGTACAGAGTCAATGTGGAGGTTACATACAGGGGGTACCGGTACAGAGTCAATTTGGAGGTTACATACAGGGGGTACCGGTAAAGAGTCAATGTGTGGGGGCACCGGTTAATCACATCACATCAAGTTTTATCAGCCTGAAATTTGAGAAAATGACAAGTTGCATTATATATGTTAGAGACCAGCATATAATTTCTTCAGTGACATGTCACCCCTAACAAATCAAATCAAATGTTATTAGTCACATGCGCCGAATACAACAGGTTACAGTGAAATGCTTACTTACAAGCCCCTAACTAACCAACAACACAGTTTTTAAAAAATATGGATAAGAATAAGATATTTTTTTTTTATAAACAACGCAAACAAACAAACAAGAAAACACAATCGGTTGGGGGCACGTACAATGTCTGCCTTCTTCTCTGGTTCCATCTTAAAACAACAGTGAAGAAGACAGAGTCTTTCTGAATTGTGTTTTGAGGTCTTTTCATCATTTAGCAGGATGATACTCTGTCATTACAAGGGATTACATTATCAAAGAGAAATGCCTATTGAAGGGGGACACTGACTTTGTGTGTGTGTGTTTGTGTGTGCACGTGTGCGTACATGTGTGTGCTCGCGTGCGTACATGTGAGTGTGTGTGTGTGTGTGTGTGTGTGTGTGTGTGTGTGTGTGTGTGTGTGTGTGTGTGTGTGTGTGTGTGTGTGTGTGTGTGTGTGTGTGTGTGTGTGTGTGTGTGTGTGTGTGTGTGTGTGTGAGAGAGTGCCTGTGCCTGCATGCGTACATGCATATGTGTGTGTGTTGGAAGTGAGGAAGGGGACAAAAATTGATCTCTGCATCACGTTCAGCTCCGCCTCAAAGGCGGATGATGTCAGGAAACACTCGGGTTAATTTATGAAAGAACCAATAATTTGCATGACAACACAGAACAACGTCTAGGCTCCTCTCTGATCTATTTTACCTCTCAAATTTGGGGTCTGGGTCACTCAGCGAGCGGGTCACTGCTCCCCACTTCAACAACAAATTGGTTTCTTCAGTTAGGCTCGGGTAATCCATGCTTTGTAGTGAGAGAGCATTGAGACTGAGCATAGAGGACTGCTCTGCTTTTTGGTGTCACAGAAATGGTGTTCAGGAGCAACAAGTGAAATATGTGTGTAACAGTGGAGGCTCCTCAGAGGAGAAAGGGGAGGACCATCCTCCTCAGTGAATTTCATAAAATGTTTTATTGTAAAAAAATGTAAAAAGCTATCCTTTTTAGATAAAACTATACTCAATTTAATCACATCATAAATAATTGATTAAAACACACTATTTTGCAACGAAGGTCTACAGTAGCCTCAACAGCATTCTTTTGGGTGGCACCATGGTGTAGCCGGAGGACAGCTAGCTTCCATCCTCCTCTGGGTACATTGACTTCAATACAAAACCTAGGAGGCGCTTGTTTCTCACTCCCTTCCATAGACAAAGTACAGTGCCTTGCGAAAGTATTCGGCCCCCTTGAACTTTGCGACCTTTTGCCACATTTCAGGCTTTAAACATAAAGATATAAAACTGTATTTTTTTGTGAAGAATCAACAACAAGTGGGACACAATCATGAAGTGGAATGACATTTATTGGATATTTCAAACTTTTTAAACAAATCAAAAACTGAAAAATTGGGCGTGCAAAATTATTCAGCCCCCTTAAGTTAATACTTTGCAGTGCCACCTTTTGCTTCGATTACAGCTGTAAGTCGCATGGGGTATGTCTCTATCAGTTTTGCACATCGAGAGACTGAAATTTTTTCCCATTCCTCCTTGCAAAACAGCTCGAGCTCAGTGAGGTTGGATGGAGAACATTTGTGAACAGCAGTTTTCAGTTCTTTCCACAGATTCTCGATTGGATTCAGGTCTGGACTTTGACTTGGCCATTCTAACACCTGGATATGTTTATTTTTGAACCATTCCATTGTAGATTTTGCTTTATGTTTTGGATCATTGTCTTGTTGGAAGACAAATCTCCGTCCCAGTCTCAGGTCTTTTGCAGACTCCATCAGGTTTTCTTCCAGAATGGTCCTGTATTTGGCTCCATCCATCTTCCCATCAATTTTAACCATCTTCCCTGTCCCTGCTGAAGAAAAGCAGGCCCAAACCATGATGCTGCCACCACCATGTTTGACAGTGGGGATGGTGTGTTCAGGGTGATGAGCTGTGTTGCTTTTACGCCAAACATAACGTTTTGCATTGTTGCCAAAAAGTTCAATTTTGGTTTCATCTGACCAGAGCACCTTCTTCCACATGTTTGGTGTGTCTCCCAGGTGGCTTGTGTCAAACTTTAAACGACACTTTTTATGGATATCTTTAAGAAATGGCTTTCTTCTTGCCACTCTTCCATAAAGGCCAGATTTGTGCAATATACAACTGATTGTTGTCCTATGGACAGAGTCTCCCACCTCAGCTGTAGATCTCTGCAGTTCATCCAGAGTGATCATGGGCCTCTTGGCTGCATCTCTGATCAGTCTTCTCCTTGTATGAGCTGAAAGTTTAGAGGGACGGCCAGGTCTTGGTAGATTTGCAGTGGTCTGATACTCCTTCCATTTCAATTTTTTGATTTGTTAAAAAAGGTTGAAATATCCAATAAATGTCGTTCCACTTCATGATTGTGTCCCACTTGTTGTTGATTCTTCACAAAAAAATACAGTTTTATATCTTTGTGTTTGAAGCCTGAAATGTGGCAAAAGGTCGCAAAGTTCAAGGGGGCCGAATACTTTTGCAAATCAAATCAAATCAAATCAAATTTTATTTGTCACATACACATGGTTAGCAGATGTTAAATGCGAGTGTAGCGAAATGCTT
Source organism: Oncorhynchus keta (assembly GCF_023373465.1). NCBI lineage: Eukaryota > Metazoa > Chordata > Actinopteri > Salmoniformes > Salmonidae > Oncorhynchus > Oncorhynchus keta. Next base: position 19,202,488 of record NC_068432.1, on the reverse strand, counting down.
GTGCTTCTAGTTCCGACAATGCAGTGATAACCAACAAGTAATCTAACTAACAATTCCAAAACTACTGTCTTATACACAGTGTAAGGGGATAAGGAACATGTACATAAGGATATATGAATGAGTGATGGTACAGAGCAGCATACAGTAGATGGTATCGAGTACAGTATATACATATGAGATGAGTGTGTAGACAAAGTAAACAAAGTGGCATAGTTAAAGTGGCTAGTGATACATGTGTTACATAAGGATGCAGTCGATGATGTAGAGTACAGTATATACATATGCATATGAGATGAATAATGTAGGGTAAGTAACATTATATAAGGTAGCATTGTTTAAAGTGGCTAGTGATATATTTACATAATTCCCATCAATTCCCATTATTAAAATGGCTGGAGTTGGGTCAGTGTCAATGACAGTGTGTTGGCAGCAGCCACTCAATGTTAGTGGTGGCTGTTTAACAGTCTGATGGCCTTGAGATAGAAGCTGTTTTTCAGTCTCTCGGTCCCAGCTTTGATGCACCTGTACTGACCTCGCCTTCTGGATGATAGCGGGGTGAACAGGCAGTGGTTCGGGTGGTTGATGTCCTTGATGATCTTTATGGCCTTCCTGTAACAATGGGTGGTGTAGGTGTCCTGGAGGGCAGGTAGTTTGCCCCGGTGATGCGTTGTGCAGTCCTCACTACCCTCTGGAGAGCCTTACGGTTGAGGGCGGAGCAGTTGCCGTACCAGGCGGTGATACAGCCCGCCAGGATGCTCTCGATTGTGCATCTGTAGAAGTTTGTGAGTGCTTTTGGTGACAAGCCGAATTTCTTCAGCCTCCTGAGGTTGAATAGGCGCTGCTGCGCCTTCTTCACGACGCTGTCAGTGTGAGTGGACCAATTCAGTTTGTCTGTGATGTGTATGCCGAGGAACTTAAAACTAGCTACCCTCTCCACTACTGTTCCATCGATGTGGATAGGGGGTGTTCCCTCTGCTGTTTCCTGAAGTCCACAATCATCTCCTTAGTTTTGTTGACGTTGAGTGTGAGGTTATTTTCCTGACACCACACTCCGAGGGCCCTCACCTCCTCCCTGTAGGCCGTCTCGTCGTTGTTGGTAATCAAGCCTACCACTGTTGTGTCGTCCGCAAACTTGATGATTGAGTTGGAGGCGTGCGTGGCCACGCAGTCGTGGGTGAACAGGGAGTACAGGAGAGGGCTCAGAACGCACCCTTGTGGGGCCCCGTGTTGAGGATCAGCGGGGAGGAGATGTTGTTGCCTACCCTCACCACCTGGGGGCGGCCCGTCAGGAAGTCCAGTACCCAGTTGCACAGGGCGGGGTCGAGACCCAGGGTCTCGAGCTTGATGACGAGCTTGGAGGGTACTATGGTGTTGAATGCCGAGCTGTAGTCGATGAACAGCATTCTCACATAGGTATTCCTCTTGTCCAGGTGGGTTAGGGCAGTGTGCAGTGTGGTTGAGATTGCATCGTCTGTGGACCTATTTGGGCGGTAAGCAAATTGGAGTGGGTCTAGGGTGTCAGGTAGGGTGGAGGTGATATGGTCCTTGACTAGTCTCTCAAAGCACTTCATGATGACGGAAGTGAGTGCTACGGGGCGGTAGTCGTTTAGCTCAGTTACCTTAGCTTTCTTGGGAACAGGAACAATGGTGGCCCTCTTGAAGCATGTGGGAACAGCAGACTGGTATAGGGATTGATTGAATATGTCCGTAAACACACCGGCCAGCTGGTCTGCGCATGCTCTGAGGGCGCGGCTGGGGATGCCGTCTGGGCCTGCAGCCTTGCGAGGGTTAACACGTTTAAATGTCTTACTCACCTCGGCTGCAGTGAAGGAGAGACCGCATGTTTCCGTTGCAGGCCGTGTCAGTGGCACTGTATTGTCCTCAAAGCGGGCAAAAAGTTATTTAGTCTGCCTGGGAGCAAGACATCCTGGTCCGTGACTGGGCTGGATTTCATCTTGTAGTCCGTGATTGACTGTAGACCCTGCCACATGCCTCTTGTGTCTGAGCCGTTGAATTGAGATTCCACTTTGTCTCTGTACTGACGCTTAGCTTGTTTAATAGCCTTGCGGAGGGAATAGCTGCACTGTTTGTATTCAGTCATGTTGCCAGACACCTTGCCCTGATTAAAAGCAGTGGTTCGCGCTTTCAGTTTCACGCGAATGCTGCCATCAATCCACGGTTTCTGGTTAGGGAATGTTTTTATCGTTGCTATGGGAACGACATCTTCGACGCACGTTCTAATGAACTCGCACACCGAATCAGCGTATTCGTCAATATTCCCATCTGACGCAATACGAAACATGTCCCAGTCCACGTGATGGAAGCAGTCTTGGAGTGTAGAGTCAGCTTGGTCTGACCAGCGTTGGACAGACCTCAGCGTGGGAGCCTCTTGTTTTAATTTCTGCCTGTAGGCAGGGATCAGCAAAATGGAGTCGTGGTCAGCTTTTCCGAAAGGGGGCGGGGCAGGGCCTTATATGCGTCGCGGAAGTTAGAGTAACAATGATCCAAGGTTTTACCACCCCTGGTTGCGCAATCGATATGCTGATAAAATTTAGGGAGTCTTGTTTTCAGATTGGCTTTGTTAAAATCCCCAGCTACAATGAATGCAGCCTCCGGATAAATGTTTTCCAGTTTGCAAAGAGTTAAATAAAGTTCGTTCAGAGCCATCGATGTGTCTGCTTGGGGGGATATATACGGCTGTGATTATAATCGAAGAGAATTCTCTTGGAAGATAATGCGGTCTACATTTGATTGTGAGGAATTCTAAATCAGGTGAACAGAAGGATTTGAGTTCCTGTATGTTTCCTTCATCACACCATGTCCCGTTAGTCATGAGGCATACGCCCCCGCCACTCTTCTTACCAGAGAGATGTTTGTTTCTGTCCGCGCGATGCGTGGAGAAACCCGTTGGCTGCACCGCCCTGGATAGCGTCTTCCCAGTAAGCCATGTTTCCGTAAAGCAAAGAACGTTACAGTCTCTGATGTCCCTCTGGAATGCCACCCTTGCTCGGATTTCATCAACCTTGTTGTCGAGAGACTGGACATTGGCAAGAAGAATACTGGGAAGTGGTGCGCGATGTGCCCTTTTTCGGAGTCTGACCAGAACACCGCCGCGTTTCCCTCTTTTTCGTAGTCGTTTCCTTGGGTCGCTGCAAGCGATCCATTCCGTTGTCCTGTTTGTAAGGCAGAACACAGGATCCGCGTCGCGGAAAACATATTCTTGGTCGTACTGATGGTGAGTTGACGCTGATCTTATATTCAGTAGTTCTTCTCGACTGTATGTAATGAAACCTAAGATGACCTGGGCTACTAATGTAAGAAATAACACGTAAAAAAACTAAAAACTGCATAGTTTCCTAGGAACGCGAAGCGAGGCGGCCATCTCAGTCGGCGCCGGAAGTGTGCAAGGCACTGTAATTATGATAACTTCCGGAGGATGTCCTCCAGCCTATCAGTGTCACGCCCTGACCTTAGTTTTCTATGTTTTATGTATTATTTTGGTCAGGTCAGGGTGTGATGAGGGTGGGTATACTTGTTTGCCCTGTCTAGGGTTTTTTGTATATCTACGGGTGTTTGTTATTCCAGGTTTATTGTATGTCTATGGTGGCCTGAATTAGTTCCTAATCAGAGGTAGCTGTTTATCGTTGTCTCTGATTGGAGATCCTATTTAGGTTGCCATCTTCCATTTTGGTTTTGTGGGTTATTGTCTATGTGTCGTTGCCTGTCAGCACTCGGTTTATATAGCGTCACGTTAGTTTTGTTATTTTGTTAGTTTGTTTAGTGTTCTTTCTTTATTAAAGGAAGTATGTATTCATATCACGCTGCACCTTGGTCTCCTCAATACGACGAAAGTGACAATCAGCATGAACTGCAACATAAACTGACATTATGTACAACCAATCAAAGAATCAGAGAATTCATCTAGTACTGAAAGCATAAGCTACAGCTAGCTAGCACTGCAGTGTATAAAATGTGGTGAGTAGTTGACTCAAAGAGAGAGAAAGACAATAGTTGAACAGTTTTGAACTAATTAATATCTTCCAAAATGAAGGAGTGCTAGTAGTTTAACTTACTTAGCTAGCAAATGCAGCTAGTTAATTTAGCCTACTGAAACACCCTGCTCAAACAGAGGGATGCTATGTTATCTAGCTGGCTATGACTTTCCCAACATGACACTGGAACTCTTCCAAGTCAAGGTAAGCTTTTGGTATTACTAATTTATTACCACCAGGGCCCATCAGTGTAACTGCTTACTGACTGTGGGTTTACTAACACGTTAGTACTATTAGCTATGCTGACTATAACTTTACTTTAGCTAGCAGCGTAGCCTAGTGGTTAGAGTGTTGGACTAGTAACCGGAAGGTTGCGAGTTACATTTACATTACATTTAAGTCATTTAGCAGACGCTCTTATCCAGAGCGACTTACAAATTGGTGCATTCACCTTATGAAATCCAGTGGAACAGCCACTTTACAATAGTGCATCTAAATCTTTTAAGGGGGGTGAGAAGGATTACTTTATCCTATCCTAGGTATTCCTTAAAGAGGTGGGGCTTCAGGTGTCTCCGGAAGGTGGTGATTGACTCCGCTGTCCTGGCGTCGTGAGGGAGTGTGTTCCACCATTGGGGAGCCAGAGCAGCGAACAGTTTTGACTGGGCTGAGCGGGAACTGTACTTCCTCAGTGGTAGGGAGGCGAGCAGGCCAGAGGTGGATGAACGCAGTGCCCTTGTTTGGGTGTAGGGCCTGATCAGAGCCTGGAGGTACTGAGGTGCCGTTCCCCTCACAGCTCCGTAGGCAAGCACCATGGTCTTTTTTTTGTAGCGGATGCGAGCTTCAACTGGAAGCCAGTGGAGAGAGCGGAGGAGCGGGGTGACGTGAGAGAACTTGGGAAGGTTGAACACCAGACGGGCTGCGGCGTTCTGGATGAGTTGTAGGGGTTTAATGGCACAGGCAGGGAGCCCAGCCAACAGCGAGTTGCAGTAACCCAGACGGGAGATGACAAGTGCCTGGATTAGGACCTGCGCCGCTTCCTGTGTGAGGCAGGGTCGTACTCTGCGGATGTTGTAGAGCATGAACCTACAGGAACGGGCCACCGCCTTGATGTTAGTTGAGAACGACAGGGTGTTGTCCAGGATCACGCCAAGGTTCTTAGCGCTCTGGGAGGAGGACACAATGGAGTTGTCAACCGTGATGGCGAGATCATGGAACGGGCAGTCCTTCCCCGGGAGGAAGAGCAGCTCCGTCTTGCCGAGGTTCAGCTTGAGGTGGTGATCCGTCATCCACACTGATATGTCTGCCAGACATGCAGAGATGCGATTCGCCACCTGGTCATCAGAAGGGGGAAAGGAGAAGATTAATTGTGTGTCGTCTGCATAGCAATGATAGGAGAGACCATGTGAGGTTATGACAGAGCCAAGTGACTTGGTGTATAGCGAGAATAGGAGAGGGCCTAGAACAGAGCCCTGGGGGACACCAGTGGTGAGAGCGCGTGGTGAGGAGACAGATTCTCGCCACGCCACCTGGTAGGAGCGACCTGTCAGGTAGGACGCAATCCAAGCGTGGGCCGCGCCGGAGATGCCCAACTCGGAGAGGGTGGAGAGGAGGATCTGATGGTTCACAGTATCGAAGGCAGCCGATAGGTCTAGAAGGATGAGAGCAGAGGAGAGAGAGTTAGCTTTAGCAGTGCGGGAGCGCCTCCGTGATACAGAGAAGAGCAGTCTCAGTTGAATGACTAGTCTTGAAACCTGACTGATTTGGATCAAGAAGGTCATTCTGAGAGAGATAGCGGGAGAGCTGGCCAAGGACGGCACGTTCAAGAGTTTTGGAGAGAAAAGAAAGAAGGGATACTGGTCTGTAGTTGTTGACATCGGAGGGATCGAGTGTAGGTTTTTTCAGAAGGGGTGCAACTCTCGCTCTCTTGAAGACGGAAGGGACGTAGCCAGCGGTCAGGGATGAGTTGATGAGCGAGGTGAGGTAAGGGAGAAGGTCTCCGGAAATGGTCTGGAGAAGAGAGGAGGGTTCAAACCCCTGAGCTGACAAGGTACAAATCTGTCGTTCTGCCCCTGAACAGGCAGTTAACCCACTGTTCCCAGGCCGTCATTGAAAATAAGAATATGTTCTTAACTGACTTGCCTGGTTAAATAAAGGTAAAATTTTACAAATTAAAAAATAAAAATATGGTGACAACGATGTAGGCTGTGCGTAGCGGTTTAGCTTGGAAAGTTTTTTTTGCCTGGTCACATACAGCTGATGTGTTGTGCATTGAAGTTCACAAGTGAAGGGAAGAGGTGAGAGGAGAGCGCATAGATGTGAGAAGGAATACAACGTGGCTGCTACGAAAGTGAATTGTGTTTACAAGTGATCAGGGGTGTATTCATTCCGCTGATTCTGTTGAAAAACATTTCTTAAATGGAAGCAAACGGAACAAAACAGGGCTAAACATACCTGAATTTGTCCAATATAAACTCTCGTTTGCAACTGCAGGCAAGATTGTGCAAGATTGTCTGTCACCTCAAATTTGTTTCTCGACCTGTGTGCACCGAGGTTGCAAACTTTCATTCATAGGCTAGGTTTTAGCAACCTTATGATGCGTATATGGAACATTTGAGTATCATGTAGTAGCCTAAACCTATTGCTGTTACATTGAACTGGGTGAATGGAATGTGAATGAGAGCCATACAATGTGATGTAATAGAAATAAGGCCATGGTCATGAAAAAAAAATCGGACCTCATCTTAAACGGCACTGACCGCCACTGGTGGGTAAAAGCACCAATGTAAGTTAAGATATGTGGGTTACTGATACTTAACAGGCATCTAGATTTTACAATGGAAGATGGGTTAACCTCAGTGTTTCAACAGAGGCATTCTCAACATACTGTTTTGTCTTCCACAGTTAATTTTAAAATGACACTAATCTTAGCCCACTAAACACACACACTGACACTGACTTGCACTGGCCCTGCACACTCACTGAACTCTACCCACACATACTACACTGACAATGACACTCCAACACACACACACACACACACACGCACGCACGCACGCACGCACGCACGCACGCACGCACGCACACACACACACACACACACACACACACACACACACACACACACACACACACACACACACACACACACACACACACAAGATATCAACAACAATGGATGGTCCATTTGAATAAGCTTGACAGCGTACACAGGTGTGCACAAGCATAATTTACATCAGGCCTGCGTGCAAGAGTGCTACATTCAGAGTGGGTCGTTGGGCTGTTTTTATTGGATTGAGTTATTGCTGTTGCTCAGCCCCCCTGTTCTCTCGAATGCTTTCTGAGCACAGCCGTCAATGTGTCTGTCCAAGTTTGCTTAGGGGAGGTACATTCAAGACATCAGCATTTCTGTTTGCTATCCACAGCTCAGTACACAATCTCTTTACATGAGTGCAGTGTTAGGATGACAGCGGTTCCATACTTTAGGTTCTGGCCACTTTTGTAAGCAGAACACCCCTATACTGTAAGTAGCTCAACTAAAATCAATGTGGGCACCTCCATTTTAAAAAACTGATTAATAAAATAGTTGCTTTGGTCTGGACCACTACTTCTAGGGCACCCCGAAATGTCTATGTTCCAGCCTTTTGGAAAGTGAACCAGATAGAATGACGGTATGCTGAAAGTGGAGGCCAAGAGTATAACACATCAGAGACGGTACTTTAAGGATAAACCTCTGTTCTGAGGGAGGCTGCCGCTGACTCCATTTCGCTATTCTCAGTCACCGCGTGTGAATAATGAGATGATTCAGTGGGAGTCCACGTGTGGAGAGCGGGTTAGATAGACAGAGCATCTCTCTCTGGGGGAACACCAATACTGATGAAGTGGGCAAGTCAAGCAGCAAATAATGCTGATCACACTGTCCTAATGGAATATATATATAAGCCAAACCAGCAATGATATACATTGCTTCTCAGTCAAACTGCCTGGACCTCAGTTAAGGCAGGGTAAACAGAATAAAATATAGTATACAAAAGTATGTGGACACCCCTTCAAATTAGCGGATTTGGCTATTTCAGCCACACCCGTTGCTGACAGGTGTATAAAATTGAGCACACCGCCATGCAATCTCCATAGACAAACATTGAATGTCCTTACTGAAAAGCTCAGTGACTTTCAATGTGCCACCTTTCCAACAAGCAATTTGTCAGCTGTTATTGTGAAGTGGAAACGTATAGGAGCAACAATGGCTCAGCCACGAAGTGGTAGGCCACACAAGCTCACAGAATGGAACTGCTGAGTGCTGAAGCGGTTAAAATCGTCCTCAAAACTTGAGACATCTGTGGCTTTGTGTCTTGTGACAAACTGCATATTTTAGAGTGGCCTTTTATTGTCCTCAGCACAAGGTGCACCTGTGTAATGATCATGCTGTTTAATCAGATTCTTGATAGGCCACACTTGTCAGGTGGATGGATTATCTTGGTAAAGGAGAAAGGTCACTAACAGGGATTTAAACACATTTGTGCAGAACAATTGAGAGAAATAAGCTTTTTGTGCGTATGGACAATTTCTGGGATCTTTTATTTCAGTTCATGAAACATGGGACCAACACTTTACATGTTGCGTTTATATTTTTTTCAGTATAATTGTGTAGATACTCTGCTAAGAAAAACTGATGGTCCACACCAAATTTCTCTATCATAATCTGTTCAAAAGTTATTGGGTTTTTTACCCTTGTAGGATGGCCAAGATCAGGGTGACTAAATCAATGGAGGCCAAAGAATAAAAGTGGTCAAAAATCTGGAAAATAACATTGTGTCAGCTAGGCTGGATGCTGTGTGAGAATTAAGGCAAACTAACAGGCTCATGGTTGAACTCGTCATCGTTATTATTATCCAGAGAACATAAAACAATATAGAGGTAAGATAGATATTGATTTTGAGATATGACATGTATTGTTTTCATATTTTAGTATAAATTTTTCATATTAATGCAAAATTCCCGTTATTTCGTAAAAATTTATCAGAAAAACAGGCATATCTCTATGAGATATCAACGGAGCACTGAGCATACCGCACGCGTTTTATTTTCAGCTCCTACCATGTTAATTTCGCTTTTTGCAGAAGACCACCACAACAATGAAAATCCTCAAAAGTCACTGCCAGAAGTGGCACCACTCTGTCAACAGAGCTTGGTGCTTCTTATCGGATGTATTAGGTTACGGAATCTGACTTTTTGGATTGGTAATGATATTTTAGAGAAAGACCCCACTGATAGATTCAGAACATGAAGAATCATATTTGTCTGGGTAAAATGTAAAGTGAAATTTCATCACCAAAGCCCGTTTTCACCCTTTTTGGGCAGAGTGGGTGGACTGCCTACAAATTGTGAAATGAACAGCACCCAAACACAAAGGAAAATAACTCAACACCTAGAATAGACTGACAGATCATATTCTGTGTCCACCCTATACCTTCTCAATTATCTGTGCTAGGTGAACTTAGGCAAACTTTGCGTAACATTCTGCAGTCTGTTTTACTGACTGTCAAATCAGTGGTTGAACAGGCATATCAGGAGGCAGATGCCCCTTAGTTGACCTTGGTTGTGTTGAGGGAGGCAGACACAAAGCTTGTGGCATACGCAATGGCCCAGGACCAAAATGGAGGCAGAGTAATGTCTTACCTGGGATAGGCCGAGGTGGACTGATGCAGTCTCAGAGATGTACATGATTTTGCCGTCTGAAGCGACAACGAATACGAAGCCGTCCAGAGTCTGGGGAACAAAACGTGTTAGACCCAAAAATATATAATCCATTTTGGATAATAACATACATAGAAGGTCAGTTAGAATTGTAGATATTAGACATTGCATTGTGCATAAATCAGCATATGGGAGTGTGGCTAAGAGTGCCTTTTATGCCTACTCTTTTGTAATCTTTCAAAAACCACACTCTGTTCTATCACATCTGGCTCTAATCATGGCATGAAATCCACTACAAATTCTTGGCAAAGCCTACAAATTCCATAGCAAAAACATTGTAACATCAATGGCATTTTCTCTTCAGAACACTACACTTGTCCTAAATACATACAGTACCATACAAATCAGGCTGTCTTCTGTATACCACCATTACCTTATCACAACACAACTGATTGGCTCAAATGCATTAACCTCTTGGCCTTTCCTTTAAGCTGTTGAAGGAAAGGCCAAGAGTGTGCAAAGCTGTCATCAAGGCAAAGGGTGGCTACTTTTCTCAAATATAAAATAGAAATTGATTTGTTTAACACTTTTGTGGTTACCACATGATTCCATGTGTTATTTCATAGTTTTGATGTCTTCACTATTATTCTACAATGTAGAAAATAATAAAAAATAAAGAAAAACCCTTGAATGAGTAGGTGTGTCCAAACTTTTGACTGGTACTGTATATTGTGTATATATAGTACTGAAATATTGTGTTATATATTTGTGTTGTGTATATTGGGTCATATATCTGTGTTGAAAATATCCCACCTGAAGTAGATGGGATCCCAGTTCTTTTGCCATGTTGTCCAGAGGGCTGATTCTGGTAGGCTGGCCCCAGGCCTCCCCCAGCCCTGTAGATGAAACACACAATAGGTGTAGAATACATTACCGAGCTGCTTCCAGGAGAAGAGGACACTATGAAGAGGACCCAGTATATAGCCTTACATTATTTTTTGACTGGTCTGATCAGATACTGCAATCTCAATGGTACGGGTTAATGACACAATGTCTTCTACGTCAAATGAAAAGATGGACACCAGCCAGCGTTAAAGGGGACATCAATCACGACAACTGTCCCTTGAGATGCTGCTCATAAAGGTTTGAGAAATATTGAACCATGGTAATACTAAAGGATTTCAAGCTGCTCCATCCTGTCTCATTATGTTGTGTGTATTTGTTTTAAATCACATAGGTTGAAAGTAGTGTATGTATTTGAGCTAATGCAAAGTGAGTGCACAGAATCCTACAAGCACACATGTCCACCAGTCCTGTATAAGGTTGGACTAACGGGAGATGTCACATATGAGAGTAGATTTCAGAAACACACCCTTATTCAGTACTTTTGCTGTGTTTAAATATTTTATTTTGTGCTTGACTCAGATCCAATTATTTGCTCATGCCCACATCCATAATCCCCTATGTCACTGAGAACAAGATATATTTTTCCTACAGTCACTCTCACTTGCTGTGATATTATCTGTCTATTATGCTGGACACTGGGACATGTAAACAACCTACTGGGCACAAACAGATTGAATAAACGTTGTTTCAATGTCATTTGTCATTTGGAAAATACATTGATTTCAAAAAAGTAATCAACTGTTGTTTGAGGGTGACACTTCAACCACAAGATTGTCATCATGGTAACCAAATTTCAACATAGACAAATCTTGTATAAAACATGTTGAATTTGTACCTTTAAACAACGTCAGATCTTCAACATACAGTAGCTTTGATATTTGTTACTGACTATTATTGTGCTTTTGTTAGAATGATTGATAAGAGAGCTCCACTTTAAAAGAAAACTAAATAGATTCACTAAATAGTCATTCCAAAGGGTAGGTTTAACAGAGCAAATGAAGTGTGACCATACCTTATCACTATATGATGCTATTTAGCCCGATATAGCATTTATAATGTCATCAACAGCTATTGTTTCAATTCAACCCAGAATTTAACTTAAATAAACAATACAATAGGCCTTGGGTTTCAAGCTCTGGTTGATATCAAATCTAGCGATATATAGTGATGTTGACTTGTGTTCGGTTGTCAGCGCAACCAAATATAAACGTTTGAAGGAGATGTATCTTCTGCTTCAATAGTTCCATCACTAATAATTAATATATTGGATTCACGTCTCCATTTCAGCTGAAAATCTAAGTTAAAGAATAGGACTAAATCAAATCAAACTTTATTTAAAATGAATTTAAAGTTTTATTTGATTCAGTCTTATTCTTTAACGTATATGTTTGGTTGAGATGGAGACGTGAATCCAACATATCAATTATTAATTTGTAGACAAACTGGAAATAAAGCCAGACTAAATCAGTAGCCCAGATAGAACTATCCAAGCAGAAGATACATCTCCTTCAAATGTTGATATTTGGTTGCATTGACAACTAAACACAATTCAACATCACTTTTGCAATAGAATAAATAGCCTATTAACTTGTTGACAAGTTAAGAAATGATATGTTGGATTCACATCTCCAACTCAAACAAAAATAAAAGTTGAAGAATGAGATTAATCCATTGGTTCAGATGGAACTATCCAAGGAGTAGATACATCTCCTTTAAATGCTGATATTTGGTTGCTCTGTCAACCAAACACAATTCGATATATAACTTTTTAAATACAGTAAATAGCCTAAATTTAAACAAAGGGATACTTCAGTATTATGGCAATGAAGCCCACTATTTACTTCCCCAGAGTTAGATGAACTCATGGATACCATTTTTATGTCTGCATACTGTTTGAAGGACGTTATAGGTAGTTTCGCTAGCCAATGCTAACTAGTGTTAGCACAGTGACTGGAAGTCTATGGTATCTACTTGCAGTTACCATATACTTCCAGTCATTGCGCTAACGCTAGTTAGCAATTGAGCTAATGCTAGTTAGCAACTTCCTTCAAACTGCACACTGGGACATAAAAATTGTATCCACGAGTTTATCTTACTCTGGGGAAGAGTAAGATAAACCCAAATCCTGAAGTATCCATTTAAATGAGTAACACATCCATGGCCATATCTTGAGGTTACTGTAACTATACATTTCTTCTTATCATATTCAGTGCATTTGGAAAGTATTCAGACCCTTGACTTTTTCCACATTTTGTAACGTTACAGCCTTATTCTAAAATTGATTAAACTGATGTTTTCCCTCATCAATCTACTCACAATACCCCATAATGACAAAGCTAAAACAGTTTTTAGGAAAAAGATTAAATATCACATTTACATAAGCTAACTACCTGCATTTCAACACATTTTACAGTTTTATAAAGTGCAGTTTTATAATGCTATTTTACACATTTTGTCATGAGTCTGAGAGAAAAGATTGCCATTTTAAAGCGAATTTCCTGCAATTCTACACATTTTGCCATGGGGCAGGAAGACACGTGTGCTGTTTTATAGCTCATCTCATGCTATTATTCACATTTATCTATGAGGCTGAGAGAAAATGTTGCAGTTTTAAAGTTAGTGAAAATATAACTTTAAAAAGTTCATATATTGTTAACTTATACCCAAATAACGTTGTTGACTTATCCTATACTCATTTTTGTGACCAAAGCATTAATTGAAAAAAAAAAAACACTTCAAAAACCCCACTTCAAGCTTGTATCTCAAACAGATCGTTTCAAAAATGCTTGCTATTTCCTCCTAGAGGTAATGAGCTGACATTAATATTTTAAATGACCGGTATACACCCACACCATTCCAACACAGCGAAGCTGCTTTTTAACACACTTAATTGCCATTTCTTGGAAGGAAAACTATTTCACTCATATTGTAATTTATCAAAGGTCATATTTCATACAAATCTGGAAACACTGGACAGTTACTTTAAAGATCGACTTTCAGCAAAAACTCAAAGTTACGGCTTTAAACTGTAACCAAAAACAAATCCTGTGAAATGACAACAACACATACTAGAGGAGTTACTGGCTAGCTACAAGTGGCTTGCTTAGCTAACAAACTAGCTATGTAAATCGTGACCAGAATAACACATCAATGAATTGGAATTTGGTTGTGTTTTTAGATGGTTGAAACATGATGATAACACATTGCAAATGTAACTAACTTTTGGCTTTCTTTTTGAGTGGGTGAATATAGGTTTTAATCTCATTGATCAACATCTCAACCAAATATTTCCCAAATGTCCACGTTGAAATGACATGGTGTGCTCAGTGGGAACCTTTGTGTGTTTATACTCAGTAAGTCTGTTTGCAAATTATGACTTGACAAAATCACCAGAAAAAAAGAAAATAAAAATAAACATGTGAAACATGTTTTAAAAGAAAGTGTTACATTCACAGAAATGTCACAACTGTCATCTGAAAATATAAAACCTAAATTTGATGTGTGATGAAGTTGAACATTAGCATGCCAGGTTGTCCATCTTATTAATTTGTAGAAGGGTGGAATTTGTCAAATGCTGTGAACTCAATGGCCAGTGTCACTTATTTCATATACAGTGTATTCAGAAAGTATTCAAACCCCTTCACTTTTTCCAAATTTTGTTACGTTACAGCCTTATTCTAAAATGGATTCAATAAAACATTTCCCTCATCAATCTACTTACAATAATAACAAAGTGAAACCAGGTTTTTAGAAATGTTCGCAAATGTATAAAAAATTCAAAACAGAAATAACTTATTTACATAAGTATTCAGATCCTTCACTATAAGACCTGAAATTGAGCTCCGGTGCATCCTACTTACTTTACCTTCTGTGGTCAATTCAATTGATTGGACATGATTTGGAAAGGCACACATCTGTCTATATGAGGTCCCACAGTTGAAAGTGCATGTCAGAGCAAAAACCAAACCATGAGGTCTAGGGAATTGTCTGTAGAGCTCCGAGACAGGATTGTGTCAATGCACAGATCTGGGGAAGGGTACCAGAAAATCTCTGCGGCATTGAAGGTCCCCAAGAACACAGTGGCCTCCATCATTCTTAAATTGAAGAAGTTTGGAAACACCAAGACTCTTCCGAGAGCTGGCCGCCCGGCCAAACTGAGCAATCGGGGGAGAAGAGGCCTTTGTCAGGGAGGCAACCAACAACCATCTCTGCAGCACTCCACCAATCAGGCCTTTATGGTAGAGTGGCCAGACGGGAGCCTCTCCTCAGTAAAAGGCACATGACAGCCAGCTTGGAGTTTACCAAAAGGCACCTAAAGGACTCTCAGACTATGAGAAACAAGATTTTCTGGTCTGATGAAACCGAGATTGAATTCTTTGGCCTGAATGCCAAGCGTCACGTTTGGAGGAAACCCTACGGTGAAGCATGGTGGTGGCAGCATCATGCTGTGAGGATGTTTTTCAGTGGCAGGGACTGGGAAACTCAGGATCAAGGAATAGATGAACGGAGCAAAGTACAGAGAGATCCTTGATGAAAACATGCTCCTGAGTGCTCAGGACCTCAGACCTTCCAACAGGACAACTATGCTAAGCACACAGCCAAGACAACGCATGAGTGGCTTCAGGACAAGTCTCTGAATGTCCTTGAGTGGTCCAGCCAGAGCCCAGACTAGAACCTGATCAAACATCTCTGGAGAGACCTGAAAATAGGATTTGCAGAGAAGAATGGGAGAAACTCCCCAAATACAGGTGTGCCAAGCTTGTAGCATAATACCCAAGAAGACTTGGGGCTGTAATTGCTGCCAAAGGTGCTTCAACAAATGACTGAGTAAAGGGTCTTAATACTTATGTAAATGTGATATTTCAGTAGTTTAAAAAAAATTGACTTGCAAACAATTCTAAAAATCTGTTTTTGCTTCGTCATTATTATGGGGTATTGTGAGTAGATTGATGAGGGGAAAAAAATATTTAATCCATTAAAGAATACGGCTGTAATGTAATAAAATGGTGAAAAAGTAAAGGGGTCTGAATACTTTCCGAATGCACTGTATAGTCTGGGTTCTCAGAAAAACATATAAGCATTGAGCACCCTACATTTTCTCAATTTAACTTTGCTTTGAGTGCTTTGATTTGACTGAGTTACAAAACTGGGGAAAATATGCAAAATAGTGGCTATTGCACAATATGTTTTGGACAAACATTCAGGGTTAATAGGTCACAGTTTTAACTCTTATATTTTCATACTTTTCACCATCAATATCCATTTAATTCCCTGTGTCTTGGTTTGATAGACGGGATTAGGGATTAGGTGCTGTGCAGGACAGGCCTTTTACGGATCTGTAGACCCAAATCACGTAAGTGGCTGCAACAGACGTTGCACTTGCACCCCCGCTATAGGCATAAATGGAAGCAATTTGAGGTGGTGTGAAAAAATGTGTTTGCTTATTTATTACTCTTTTTAAAGAACTGCCTCAAACTAAAATAAATTATGTTTATATTTGCGTAATTTGCACACTTTGCACATGGAATGCACGAGATAAACATGCATAATTTGCGTGAGGTGATAGGCCTATATTTCACACATTTTTGCGCATCATTTTGAAATCTGCCTCGGGTCCAAGTTTCTGAATCCCCAGAATAGTTATTTGCAGTGCTTGACTTGCAATGAAATAGGTGCCGGTACTCAATTTGGGTTCCGGTAGGCCTACTATTTATATTTAGGTGCAGGTGCCCCACAATACTTTTGATTTACTATTCTAGAATCGGAACAGGAGCTCGCTCAACCAGTAGAAAATGATGGCGCCGGTATTCAGCTCCGATGAGGTCATCCCCAAGTCAAGCATTGGTTACTTGCAAAATAAGCCTACACATTTGACAATGTGAGGGACAGTGGCCATTAATAGACTCGTTGGACGGAGGTCACATCTCTCTCAGTACGTGAATTACATGTAAACCCCAAAAATATTCAATACATCTGATGTTAGAATAATCAATATGTCAAACGAGAAAGTAAAAACAAAAATGTTATGGCAGACTGTAGTTTGGCCTAGCCTTGGCCTATTTATTAATTTGAAGCGACTGTTAATTTCTACAGTTAATTAAAACGAAGGCCTATATTTCGTGTGAAACATTGTAATTAAGATTAAACAATCCTATCTAATCATATTTGCTATAACTTGGAGTGCTTAAATAATATTTCACCTGTAAGTTAATGTAATTTAAAACGGAGGCCTATGGTCTGTACTTTTGAAAGAGGCAGCATAATCATTTTCTCGAAGTAGGTTCTTAGCTTATTAATTAGTTCATAAATCCATTTCTGTTTTGTCATGGAAGTTGCGTTCATTTTAAATTACAATAGTAATGCTATTTAGTTGTTTTAGGGTAGTGTCTAATTTTGCTCCATAAAAAACAACGAATTGGCCTAATCATTTAAGATAATATTAATTTAATTGATTTCCAAATATTTGAAATTACATCAATCACATTTTTGATTATTATAATTAAATATGATCAAGACTATAATAGATGTAGGATTACACTTTTATTTTTGTAATATTGTTATACAGGTTAATTATTTATAGATTCCACAAGATTTTAATGGTGAAATGGTCATACATTTAGCTACTATTATCCAGAACTAACGGGTGGCCCTTTTAGTCCGTGCCTAAAGTTTTCTGTGACTTTATGAGTGATGACAGATCAATTCTAAGGGAGGAAGAGGGCTGTTTTCCTCAGGTTTAGCCTGTCGAAGTGTTCCTTTTATTGACCATAATTAGATGATTTATTATAACTCCTAATCTAGAGCCACATCTATAGCAGTGAAACATTATTAATGTGAAGTTATAAACATGTAAAATGAGTATATAAAAAAAATTGTATGACCAGGTGGGAAAGAGGAAAGTTGGTGACAATTATAAAGGCACTTTTAGGCATGCATGGTCATATCCCACTGGACAAACACTGGGTGAATCAACGCTGTTTCCTGGCCAAAAAAAATCTATGTGATGAAGTTGAATCAAAATGGAAAATTGGTTGGATTTGCAAAAAGTTATCAATGTAAAGGAATGTCGTAATTGGGTACCCAACATTTAATATAAAGCCATTAACATGTTGACATTTTTTTGATTTCACATTGAATTCACATCACAGACGTTGAACTTATTTATGTCTGTGCTCAGTGGGATGCATATCTTTTAGATATTTATAATTGGCAAATTCTACTGGAGATTCATTTCCGACAAATCACTCTCCTTGTCCATAGAAACATTAACTAGGGGAAGTGACAATGGTAACCTACATGACCCCGAAAATGTACATATATTTCAAAATTAACACAATGAAAAGGCATACATTTTCTTATATTTTCTGGCCCTTTCTAATATGTATTTGTTTTAAAACCTGACATGTGCCTCTTCTCCTGAAGACATAGGCCTAATTATGATTCATCGTAATTGATAGTGGTAGCATAACTTACCATCCGGAAACACGGCTCTCATCTTCAAGTAACTGGTTGTCAGCCGAATTATTGAAGCCTTATCCAGTTGTGAGGTGATGGCTGAAGGTAAAGGCAGTAATTTCGCCAGTTCATAAAATTCTCCATTTTCTTTCTCTCGTCTCGTCTTCGCCGCATTCTTGGACTTTTCCTTCATCTCTGACTGTTGTAAATTAATGCCTTTGGCGGAACACCTTCCTCTTCGCCCTCAAAACGTAGATTTTCCCTTTTTATCTTTGAATCAGAAAATGCACTTACCAATTACATCATAACGATATTGTAACATATTTTTACAATTTCTTGAACGATCTAGTGAAAAATAAGCACTCTCCTGTCTCCTTATAGATTGCAGAAACTTGCATGTTCACTAAAAACAACCTGTTGCATGTAATTAATTCCAATTAAATATTACAACCATTAGCCTACATGTTGATATGTATTGAATGTTCGAAATGTTGGTCTCCAAAACATTGCTTTCCGACGCCTGTGCATAACACAATTTAGGTGGTAAACAACGTTAAAGTTACCAGAGCCCTGTAATAATTTGAAAAGCTTTTTCTTCGACTAGGCTACTTTTCATTCAAAAGAGTCTGTGAGGACAAATCTTGGGTAGGCTCCCTTCAGTCTCCAAGTGGTGGCATGAGAAACAGTTTGCTCTCTACTGAGCAAGTAAACTCCGGAATATGTAGGCTGTCAAATATCACACGGATGAACGCCCCGTTTAAACAGAAAATACTCCCTTGAAGTATCAGAAAACCTCTCAAGTTCAGGCACACCATCAAAATACGATTTGGTTGGATTCGCTATACATCATCGGTGCGAATGTGTAGGCCTATTCATTTGCGTAAATAAAAGGCTAATTTTAATCGTTTCATTACCGAAAACAAACCCATATAAACACTATAGCATACTGTTAACGTTTGTAAAGAATTGGACGCGAAAATATTCGTGCGTAATGGCAATGTGTAGGCTATCCAACTATTCAACTTGTCGAATAATTACACCATCCATGCCCAATACACATTTAAAGACATCCATGATGTAGATGTTTTACAGCATATCAATTTGAAGTTACCTGCGCATGGAATGTTATTTTTCACACTTCATTCCAGAGTGTTTGCTGCCATAACCACCAGAAACCTGTCTTCGATGACGCACGGACACTGCAGTTATGATGATTAGTGAATAACGACTATATGTCCTTCCCATGTAATGTCCACCTTGTTTAATCGACTCAGGAAGAGATCAACTGAGTTCTCAATTTCCTTATTTCAACGCCAGGATAAGGATACATAACTAGGCTACCAATGGAGAGCATGCGAAGTTGTCTCAGACAGTGCTAGGAATAATAAAGCAACCTTTTCGTCTTCAAGAAGTCTCGTTTTTTGGCTTCAATAATCCTTAAAGACAGACCGATTTTCCAAACAGCACCCGTCAATTCCTTTTGCAGAACCAAATGCGGACTGAGGGAGAGGGGCGGTGCGCAGGCAAGAGCGCACAGTTACATCACGGAATCTCTACCGCCTGGATCAAAGCAAGGTAGCTTCAGTGCAAATGAATTGTACACAAAATAATAATACCATATCAACTCCAGTGTGGGGCTGACTACATGACAATAGACTGCATGTCTCCTCCTAATTCATCTGGTCACATGTAAGCTCCTGGGCACAAACTGGATGAGTCAACGTTCAACGTAATTTCTCAAAATATTGTGATGTGGAATCTATATTGAAAATACATTGAATTTGAAAAAAGTAATACAGGTAAAGTGTTGTTTTGAGAGTGAAACCTCATACACAGGATCATGTCATCATGGTAACCACATTTCAACAAAGACAACCCGTGTATAAACTATATTGAATTTGTATCTTTAGAACAACGTCAGATCTTAAATGTTATACCCACTATATATTGTTTTATATATATAGGCTGGGTAGCGCATCTTACTGGAGAGTGAATATATCAACTGCTCCCCTTTAGCCTCACATCCAGGGTTGTACCCAGGCTCAGCCCTGCTGAGCTATGATATGTGTCACTGACTATTACCAATGTTCTATCATTACATTTACATTTAAGTCATTTAGCAGACGCTCTTATCCAGAGCGACTTACATGAGAATGATTGTTGTTTGCTTTCCACTTAAAAACTAAATATATTCACTGTTGCTGTCGAAGTAATTCCTAAGGGTAGGTTTAACACATGTGACCATACTTGATCACTTATACACTAGGCTTTATCACCAATTATGTTATTTAGGCTTATATAGCATTTGCAAAGTCATCAAGAGTTAGTTTCAATTCAATTAAAAAATAGACAATACAATATGCCAAGGGTTTCAAGCTTTCAAATGTTATGATATTTTGTGATATTGAATTGTGTTTGGTTGCCAACAACCAAATATCTACCTTTGAAGGAGATTCATTTTCTGCTTGGATAGTTACACCTGTGCCACCGACTTAGTCTGGCTTTAATTCAATTTTGTCTGCAAATTAATCATTGATATGTTGAATTAAGGTCTGCATCTCAACCAAAAAAAATCAAAGTTAAAGAAAAGGACTGAATCAAATCAAACTTTGATTAAAGCACATTTATAGTTTGATTTGATTTGGTCTTATTCTTTAACTTAGATTTTTGTTTGAGATGGAGACTTGAAAAACACATAGGCCTATCAATGATTAATTTGTAGACAAATTAGAAGATTAATGTCCTTCAAATGTTGATATTTTGTTGCTTTGACAACCAAACACACTTCAATATCACTTTTGAAATGCAATAAATAGCCTATTAACTTGTTAACAAATTATAGGTTGGATTCACTTCTCCAACTTAACCAAAAATGTAAATTGAAGAATGGGATTAAGCCAGCAGCTCAAATGGAACTATGCAAACAGTAGATACAACTCCTTTAATTAAATGTTTATATGTTGTCGCATTGTCAACCAAATTCAACATTGCTTTTATAGTAGGCCTAAATAGCCTAAAGTTAAGGCGATCTTACAAACTAATGTAACATTCAACATTAAAATGAGTAACATATCCATGGCCACAATTTGAGGTTACTGTAACTATACATTTCTTCTGTAGGCTAATTATATAAATTGTTCATGTTCAAGATAGCATGCATAGGTTGGCGCAGGTCTGTGAAATCTTCTCAATTGCTGTAATAATCTGCTCAGAATCTTGAACTGCACACTCCATCATCCAAAAAGTTCACCGTGCACCCACCATTTGATGAATGGAAATAGACATCTGTTACAAAACACCAAAAAGTGATATGCCATTCTGTGATTGTCATTAGGCCTACGGTCTTGTAGCCTGAATTGATTGATGTGTCTTGCTGACAAGTGGACCTTTTTTGTAAAAAGAAAAGTTGGGACACCTGAAAAGGGTCTGGAATAGCCTATGGGACACAAATACAGCTGTGTCTGTCTGGAGGTCATTGGTGCGGGGAAGAGAGTAGAATGTGATTGAAAGACACAGAGCCAACTATCCGTGGTTTAAACCATGAGATAGAGGTGAGGGGGTTGGTTTAATTTGGAATACGCTTTTGTTTCAATATTTACCACTGTAGCAGTACAACATTGTATTTTAAACAAATAGGAGGATGATTCAAATTCGAGAACCCCCCCTCATCCCTTCCACATTGTGTCAATTTCAATGCGATGTAAGTAGCAAGAAAACCATTACCTAGGCTATAGATCTAGGTCTGTCATTCATTTTCTATTTTGTTGTTAGCCTGTAATTTCTGTTTTGCAGGCCTACTGTGTACCCTGATTAAACATGTAATTAACTTTGTAATGTACTAAAACAAGCATTGTGAGAGTTCATTATTTAGCATCAAACATAACACTTTGTATTCAGGACAAAAAGTGAATTGCTTTGCAACATTTTTTGCAGTATTACTTTAGTTATTTGTTGCAAACAGGATGCATTCTTTGGAATATGTTTTATTCTGTACAGCCTTCCTTCTTTTCACTCTGTCAATTAGGTTAGTATTGTGGAGAACCATCCTCTGTTTTCTCCTGTCATAGCCATTACACTCGGTAACTGTTTTAAAGTCCCCATTGGCCTCATGTGCTTCTACATCTGCATTGCTTGTTGTCTTGGGTTTTAGGTTGGGTATCTGTATAGGACTTTCTGACATCTGCTGATGTAAAAAGGGCTTTGTTAAAAAATTGATTGATTGATGGTGAAATCCCTGAGTGGTTTTCCTCCTCTCCGGCAACTGAGTTAGGAAGGACACCTGTATCTTTCTAGTGACTGGGTGTATTGATACAATATCCCAAGTGTAATTAATAACTTCACAATGCTCCAAGGGATATTAAATGTCTGTTTTTTTTCCATGACTTTTTACCCATCTACCAATAGGTGCCATTCTTTGCGAGGTATTCAAAAACGTCCCTGATCTTTGGTTGAATCTGAGTTTTAAATTCACTGCTCGGCTGAGGGACTTTACAGATAATTGTATGTGTGAGGTACAGAGATGAGGTAGTAATTTAAAAATCATGTTAAAAGCTGTTATTGTACACAGAGTGAGTCCATTTTGACTCAATAGTAAACTTTGTGATAAAAGCACTAAATTTGGCACAGAGGTAGATGTAAGTACCCTGAAAATATATACAGTTGAAGTCGGAAGTTTACATACACCTTAGCCAAATACATTTGAAATACGTTTTTCACAATTTCTGACATTTAATCCTAGTAAAAATTCCCTGTTTTAGGTCAATTAAGGTCACCACTTGATTTTAAGAATGTGAAATGTCAGTCTAATAGTAGAGAGAATAATTTATTTCAGCTTTTATGTCTTTCCTCACATTCCCAGTGGGTCAGAAGTTTACATACACTCAATTACTATTTGGTAGCATTGCCTATAAATTGTTTAACTTGTGTCAAACGTTTCGGTTAGCCTTCCACAAGCTTCCCACAATATATTGGGTGAATTTTGGCCCATTCCTCCTGGCAGAGCTGGTGTAACTGAGTCAGGTTTGTAGGCCTCCTTGCTCGCACATGCTTTTTCAGTTCTGCCCACAAATTTGCCATAGGACTGAAGTCAGGGCTTTGTTATGGCCACTCCAATACCTTGACTTTGTTGTCCTTAAGCCATTTTTCCACAACTTTGGAAGTATGCTTGGGGTCATTGTCCATTTGGAAGACCCATTTGCGACCAAGCTTTAACTTCCTCAATGAAGTATTGAGATGTTGCTTCAATATATCCACATAATTTCCCTTCCTGTTTCCTTCCTGCCTAAACAATTGTTGGAAAGATTACTTGTGTCATGCAAAAAGTAGATGTCCTAACCGACTTGCCAAACTATAGTTTGTTAACAAGAAATTTGTGGAGTGGTTGAAAAACGAGTTTTACTGACTCCAACCTAAGTGTATGTAAACGTCTGACTTCAACTGTAGATATGGAGCCAACCCCCAAAAAATAAAATTCTAAATAAATATTTAGCTTTCAGCCAATGCTTCTATACCAAGTTGAGAGTCTCATCTTTCAGATGATATTGGAACTGAGTTGATAGCCTATAGCGTTCCAAAATTAGAGATAAAAGATTGATGGCACCGGTGCCCATATTGCCTATATCGCCCACATGGGCGGTCATCTTAGGTCATACCGGTATATCAGATGAGCTCAATCACCAATTTCTCAGCCTCTGAGCATCACAGAAACACAACACTTTCAACAAATAACAGAAAAATGTTCATGACAAGTTGCTATGGATGAAATATATAAAAATAACTGTTCAATACCTTATATATATATATATATATTTTTACATTAAATGTGTCTATAAATATGTGAACATTTAAAAATATATGCTTATTTGGGGAATTAAAACCATTTACTTGTGTTACCAAAGATTCATCCAAGAAAAGGTGTTACTGCTTGACAGACAGTATCTCTGCAATCATTACCAATATGGGGTAAACAATGACCCTTGTTGCCACTTTTAGGGTCATAAATATAATGGCGCTTTTAGGGTCATAATAAACATGAAAATGTTAATGCAACTAATTTGCCACTAGATCTCTTCTCATTAGGATAGCCTACATCTATTCCGGATCCATAGGCCTAAAAGAAAACTGAATTCCGTTTTAATAGGCTTGTAGTTTGGTGAACTGGAAAAGTTCTTAAATGCTCAATATTTCATCAACAAATTAAATTAATTATTTAGATACCTTTTCAAATGGCATTGGCTTTATATTTTTGGTTCATACATATTTAAATTCTAAGTTCATGTTTACGGTTGCCAAAATAATTCACATATGCCTACCACTATTTATGCAATTAATGATCCAATAAAAATCTATTGTAGTCTACAACTAAATACACCAAGATTATGTTTACGGAACATCACATAATTCTAAAGCATGCAAGTTGTATTGATGTCTGTATATGGCAAAGTGCTCTAGCTTGATATCAAATAGAACATGTTTAGTATTTGGTCAACTTGCAGCTGTACACGTGAAATCAGCCCAAACGTTTGACAAGAAGTCCCTTGGCAAAAGATAATGCAGTCAGGTAAAGTTATGAAAATTAAGGATGAAATCAAAGTAACTGTGGTAGGCTAATATAAAAAACATTTAAAAAATCTGTGCATTCATTCAAAATCCATTCAGCAAACAAATAATCTTTCAAACATATCTTAGGTTTAAGAGCAATTTAATCTGATACTGACCAAAAGGCTCATGAACAGTTTCTACCCCCAAGCCTTGGTCCTTCTGTAGCTCAGTTGGTAGAGCATGGCGCTTGTAATGCCAGGGTAGTGGGTTTGATTCCCGGGACCACCCATACGTAGAATGTATGCACACATGACTAAGTCGCTTTGGATAAAAGCATCTGCTAAATGGCATATATTATATTAAGCCATAATTAAATAGCTGTCTTAACTATTTGCATTGACCCCCTATTTATTTGCACTGAATCTCTTGCACTGGCTCTATCCACACACTCACACATACTACACTGACAATCCAACACAATCACACATACTACACTGACAATCCAACACACACACACACACACACACACACACACACACACACACACACACACAGATTACATATGACTACACACACATAAACACTCTTCACATATGCTGCTGCTACTTTGTTTATTATCTATTCTTATTACCTAGTCACTTTTACCTCTACCTACATCGACATATGACCTCAATTAACTAAACTACCTCGTATACCAACACATTGACTCTGTAACCACCAACCCTGTGTCCTCACCAATGTGCCAGCTTCAACAAAAATGCTGAATATGGTTTTCATACCTGGCACACTACTGTACCGCTCACACGAAAGAGCTGTGCGAACTGGAAGCAGTCATGTTGCAGGACTGTGTGTGTGTATTTTTTTAATTAACCTTTATTTTATCAGGCAGGTCAATTTAAAAAAAAATCCAATGCACATAGAAGACTCCGCAACGCCTCTCATCTTTTCCCTAACCTGACATTTAACACATTATCACACATATGGCACTATAACATGAGATTGATAATTGCTCCTTGAGAAAAGAAAACACGGGAGTCCTTCATCCCTTCAGTTATTCACAGTGTGAAGTGCAGCCTTTTGAAAAGGGCCTAATCAGCTCATTTATTTATGTTCCAGTGTTGGCTGTGATACTCAGGCTATCGCTTTCTGCCTGGCTGTCACCGCTGATGGATTAACAGAGCTCTGTGCCGATATGGAAAATCCTGCTGGAAGAGGAACTTGGAGTAGACGCTAAAGGCCAACACTTGTGGTTTCCCCCATCTGCCCGCACGATCGTCTCGCCCTCCCCATCCAATACGTCCATCTATGTTCCTGGACTGGCCAATGTGGATCTATTGGACTCTAGAATAACTGTGAATGGAGGATAGTGAGTTGTACTGCCTGGAGCTGGGATTGGCAACCCCTTTTTGAAGGCCCTTGGATTTATTTGTATTTTTCTTTAGGAACTCAGTCGCAGTCTCAACTTACTGTTGCGTGTTAGAATAGTAGAATACACTAAGGCTGAATTGTTTTATTTTGTTTTGCATCATCAGTTTTTCTCTTGCTATGTCAGTCATTGATAGTCACTAAATTAGTCTATTTAAGCTAAAAAATAAATGATTGGTAAATTAGTCTAGTGGTCAGCTATCCAAATTTAGTAATCCTGGTTGAATTACCAGCTGGGGCCCCCACTGATTTTGTTAGTTAGTTTCACTCAGATATCATATTAAAAATTGCAATCATTTCTCTCCACCATATGGCAAAATGTGTAGAATTGCAGGGAATTAGTTAAGAAATTACAAAATTGTCTCTCCGCCCCATGGCAAAATGTGTAGAATTGCAGAAAACTTGCTTTAAAACGGCAACATTTTCTCTATGTCCCATGGCAAAATGTGTAGAATGGCACAAAACTAACTCTAAAACTTCAAATGTTTTCTCTCCGCTGTCAAGAGGGGGGAAGCTAAAATGTTTTGCTCTCAATGTGGGAGGAGGTGGGGTATGGATGTGGGTACACAGACCAGCGAGCAACTGCTGCCCCTCATGATGAGCTCAGATTTTTTGTGGTTATCACCTCCGGAAAAGTTGCCCATCCCTGGCCTGGAGGGTGTGAGGGTGCAAAACCAAGCTGTGTTCCAAGATAAAATGTGATCCCAGTAGTCATCACCCTACATGTTGTACTAAGACACTAACTTGAATAAAAGTCTGAAGTAGGTGTGTGTGTGTGTGTGTGTGTGTGTGTGTGTGTGTGTGTGTGTGTGTGTGTGTGTGTGTGTGTGTGTGTGTGTGTGTGTGTGTGTGTGTGTGTGTGTGTGTGTGTGTGTGTGTGTGTCACGCCCTGATCCATTTCACCTGTCCTTGTGATTGTCTCCACCCTCTCCAGGTGTCACTTATTTTCCATGGTGTATTTATCCCTGTGTTTCCTGTCTCTCTGTGCCAGTTTGTCTTGTAATGTCAAATCAACCAGTGGGGTTTTCCCGTGCTCCTGTTTGTCTATTCTCTTTTACTAGTCCTCCCAGTTTTGAACCTTGTCTGTTTTTCTGGACTCCATTCCCACCTGCCTGACCATTCTGGAACTCTGAACTGGTTTTGTCCTTTTGCCTGTCCACGCCCATTCTCTTGCCTACCCCTTTTGGATTGTTAATAAACATCCTGGACTCTAACCATCTGCCTTCTGTGTCTGTATCTGGGTCTCACCTTGTGCCCTTATAGTGTGTGTGTAAGAGGGAGCGAGTAACAGAGGAAGCTTGAAGAGTGCTGGAGAATGAAATGGAGCAGAGAAGGTGAGTAGTTTAACCCCTTATTAACCTCTGTTTGGGGAATTTTATACACTAATTTAACTTTCACACTTCCATGTGTGCAGCTCCTGCCCAGGTCATTGTGTTCACAGCAGCCTCTGAGCTTAGCCTCACCTCACCTCAACCTGACTACTGCACACACACCAACATTCACAAGTACAGCCAATATGAACCACAGTACTGCAGCCCTTGTATCAGCAGAATATCATTCTATATAAATTAGTTATGCGATGTTACAGAAATGTGGATTGTCCACATGCTGTAACACCCGGCGGAAGAATTGGACCAAGGTGCAGCGTGGTACGTGTTCATGATTCTTTATTTCTCAGAACACCAAACAAAAGAATAACGAACGTCACGTTCTGTAGGCTTCACAGAGCTAAACAAAAACATCCCACAAAACTAAGGTGTCAAAACTGGCTGCCTAAGTATGATTCCCAATCAGAGACAACGATAGACAGCTGTCCCTGATTGAGAACCATACCCTGCCAAAACATATAAAAATAAAGAACATAGAGTTTCCCATCCAAACAGAGAATAAAAAGATCTCTACGGTCAGGGCGTGACACACGCTCCTATTCCATACTACATCATTTTCGACTACAGTTAATAATGAGCATGCAAGTTGAAGGATATGTTTGGGACAACAGAAATATTATTACGTTCTAATGTCACTCACTGTGGTAGCGGATTGTTACAAAGAAGCACATTACAATATTTGGAGCAGCTCAATAAATTGAAACATGTGGAGAAATGGCCATGGAAATGTACATGTAATTTTACATTATTTAGTACCATATCACTTTTATAAAAGAGTGAATTAATTTGGATTCTCCCGCTCACATGAGATTTTTTTCTCGAGGGTTTCCATGCTGTCAATGTTTATCTCATTGACATTCAGATTAATTGAGGTGGAACACCTAGCTTATTATTTAGTTTAGGCTGGTGGGGAATAATATAAAATAGATTATGAAAAGAAATAGTGCATGAAAAGAAACAGCCGGGGAGGGATGAGTGATGAGGATACAAAATGGGGCTAAATGGTATTAGTATGCACTTTGCTTTCAGTCAGTCTTCTCTCAGATTGCATTTTAGGCTGCCTACACTCACTAATGCAGAAAGGTTGTTTTTCACTAGTAAGTAAAGTAAAATAAAATTCTGGCAAGAGGAACTTGTTCCCTTGAAACTTGATTCGTACATCATTGAGTTCTGGGCATATAGTCTCTACTGCAGGAAACTGTTGCTGCTGTAGTTTGAAGGAACAAAGATTGGCTACTTATGGAGTTTAACTACAAAGGAAACGTTTAAACAGTTCTGCTCAGTCAGTTTCACTAAAGACAGTGTTGGAGTGCAAAGGTAAATTGGAAAGTGTGCAATTCCCAACATTTTAAATGAGAGAGCTTTACAAGTTTGACTCTGACTGCAGTAAATGTTGTTGAAGCTTTATAGTGAACACCGGCAACCCAGGGACCCCCATCATACAATAGCAAAACAGTTTTTTCTCACATCTTGTCTTATCTTCAGGTGAATGATAATGGAAAGAAGTAATCAACATTTTTTAAATTAATAGATTTGGTAGATAATTTTATAATTTTTTTGACCTCCCAACATTATAACATAGCCTATTAGCTAGAAATGTAACTCCAAATGTCACGCCTTGGTCTTAGTATTTTGTGTTTTCTTTAATTATTTGTTCAGGCCAGGGTGTGACATGGGTTTATTGTGTTGTCGTATTTTTTTTTTTTTTGTAGGCATTGGGATTGTGGCTGATTAGGGGTGTGTCTAGCATAGGCTTGGCTGCCTGAGGCGGTTCTCAATCAGAGTCAGGTGATTCTCGTTGTCTCTGATTGGGAACCATATTTAGGTAGCCTTGGTTTCACTGTGTATTTCGTGGGTGATTGTTCCTGTCTCTGTGTAGATTCACCAGATAGGCTCGGTCACTTTGGTTTTTCTTTTTACTTGTTTTGGAAGAGAACGAGTGCCATTCTCCTTGCGGAGATGGTGCTAAATACATCAACACGGCCTGTCCCTGGGATTGGGCTGGCCAACACGATTCGGTTTGCTTGGAAGGAAAAGGAGTTGGAGCCTTTAGGACGGGAATCTTTTGGAAGGATAATATTGATGGGGATTCTAAAGCTGACGGGGAAGGACGTGTTTTGTTTCCAAGGCAACTCATTGGAGGGAGCATACGACGTGGCACTATATACAGAGGAAAAACACGATGATATCCTGAGAAGGGCAAGAGCAGTGGGAGGTGAGAGGCCGATGTGCCACTACAAAATAACAAGCCTGGCGAAGAATAACTTTAGGGTTGTAACTGTCAACATTTACAACCCTTACGTTAAGGACGAAGAGGTGAGGGCTTTTCTGGGGAGATACATGGATAAGGAGATGGTGGAAGAGCAAGTGGACTGGGGGGAAAGTGCCCTGGTGGAAGAGATGAGGGGTATGGTGGAGGAGCTGGCGGGGGGGGAGGGTGGTATCTCTCCACTGCCGCCATCACCAAAGAAGAGAATGAAGAGGAGGGTGCGATTGGCCGACAGTGAGGGGGAGGGGATGGCCAAGAGAGTGATGGGGGTGGGAGAAACCTCTGGGTTGCTGCTGGTTTCCCCAGGCCCTCAACTTCTGTTGGGTGGGGACACACCTAACAAGACTCAGGACTGGGTACAGGAGGAGGTGGGGAGTTTTTTGTTTGGGGACTCAGCCTCCCCAATTTTTTTCCAAACCAGCTGCAACACTGGGGAGGGGGAGGATTGTGGGGGTAGACCCAGGGTGCAGGGCACCCCGGAGCCAAACACTATTCCTGCATCCTGGGATGGTGTGATGGAGGAAGAGGGGGGGATGTCGGGATTACGGATGGTGTTCTCACCGGTAGATATGGAGCAGGGGAGCATCGGGTGAGTCTCCTGTTTTTTTTTTTTTTTTTCTGTCTGGGTTTAGAATTTGAGTTTATTACATGTTTTTATTTTTTCATGGAGTCTAATTTTACTTTTGTTAGTTTAAATGTAAGGGCTTTAATGGATTTTGTTAAGAGGAGGGCGGTTTTTAGTTATTTGGAGGGTGTGGAGTTTGATTTTTGTTTTTTTACAGGAGGTTCACCTGAGGGATGGAGGGGATGTTAGTAGGTTTAAGAGGGAGTGGGACAAGGGGGAGTCGGTTTGGGGTGTTGGGGGGGTGCACTCATCGGGGGTAGGGATTTTGTGTGGGCACAGGGAGGTAAAAGTGGAGGATTCTTTTGTGGTAATGCAGGGCAGGGTTATAGGGGTGGATGTCACGATAAGGGATTGTAAATTTAGATTAGTGGTGGTGTATGGGCCACAGGTGGTGGCAGACAGGAGGGAGATGGTGGACTGTCTGACGCCCTGTGTGTCACAAATAGGAAATTAGTGATAGGGGGATTTTAATACAGATTTAGGAAGAGGGGGATAGCAGTGCGGGCGCCATTGCCAGGCTAATGGCTTGCCATGGTCTGGTAGATGGTGGTCTGCACACTACTCCGAAAATGGACGGTCCTACATGGCGCAACTCCAGGGGGTTGAGCGGAGGCTCGACTATATTTTTGTACCCAGGTCTTTGGGTAAGTTGTCTGGGCGGCTGTTGCCTGTTTTCTTTTCGGATCACGACGGGGTGCTCCTGCAGGTTGGGTCGCCAGTCTGCCTCTTTGGTAGGGGTACTGGAAGCTAGATCGGGATGTGCTGGAGGAGCAGGCTTTTGTTGACGGGTTTTATGGTTTCTTTTGGAGGCTTGAGGGCCTCCGGTCCATGTGCGAGGGGGTGTTAGAGTGGTGGGAATTAGTTAAGGTGAGGATTAGGGCTTTTATAATAGGGTATTGCAAGAGGAAAAAAAGGGAGGAGAGGAGGGAGGTGGATCGTATCCAAAGGTTAATTGAACTCGAATACGAGGCAGGCAACCTCGGCGGGTCGTTTGACTGGAAGAGATCCGCAACCCTAAAGGCGCAGCTCAGGGAGTTGCAGGAGCGGAAGGCTCGAGCTTTCCTGGAGCGTGCGCATAGTGGCTTTCTAGAACATAATGAGACTTGTTCTGCTATGTTCTTTAAGTTGGTTAGGGCAAGACAGAGTAGGAAGGTAATGCATGGTGTTACGGAAGAAAATGGTATTATAGTTAGAGAACCAGAGGATAAGGTCAGGGTGACAACTGATAATTTCCAAGGTTTATTTAAGGAAAGGGAAATAGATGTAGAGCAGGGAAATGTGTTTTTAGAACACTTGTCCAGGCGGTTGCCGGAGGACATTAGAGAAGTGATGGAGGCCCAGATCTCACTAGAAGAGGTTGAGAGCGCTCTTAGGAGGATGGGAAAAGGGAAGGTGCCTGGGATGGCTGGGCTGCCGGCTGAGTTTTATCTCAAATTTTGGGGTATACTTGGACCAGTGGTCCTCAAAGTCTTGAAGGCCATCCTTGAGACGGGGGTCCTGGGGGGATCAATGGCTGTTGGTGTGCTGTCACTTTTATATAAGAAGGGGGAAGTAACAGACCTTGGCAACTGGCGGCCGTTGACCATCCTGTGTGTAGATTACAAGCTACTTGCAAAGGTTTTAGCAGACCGGTTGCGCACAGCCCTTCCCTACGTCATTCATGAGGATCAGACGTGCGGGGTAGAGGGCCGCTCTATTAGATGGAACCTACAGTTAATCAGGGACTCCATCGCTTGGGTTGAAGATAGAGGACTGCCTTTAATGGTAGCAGCGCTAGATCAGGCGAAAGCCTTCGATCGCGTGAATAGATCCTTTTTATTCAGAGTGTTAGGTCGATTAGGATTTGGGGAGAAGTTTATAGGATGGATTCGTACATTATATGTCGGAGCGGGGTGCCGAGTTAGTGTAAATAGTCAGTTTTTGACCTCTCGTCTGGGGTCAGGCAGGGGTGCCCACTCTCGGCTCTCCTCTTCGTTCTGTACATGGAGCTGCTGGGGGCTGCCATTAGGGCAGACACAGGGGTGGAAGGTTTGCTGATCCCTGGAAGTGGTGGGCTGCGTGTTAAGATGACGCAGTACGCCGACGACACTTCCTTGCTGTTGTGCAAGGACTCGTGCCTGACAAGGTCCCTTGCCATCTTTGGGGATTTCACCCGAGCGTCGGGAGCAGTTCTGAACCATGCAAAGTCTTCCGTCAAGTTTTTCGGAAGATGGCGCGGTAGAACGGATGTGCCTGGGGGGTTATCTCTCTGTGAGGGGGCCCTGAGGATTCTCGGGGTCAATTTTGAGACCTCCGGCTCAGCGACGCTAAACTGGAACATGCGTATCGCAGTGGTACAGAGGAAGCTAGCAATGTGGAAAGCTAGGTATTTGTCTTTTATGGGCAAAGTCCTGGTCCTAAAGGTGGATGTGTTGCCGTCTCTTTTGTATTTGGCATACATCTATCCATTGCCGGCTTGTCTGAGGAGGCCTCTAGAGAGGCTTGTGTTTCAGTTTATGTGGAGTGGCAGGTGCGAGTGGGTCGCCAGGGCACACATGATCTGTCCCATCGGGGAGGGAGGTAGGGGGGTACCACATTTCCCCCTCAAGCTGGACACAATTTTTGTTTCTTTCTTGTTAACGGAGCTTGCTCAGCCAGTGATACACCCGTCCGGTTACCTCCTGCGGGTGTTTTTCTCGTATCAGGCGAGAAGCATAATGGTGTGGTCTAACACGGGTCCTCGGGCGGAACAGCTGCCGTGGCACTTTGGTCATGCGGCCAAGTGGCTGCGTGCGCACCCTGAGGTTGAAGTTGCCCAAGTAGGTTTAGATCATAGGCACCTGTACGAGGAGGTCAGAAAGGCAGGGAGTCCGGCGCCTGTAGTGGGCATCTCGAAAGTGGTCTGGGAGGGAGTGCAGGCGCGGGTTCTGGACAACAGGCTCAAGGACCTGAATTGGTTGAGCCTTCATAAGTGTTTGCCGGTACGTTCCATCTTGTACCGGTATAGTTTGGTGCAATCCCCCACCTGTCCAAGATCCTCTTGTGGCAGGGAGGAGACTTGTGCGCCATGTCTTTTGGGACCGTGCCTTTGCCGGAGTAGTATGGGCTAGAGCACGGGTGTTGTTAGGTTTGGTAAAGGGGATTTTGTATTGATGTGGGCCAGGTTAGAGAGGGGTGTAGGGAGAGCGAGAGGGACGGATAGGGACAGGTTTCTGCTCTGGCTTCTCATGAGTCTCTTTAAATGGGGGCTGTGGGAAGCAAGGCAGAACATGGTGAAGACAGGGAGAGATTGGGGGGTGGAAGGGATAGTGAGGAGGGTGGAAGGAGATTTGAGGGGGAGGATGAAGAGGGAGGAGAGGAAGTGGGGGCAGCATGCTGCTCGGGAGAGGTGGAAGGGGGGTTTAGGGCTGGGTGTCATTTAGATTTGTAAGAGGATAGATTAGGGACGCTGAGATAGGGAAAGGTATTTTGTAGGGTGACGGGGAGAGATGCTCCCCTGAGGTTTTGTTTGGGGTTTATGTTTAGTTTAATTAGTTTAATTAAAATACCATTATTTGAGTATGTATGTAAATTAGTCTGTCAGATACTCCAGTGAGTAATTTGTTCCAATGACTGTAATTTTAATTTTTAATTTTACCTTTATTTAACCAGGCAAGTCAGTTAAGAACACATTCTTATTTTCAATGACTGCCTGGGAACAGTGGGTTAACTGCCTGTTCAGGGGCAGAACGACAGATTTGTACCTTGGCTCAATATTACATGATTAGATAAAAAGGTGCTATCTTGAAGCTTAATAAAGGGTTCTTTGGCTGTCCCCATAGGAGAACCCTTTGAAGAACCCTTTTGGATTCCAGGTAGAACCATTTTGGATTCCAGGTAGAACCCTTTTTGATTCCAGGTATAACCCTGTCGAAAGAAGATACACACTGTGCATAGACTTAATTTCATAGTGTAGTTTTGGTTTAAATTTGATTGAGTTGTCAACTAACATAAATGTAAAAAAAAAAAATGGAATTCCCTAACTTTTTGAAAATCCAATCAGTTTTCCACGT
Organism: Oncorhynchus keta; assembly: GCF_023373465.1. Lineage (NCBI taxonomy): Eukaryota > Metazoa > Chordata > Actinopteri > Salmoniformes > Salmonidae > Oncorhynchus > Oncorhynchus keta. Next base: position 19,168,163 of record NC_068432.1, on the reverse strand, counting down.
TGATTCAACGTCATCAAACTCCTTTTTTTGGTTGAAATGACGTGGAAACATCATTAATTCAACCAGTTTTTGCCCCATGGGTATTCTCATATTTTCTACTGTAGGTACAGTACCCGTCAAAAGTTTAGACACACCTACTCATTCAAGGGTTTTTCTTAATTTAAAAATAATAAATTACATTGTAGAATAATAGTGAAGATAACAAAACTGAAATAACACATGGAATCATGTCAGAACCAAAAACATGTTAAACAATCAAAATATATTTTAGATTTTAGATTCTTCAAAGTAGCCACCCTTTGCCTTGATGATCAGCTTCACCTGGAATGCTTTTCCAGCAGTCTTGGAGTTCCCACATGTTACGTTCCCCAGTTTATGTGTTGTAGTTTGTGTATTTTGCATGTGTTTATTTCAGGAAATGGCTTCCTGAAATCCCTCAAGCAGCTGATTGGTCGACTCCATGGCTAATTGGAGAGCTGACCTCGCCCCCTCGTCAAGACACAGCTGTCTCCAATTACCCATTCAATCTGAAGCTATATAAAAGCCAGTGTTCTGTTCAGGAGAGAGAGATTTGCTGGGAGGTCATTGCAGAGATTTTGCTAGAGAGATTTTGCTAGAGAGATTTTGCTAGAGAGATTTTGCTAGAGAGATTTTGCTAGAGAGATTTTGCTAGAGAGATTTTGCTAGAGAGATTTTGCTGGAGAGATTTTGCTGGAGAGATTTTGCTGGAGAGATTTTGCTGGAGAGATTTTGCTGGAGAGATTTTGCTGGAGAGATTTTGCTGGGAGGTCATTGAGGAGATTTTGCTAGAGAGATTTTGCTAGAGATTTTGCTGGGAGTTCATTGCTGAGAGTTGGTATGTTTTGTGAGTTTGTTGCTCAGAGCTTATTTGATGTCCTTTGTTTCTTAGTTTGTTTGTGAAATTGTTCAATATTCTGTTTCATTTGTTCCCAGGGGGGAAGGGGAAGGCACCTAGGGAGTGCTTAGGCAAGAGGCCCGCGGGCATACATATACCCGTAGCATATTCGCTGTCTAGGCACCTGGGCGGACCACCCCCTGTATTTTGGTTAGGGCACCAGGTGGTGCTAAATTAGGTAAGTAGTGGGTAGGCAGGTAAGATAGGAGAGGGGGGGCTTTGAGATTTACTTTCTTTGCTTTGGTTCCGTCCAGCCCCTTATCTCCATATTACCGTGTAAAGGAATAAAGTTCTTGTAAACGGTACCACATTCTGCCTGTTGTCATTCTTACTTGCACCTACAGTCCATACCTTTTTCTCTTCACGGAGAGTTTAGTTGTAGCAGGGTGTTTCATTCCCTCTTCATAGAGGCGTGCGTAACACCACATATGCTGAGCACTTGTTGGCTGCTTTTCATTCACTCTGCAGTCCAACATATCCCAAACCATCTCATTTGGGTTGAGGTCGGGTGATTGTGGAGGCCAGGTCATCTGATGCAGCACACCATCAATCACTCCTTCTTGGTCAAATAGCCCTAACAGAGCCATCCGTTCACCTACTCGGTGTATCACAAAGACACGGTGGTTAGAACAGTAAATCTCAAATTTGGACTCATCAGACCAAAGGACATATTTCCACTGGTCTAATGTCCATTGCTCGTGTTTCTTGACCCAAGCAAGTCTCTTCTTATTGGTGTCCTTTAGTAGTGGTTTCTTCTTCTTTGACCATGAAGGCCAGATTCACGCAGTCTCCTCTGAACAGTTGATGTTGAGATGTGTCTGTTACTTGAACTCTGTGAAGCATTTATTTGGGCTGCAATTTCTGAGTCTGGTAACTCTAATGACCTTATCCTCTGCAGCAGAGGTAACTCTGGGTCTTCCATTCCTGTGGCAGTCCTCATGAGACAGTTTCATCATAGTGCTTGATGGTTTTGCGACTGCACTTGAAGAAACTTTAAAAGTTCTTAAATGTTCTGTATTAACTGACCATGTCTTAAAGTAATTTCTCTTTGCTTATTTGAGCTGTTATTGCCATAATATGGACTATATTCTGTATAGCAACCCTACCTTGTCACAACACAACTGATTGGCTAAAATGCATTAAGAAGGAAAGAAATTCCACAAATAAACTTAAAAGGCTCCAGAGTGCCGCAAGCCACTGCATATCAGTTCTCATTGCTAGAGGCTTCACTACAGACCCTGATTTGATCTCGGGCTGTATCACAACCGGCTGTGATTGGGAGTCCCATAGGGCAGCGCACAATTGGCCCAGCGTCGTTAGGGTTGGGCCGGGGTAGGCCGTCATTGTAAAATAACATTCCTAGTTAAATAAATAAACCTGTTAATTGAAATGCATTCCAGGTGACTGCCTCATGAAGCAGGTTGTGTGCAACGCTGTCATCAAGGCAAGGGGTGGCTACTTTGAAGAATCTCAAATTTGAAATATATTTTGATTTGATTAACACCTTTTTTTAGTTACTAGTTGATTCCATATGTGTTATTTCATAGTTTGATGTCTTCTACAATGTAGAAAATAGTAAAAATAAAGGAAAACCCTTGAATGAGTAGATGTGTCCAAACGTTTAACTTGTACTGTATGTAATTTAAAAACATTTGATTATTTTGTTGCTTGTGATATTCATAAATATTGAAATATATATAATTTTCACAGACCGCCTGCAGTACCTCAGGGCCGAGGACCTCCTGTTGAATACTCCTGATGTACACTGCTCAAAAAAATAAAGGGAACACTTAAACAACACAATGTAACTCCAAGTCAATCACACTTCTGTGAAATCAAACTGTCCACTTAGGAAGCAACAATGATTGACAATACATTTCACATGCTGTTGTGCAAATGGAATAGACAACAGGTGGAAATTACAGGCACTTAGCAAGACACCCCCAATAAAGGAGTGGCTCTGCAGGTGGTGACAACAGACCACTTCTCAGTTCCTATGCTTCCTGGCTGATGTTTTGGTCACTTTTGAATGCTGCCGGTGCTTTCACTCTAGTGGTAGCATGAGACTGAGTCTACAACCCACACAAGTGGCTCAGGTAGTGCAGCTCATCCAGGATGACACATCAATGCGAGCTGTGGCAAGAAGGTTTGCTGTGTCTGTCAGCGTAGTGTCCAGAGCATGGAGGCGCTACCAGGAGACAGGCCAGTACATCAGGAGGCCGTAGGAGGGCAACAACCCAGCAGCAGGACCGCTACCTCCACCTTTGTGCAAAGAGGAGCAGGAGGAGCACTGCCAGAGCCCTGCAAAATGACCTCCAGCAGGCCACAAATGTGCATGTGTCTGCTCAAACGGTCAGAAACAGACTCCATGAGGGTGGTATGAGGGCCCGACGTCCACAGGTGGGGGTTGTGCTTACAGCCCAACACCGTGCAGGACGTTTGACATTTGCAAGAGAACACCAAGATTGACAAATTCGCCACTGGCGCCCTGTGCTCTTCACAGATGAAAGCAGGTTCACACTGAGCACATGTGACAGACGTGACAGAGTCTGGAGACGCCGTGGAGAACATTCTGCTGCCTGCAACATCCTCCAGCATGACCGGTTTGGCGGTGGGTCAGTCATGGTGTGGGGTGGCATTTCTTTGGGGGGCCGCTCAGCCCTCCATGTGCTTGCCAGAGGTAGCTTGACTGCCATTAGATACCGAGATGAGATCCTCAGACCCCTTGTGAGACCATATGCTGGGGCGGCTGGCCCTGGGTTCCTCCTAATGCAAGACAATGCTAGACCTCATGTGGCTGGATTGTGTCAGCAGTTCCTGCAAGAGGAAGGCATTGATGCTATGGACTGGCCCGCCCGTTCCCCAGACCTGAATCCAATTGAACACATCTGGGACATCATGTCTCGCTCCATCCACCAACGCCACTTTGCACCACAGACTGTCCAGGAGTTGGCGGATGCTTTAGTCCAGGTCTGGGAGGAGATCCCTCAGGAGACCATCCGCCACCTCATCAGGTCATACAGGCACCTGGAGGCCACACACACTTCTGAGCCTCATTTTGACTTGTTCTAAGGACATTACATCAAAGCTGGATCAGCCTGTAGTGTGGTTTTCCACTTTAATTTTGAGTGTGACTCCAAATCCAGACCTCCATGGGTTGATAAATTTGATTTCCATTGATCATTTTTGTGTGATTTTGTTGTCAGCACATTCAACTATGTAAAGAAAAAAGTATTTAACATTTCATTCATTCAGATCTAGGATGTGTTATTTTAGTGTTCCCTTTATTTTTTTGAGCAGTGTACATATACGATAGCTAATGTAGTAAGCCTAAACGTCTTTAGAGTTTTAATACTGTACATTTATTTCCTACATTTTTTTTAGCCTAAAAACCTTTTGAATACAGCAAAACAACTTCCATCTTGGTCAAAGTCAGCAGTGGGGTAAACACGCATATGTCCAGTTCGATCAGGACGTCTCTCTGGTTCTCGGATGAATTTGTTTGAAAAACGAAATATACGAGCCATCGGGGAGAGAGATGATTGATGATTTATTACTGGGTTTGATTCCCAAATGAACATCTGGAGATCATTCTCCCCCCATCAACACTTTATTTCCTGTTATGCTTATCTTGCAATAATGGAGCATGTGCGCTCAGCTGAGCCATAGGGTCCATGGGAGCCGAGCACTCCAATAATTACACTCTACAGTGCCTGTTGTGGATTCAGAAGGAGTTTGTTTTAGAATGGTGGATCTTTAGACCAGGCCTAAGATATGCAAAGACAGCCTGGGTATAGCCTACTGTAGCCTGTGGAGCTGCAGAGAATTACTAGAGAATTATTATGAGCAAATTCTGTGTTCATTTTGCCAGAAATTGAATTCAACTGACTGTACCTTTGCTATGGAATTATGTATGGTTTATTAGGTACATGGCCAGAAGATTAGTGGTGCTCATTTCCCCCCTCCACCTTTATTTAACCAGGTAGGCTAGTTGAGAACAAGTTCTCATTTGCAACTGCGACCTGGCCAAGATAAAGCATAGCAGTTTGACACATACAACAACACAGAGTCACACATGGAATGAACAAAACATACAGTCAATAATACAGTAGAAAAAAAAGAAAACAAAGTCTATATACAGTGAGTGCAAATTAGGTAAAATTAAAGAGTTAAGGCAATAAATAGGCCATGGTGGCGAAGTAATTACAGTATGGCAATTAAACACTGGAATGGTAGATGTGCAAAAGATGGATGTGCAAGTAGAGATACTGTGGTGCAAAAGGAGCAAAATAAATACAGTATGGGGATGAGGTATATAGTGTATGGTGATGGTTAATTGGTTTTTAGCACAGATGGCTGGAGAGGGGGAGAGATCAGAGATGGAGAATAGCACAGTGTGTGACAGCAGGCAGGTCACCCATGATACAAATCAGTATTCGACATCCATCCCTTTCAGAGGACATCGGGAGATGACGTGGAAACTGGCCACTGGGGGCAACAGTGAGCGCTGTTACCTTCGTGTAGACTTTGGTTTTTGCTAGGGACGGGATGGAGAATGAGAGTAAGCACTTGTCACTGGTTCCAAAGGTTGCATGTTTGAATCCTGTGATAGAAAGTTATTTTTGTTTTCAAGCCTTTCCCAAACCTTAACCCTGATCTTTACCATTCGGAGTTAATGCCTAACCTTAAGAATTCGGTGTTAATGCCTAAACTTATCCTTGGAACGATACAGAGAAGGAACCAAACACTTAGAAATTTGACGTTTGGAATACATGAGAAACAGACTGTGAGAGCTTGTTAGTGATAACTGAAGGAAGTGGTTAGGAACAGTCCCTTCTCTGCTATCCCCGGACACTGCATGTATTTGTTGTTGTCATTCTCAGCAAATGAAACAAAAAAAAGCCAGTGCTGCATTATTTAAGTCCAAATACCCTAGCAAGCTATCAAGCCAAACAAATAGGCGCTCTCTCGCTCTCTCTCCCAAACTCTCGCTCTCTCTCTCTCACTTTTTGCCCAGCTAAGTCTTGCTGTAGATCTCGTTTTAAGGTTATAAGAGTGGTTTGGAGTGGTAATAGGAATGTTTTTGGGTGGTTGTAGGGGGTTGACATGACTCACCGTCCTGATGGTGATGGGACAGAGAAAAGTAGAAAGATTTCAAGTACCATGGCCATTGCACAGCCTGTAAACTTAGACGCGCCACTAATTATGAAAACGGACATAAGCCTATTGCTGGATAACCGATGTTATATTCCTACGCAAGATATTGTGAGCCACTTTACATAGCTAATTCTGAGGTGCTTGATTGGCCATCACAAACTTCTCACAAATGCTTGTCTGAGGATAGGTCAACCAAATAAATCAATAACTTGTCAGTTATAAAAGACTGATGTTTCCTGAAGAACTGGTGGTTTCGTGGAATGGAATTGTACTGTAATTTGAAAGAGTTCGTATTTTGAAGGTGTTGAGTGTTTGTTAGTTGTATTACACCATTGCATCCTATGAGGGGACACAATTCCGTCCAATGGTTTCAAAAGTGCAAAGTTCTTCTAACATCTAGAGTTGGACTGGTTCAGATACAGAACATCAGCAGGCAGAGATAAGATGTTGCTATTGTAGGAAAATAAGTTTATGTATGTTTTCCACTATTAGAAACAAGAAATCTGTAGCCTAAGATAATATTTCTACAAGGCCATAAAGTACAGTGAGAAAACAGTACAGTCCCACAGGCCACAGATACCAGTTCAACGTCTAGTTTTGATTTACATTTCGTTGAGTTGTCAACTAATGTGAATTCAATGTGAAATCAATTAAACATTTCACCATGTCATTGGATTTAGGTAAAAAATTGGGCGAAAAAAAAAGATAAAATAATTTTACGTTGATGTTTTCCACATTGATTTAACGTCATCCCATTACATTTTTTGGTTGCAATGATGTGGAAACAATGTTGATTGAACCATTTTTTGCCCAGTGGTGTAAGATTGCTGTATTACTGCTAGTCTCTTCCATTGAAGAAATTCATTCCTCAAGTCATTCTGAAGGCGAGGGCAGAAACTGATTATGACGCAGACTATCTGGGAAGTCTCTATGTGTTCCCCTCCATGATGTAAAGACCCCAAAGTATCAGGCAGCCCTGGCTGGCCACATCCACAGACACATAGAGCCATCTGCACCCGCATGACGTTGGGGGCATCTGTAACCTCTCCAAGGGGCCTCCCTTTAAATACTCAACGTTCCGAACAGCCGAAAACTCACTTTTTGACTAAAGATTCTTATTCCCCTCTAGTTGCATGTGTGGCATTTCTCAGTCACACATTATCAGCAAGACTGGAAATTGGTGCTTATGTGTGTCAGATTTCCCTGAGGAAACGTCTTCACAGTCCTGTGAGAAAGAGAAGGCCTTCGTACACTCACTCACTCATTCATGCTGCATGCAACCCACCCCATTCATACTGTATGGACCAACTGGCCTAATAGAAAAACAGAAAGTTCCTTGAGCAAAGATCAACAAAGAATACCTGAGTGAATTAAATTATTTTGAAAACGCAATTAAGGGAATTAACTGGAATGATCTCTTGGCCTACACAGATGTGGAAGCTGATAGTCAGGTTTTTCTATCCACAATCCAGACTACAATAAATGGCTTCCTAAAGAAAATCAAATCCAAACCTGGCAAAAAGAGCACTCTTGCTTGGCTAAATGGAGAAATCTGGAAATTTATGAAAGAACGAGATTATGCTCTAAAAACAGACCTACAATCCAAATTAGAGCATGACAGACGTAGGTTTACCATGTTGAGAAATAAGGTGATGAAGGAAATCACAGGCCAATGCAAACTTTTTTAATTAACATAATTGGTGAAGCAAAGGAAAATTCTTAATTAGTCTGGGAGAATCTAAAAAAGTGAACAGGGGAAGTTACCCTAGTAACACTGCAAAAAGACTAGAAATCATGGTGAATAACAATCTAACACAGGATGCAGTCGAAATAGCAATAGCGTTCAATTCCTACTTTATTGACTCAGGGTACTGACACAGAACCCCTCCACTAGTTTCTTGGGCTCAGTGCTAGCGAACGACGCTCAACCTGTCTTCATCATAAGGGAGGTTTCTGAGTCAAAGGTGAACGAGTTGATTAGCTCACTAAAGAACTCTAAAGCCAAAGATGTGTTTGGGCTGGATTCTACCTTTTTTTTAAACTACAAAGAGTCACTCATTGGCACCATTACTAAGGTCATCAACAAATCTATTGGTCAGGGGATGTTTCCAAGGGTATGGAAGTCGGCCATAATGACGGCCATCTTTAAATCGGTTGACCCTGCTGACGTGAGTAACTACAGGTCCATTAGTATACTACCTGTGGTGTCGAAGGTTGTTGAAAAGTGTGTAGCAGAGCATCTGATTACCCACCTCAACAACAGCCCCTTCACATTACACTCCATGCAGTTTGGCTTCAGAGCGAAACACCAACTGCTTTCTTCTGGAAAATGTGAAGCCCAATATGGACAAAGGGGGCGTTGTTGGGGCTGTGTTTCTAGACCTAAGGAAGGATTTTGATACTGTTAACCATGAGGTTCTCATCACAAAATTGTCTAAGCTCAACTTTTCCCCCGATGCCTTGATATGGATGAAATCATACCTTGAAGGCAGAACTCAGTGTGTCAGAGTGAGCAATGAGCTGTCACCCACTCTTAGCTATGATGTGAGTGTGCCCCAAGGGTCAATACTGGGGCCCCTCCTGTTCAGCCTGTACATTATTGATCTGCCTTCTGTCTGTACTGGGTCTGACGTTCAAATGTATGCAGACGATAGTGCATGCAAAGAGCAAACAACAAGCTGCACAAGAACTCACTATTGTATTGGTTCAGGTTACAAAGTGGCTCAGTGACCTGTGTTTGCATCTCAATGTGAAAAAAACTGTCTGCATGTTCTTCACAAAGAGGGCCACTGATGCTACTGAGCCAGATGTCTATGTGTCAGGGGAGAAGCTCCAGGTGGTATCTTATTTTAAGTACCTTTACATCATACTTGATTCCAACATCTCTTATAAAAAGCAGGTGAAAAAGGTATTTCAAATAACCAAATTCAACCTAGCTAATTTTGATTTATTTGAAATTGTTTGACTACAGACGTAGCAAAAATGTACTTCAAATCTACGATACTCCTCCACTTAACATACTGCTTGACTAGTTTGGGCCCAGCTTGCTGTACAACATTAAAGCCCATTCAGTCTGTCTACAAACAGGCTCTCAAAGTGCTTGATAGGAAGCCCAATAGCCATCATCACCGTTACATCCTCAGAAAACATGAGCTCCCGAGTTGGGAAAATCTTGTGCAATACACCGACACATGTCTTGTATTCAAGATCCTAAATGGCCTGGCTTCCCCTCCACTCAGTACTTTTGTTAAACAGAAAACCCAAACATGTGGCAGCAGATCCACAAGGTCTGCCATGAGAGGTGACTGTATAGTTCCCTTAAGGAAAAACACCTTTAGTCAATCTGCATTCTCTGTGAGAGCTTCCCATGTCTGGACTGCACTGCCATCAGACACACAACTGCACAACCTACCACACTTTTACAAAAAACATGAAGACATGGCTAAAGGTCAATCAGATTTGTGAACCTAATCCATAGCTGTGTATTGCCGCTTTCCATGTTGTCTGTTGTCTGTAGCTTGTGAGGGGTGGCAACACTTTGTTGCTTTTATGGATTTTGTTTGGTTGCTTTTTGTGCTATGTTGCTCTGTCTGCATGCTAGTCTTGCTTGTCCTATGTCGCTCTGCATGTGCTCACTGCTCAATGATTGTTTGTATTGTAATTGTTTTTAATAACCTGCCCAGGGACTGCAGTTGAAAAACCGTCACTTTTATTAAAACGTTAATTCATGTGCACTGTCTCTGTAAAAAATAAACTCAAACTCAAAGGATGAAATACAGGCAGTCCAATGACAAACAGTTAGAAGAAAACGCAATACTCTAACTTTCCTAAGCAGAATTTTTTTAAATACCTTTTTTGAGTCTCTGGGGTCCAAGAGTTGAGTCCATTAACAATGTCCATTCCTGCTGTAATGCAGCCCACAGGGTATGTAATTTAGCTTGTGTGAAGTCTTGGAGGAATCATACGTACAGCTCTGGCAAGTCAGGGATGTCAAAACGCTTCCTGGTGATAGTGGGGAATGTTCCTCTATACTTGAACTTGACTGATTACACACAGTTGGCCCTTCCTGTGGTTGAATACCAAGGAAATAGCCCCATGACAGTACCAGAAAGTTAAGTCAATATTTGATTTGAAAGGTTATAATATTTGTCATAAAATCTGCATCTGGCAACTGAAAACATTTTTAAAGTAAAGATTGATGTATATGTTGTTTGTATTCTGGGACTGTTCACATGATTTGCATCTGTCCAATAGCTCCTGTAAATTTAGGGGCATGGCATTTGACAAGGGTAACGGTTTAGTGTGTGGCAATATTATAAATAGCCTTCAAGCATCCTCCTCTGTTTCAATGGATGATGATCCATGTGGAATTAATTAATTAAAAGAGTTAGACATAACAAGAAAGATTGGAGATATGTTTCAGTTCTAAAGGGAGAAAATATCTCTCTTTCTAAACACACACACACACACACACAGTGATCCCCAGGGTAGTTTTATTAAAACCTTTAGAAAATTAGCCAAGTTTATATAGATAATAATTGCACAGCTGCAATCCCAGTTTGCAAGGAAGATTCTTCCATAAATGACCTCACAGCATATTAAGGCGAACAGAGACACTATGCTCTCCTGTAAACATGGATATTGGACAAACAATAATCAGTCTTTCTCACTGAAAGGTTCAAATTACCAAAGCAATGCAAAGGTATTTAACGCATAGAGGGTATTCGGCTTTAATGAGCTTTTCTCTCATTTGAAATGTAATTTCTAGGTTACATGAAATCCTGTACCACATGATTTAAACTTTTGCGCCTCAGTTGACTTTTGTTTGAATGTGTCCATATATAACTCTTAAATGTAAACTGTGCTGAAATGTAGTGACAACGTCTTTGCACACCTGTGGACACAGGAGTAGCCTACTTCAGAGAGAGGTCAAATTATCTATATGAACTGTAAACTTTTCCGCAGTCTGCTGTGTCAGCTAGGCAAGGCCTACATTGCGCAGTGATTCATCAGTGCGATTTTACAACAGTCATTATGTCGGAAATTATGTAGGCCTAGTTGACGTATAATTCCGATGTAGCCCTGTAGAGCTAGGCTATATTTTGGCGAACATTGACTTTGACCATACACTCAAGCATTGACTTTGACCATACACTCAAGCATTGACTTTGACCATACACTCAAGGAATGTCCTCTTATGTATATAATTTCACACACAATGGGCCTGTATTAATTAATACTTTAAAATAATACATTTCTAGATCATTAAAGGCCTACATTGCGCAGTGATTCATCAGTGCGATTTTACAACAGTCATTATGTCGGAAATTATGTAGGCCTAGTTGACGTATAATTCCGATGTAGCCCTGTAGAGCTAGGCTATATTTTGGCGAACATTGACTTTGACCATACACTCAAGCATCGACTTTGACCATACACTCAAGCATTGACTTTGACCATACACTCAAGCATAGACTTTGACCATACACTCAAGGAATGTCCTCTTATATATATAATTTCACACACAATGGGCCTGTATTAATTAATACTTTAAAATAATACATTTCTAGATCATTAAAAAAAATATATATATAGTCCATTTAAGCTATAAAAAGTCACACATCCGATGCAGAATTTAAATGTTTGCATAATTTAGGCCACTTTTTGGAGCTACTGATTTTACACAAAGGATATAACTTCACATAAACTGAATATTAACTTAAAGGGTTGAAAATAATGCATGCATTTATGCCTAGATATTTTTTCACATCACATAAATCCATGGTTTTACTTGTGGAAAAATGTATTTTTCTGTATTGACATTGACTAAATTGTTCAACTTTAACAATTACATGAATAATAAATAGTGATGGTAAAATAATAACAAACAATGATGCTGATGATTTAGACTAATCTACTATTATTATTGTTATTATTAATATTGTTATTATTATATCTTACTAATAATATTGGTAATATAGCCCAATGCTTCTGTAATAGTGCTGATGTAGGCTACTATAGCCTTGTTAATAATCCACGTTCTTGTGTCTAACGTTTGATATCAATTTTTATTGAGCTTAAATTAGAGACAGCCTTCAGTTCCATCTCAGCCTCTGGCCAACCCTGACAGTGCAGCACAGTAGCCCACTTATTCACACTACACCAATTCACATGCTCATCAATAAGGTAAGATAAAGAAAATAAATAAATGCTTGCTCAAGTGTTCTTACTCAGGATTCTGACTTCATGGTGGGTAGGCTATAGATTTGTACTACTTTGGATAGACCTAAATCAGTGATTGAACGGGATCAGTGAGGTCAAATTGAACATTAGGCCACTGATAAGTGGCCACTGATAAGCCTTGTGGCAGTATTTCTGGTGCTTTTCAAGTTGTATCAAATGTGCTATCAGTTATGAAACATTGTGAGTGATGGTATATAACTGGCTACTGCACACGCACATGCATACACTGACACTTTTCTTGAAGTTTTTATTTTAAAAAATACAAATGTAAAAGCAATATTCCAAGTATAAAGTATTGTACTCACACTAAAGGTAAAAAATCTATATGTTTTGAGAAAAATAGCGTTTTTTAGACACACCTGCAAACTTCAAGGAGTAGGGCATTCAATGAGTTGGTCTGATGGTGACTAATGTCATCGGCTTGAGGAACGATAAAGGAGCAATAGAGAAGAAAAGAGGAAAGGCCCACCCCCTCACGTCATGACATACCTGGACCACCTGTTGAGATGTGCCTTTTGTTATGTAAATCAGGTGTTAAATGAGGTGAAAAGGAGACTGGAGTAGGACTTTAAACAGTACTTTAAACAAGGGTTCCCCCTAGTGGATACAACGTTCATAATAGCCTCTTATGAAATACATTTGACTTTATTTGGGCATTGTCAATAAATCCACTACTCTTTCATCTTTAATAGGGTAAATGTTTGGAGATCAACATCACATGTTCAACTGCACACAATGTCATAATTGTGGCCTGGAAATCTGATAATGATCCTCATTTAATTGTTACAGAATCATATGACTTGAACTGAGTAATTCCACAAGAGCCAACTTTTGCTGTTTTCCTGGGCGAAACTCATACCACCCTTTTATACCCCTTACACCAGGGGTAGGCAGCCCTGTTCCTGGAGTGTCGCAAGTACAGTACTGAAGGATTTTCTTCCAACTAGGCACCACGCCTGACTAACTGAGCTAATTGATCAGTTCAGTGATTGCCTAAATTCAACACACCTGGTCTTCCAGGTCGGTTCAATCAAAAACAAGAACTGGCACTCCAGGACAAGGGTTTCCTACCCATGCCTTATACCCTTTTCACATTACTGATCCAAACCTAGCCAACCCAAGTTGAGCTACTGAGCTGGCCTGGTTAAGCATCTGCCATAGTTGCTGTAATCGTGCTGGGAAGAACAATGTGAAAATAAGGCCTATGAGTGATGAACACGTCTGATTGTCTATAAACTCTTTTTGTTTCAGTTTCAACCTCTATATTGCCTAGAGGGGGTTGTTAGGTCACCATGCCTCACCTTAGTGTCTCATCAGATAAAACAACTCTCTCGCTCTCTTGGAATGAGTTGGCTGCCTTAATGGTTTTGTCGTTCTGGCGTCCACCATGTTGCTTTTGCCGCCCTCCAGACCCGTGAACACATAAAATAAGCAAAACATGGCTATGTAATGTGGTTATTACAAGCTGTGTTAGTGATGCATTTACCCATCTATTAATCCTAATGATTAGCTAATGGACTGTGCCATGCCTTCCAGGGCCTCAATGCTAAAGAGCTCCATTGGCTGTTTACGCAGCCATACAAGTGGTCACGGTTTGTTTTTGAACCATTACACTGGTCATTTAGGGTCGTTTGATGAACCTTAAGTGGTTTGCGCCTAATGTTGCAACGCACGCGTTCGTGACCGATAACTAGGTGCTTGGTCGATTTTTCCAATGATGCGGTATTATTTCTCCATAAAGAGTGTCATTTAATTGAAGTCATTAATTCACTAAAGGGATGTAATGAGTAGAAATGTATGGCAGGTCAGGTTTGCACCTGTGCCGTATTACAGGCCCTTTCATGTGCGTGTTGAGACATGCCTGCAGGCTGCAGTGAGGGTTGGGTTTATTGGGGCTGGCCAGCTGGCTTGTGTTGGGTGTTACAGGATGGACCTCTTTCTCTCTCTCCCTCACACTCTTTTTCTCTCAAACACACAACCTCTCTCCCTCTCTTACACAAAACACATTCTCTTGTGTCTTTCTCTCACACAAGTTCTCTTTCTCTCAGGGAGGTCGATGTCCCTCATCTCACAATGTTAGAGGTGGTAGCCCATCTGTGGAGCATGTGGAACACATTTAGAGCTCAGGCCGTGGAAATCCTGTGTGAATCCAGAACCAGCGCTTTGCCTCTGAACCAACCCATGTGCAAAGCCCTGTCTAATTAGCCTTACTTAACCTCGCCGACGGGGAGTGTGTTTTCACAGACCACAGGCTATTAACGCACACAGAGACAGACACACCATCACACAGGTACACCCAAACTCCACAGGCCAGTGTCCAAATGACTCAGGCACTGATCAGAGAGCAGACGACGGCAGCCAGAGCTGAATAAATTGTTCCCCGAATCAGAAGAGAAAATAAGGGAAAAGGAGAAAGACAAATCATGAAATGAAAGAATGTTTTCATTAGCCTTGCCACACACACACACACACACACACTGATTGCATGAAGAAAAAAATAGTCACTGGTAACTAATTGTCACTGGTATAACATTTAACAAGTGGTCCTTTCTCTGTGAAGAGCTGGAGAGCTATTAGTTCAAGATGAAATCCAGACCCTCCTATCAATACTCTACGGGATGGAAGACTTGCTCTGGAAAATGAAGTTCTGCATCTATAATATTGTGGCCTCTGTTTGATCCTGGGGCCCATACACCCTGGGGAATAATAGTTCTTAGTCAGTTAGGGGGCCCCTAGACCCTGCTCTCCTCCCGATGGCAGACATAGGGCTTCCAGTTTTTTGTGTGCCATACAACAGATGTCATCTTTGGGCAAAGCAGCCCATAAATGAACTAACAGACATCCATGATGTCTTCATCACTGAAATAGATAAACTCTTGCGCTTATAAACAGGTTTATCAGACTGTTTTAGAATTTAAAGAAGAGAAAAAAACAAATTCCTTTCGAGCTTATCAATTTAAAAACGCACAAACTCAGATGTATTTTATGTTCATAAACTGTACCTTTAAAAAAGTAGGTGTGTGGATCAGAAAACCAGTCAGTATCTGGTGTGACCACTATTTGCCTCATGCAATGCGACATCTCCTTTCCATAAAGTTGATCAGGCTGTTGATTGTGGCCTGTGGAATGTTGTCCGACACCTCTTCAATGGCTGTGCGAAGTTGCTGGATATTGTTGGGAACTGGAACACGCTGTCATACACATCAACCCTGAGCATCCCAAACATTCTCAATGGGTGACATGTCTAGTGAGTATGCAGCCCATGGAAAAACTGGCAAATGTTCAGCTTTCAGGAATTGTGTGCAAATCCTTGAGACATGGGGCCGTGCATTATTATCCTGAAACATGAGGTGACGGTGGCAGATGAATGGCACGACAATGAACCTCAGGATCTCGTCACAGTGTCTCTGTGCATTGAAATTGCCATCAATAAAATGCAATTGTGTTTGTTGTCCGTAGCTTATGCCTGCCCATACCATAACCCCTACGCCACTATGGGCACTCTGTTCACAACATTGACAGCAGCAAACCACTCACCCACACAACACCATACATGCTGTCTGCCATCTACCCAGTACAGTTGAAACTGGGATTAATCGGTGAAGAGAACACTTCTCCAGCGTGCCAATGGCTTTTGCTGCAATCAGGTCAAGACCCTGGTGAGGACAGGGCAGATGAGCTTCCCTGAGACGGTTTCTGACAGTTTGTGCAGAAATTCTTTGATTTGGCTGGTCTCAGATGATCCTGCAGGTGAAGAAGCTTGATGTGGAGGTCCTGTGCTGGTGTGGTTACACCTGGTCTGCAGTTGTGAGGCCGGTTGGACATACTTCCAAATTCTTTAAAATGACATTGTTAACAGTTCGGGTTAACATCCCTGCAGTCAGCATGCCAATTCCATGCTCCCTCAAAACTTGACACATCTGTGACATTGTGTTGTGTGACAAAAGTGCACATTTTAGTGCCATTTATTGTCCCCAGCACAAGATGCACCTGGGTAATGATCATGCTGTTTAATCCGGTTCTTGATAGGCCACACCTGTCAGGTGGATGGATTATTTTGGCGAAATGCTCACTAACAGGGATGTAAACACATTTGTGCACAAAATTTGAGATAAAAAAAATATTTTGTGCAGTTCAATTTAAATGTCAATGGCGTACCAGCTGGGTCATCAAATCAAATCAAATCAAATCAAATTTATTTATATAGCCCTTCGTACATCAGCTGATATCTCAAAGTGCTGTACAGAAACCCAGCCTAAAACCCCAAACAGCAAACAATGCAGGTGTAAAAGCACGGTGGCTAGGAAAACTCCCTAGAAAGGCCAAAACCTAGGAAGAAACCTAGAGAGGAACCGGGCTATGTGGGGTGGCCAGTCCTCTTCTGGCTGTGCCGGGTAGAGATTATAACAGAACATGACCAAGATGTTCAAATGTTCATAAATGACCAGCATGGTCGAATAATAATAAGGCAGAACAGTTGAAACTGGAGCAGCAGCACAGTCAGGTGGACTGGGGACAGCAAGGAGCCTTCATGTCAGGTAGTCCTGGGGCACGGTCCTAGGGCTCAGGTCAGTTGAAACTGGAGCAGGAGCATGGCCAGGTGGACTGGGGACAGCAAGGAGTCCTCATGTCAGGTAGTCCTGGGACATGGTCCTAGGGCTCAGGTCCTCCGAGAGAGAGAAAGAAAGAGAGAAGGAGAGAATTAGAAAACGCACACTTAGATTCACACAGGACACCGAATAGGACAGGAGAAGTACTCCAGATATAACAAACTGACCCTAGCCCCCCGACACATAAACTACTGCAGCATAAATACTGGAGGCTGAGACAGGAGGGGTCAGGAGACACTGTGGCCCCATCCGAGGACACCCCCGGACAGGGCCAAACAGGAAGGATATAACCCCACCCACTTTGCCAAAGCACATCCCCCACACCACTAGAGGGATATCTTCAACCACCAACTTACCATCCTGAGACAAGGCCGAGTATAGCCCACAAAGATCTCCGCCACGGTACAACCCAGGGGGGGGGCAACCCAGACAGGCCGACCACAACAGTGAATCAACCCACCCAGGTGACGCACCCCCCCAGGGACGGCACGAGAGAGCCCCAGCAAGCCAGTGACTCAGCCCCGTAACAGGGTTAGAGGCAGAGAATCCCAGTGGAAAGAGGGGAACCGGCCAGGCAGAGACAGCAAGGGCGGTTCGTTGCTCCAGAGCCTTTCCGTTCACCTTCCCACTCCTGGGCCAGACTACACTCAATCATATGACCCACTGAAGAGATGAGTCTTCAGTAAAGACTTAAAGGTTGAGACCGAGTTTGCGTCTCTGACATGGGTAGGCAGACCGTTCCATAAAAATGGAGCTCTATAGGAGAAAGCCCTGCCTCCAGCTGTTTGCTTAGAAATTCTAGGGACAATTAGGAGGCCTGCGTCTTGTGACCGTAGCGTACGTGTAGGTATGTACGGCAGGACCAAATCAGAGAGGTAGGTAGGAGCAAGCCCATGTAATGCTTTGTAGGTTAGCAGTAAAACCTTGAAATCAGCCCTTGCTTTGACAGGAAGCCAGTGTAGAGAGGCTAGCACTGGAGTAATCATTCCTATTAGGAGGTGCCTTTTCTGTCCCCAGGAAATATCACTTCTTATTTAGAGTAAAATAGTGTCAAATGTGGATTCCAAAAGGAATTAAACATAAAGGACACCTGACCTTATGTCTTAAAAACACAAAAATATGGATATTGAAAAGGAATTTTCTGCATTTAACACTTTTTTTCAGTGGATGTAGGTGTTTTAGCCATGTACCCAGGTGTTATTTATCAACTTCAACAAGAAATATAAGCCATAAAATTCCTTAATTATTTTATAGTTGTGGTTAAAATCTCTTTAATGGATTTTTTTTAAATGATTATTGTATTTATTGTTATTGTATTTAGCATTTTCTGTGTGTCTAATATCACTTTCCACCCAGACTGACCAGATAAATCCAGGTGAAAGCTATGATCCCTTATTAATGCTGTTTAAATCCACTTCAATCAGTGTAGATGAAGGGGAGGAGACCTGTTAATTAAAGAAGGATTTTTAAGCCTTGAGACAATTGAGACATGTTTTGGGTATGGTAGTAGATGCCAGGCACACTGGTTTGTATCAAGAACTGCAAACTGCAAGTTTTGGCTGTAACCATGTTAAAAAATGGTTACCGTGATGACTTAATTCTGTGGTTGAAATTTCACCCTCAAAACAACATTTTGATACTTTTTTCAAATCCAATGTATTTTCCACGTAGTTCTACGTCACAATACATTGACAAATTACGTTGAAACAATGCTGATTCAATCAATTTAATTGAGCCACAGCTAGCTAAAAAATAAATGCAATTGATTTTTTTTTCCAAATGTAGCTTTAATTAAGTCAGTTGAAACGTTTGTGTTAGGAATAGCATTATTCCATTCCTTCTTTACCTCACTTGTTTTGCTTCTCATTTCGACCACCTGCAAATAGTACTTTGGGTTAGCACTGATGAAGACCAACAGTGTATTATCTGTCAGAAGACTCCTAGCACAAAGCAGATGTCCAGATGGAGGGATTTGTCATTGCTCAGACTAGACCCCCAACAGGTACAGATAACAATAACAGGTCTATAGCCGTACTCAAGCCCTCTCCACCCTCCTCTCAACTGCACTAGCTCTCGCCCTAATTTGGGTCCTCTCGCCCATTTACAATAAACACACAGTGCCTGCTGCTCAGCCTCCCAGATTAGAGAACAAGCCCAGCCATTAAGATTTATTAAGGTTAAAATAAACAGATCATTAAATTACACCAGATCTATTTCCTATAGCCGTAAGGGTGGGGGGGGGGGGTATAGCTGTCAGGCTCATTTTCTGGTTCCTATTAATAAATGTGAGTCCAATTACACGCTGTTCAAAACTGTCCAAAACAGACTTTATTTTTTTGAAACATTTTGACGCCAATTAAAAAGAATGTCTGCAAGAAATTACAGTGATTATCTGCGTAGAATCTGTGTAGTATTTCAGCTCCGGCTATTCACTGTGACTTGACCTGTTCAACAGCCAAGTCTAGGGCATTTTGCCATCTAACTCAACCTGGTCTCAGTGCATTTACTATTATTCCGTACGTAAATCCAAGACACTACATTTAGTGTGATATGTTACGTAACGTATGTATTAATTTGTGGATGTCCATGATGCATTTCATATATTTTACGAATAACAATTCATATGATATGTTACAAATTTGCAAAACATAGAATGTGAGAACCGTATAATGTGTTACGAATTCCAAATTGTTGTGGCTAATGTTAGCTAGGTGGCTAACGTTAGCTATGCTAGGGGCTAGCGTTAAGGTTAGGGTTAAGGTTAGGAGTTAGGTTAAAGGTTTAAGTTTACATTATATAGACAGGTGAATCTACGGTGAAAGCTATAATCCCTTATTAATGCCACCTATTAAATCCACTTCAATAAGTGTAGATGAAGGGGAGGAGACAGGTTAAAGAATAATGTTTTGAGACAATTGATACATGGATTGTGTATGTGTGCCATTCAGAGGCTGAATGGCCAAAAAAAAAATATGTACGTGCCTTTGAACGGGGTATGGTTGTTGGTTCCAGGAGCACCGGTTTGTGTCAAGAACTACAATGGTGCTGGGTTTTTCCACACTCAACAGTTTCCAGTGTGTATCAAGAATGGTCCACCACTCAAAGGACATCCAGCCAACTTGACACAACTGTGGGAAGCATTGAAGTCAACATGGGATGTATTGGATTCAACATGGGCCAGCATTGGAACACTTTCTTTAAGTAATGCCATATCAATTGTAAGTCTGCATGGAAGGCAGCAGAGGGAGCTCTTCTCTAAAAATATGTTTCTAGTCAACACCATAGCTTGAAAAGTCAGACTGCTTTTCTTCTAAAATTAGGATTTGTTTATTTAGGAGTGGAGGGAATAAGGACTGCCTTTAAAATGAATGTGCAGTAGGAGCAAATTCATATTACCCCGATAGCAGTGATATCACAAACTGACGGTATGCACTATTCAGGGCCAGTGCTAATGAGAGAATGCATTGCTACAGGCTAGCCGGGCCTTATTAAAAGTACGTAAGAGATCTTGATCAATAACCGCCTTCTATTAAATGATGACTTGCAGGAATAATCCTCTCTTGTCCCAAGACTTTAACGTTCATAAGACACTATTCAACAATACCACTTTACCCTCTAATGTTGCAAATTATGTAATTACAGTGCCTGGCGAAAGTATTCGGCCCCCTTGAACTTTGCGACCTTTTGCCACATTTCAGGCTTCAAACATAAAGATATAAAACTGTATTTTTCATGATTTTTCATAATGCTCTCTGCACTTTTAACGGACCTCTGAGACTATCACAGTGCAGATGCATTTATACGGAGACTTGATTACACACAGGTGGATTGTATTTATCATCATTAGTCATTTAGGTCAACATTGGATCATTCAGAGATCCTCACTGAACTTCTGGAGAGAATTTGCTGCACTGAAAGTAAAGGGGGTGAATAATTTTGCACGCCCAATTTTTCAGTTTTTGATTTGTTAAAAAAGTTTGAAATATCCAATAAATGTCGTTCCACTTCATGATTGTGTCCCACTTGTTGTTGATTCTTCACAAAAAAATACAGTTTTATATCTTTATGTTTGAAGCCTGAAATGTGGCAAAAGGTCGCAAAGTTCAAGGGGGCCGAATACTTTCGCAAGGCACTGTATGTACCATCAGACAGGGGGGAGAGAAAGGATTATGCTGCTCATATTCCATTCCTGGAACTGAAAAGTGATGCATGGAGTAAGCAGTCAGCAGCTTACATTTGTGTTCAAGTGTCTGTCACTTCAGAAGTAAAGACCAAACAACACAAGTTGGTCTACCCAGTAACTCATGACAGTCATCACCCACTTTATTTAATGGCAAAGATAAAGACAGTATTTACTGACTCATAGGCCTACGCCGCTCTCCGTCAAGGGTTAAATTACCCTACCAAGTGGTGGGTACAGCAGAAGGCCTCACTTTGCTACTGGATAATGATGGAGCGTGATGCAGTATGGAGGTTATTAATGGCCGTTGTAACATTAGAGAGCACATCAAATCAAAATTAATTTTATTTGTCACATGCGCTGAATAGGACAGACCTCACAGTTAAATTCTTACTTACAAGCCCTTAACCAACAATGCAGTTCTAAGAAATGACCTAAAAAAAAAGTAAGAGATAAGAATAACAAATAGTTAAAGAGGAGCAGTAAATAACAGTAGCGGGGCTATATACAGGGGGTACCGGTACAGAGTCAATGTCTGGGGGCACCTGTGTTGAGGTAATTGAGGTAATATGTACATGTAGGTAGAGTTATTAAAGTGACGATGCATAGATAATAACAGAGAGTAGCAGTCTTATGGATTGGGGTAGAAGCGGTTTAGAAGCCTCTTGGACCTAGACTTGGTGCTCCAGTATCGCTTCCCATGCGGTAGCAGAGAGAACAATCTATGACTAGGTTGGCTGGAGTCTTTGAACATTTTTAGGACCTTCCTTTGACACTGCCTGGTATAGAGGTCCTGGACGGCAGGAAGCTTGACCCCGGGGATGTACTGGGCCATACGGACTACCCTCTGCAGTGCCTTGCGGTTGGAGCAGTTCATACCAGGCAGTGATGCAACCCGTCATGATGCTCTCAATGGTGCAGCTGTAAAACCTTTTGAGGATCTGAGGACTCATGCCAAATCTTTTTAGTCTCCTGAGGGGAAAAGGTTTTGCTGTGCCCTCTTCACGACTGTCTTGGTGTATTTGGACCATGTTAGTTTGTTGGTGATGTGGACTCCAAGGAACTTGAAGCTCTCAACCTGTTCCACTACAGCTCTGTCAATGAGAATTTTGAGGGAGAGGTTGTTGTTGAAGGAGATGTTGTTGTCCTTGCACCACAAGGTCAGGTCTCTGACCCACTCCCTATAGGCTGTCTCATCGTTATCGGTGATCAGGCCTACCACTGTTGTGTTGTCAGCGAACTTAATGATGGTGTTGGAGTCATGCCTGCCCGTGCGGTCATGACTGAACAAGGAGTACAGGAGGGGACTGAGCACGCACCCCTGAGGGGCCCCCGTGTTGAGGATCAGTGTGGCGGATGTTACCTACCCTTATCACCTGGGGGTGGCCTGTCAGGAAGACCAGGATCCAGTTGCAGAGGAAGGTGTTTAGTTCCAGGGTCCTTAGATTAGTGATGAGCTTTGAGGGTACTATGGTGTGCATTGTCTTGGCTGTGTGCTTAGGGGAGTAGATTTTCATCAAAGATCTCTCTGTACTTTGTTTCATTCCTCTTTCCCTCAATCTGACTAGTCTCCCAGTCCCTGCTGCTGAAAAACATCCCCACAGCATGATGCGGCCACCACCACTCTTCACCGTAGAGAATTTGGCATCACGTCCAACAACAGACCACATGTAACCACGCTAGCCCAGGACCTCCACATCCGGCTTCTTCACCTGTGGGATCATCTGAGACCAGCCACCTGGACAGCCAATGAAACTGAGGGGTATTTCTGTTTCTAATAAAGCCCTTTTGAGGGGGAAAACTCATTCTGATTGGCTGGGACTGGCTCCCTAGTGGGTGGGACTATGCCCTCCCATGCCTACCCATGGCTGCACCACTGCCCAGTTATGTGAAATCCATAGATTAGGGCCTAATGAATTAATTTAAATTGTCTGATTTCCTTATATGAACTCTAACTCAGTAAAATAGATTAAATTGTTTCATTTTGTGTATATTTTTTAAATTCAGTATAGTTTGGGGAATGGCCTCATCTCTGAGGGATGATCCTCAGGGCCAGATGCTTTGATGGCAGGTAGCCATATGCGGGGCAGCTGGCATAGAAACCCCCCGCTGAGAGAAAGGAGTTCCAATGACGGACCTTAGCCGGTGGTGGTGAGGAGGTGGACGGTTGTTGGGTACCTTTTTCCGTAACACAACAAGTAAGAGAACATGGGTAACATATAAATGCATCCCAAGACTTATGCCCATTGGTTGAAAGAGGGGAAGGTGATAACTGCAAGAGTGTGCCCATAGGTTAAACGGCAAGCGTGAGGAATATGCATTATTGTGCCGTGCTGATAGGCTATAAGGTAAATAGGTGAATGACATTCCACGTGTTGCTAATAGAAAATAGGAAAAACATTAAGCAATGCTGATTATGATAACTTTTATAATCACTAATATATATATATCTTATATATATAGAGAATAGGAAACTGTTAATTATAGTATGCTTACTGTATTAGGATAAAGCGAGCTAGCCATTCAGACCAGCCTTACTGATTGAACCATCATAAACTACATAACACTACCTGTTATGAAAAATACTTGGCATGATAGAAATATATTCTAGAGGGTATCCTATATTCAATACATTAGTAGGCCTTGTTGTATGCATGTGTCCCAAAATAGCAAATCTACCTTGGTCCAGGGTCAGCTCCAGCGAGATTCCTGGGTTGTCCAGCCTAAGCAGTTCAGGTATTATATTTGTGACAAAAAAAAATATACACGGGCTCCCGAGTGGCGCAGAGGTCTAAGGCACTGCATCGCAGTGCTAGAGGCATCACTACGGACCCTGATTTGATCCTTGGCTGTATCACGACTCAGAGAAAGCCCAAGAGGCCTAGATTTTCCATGCAAGCCAGAAAGTACTGTACTCCAGTCTTGTGCACGTGCCTTTGGTCCCAAGCAAACAAATCTTGATTGTCACACAGAGATCCGCATTTTAAAAGTTGATTAATAACACTTTCCTGTGGATATTTGGTAGAAAACTTTTAAAAAACCAACACAACAGACAATTGGCAGAGCAAGTTCAAATTAAGTTTATTCAACATTCTGACTTGTAAAGGGACTGTTTGGATTTTCCTTACATAAATGTGCGTGGTGTTGCCTAAATAATTTGAAGGTATCGCCACGTTTTGTGCCTATAACTACATGTAGGCGCAGTCAGTCACTAATAATCACTAGAGGATTGTCTGGGAGTATGTTATTGACATATCGACATATCTCATTTAATACTCAAATGGGGCATAGCCTGTCCTGCCCCAGTATCTGTGCATTAGACATGTCGAAGATGAGTATGAAGTGTCTCCTCTCTGACAACCAGGAAGCTCTTTTTCAAACTCCCATTAGAACTCTGCAAGCATTATAATGTTTGTTATTCACCAAACATTGAGTTTTGCTGAGCAACTATCTTAATTCACGGACGGTGTGTACTTCCAAAATAGGTTTTAATACAAATGTACAAGCAAGCGAATTCCACAGGTCAGAAGTCTACAAAAGCTCAATATATTGGAGGTGCCAAAGAGGCATTTATCAGTTGCTTGTACATTTGTATTTAGATACTATTTTGGAAGTACATAGTGCCACAGATTATCCATTAAATTGATCAGATACTCAAGATGCTGCTCTAACAATGAAAGAAATGTCTTAAAAAATGGAAGACAGTCGGGAGGAGGCAAGATCAGGTGGGACCATTCTAGCCAATGAGAGGGCAGATACGAGTGTGAAGACCAGGCACAACTCCAAGATAAGATGTTTTTTTTTTCAAAGTTGCAGGGATGTCACGTGTCCTACTTATTTATGTACACTAGTAACAACATAAGCATTACGAAACTTATATTCGATCAAATAAGCCACACTAGCAAATAAACCATTACATTTTTTGTTAACTAAATTCGACACACTCTCATTGACGTCCATATAACAACTTCTCGCTCGCTTGGTGAGCAAAAAAAAAAAACTACTGGAGAAGACGGATTTTAGGCCCAGTTATCCCTCATGCTTCGCCTCTACCTCTCTGACACTGCGGTCTAAAATACCATTTATGCTTTGTCTGAAAATGTGGTCAGAGGGTGTGACGCAATCGCAGAGAATCTAGACGTATGCAGAGGCCAAATTGAGCTCCATACTGCATCGCAGTCCGCCTCCCAAATGTTGTAACAATGTGGACAGGGTTCCGTATTGCTCCGTAATGACATGATTGGTTGACCGTAGGTGGGGCAGGAGATCCTGTATAAACACAAACTCACTTCATTGACAAAAGCTATGCGCTGCACCGCAAGAAGTATGAATGCATTGATTTCAGCAGAGGCCGCATCACTGCACGGTAACAGATTGACCATGTTTTTAATTAACTAGGCAAGTCAGTTAAAAACATTATGTTTATTTATTTACAATGACGGCCTAGGAACACCAGGGGCAGAACGACGTATGTTTACCTTGTGAGCTCGGGGATTCGATTCACCAACCTTTCGGTTATTGGCCCAACGCTCTAAACACTAGGCTACCTGCTGCCTTTAATGGGCGAGACTAGCATATAAGGACACAGCTGCCGCATAAACTGAATAGCCCAAACCCAAAACTGAATCTTACCTTTACCAAACCATTAACCATGAGCTAATTTGTTTGCTATCGGTTTGGGTGTCAGGTGTGTCCTTAAAGCCCTTTCCCTGTTTTAATGGACGTTTGAATTGGAGCTTCCTGGGCATTATGGCGCTTTCAAGACAACTGGTCCACTGTTCAAAACAACTGAGAACTCGGAAATCTCCGACTTCAATGCGTTCAAGACAACAGAGAACTCGGGAAAAATCAATGCGTTCAAGACAACAGAGAACTCGGGAAAAAAAACAAGCTCACACTGGGACAAATATTTTCATCATCCAACTTGGAATTCCGAGTGTGAAACTCCGGCATCTTTCTAGAGCTCCGATCTGAAGATTACCGACGTCATGATTTGACCTCGTTCTTTTCTGAGTTCCCATTTAGCTTGAAAGCACAATGAAAACTCAAAAAAAACGAGGTCATAGGCTATAATGACTTAAGTGATCAGATCGGAAAGTCGGAGTTCCCGACTTGGAATACCATACAAAACTAGTTTTCCTAGTCAGAGCTCGTTTTCTTCCTGAGTTCCCAGTTGTGTTGAAAGTACTGAAGTCGAGATTTCCGAGTTTCCAATTCCCAGTTGTTTTGAACACTACAATAGAGGAGGCGCATTATACTTATTCATCGTCGACATCTTTAATGCCTCGTTCAACTACTACTCGGAACGTGGAATCTCAAACATTCCTGACTTGAACCTGGTTGTAGTTACAAGCGTGCCACGTTTGAATGAAAAAGAGTCGGAAATGTCAGAGTTTCCTAGTTCCAACGAGTATATGAACGTGGCATACCGCACAGATACTGGGGCAAGCAAGCATGCCCACGCTAACATACTTCTACTGTATGACATATCATTTGAATATGCCAAATAGCTCCTCCCCATTTTCCTATTGCTACAGCGTAGTAGGGGTTGGACTGGAGTAGAGCACATTACGTCCATAATGAGTCGAGACATGAAGGAATTTACGAAACTGTAGTTTTACAAAAATATCGTGGGTCACCTCAGGGACTCGAGCTATTCAACTCATTGTCCAGATGTGACTGTTTCAGAACTGTTATGTCAAACATGAAAAGACAAAGTTCATGGCAGGAGGATATCGCCCGAAACTTTTCCAGACTATTTCAAAGAACTAGATCTCAAGAACCTGAGAAAACAGAGGAAAGCAACATCAGGTTTGAACCACAAAGTTAACATTGTAACAAATAACAATCCTACTTTAGTGTAGTGGCTTTCCAGCTTCTAGTTTTGGCAACAAACCCGTGCTTGAATATGATGTGAAGCACGAGGGCGAGAGGTTTTGCCGGAACGACAGACTGGTCGCAATCTGTTACATTTTCCATCTACATTGTAACTTCTCTCGAAATCTAACATTATCATTCTGTTTCTATGTAGGCTATCTTCTTCGCTGTTTTATATCAACTCTAACTATCTTTAGCACCTATTTGATGGAGGTATCTTCCCGAGGGATTTTTGTTGAGGCCCAAAGCTTGCTCCAAACGTTGATACTCATCGCTCGATGGATGGTTTTGGAAACATAACAAACGTATATTTCACATCAGCTATATAAAAAAAACTAAATGTTACATTCTACACACCTTTATTGGGTCGGTGTTCCCACGGCCATGTTACAGCGCTTGTTTAAGAAGACAGAGGTGACCACCTGTGCTATTACGTATCGAGCATGCTCTGAACACCTGTGTGAAAACATAACTGGGGAGGAAAGTCAACTGGAGGCACACAGCATATGGATCTGTGCAAATCAGATGCAGTAATTGCATATGTTTTATTTGAAAGATGCTGCAATGTACGTCACTTTTCATCCTTGCCTTTCATTCGGCATTTAGTAATAGCAATTTAACGGCATGTAGCCTAATGGTTAGAGCTATGTGCCAATAACCAAAAGGTTGCAGGATCGAATCCCTGACAAGGTAAAAATCTGTCGTTCTGCTCCTGAACAAGGAAGTTAACCCACTGTTCCTAGGCCTTCATTGAAAATAAGAATTTGTTCTTAACTGATTTGCCATGTTAAATAAAGGTAAAAAAAAACGAGTGTGGGGGAGAACCAAAAATCCAACAGGTCTTCTGCAGTATAAAACTAATGTGCACCTCTGGTTAATTCTTCTGACCTATTTTTTTTTCTCTCCCATCACCAGTGGCCAGAAGAATCCAGTCAGCAGCAACCTCAGCAGTGAGACCAATGAAGGGGAAACATCGCTGCACCAAGAAGACCTGGAGCTGTCCAAGGTATGGAGGTTAAGCAGAGCTGACTGGTCAATCCATATCTGGTGCCCAGGTAGCACTATTGCTTCAGTCCCTCTCCTTTCCCCATCCTGGGCTCGAACCAGGGACCCTTTGCACACATCGACAAAAGTCACCCACGAAGCATCCGTTAACTATCGCTCAACAAAAATCGCAGCCCTTGCAGAACAAGGGAAACAACTACTTCAAGGTTTCAGAGCGAGTGAAGTCTCCGACTCAAATGCTACTAGCGTGCATCGCTAACAAGCTAGCCATTTCACACCGGTTACACCCATAACTGTGTACAAGTAAACAAGGCTTGCACAGAGAGAACCTGTAACACTAACAGAGCTGCTGTCGAATGCGGAGTAGAACAGAACATGCGGCATATGCTGAAAGTTGTATGAGGATGATTACATAAGAAGTGGCCTGAGGTTTGTCTTGAAGCTCTTGCCCTCAGGCTGCTTGTATGTGTGTGTGTGTATGTGTGTGTTGTGCATGCACACACGCATTTGTTTAATACAGTAGCGTTAAGGACAGTAAGGGATCTCACCATCAACCAGAGCGGTTTGGTCTTGCAGTCAGGGCTGTGGGCTTACATTTTCCATAGCCTACTCCTGGCAAATTATAATGCTGACCATGGTACAGTATATTATTTGCACGTAACCAGAAATAGTTCTAGCATAGCTTTTAAAGCCAGCTTAACAACAGGATTTGCCCCTGACTCAAGTGGTCCCCTTTATAGTAGGTCTGACTTGAATACCATTTCTGTAGCCACCGTTCTACCAGACATCCTCCAGCCTACAAATACTTGCTTACAAGTTTCTGGGAAAATAAATACACAGTCTACTGGGCTCATTAGGCTATCAATCAAATGGAGAATTATGTCAGGCTATACTGTATGTGCTGTCCAGTTGAGAGAGGGAAGGAGCTCATATTTCCTCTGCTGAATCGCTCTCCCTCGCTCTCTGTCTCTACTGTAAATAGTATTGACTTGGGTTGGTCTTGCTAAACAGACATTTTGAATGAATTGGTGAGTTTATCATTACCTGAAATAAGTGTCTTTGTGCGAGTGACTCCACCTGCCCTGACCTCAGCTTACATCAACAATGTCATGTGACTATGTTTGCACGTGCCTACATGTGCCAAAGCTCTCTGTCGATGTGCCTATGAAAGTGTGTCTGTAGGGGTGTGGGGTTCCTAATGTATGAGTATACAGTATATAATGTAGAAGGATGTGTGTGTGCACTCGCATGACTCATGGTCAGGAGGAGCTATATTAGGAGCACTCTATAAAGACTCCAGAGTTTGGGAATGCTGAGAAGTCTACCGTGGCTTGTCTAGCAATACAATCCCTCGTCCGAAGTGGAAGGTCAAATTTTAAAATGTCAAAATATGAACAACCAAATTGCATTCATAGCCTTGAATATTCTCTTTACCCCTTCATCTCCTCCTCCTCTTGTTCCCCTTTTTCCTCCCTTCAAGCTGTCCTCCTCTCTCATATGGTTCCGCATTAGCTGCTAGCCTCTTTGTCTGGACTGAAAATACCCCTTTAGTCATGTGCTTATTGGCTATGCTTAGAACTCTGTTGTGTTAAGTAAAGTATCTATCCCTGGCAGTCAGACATATTTTGTGTCTCACACATGCTTAGCCTACAGAGGGTGGAAAATACTAACAAAAGACTGAGAACCAGCATCATTGTGACTAGAACCTAACCAATAATAAACACCTCTATGAAGGGTACCTACTATAAGTACCTCATAACCTATTCATACACATTCATAAGCGGTGCGTAAGTATTTAAAAAATGTTTACACTCATGTCTCCACTCGCGAGTTGACATTTCCATTATGGCACCTATAGTAAGTATACTGCAATGACCAGTGTTGGGTGGCTGACTTTTATGAAATGCCTATGTTTTTCTTGTGAATGTGTTATGAAGGTGTCATGACATCATTATGTAGGTACCCTTGAAATAAAGAGTTACATACCCCTCTCTCAAACAGAAAAGCAACATTGGCATCTTTCCTTATTTTCTATTTCCTCTGTGTTAGATCTTAGCTATAGCATGCTGAGTTTTCCTTGGCTTGTCACCCTCTTCCTGTGTTAAGGCTGTTGTTGGAAACATTAAGTAGGTCAACGGCAGCAATAGAAAATAGGAAGCTGCTTTTCTCCGTCAGTTTGTTGGCTTTGTCAGCGTGCCAAACAAGCAGAGAATGGGCTCATCAAAACACGTTCCCCCACCTCACGGCCGGCCACCCTCCCAGCCCTCCTGCGGAGCGTCTCGCCACAGAAACAGGTAGGGAGGGAGGGAGGCAGGCATCTGTCTGTGATGTCTGGGTGCGGGATATACAGTAAGGTCCGAAGTTATTGACACCCTTGATAAAGATTAGCTATAATGACTAAAATAAATAATTCAAGAAAAATTCTATATTGTATACTAAAAGTAATTTGGAAATTATATTATTTTATTACAATTGCTTAGAGAAGAGATTTTGTTTAACTAGTAATAAAAAAAATCTCAAAGGTATGGGTCAAAATGATTGACACCCCTGAAGATTCTTATAAATGAAGTAGTCCAAAGTATAGTATTTGGTTCCATATTCCTATCATGTAATGACTACAAACTTGTTGGATGTATTTGTAGTCCGTTCTGGTTGTGTTTCAGATTATTTTGTGCATAATAGAAATGAATGGTAAATAATGTATTGTGTAGTTTGAGTCACTTTTACTGTAAGTAAGAGTAGAATATGTTTCTAAACACTTCTACATTCATGTGGATGCTACTATGGTTACAGATAATCCTGGATGAATTGTGAATAATGATGAGTGAGAAAGTTAGAGGGTCAAAGATCACCCCCCAGATATAATAACATCCCCTGTTATTGGTCATGGTGAGAGGTTAGCATGTCTTGGGGTCTTTGGATCTTTGAACACAACCAAAACTAACTGCAAATGCATCCAACAAGTGTGTAGAGTCACAAGCTTGTCATTGCGCGATAGGAATATGGGACCAAATACTTACCTTTAGACTACTTTATTTATAAGAATCTTTAGGGTTGTCAATGATTTGGACCCCTGATTACTTATTAAACCAAATCTATTTCTCTGAGCAATTGTATTAGTATAAAATAATATAATTTCCCCCCAAAATGTAGCATACAATATAGCTCAGTATTTTAATTATTAATTTTATACAGTCATTATTGCTCATCTTTATCAAGGGTGTCAATAATTTCGGACCCTTCTGTAGCTAGCGGGCTCATCAACTGACTGGCTCTACTAGATGGTGAGGGATTTGTGACTAAAGGTGTCCGCATAAATGGGTTCAGTTTTCTCCTAGCAGAACTCGGCTAGGCTAGGCGACGCAACCGTCTGTTCTCGCATACTCTCTAAAGACCTTTACTTTATTTTTTTATTTTTTATTAGTTAAAGATAAATCAAGAAATCTGTAATTAGTGTTGACATTTTTGCCAAGGAAGTCTCGCAATCTTCCATCTAACTTAAGATGTTTGGTGCAGTATTTCTCAAGTGAAAAAATGGGCATGAAAACTAGTCTCCTCTTGTTGAATGGCAAGACACAGTACCGGAGGAATACATGGGAGTCCAGTAGTGCAGGAGTGACAGTGAGTCCAGTGACGGCCAGAAGGAATGGTGAAGGGATCGTAGAGTAGGTTTGTATCTCGATTATGAGAACATTTGGGACAGTGAGGACTATTTATGTCTCCTCTATCAGTCTAGAGAAAGTGTCTGGCCTCAGTGCCCTGTGATGACCTGGACTCACGCCTTCACAAAAAGTTTTATTTCTATAAAGTGAGCATGGCTGGCAATGTTTTTGACTTCGAGAAGGCCAGGTCATGGTCAAAGCCGATTTTTAAGAATACTTTTTGGGTGTATTAAAAATATACGTTATGCGTCAGATATTCATTTTATGTAAGTTTGTGAGTCATGGTGCAGTGCTTAATCCTATCCCAACCAAGTGAGAGAGACATCCCCTGTCTGTTGGTCTGTGCTCATCCTTTGTGATGAGCTGGAGGATAATTTAATGAGGAGAGGTTCAGTTAAGGCCTCCCTGTGAAGGGTGAGGCAAACACAGTGATACCAGAGCTAGTTTACTGGTTGGAGATGTTCCAGGAGAGGCATTGTGCTAAAAGGATCACAGGCTTTATGTTCTAATAATTCTAATATTAAATGTTAATATAAATAGATTTCAATTATATAAATATATTTAATTTATATTCTTTCATAATGTTCTCAGAGAACTAGATGGTGAAAACATATCCAATCCTTTTCCTGCTAGTGTTCTTGAAGGAAAAGGAAACGAAGAGAGGAGCATGCTGTTGAGTATTGTGATACAAGCCCCCTGCCTTCAGATACTGCCTCCGACCACTCTAATCTATTGTGTCTGGACCTTGACAGCAGCTGTCTGATTGATTTGGTGACCCTAATTCTGCTCCCTTCCCCCCCAGCCCCCACTTCTTAAGATTTGTCATGTTAAAATCTAGTCTGGTAGCACATTACCTTGTCTTCTTGTGGATACTGTCATCTCAAGGCAGGAAGTGAGTAGCTGAGGAAGTAAGAGAAACCACAACGTAAGAGAATGCTCTGGTTGCTGATTGCTAATGGGCAAAGAGTGCAGGATGTCCATACACAGTGCCTTCAGAAAGTATTCACACCCCTTGTCTTTTACCACATTTTGTTGTGTTATAGACTGAATTTAAAATGGATGTAATTGAGAATCTTTGTCACCGCCCTACACACAAGCAGGTATTCTAGCGGTTGAGTGTTGGGCCAGTAACCGAAAGGTCGCTGGTTTGAACCCCAGAGCCGGCAAGATAAAAAATATTCCGTTCTTCCCTAGAGATTGGCAGTTAACCCCCAACAACAACTGCTTCCAGGGCGCCGATGAAGTGGACGTCGATTAAGGCCTCTCTGAATCAGAGGTGTTGGGTTAAATGCGGAAGACACATTTCGATTGAATCCATTCAGTTGTGCAACTAACTAGGTATTCCATTCCGTTACCCATAATGTCAAAGTGGAATCATGTTATTTATTTTTTTACAAATGAATAAAAACTTAAAATCTGATGTCTTAAGTCAATAAGTTTTCAACCCCTTTGTTATGGCAAGCCTAAATAAATTCAGGAGTACGAATTTGCTTAACAAGTCACATATTAAGTTGCATGGACTCACTCTGTGTATCATGACAAAAGGCGAGACCCAGATGCAGACAAAGGAGGCAGATGGTTGGAGTCTTACAATATTTATTAATCCAATAAGGTAAAGCAAGAGAATGGTCGTGGACAGGCAAAAGGGTCAAAACCAGTTCAGAGTCCAAAAGGTACCAAAGGGCAGGCAGAATCAAGGTCAGGGCAGGCAGGTTGATCAGGCAGGAGGGAAAGTAGTCCAGAGTCAGGCAGGGGTCAAAACCGGGGAGAGTATCAAAAAAAGGAAGAACTGGCATAGAGAGACAGGAAACACAGGGATAAATACATTGGGGAAAACAAGCGACACTTGGAGAGGGTGGAGACAATAACAGGAACAGGTTAAACAGATCAGGGCGTGACACTGTGTGCAATAAAGGGAAAGGGGGTGCCTAGTCAGTTGTACAACTGAATGCATTCAACTGAAATGTGGTTTCCGCATTTAACCCAACCTCTGAATCAGAGAGGTGTGGGGGGCTGCCTTAATCAACATCTACGTCTTCCTGGGGAACAGAGGGTCAACTGCCTTGCGCGGGGCAGAATGACAGATATTTACCTTGTCAGCTCGGGGATTCGATCCAGCAACCTTTCGGTTACTGGCCCAATAGTGTTTTAACATTATGTTTTCATGACTCTCTCATCACACACATCAAATTTGATCAAATCAAATTTTATTTCTCACATGCGCCGAATACAACAGGTGTAGGTAGACCTTACATTGAAATGCTTACTTACAAGCCCTTAACCAACAATGCAGTTTTAAGAAAATACCTATAAAAAAAAAAGATAAGAATAACAAATAATTAAAGAGCATCAGTAAATAACAATAGCTGAGCTTTATACAGTGTGTCGGTACAAAGTGAATGTGCCGGAGCAGGGCTGTCGATAATTGAGGTAATATGTACATGTAGGTAGAGTTATTAAAAGTGACTATGCATTGATAGTAACAGAGAAGGGGGGGCAATGCAAATAGTCTGGGTAGCCATTTGATTAGTTGTTCAGGAGTGTTGGAGCCGATTTGGACATATTTGTATAAAAGACTGAACATACCGAGCTCCATGTACATTTGTGTAAATATATTAAATATGAATGTACTTGATGAAATATTAGGTACTTACTTACCTTTTATGATTTATATTTACCTGATTGAGATATATTCATTTGTTAGTGTAATTCAGTTTTTGGCCCTTCTCTCTTGCCCATTCATTGTATTGTGGTAAGTGTGTTAGGATAAAGGCAGGAAGTTGGGCCTTCGGGGGAGGGAGTCCTTTCTAGATGCGGGAGCGGTATAATTTTTTTGACCATACAGACGGGTCATATTATGTATTTTCCATATCAAGTAATCTATGCTTTAAGTTGATTGGATAATCATTTATTTGTTAGATATAAGAAGAATAAACATTTCTGTTACACCATATCCCTGGATGTCATTGAATGTTTGGCCGTTTGGAAAACTTGAGTGTGGACTATGCGTACCAAACAACCCCGATTCATGCTTGGGCAGTGGCTATAGTAAAGAGGAAAGGAAGCTATTACAAGGAGTCTTATGGCTTGGGGGTAGAAGCTGTTTAGAAGCCTCTTGGACCTAGACTTGGCGCTCCGATACCGCTTGCCATGTAGTAGCTAAGAGAACAGTCTATGACTAGTGTGGCTGGAGTCTTTGACATTTTTTGGGCCTTCCTCTGACACTGCCTGGTATAGAGGTTCTGAATGGCAGGAAGCTTGGCTCAGGTGATGTACTGGGCCGTACGCACTACCCTCTGTAGTGCCTTGCTGTCGGAAGTCAAGCAGTTGACATACCAGGCAGTGATGCAGCCGGTTAAGATGCTCTAAATTGGTGCAGCTATAAAAGCTTTTGAGGATCTGAGGACCCATGCCATATCTTTTAGATTAACTGTGAAGTCCCTCAGTCGAGCTGTGAATTTCCAACACAGATTCAACCACAAAGATCAGGGAGGTTTTCCAATGCCCCTCAAAGAAGGGTAGATGGGTACAAGTAAAGAAACCTGACATTGAATATCCCTTTGCGCATAGTGAAGTTATTAATTAGACTTTGGATGGTGTATCAATACACCCAGTCACTACAAAGATACTGGTGTCCTTCATAACTCTGTTGCCAGAGAGGAAGGAAACCACTCAGTGATTTCACCATAAGGCCAATGGTGACATTAACAGAGTTTAATGGCTGTGATAGGAGAACTGAGGATGGATCAACAACATTGTAGTAACTCCATAATTACTAACCTAATTGACAGAGTGGAAAGACGGATGCTTGTACTTAATATAAATATTCCGAAGCACGCATCCTGTTTGCAGCAAGGCACTAAAGTAATACTGCAAAAGATGTGACAAAGCAATTAACACTTTCCTGAATACAATGTGTTGTGTTTGGGGCAAATCCAATACAACACATTACTGAGTACAACTCTGCATATTTTCAAGCATAATGGTGGCTGTATCATGTTATAGGTATGCTTGTTGTAATCGTTAAGGACTGGGGAGTTTTTCATGATGAAAAAGAAACAAAATGGAGCAAAGCACAGGCAAAATCCAAAAGGAATACCTGGTTCCGTCTGCTTTCCACCAGACACGGTGTCAGAAGGTGAGTGTAGCTGGTGCATGAAGTCAGGCGCAGGAGAGCAAAATGAGTGAGCAACGTACTATACTCAAAAAACAAGGCACACGGTAAACAAACACACTTGACCAATAACCAACGGTAAATATTACACACGGGTGAAAACAGCATCCGTTGAAAAACCAGCCATCATGAACCGAACTGAACTTAGAAATAATCACGCACAACAAACATGGGTGAAACAGAGGGTTAAATACATGAACATGTAATTGGATAATGAAAACCAGGTGTGTAAAAAATAAAGACAAAACCAAGGGAAAATGAAAGATGGATCAGCGATGGCTAGAAAACCGGTGATGTCGAACGCCGCCCGAACAAGGAGAGGGACCGACCTCGGCGGAAGTCGTGACACACTGGGAGATGAATTCACCTTTCAGAAGGACAATAACCTAAAACACACTGCAAAATCTACACGAGATGCTTACCAAGAAAACAGTGAATGTTCCTGAGTGGCCGAGGTATAGTTTGGACTTAAATCTTCTTGAAAATCTGGAAATGGAAATACCTGAAAATGGTTGTCTAGCAATGATCATCGACTAATTTGACAGAGCTTGAAGAATTTAAAAAAGAATGGGCAAATGTCGCACAATCCACGTGTGGAACGCTCTTAGAGACTTACCCAGAAAGCCTCAGCTGTAATCATTGCCAAAGGTGCTTCTACAAAGTATTGACTCAGGGGTGTGAATACTTAGGGGTGTCTTTCATTTTTAATAGACTTTTCACTTTGTCGTTATGGGGTATTGTGTGTAGGTAGGTGAAGGGGGGTTCAAAACAAGATGACATAATATCCACCAGTTTTGCCTGCTGGGAATAGTTCAATGAGATTGCTTTGATTCGTACATTTTATGCAGGGTATGCCTGAATGGTATACCGGGGTATTTGAAAAAGCAATTGTATGATTTTTTTAATGCCGTCAATACCAGCAAAACTGTTTCTTTTAAGTTTTCAATAGACTCGAATATTTGTAGCTACTTTTTCAGTTAATTTCTGCAGACAACTTGTGTAATACATTAGGAGATAAAGCAGATTGCGTTCTTCATTTCACCTGTCACATTATTTTACATTATGAAAATTACCGTAGTTCCCTAGATCAGTTGACCCAGTCACATGTTCATGTAAAGCGCACAACGGGAGAAAGTGGAGCTGGTGAGTCCATAGCGTTTTATACAGTCATTTAAATTGTTTTTTCCCCTCATCAATCTACACACAATACTCCATACTGACAAAAGCAAAAACAGGTTTTTAGAAAAGTATTTACAGTGGGGAGAACAAGTATTTGATACACTGCCGATTTTGCAGGTTTTCCTACTTACAAAACATGTAGAGGTCTGTAATTTTTTATCATAGGTACACTTCAACTGTGAGAGACGGAATCTAAAACAAAAATCCAGAAAATCACATTGTATGATTTTTAAGTAATTCATTTGCATTTAATTGCATGACATAAGTATTTGATCACCTACCAACCAGTAAGAATTCCGGCTCTCACAGACTTGTTAGTTTTTCTTTAAGAAGCACTCCTGTTCTCCACTCATTACCTGTATAAACTGCACAGGTTTGAACTAGTTACCTGTATAGAAGACACCTGTCCACACACTCAATCAAACAGACTCCAACCTCTTCACAATGGCCAAGACCAGAGAGCTGTGTAAGGACATCAGGGATAAAATTGTAGACCTGCACAATTGTAGACCCGGCTGGGATGGGCTACAGGACAATAGGCAAGCAGCTTGGTGAGAATGCAACAACTGTTGGCGCAATTATTAGAAAATGGAAGAAGTTCAAGATGACGGTCAATCACCCTCGGTCTGGGGCTCCATGCAAGATCTCACCTCGTGGGGCATCAATGATCATGAGGAAGGTGAGGGATCAGCCCAAACCTACACGGCAGGACCTGGTCAATGACCTGAAGAGAGCTGGGACCACAGTCTCAAAGAAAACCATTAGTAACACACTACGTCGTCATGGATTAAAATCCTGCAGCGCACGCAAGGTACCCCTGCTCAAGCCAGCGCATGTCCAAGCCTGTCTGAAGTTTGCCAATGACCATCTGGATGATCCAGAGGAGGAATGGGAGAAGGTCATGTGGTCTGATGAGACAAAAATAGAGCTTTTTGGTCTAAACTCCACTCGCCGTGTTTGGAGGAAGAAAAAGGATGAGTACAACCCCAAGAACACCATCCCAATCGTGAAGCATGGAGGTGGAAACATAATTCTTTGGGGATGCTTTTCTGCTAAGGGGACAGGACGACTGCACCGTATCGAGGGGAGGATGGATGGGGCCATGTATCGCGAGATCTTTGCCAACAACCTCCTTCCCTCATTAAGAGCATTGAAGATGGGTCGTGGCTGGGTCTTCCAGCATGACAACGACCCGAAACACACAGCCAGGGCAACTAAGGAGTGGCTCCGTAAGAAGCATCTCAAGGCCCTGAAGTGGTCTAGCCAGTCTCCAGACCTGAACCCAATAGAAAATATTTGGAGGGAGCTGAAAGTCCATATTGCCCAGCGACAGCCCCAAAACCTGAAGGATCTGGAGAAGGTCTGTATGGAGGAGTGGGCCAAAATCAATGCTGCAGTGTGTGCAAACCTGGTCAAGAACTACAGGAGACGTATGAACTCTGTAATTGCAAACAAAGGTTTCTGTACCAAATATTAAGTTCTGCTTTTCTGATGTATCAAATACTTATGCCATGCAATAAAATGCAAATTAATTACTTAAAAATCATACAATGTGATTTTCTGGATTTTTGTTTTAGATTCCGTCTCTCACAGTTGAAGTGTACCTATGATAAAAAATTACAGACCTCTACATGCTTTGTAAGTAGGAAAACCTGCAAAATCGGCAGTGTATCAAATACTTGTTCTCCCCACTGTATGTATACAAAAACAATGGAAATATCACATTTAGGGTCGTTCTGTTGGAAGGTGAACCTTCGCCCCCAGTCTGAGGTCCTGAGCGCTCTGGAGCAGCTTTTCATCAAGGATCTCCCTGTACTTTTTCATGTTCATCTTTTCCTCGATCTTAACTAGTCTTCCAGTCCCTGCCACTGAAGAACATCCCCACAGCATGATGCTGCCACCACCATGCTTCACCATAGGGATGGTGCCAAGTTTCCTCCAAAAGTGACACTTGGCATTGAGGCCAAAGAGTTCAATTTTGGCTTCATCAGACCTTGTTTCTCATGGTTTGAGAGTTCCTTAGGCACCTTTTGGCTAACTCCAAGCGGGCTGTCATTTGCCTTTTACTGAGGAGTGGCTTCCGTCTGGCCACTCTACCATTACGGCTTGATTGGTGGAGTGCTGCAGAGATGGTTGTCCTTCTGGAAGGTTCTCCCATCTCCACAGAGGAACTCTGGAGCTCTGTCAGGTGACCGTCGGTTCTTGGTCACCTCCCGTACCAAGCCCTTCTCCCCCTATTGCTCAGTTTGGCCGGACGACCAGCTCTAGGAAGAGTCTTGGTGGTTGCAAACTTCTTCCATTTGAGAATGATTGAAGCGACTGTGTTCTTGGGGACCATCAATTCTGCAGAAATTATTTGGTACCCTTCGCCAGTTCTGTGCCTCAGCACAATCATGTCCCAGAGTTCTACAGACAATTCCTTCGACCTCATGACTTGGTTTTTGCTCTGACATGAACTGTCATATGTGGCACCTGATATGTGTGTGTGTGTGTGTGTGTGTGTGTGTGTGTTCCTTTCCAAATCATGTCCAATCAATTGAATTCACCACAGGTGGATTCCAATTAAGTTGTAGAAACAAGGGATGATTAATGGAAACAGGATGCACCTGAGCTCAATTTCAAGTCTCATAGCAAAGGGTCTGAATACTTATGTAAATAATGGATATCTGTTTTTTATTTTTAATACATTTTCAAACATTTATTAACCTGTTTTTACTTTGTCATTGTGGGGTGTTGTGTGTAGATTGACGTGGAAAAACATTTATTTAATCAATTTTAGAATAAGGCTGTAATGTAGCAATGTGGAAAAAGGGAAGGGGTCTGAATACTTTCCGAACGCATCTCCATAGGCCTTTAATTGCTAGTGTGACATAATTTTACCATCCTTATTTACAGTGTCATTCATAAACATGATAACTTCCTTGTAAAAGTGTTTTAAAGAACATTTGTTGTTCCTTTATCAGTACATTGGATTTTAGACATATCAAATTGTATTTGTCACATGCGCCGGACACAACAGTGCGTAGACTTTACTGTGAATTGCTTACTTACGAGCCCTTTCCCAACAATGTAGAGTTAAAAAGTACGAAAAATGTCCTAAAAATAACAATACAAAGAGTACCGGTACCGAGTCAATCTGCAGGGGTAAAAGGTAGTTGAGGTAATATGTACATGTCGGTAAGGGTAAAAGTAGCCAGGCAATCAGGA
This sequence comes from Oncorhynchus keta, assembly GCF_023373465.1. Taxonomy (NCBI): domain Eukaryota; kingdom Metazoa; phylum Chordata; class Actinopteri; order Salmoniformes; family Salmonidae; genus Oncorhynchus; species Oncorhynchus keta. Next base: position 19,127,953 of record NC_068432.1, on the reverse strand, counting down.
AAGATAATAAACAGAGTAGCAGCAGCTTGTGTGTGTGTGTTGGCGTGTCAGTGTAGTATGTGTGAGTGTGCATAGAGCCGGTGCTAGAGTTTCCGTACAAATAAAAAGGGGCTCAATGCAAATAGTCAGGGTAGCCATTTGATGAACTGTTCAGCAGTCTTATGGCATGGAGGTAGAAGCTGGAGTCTTTTCGTCCCAGACTTGGCACTCCGGTACTGCTTGCAGTGCGGTAGCAGTCTTTGACAATTTTTAGGTCTATCCTCTGACACCGCCTACAACTTTATGACCACTTTTATGGAATTATTTTCATTTTACCATGAGGCGTAGAGAAACATTTTCAATTCTACAGCTAATTTCCTGCAGTTCTACGTATTTTGTCATAGGGTGGAGAGATGTTTTCATTTTTTAATGTGATAGCTGAGCTAACAAAGTTAGCACAATTGCTAACAAAACTAGCACAAACTAATAGTGAAATCATGTAAACCCAGTTAGCTAAATGCTAACAAGCAAAAACGAACAAAACAAATTGCAAAGTCTGGCAAATCCAGCTCATAAAGTTATACGGCATAGCTAGTAGTTACTGAATGTCATTCTCTGTGAGTGTGGACATTTACAAGCTAAAGTGAACGAGAGAAATTAACAAAGGTTTTATGCATGCTTGTTTGGGGGTGGAGTTAATTAGAATAATAGCCAGTGTGTAGAATAACACCCAAACATGCAAAGGAGAATATTACATTTTTCTACCTTTGTGTACCTATTTAGGATACATCACCATGAAGTGAATGACATTCATATTACACATTTCTGTATAGTACAGATCAAGGACCATTGTTTAAGGACCATTGTTAAAAGTAGACTTCTGCATATAGGTGGGCGGTTTATTAAACTTTGCAATCCATAGTTTTTGCTTGGCATACATTTTGTGTTACAATGTTAGTCTCTGTTAATGTGGAATTGCCCAAATGCATGTGGTGCTCTTTTCCCTCTGTATGACTCCTCGGTTCACATGGCTATCTACGGGGACATACGTGCAACAAGCTGTAAACAAGGGCTCTATCTCATTTACGACCCTGGCTGGCTGCTGAGGTGCTGAGAGAGTTAACTGCATTGTGGGCAGGGCTATGGGGGAGGGGAGGGATGTGTGCTCCATAGACACATTTGCATTAGAGTGCCGCTGCTGCCTCTTAGCTGCTTCTGCTATAGAGGACACAGCTGGTGGAATGAGAGAGTTTACCGGAATTTCACAGGAATCTTACTCCTCTCTCGCCCCCTGTTCTACATTTTTGCCAGGGTGCTGCTGTGCAATGCTGTGTCAGCGGCAAGCCTGCTGCTGAGAAAGTTAATCTTATTTGCTCTCACACACCCCTCTCTCATTCTGTGTCATTCTCTTGTTGTTCTAGGCATTCCAAGGCACGGAAGAAAAGGGAGACGGAAGAGAGGAAGGAGTGCCAGGAGAGGCACTGGAGGACGAAGAGAGAGAGAGAAAGGAGAAAGGAGGAGAGGGCAGCAGCAGCATATTGGACGATGCTGGGGGGTCCTCTGAGGACCAGCCCCTCGTCCTGCCCCTCTCAGTGGACTCCCCTTGCTCTCCGGTGAGCCCCCTGGGGCCCGGCTCTCCCACACCTCCCCCTTTAGATGCCTTCTTCAGGAGACTAGGGAGTTTGTTCCACTTCAAGGCTGAACCAACCAGAGGAGCCCAGCCGCAGGAGGAACAGCAGCAGGCAGAGGAGGGAGGAGAAGGACAAGAGGAGGAGGAGGAGGAGGAGGAGAAGACAGCATTAGCAGTGGTGTCTGTTGAGCCAGACCTCTCTGGAATGACATGTGTTGCAGAGGTGGACCAGGACCACTGTGACTCTGCTGGGAGGCTGACCGGAAATAAGGACACTCAGCACACAGAGACAGAGGACAGGAGAGAGGGAGCGTCTGACTTACCTGGTGTAGCGACGTCCACACGGAGTCAAACGCACACAGACCTGGAGAAACCGTGAGTACTGTACTTCCTTCACATGCGTGCGTTTGTGTTTATGTCTGCATGCGCTTGTGTGTGTGCATTCATGAGTGTGTAATGGTTGAAGGGAGACAACTCCCTTCAATGTTGATCTATGTAATTGTCAATGTATGTGAACAACAAACAAGCCATATTTTTGTTAATCCCAAGCCTCAGTTTCTCGCCCTTTCCTGGGTTGTTTCCGGAGCGGCACCTTGAGTTCCCTAAGATCCAGTTTAGTAATACGAATCGCTTGAACGCCTTAAAGCAGATTTGGGACAATAACAACAACAGCCAGGAAGTGTAAAGACCGTGGACAAACCTACCATTGTAGCCTGAGCTTAAAGAGGTATGAACTTCAAAGGCAGCCTTAGCGGATCTGCTAGGAATTAGCACTAGTTGTGCCCGGCCTGGAATCTACAGTGCATTCGGAAAGTATCCAGACTCCTTTCCTTCTTCCACATTTTGTTACGTTACAGCCTTATTCTGAAATTGCTTAACCTCTTGAAGCTAGGGGGCACTATTTTTATGTTTGGAAAAATAACGTTCCCAAAGTAAACGGCCTATTTCTCAGGACCAGATGCTAGAATATGCATATAATTGACAGATTAGGATAGAAAACACTCCAAAACTGTCAAAATATTGTCTGTGAGTATAACAGAATTGATATTGCAGGCGAAACCCTGAGAAAAATCAAACCAGGAAGTGGCTTCTATTTTGAAAACTCCATGTTCCATAGCCTCCCATTACTCCATTTAAAGGGATATGAACCAGATTCCTTTCCTATCGCTTCCTCAAGGTGTCAACAGTCTTCAGACATAGTTTCAGGCTTTTATTTTGAAGAATGAGTGTGAATGACCACATTGCGTAAGTGGATAAGTGGGGGCTCTCAGAGTGAGTTGTGCGCAAAAGAGAAAGGCGGCCATTGTTACTCCCGGTCCAAGTGAAAAGCCAACTGTCCCGGTTGATATATTATCGAATAGATTTTTTAAAAACACCCTGAGGATTGATTATGAAAAACGTCTGACATGTTTCTGTCAACATTATGGATCTAATTTGGAATTTTTGTCTGCGTTGTCGTGACCGCTCTTACCGGTGGATTCCTGGGCATAACGCACCAAACTAACGGAGGTATTTGGATATAAAAAACATCTTTATGGAACAAAAGGAACATTTGTTGTCTAACTGGGAGTCTCGTGAGTGAAAACATCCGAAGATCATCAAAGGTAAACTATTAATTTGATTGCTTTTCTGATTTTCGTGACCAAGTTAACTGATGCTAAGTGTACTTATTGTTTTGTCGAGCGATCGATAAACTTACACAAACGCTTGTATTATTTCGCTGTAAAGCATAATTTCAAAATCTGAAACGACAGGTGGATTAACAAAAGGCTAAACTGTGTTTTGCAATATTGCACTTGTGATTTCATGAATATGAATATTTTCTAGTAATATTATTTGACTGTGGTGCTATGCTATTCAGCGTTGCTGATGACAATTATCCTGGATCCGGTATGGGTGGTTCAGAAAGGTTAAATACATTTTTTTCCCTCATCAATCTACACACAATACCCCATAATGACAAAGCAAAAACAGGTTTTTAGACATTTTTGCAAATAATGATTAAAAACGTCTTATTTATGTAAGTATTCAGATCCTTTGCTATGAGACTCAAACTTGAGCTCAGGTGCATCCTAATTCCATTGATCATCCTTGAGATGTTTTCACAACTTGATGGGAGTCTGTGGTTAATTCAATTGATTGGACATCATTTGGAAAGGCACACGCCTGTCTATATATGGTCCCACATTTGACAGTGCATGTCAGAGCAAAAAACAATCCATTAGGTCAAAGAAATTGGCCTTAGAGCTCAGAGACAGGATTGCGTCGAGACACAGATCTGGGGAAGGGTACCAAAACATTTCTGGAGCATTGAAGGTCCCCAAGAATACAGTGGCCCCCATCATTCTTAAATGGAACCACCAAGATTCTTCCTAGAGCTGGCCCCCTGGCCAAACTGAGCAATCGGGGGAGAAGGGCCTTGGTCAGGGAGGTAACCAAGAACCCGATGGTCACACTGACAGAGCTCCATAGTTCCTCTGTGGGGATGGGAGAACCTTCCAGAAGGGCAATCATCTGCAGCACTCCACCAATCAGGCCTTTATGGTAGAGTGGCCCGATGGAAACCACTCCTCAGTAAAAGTTACATGACAGCCCGCTTGGATTTTGCCAACAGGGACCTAAAGGACTCTCAGACCATGAAAAAGCAAGACTCTCTGGTCTGATGAAATCAAGATTGAACTCTTTGGCCTCAATGCCAAGCGTCACGTTTGGAGGAAACATGGCACCATCCCTACGGTGAAGCATGGTGATGGTAGCATCCTGCTGTGGGGATGTTTTTCAGCGGCAGGGACTGGGAGACTAGTCAGGATCGAGGGAAAGATGAACAAAGCAGAGTACAGATGGATCCTTGATGAAAACTTGCTCAGGACCTCAGACTCGGGTAAAAGATTTAAAAGGACAACGACCCTAACCACACAGCCAAGACAATGCAGAAGTGGCTTCGGGACAAGTCTCTGAATGTCCTTGAGTGGCCCAGCCAGAGCCCGGACTTGAACCCAATCGAGCTTGAGGGTATCTGTAGGGAAGAATACAGGTGTGCCAAGCTTGAAGCGTCATACCCTGGAAGACTCGTGGCTGTAATCGCTGCCAAAGGTGTTTCACTAAGTACTGAGTAAAGGGTCTGAATACTTATGTACAGTGGACTCCAGAATTACTGGCACCCTTAACTGGCAATGCACAAACAATATTTACAAATATATAAACAATATAATTAAAGAGAAACTCAAAATACCAAAATGCGAGAAATACTGTTCTTTATTAATGTTTCAATGGAACCCACCAAAATCATCTGATTAAAAAAAAATCTATGTCCTCAATCAATGTTTTACAATTAATGGCACCCTTAAAGAGTTTTGTAAATAACATCTACAAAAATTAAACCAGGAGTTAAATTCCACTTATTTAAGTCTTAAGGAACTATATTGAGCCCTTACATCACTTCCTGTTTCACTAGGTTATAAAAATGAGGTAACACACATGCAGTATCCCTTTGTCATCCAACCATGAAGAAAACTAAAGAACTGGCAGTTCAAAAGAGACAGATGGTCATAGACCTTCATAAATCTGGTAATGACTACAAGAAGATCCACAAACGATTGACTATACCACTGAGCACTGTCAGGGCAATTATTAAAACTTTCAAAAGATATGGAACAGTTGAAAACCTCACGGGTAGAGGACGCAAGTGCATTTTGCCCTCCAGGATAGGGAGGAAGATGGTGAGAGAAGCAACAAAATCCCCATGAATCACTGTGAATGAATTGCAGGCGTTGGTGGCGTCTTGGGGTGACCAGGTTTCAAAAAGCACCATCAGATGCCACCTCCACAACCACAGGCTCTTTGGAAGGGTTGCCAGAAGAAAGCACTTTCTGACCCCAAGACACAGATGCGAGCGCTTGGAGTTTGTCAAATGTCATTTAAATTATGACTGAAAGAAGGTGCTCTGGTCAGATAGAGCATCGGCATGTTTGGCTTCAAGACAGAGATGCATACAAGAAGAGGCACCTCATACCCATGGTGAAATATGGTGGTAGGTCAGTGACGTTTTGGGGATGTTTTAATTAATGAATTCCACCAAGTATCCGGCAATTTTGGCTGACAATCTGGTTGCCTCTGCCAGAAGACTGGGACTTTCCAACAAGACAATGACCCAAAACATTCCTCAAGACCCACACAGAAATGGTTCTGTGACAACAAAATAAATGTTCTGCCATGGCCATCTCAGTCGCTGGACCTCAATCTAATCGAAAACCTGTGGGCTGTTGACGAGGGCAGTTGATAAGCACAAACCCAAGAATGAGAATGATCCTGAAAGGATCTGCATAGAGGAATGGTCCAAAATCCCTCCAAATGTGTTCCATAACCTTGTCAAACATTACAGGAAAAGACCATGCTGTTATCCTTGCCAGAGGTGGTTGCACTAGGTACTAAATGAGGAGTGGCAATAATTATGAAACCTTGATTTTGGTGATATTTATTTTGTATTAAATAATTGTATGATTTTGGTTGGTTCCATTGAAACATAAATAAAGTACAGTATGTCTCACATGTTGGTATTTTGAGTTTATCTCTATAATTATATTATTTATATTTTTTTAAGTATTGTTTGTGCAGTCAGGGGTGGCAGTAATTTTGGAGCCCACTGTAAATGTGATTATGAGGTATTGTCATTGAGGTATTGATGAGGTTAATTTTAGAATAAGGCTGTAATGTAACAAAATGTGGAAAAAATCAAGGCGTCCGAATACTTTCCTGAATGCACTGTGCACTGTATTCCAGAGGTCTGTGGTGGCCCTCGGCATGGGTGTTAGCTCACCTGGGCACCGCGTGGGCAGGGGCTTGCGGACGGGCACCATCCCGATATGGATCCTTACACCATCACATGGTGGGATGAATGAACCCTCAAGGCATCACATAATGTTTGGGATACAACAGGCCTGTGTAGTGACACCCATACTGTTTGACAGTGCTGGCTTTCATGTGGCTACCAAACCAGAAGTAGGACAAAGTCCCACCAGATACTGATCTACAATCAGTTTAGCATTTCCTCCCTAATGGTTAAAGTTAGTATTTGGGGGGAGGGTAAACTGATCCTAGATCTGTACCTATGAAGACATTGGAAAATCTAGGGCATTCCCATGGTTGCTGCAACACTTGAAGGAAAGGAGATGGGCTCTGGGATCATATTAGGATAATGCTAACAGATTAGCAGGCAGCTTTATGTAAACCCTCAGCCAGTTAAAAGAAGAAGGAGCCTTTCACTTAGATCAAATCCTCCTCGGTTACCTCAGGTTCCCCCCATGGAGGAAACCACTCATTTGTGTAGCTAACCGGTCATCCATACGGCTTTGTCTAAACAATGGACACATTGCATTCAGAGGGATAGGTTACCAAGGTAAGTTGGATGTGCTTCACGGGTACAGTGGCTGATGGGAGCAGTATAGATAAGAGAGGCTACTGCCAGTACAGCAGCGACGTGCTATTTAGCAATAGACAATGAGCTGTCACTACACCATTGAACACAAATCAAGCTAGGACCACATATTCTTTCTGGAGACTCTTCTCAAACCTGAATACTGTTGGTCAGTGACCGAAAGAAGCTGTTTATTTTGATTTTTTTGGTTCCTCATTAACCTTTGCAGAAGCAGCGGCTACTCTTCCTGGGGTCCACAAAAAGCAACATACGCATCAAAACACTGATACACTAATAGACAAGCACAGTCATACAAATGTAAAAAACAAAAAATATAACAACAAAAATGGTGTGTTAGTGTGTTTGTTTGTCCCCTCACAGTCCCTGCCATTCACTATGGTGTGTGTGTGTGTGCACGTGTGTACATGGGTTGTGTGTATTTGTGTGTCCCCCTCACAGTCTCCTCCGTGTGTGTGTGTGTGTGTGTGTACGTGTACATGTGTGTGTTTTTGCCCACTTTGGTAGCTGGGTCTCAGAGGAACAGCTGTGACAGACAGTGGCAGTGTGGGGCTGCGTATGCTAGGGTGTCACACATGGGACACTCTCTCTCACTCTCTCTCCCTGTCTCTCTTTCTCTCCCTCTTTTTCACTTTGTCTCACTCCCTCTCGCTCTTTTTGTCTCACTCCCTCTCTCTCCCTATCTCTGTCTGTGACCTCTGGGCTGTTTTAACACCCTGTCCGTGTCAATATTAGCCAGGAGTGATTTTTTTTCCATGTCTCCAAATATACCAGGCCACAACAAGAGCTGGGGAGTGTTTGAGGTAGAGGCAAATTCTCTCCTGATGTTCGGTTTCTCTGAGGCTTGAGTTTGGAGTAACTTTACGCGATTATGTTGGACTTGAAATGTTCCTCTTAAATGCTGTATTTAAGTGCCTGTTAGGGTTTTTAGCCTGTGGTTATTTAGGTTGGCACAAAGGTGGACAGACCGCATTGTCCCTGGACCCTGTAGTGCATCTCTACCCTCTGCCCATCAGCTCAGATTACTTTGATGTGCACGTGTGTATCAGCACTGAGAGGTGACCATGACTATGCACAACACACACACACCAGGGTTCCCATTAGCTGGTACAGTGGCTTGCGAAAGTATTCACCCCCTTGGCATTTTTCCTATTTTGTTGCCTTACAACCTGGAATTAAAATGTATTTTTTTGGGCAGTTTTTATCATTTTGATTTACACAAAATGCTTACCACTTTAAAGATCCAAAATATTTTTTCTTGTGAAACAAACAATAAATAAGACAAAAAAGCTCTTCACCCCCCCAAAGTCAATACTTTGTAGAGCCACCTTTTGCAGCAATTACAGTTGCAAGTCTCTTGGGGTATGTCTCTATAAGCTTGGCGCATCTAGCCACTGGGATTTTTGTCCATTATTCAAGGCAGAACTGCTCCAGCTCCTTCAAGTTGGATGGGTTCCGCTGGTGTCCATCAATCTTTAAGTCATACCACATATTCTCAATTGGATTGAGGTCTGGGCTTTGACTAGGCCATTCCAAGACATTTAAATGTTTCCCCTTAAACCACTCGAGTGTTGCTTTAGCAGTATGCTTAGGGTCATTGTCCTGCTGGAAGGTGAACCTCAGTCCCAGTCTCAAATTCTGGGAGTCTGAAAAAGGTTTCCCTCAAGAATTTCCCTGTATTTAGCGTCATCCATCATTCCTTCAATTCTGACCAGTTTCCCAGTCCCTGCTGATTAAAAACATCTCCACTGCATGATGCTGCCACCACAATGCTTCACTCTGGGGATGGTGCTCTTGGGGGGATGAGAGGTGTTGGGCTTGTGCCAGACATAGCATATTTCTTGATGGCCAAAAAGCAACATTTTTGTCTCATCTGACCAGAGTACCTTCTTCTGTATGTTTGGGGAGTCTCCCACATGCCTTTTGGCGAACACCAAATTATGTGTTTGCTTATTTCTTTCTTTAAGCAATGGCTTTTTTCTGGTCACTCTTCCGTAAAGCCCAGCTCTGTGGAGTGTATGGTTTAAAGTGGTCCTATGGACAGATACTCCAATCTCCGCTCCTTCAGGGTTATCTTTGGTCTCTTTGTTGCTTCTCTGATTAATGCCCTCCTTACCTGGTCTGTGAGTTTTGGCTGGCGGCCCTCTCTTGGCAGGTCTGTTGTGGTGCCATATTATTTTCATTTTTTAATAATGGATTTAATGTTGCTCAGTGGGATGTTCAGTTTCTGATATTTTTTTATAACCCAACCCTGATCTGTATTTCTCCCCAACTTTGTCCCTGACCTGTTTGGAGAGCTCCTTGGTCTTCATGGTTCAGCTTGCTTGGTGGTGCTCCTTGCTTAGTGGTGTTGCAGATTCTGGGGCCTTTCAGAACAGATAGATGTTGTGTGTGTGTGTGTGTCAGATCATGTGACACTTACTGTAGATTGCACACAGGTGGACATTATTTAACTAATTATGTGACTTCTGAAGGTAATTGGTTGCACCAGATCTTATTTAGGGGCTGCATAGCAAAGGGGGTGAATACATATGCATGCACCACTTTTCCGTTTGTTATTTTTTCACATTACTTAGTAAACAACTTCCATTGTTAACTAAGTAAAAATACATAAAGCCTACAAATAAAAACACTAGAAATTATACTAATGAAAATTCAATCACATTCATCTCTCTACTACTAACTACTCAGGTATTTTATGACGTGTCAACTGGATACATGGGATCATCAGATGATAGTTTGCTTTTTCACACCAAGGTTTGGTGATTATCGAGGGGGAGATTGTTGGAATGATTTTTCAAATATGCCTACTGTGAGGAACTATTAGGCTATCATTCACAAAAAAACAAACTTCGTTGACTTACTGTGTGAGGTGAAGAAAGAATTACTGAGAAGCTCAGCTTATTAGTGGTGGACATGGTGAGTTAAAACAGTCAGAAATCAAACAAATTGGCACTTTCCTACATTTGTGCACAGCAGGCCAGGTAGTCTACTTCAATGCGTGCTCAGGTGTGCACGCTCCCTCAACATTAACAAGACAGAGAAACCAGACCCATGCTCGTTGCTTACATTGAGCAGACAAAAGACAATGAAAAATGTACCGGTCAACCTCTAGTAAATCTTTGTTTTCATTTCAACAAATTACTATCAGTGATGTGCTAGATGCCTTGCTTATGATTGATGTTAATAAAAATCCACTGGAGCTGATATGCTCGATCCATTTTTGCTGCAGCTCTCTGCCCCCCTGATTGCTGAATCATTAACCCATATTTTTAACCTGACGATTATCTCTGGTACTATCCCCAAGGTTTGGAAGGCGGCCCATGTAGTTCCCCTTCACAAAGGTTGAAACCCTTGTGACCTAAATAATTATCGGCCTTTTTCTAAACTTTCTTGCCTAGCTAAAATATTAGAATCCTTGATTCATTTTCTTATCTGATGGTGTTAAATCAGATTTCCTGAATATTACAAAAGGTGTCCCTCAGGGGTCGATTCTAGGTCCTGTACTTTTGACTGTTTACATTAACAATGTCTCCAAAAAAGAAATATTGTAACCAGCACTTACTTGTATGCCAATTATGCTGGTGTATGCTATTGCCCCCACAGTTGACCAGACTCTATCTGAACTACAGTCTGCCTTCATCATATTACAGAAATTTGATTGACCTGAAATTAGTACTGAATGCAGGTAAAACTAAGTATATGTTCTTTAGAGCGCATAAAAATAAGTCTAATGATTTAAGCATATGTACTTTGGATGGTGTCCAAATTGATCATGTCCGTGGTTACAAAAATCTAGGCATCTGGATAGATGAAAAGCTGTCTTTTTTAAAAGCATATTGATGAGTTAGTTAAGAAGCTGAGGGGAAAAAAGATTCTTCTATAGAAATAGGTCCTGCTACTCGCTAAATAGTAGACATCGGTTATTCAGTTGACGTACCTATTGGTCAAATACTATGGTGACATCCTCTATATGAACGCAGCTGCCACTTCATTAAAACCGTTAGATGCAGTTGATCATAGCGCACTGCGGGCAACAATTTTAGTACTCACCACTGCATTATCAACCAGAAAATTGGTTGGCCTTCTTTGATGTCACTTAGGTTGATACATTGGTATGTTTTAATTTACAGTTGAAGTGGGAAGTTTACATACACCTTAGCCAAATACATTTAAACTCAGTTTTTCACAATTCCTGACATTTAATCCTCGTAAAAATTACCTGTCTTAGGTCAGTTAAGATCACCACTGTATTTTAAGAATGTGAAATGTCAGAATAATAGTAGAGAGAATGATTTATTTAATATTTTATTTCTTCCATCACATTCCCAGTGGGTCAGAAGTTTACAACACACAATTCATATTTGATAGCATTGCCTTTAAATTGTTTAACTTGGGTCAAATTTTTCGGGCAGCCGACCACAAGCTTCCCACAATAAGTTCGGTGAACTTTGTCCTATTCCTCCTGACAGAGCTGGTGTAACCGAGTCAGGTTTGTAGGCCTCCTTGCTCGCACAGGTATTGGCCACTCCAATACCTTGACTTTGTTGTCCTTAAGCCATTTTTCCACAACTTTGGAAGTATGCTTGGGGGTCATTGTCCATTCGGAAGTCACATTTTGCGACCAAGCTTTAACTTCCTTACTAATCTCTTGAGATGTTGCTTCAATATATCCACACAATTTTCCTCCCTCATGTGCCATCTATTTTGTAAAGTGCATTTCTCCAAAAAGTACAATCTTTGTCCCTATGTGCAGTTGCAAACCGTGGTCTGGCTTTTTTATGGCGGCTTTGGAGCAGGGGCTTCTTCCTTGCTGAGCGGCCTTTCAGGTTATGTCAATATCGGACTTGTTTTTCTGTGGATATAGATACTTTTGTACTTGTTTCCTCCAGCATCTTCCTTTGCTGTTGTTCTGGGATTGATTTGCACTTTTCGCACCAAAGTACGTTCATCTCTAGGAGACAGAACGCGTCTCCTTCCTGAGCGGTATGATGGCTGCGTGGTCCCATGGTGTTTATAATAACAAGGTACCTTCAGGCATTTGGAAATTGCTCCCAAGGATGAACCAGACTTGTGGAGGTCTACAATTCTTTTTCTGAGGTCTTGGCTGATTTCTTTTGATTTTCACATGATGTCAAGCAAAGAGGCACTGAGTTTGATGGTAGGCCTTGAAATACATCCATAGGTCCAATATTGACTCAAATTATGTCAATTAGCCAATCATAAGCTTCTCAAGCCATGACATCATTTTTTGGCATTTTCCAATCTGTTTAAAGGCACAGTCAACTTAGTGTATGTAAACTTGTGACCCACTGGAATTGTGATACAGTGAATTATAAGTCTGTAAACAATTGTTGGAAAAATGACTTGTCATGCACCTAACCAACATGCCAAAACTGTTGTTTGTTAACAAGAAACATGTGGAGTGGTTGAAAAACAAGTTTTATTGAGTCCAACCTAAGTGTATGTCAACTTACGACTTCAACTGTATAAAGCCCTTTTACAAAAAGTCCCACTATACCAAACATCATTACTAAACTTTACACATATGATTTACCACACCCGGTCTCAGGGATGGCCAACTCTGGAAATTCATTTTGTCTCTAATGAGTTAGGTAAATCAGCTTTTAGTTTTCTTGCACCTTTATTAAAAAAAATATCTTTAAAATATTCTTAAATTTGATGTTCGGGTGCCTCTAGGGCAGGGTTCCCCAACTGGCGGACAAATTTGGCCCGCAGGTGGTTTTATTTGGCCCCCCCAAGGTTTCTGACCTCCCCAATAACAACAAAAAATTGTTGGTGTTACGTCCGTCGTTAGGAGACCAAGGTGCAGCGTGGTAGGCGTACATTTTACTTTATTTTTAAATGACACAAAAAAATAAAAAATACAAACAACGTAAAGTTCTGTAGGCTCCACAGCAACTATGCAAAAACAAGATCCCACAAACTAGGGTGGAGAACAGGCTGTCTAAGTATGATTCCAAATCAGAGACAATGATAGACAGCTGCCTCTGATTGGGAACCCTACCCGGCCAACAAAGAAATAGAAAACTAGAATGCCCACCCAAATCACACCCTGACCTAACCAAATAGAGAAATAAAAAAGCTCTCTAAGGTCAGGGTGTGACAGTTGGACATTTAAAAAAACTGTAAAAACACCAGGAAATCAGCACCAAGTGATTTTTATTTGGGAAACCTGTTCCCAAGTAGTTCCACGCATATTAGAGGGACACGTGATCATATCCAAATGTAAGCAAGGTTTGAAGTTATTATGTTTTAGTCAAATATTATATCTGTTTGGGCTTCTTGTGGTCAATTTGCAGTCTACAAAATTTTTGTAATTATATTCCGGCCCCGGCCATCCACTCAAAGTAAAAAAACGGCCTGTGGCTCAATCTAGTTGTTGACCCCTGCTCTTGGGCAATTCAGAAAGCTGATTGAGGACCTTATTACTGATAAATGTGTAAAATTTTTGATGACATTGTTTTTCTTTCTGCTTGCATTTTGTATTTTGTATTTTTTTTTAAAGCCACGGCTTTTGTGGCACGATGGGTAACGATGCTTCGAGGGTAACTGTTGTCGATGTGTGCAGAGGGTCCCTGGTTCGAGCCTAGGTAGGGGTGAGGAGAGGGACAGAAGTAATACTGTTACATGTGTCAATGACAAACTCTCCAAACAACGTTTCCACTCCGAGAATCAAAACGGTAAATGACTGTAGGCCTAATTAATAATACAATTAATTTACAGATATTAATGTATCCAAATGACGGGGATTAACGGTACATTTACTACTGGTAACCTATGTAATGGGGAATTATACACAGTTATTTTTTATTTTACCTTTATTTAATTAGGCAAGTCAGTTAAGAAGAAAATCTTATTTTACAATAATGGTCTAACCCGGCAAAACCCTCCCCTAACCCGGACGACACTGGGCCAATTGTGCACCGCCCTATGGGACTCCCGATCACGGCTGGTTGTGTGATACAGCCCGGGATCAAACCAGGGTCTTTAGTGACACCTCTAGCACTGAGACACAGTGCCTTAGACCGCTGTGCCACTCGGGAGCCCCAAATGAAACAATAAATGTCCAAGAATTGGCTGGAGACAGCTGAGCGCATGCATTTTGGAGAGAGAATGCTATAGGCTATCTTTGCCAATCACCCCTCCCCTTCTTCTTGTCTCAACATTTAAAATGATACTCAAGACACATTATCTTCACACATAGTTGCGGATGTCAGTGAAACACATCTCAACTCAATAATCAGCTAGGCCTTTTGCCACACACGCTGCCTATGAAAGACTTCCTCGTTCCCCATTTCTCTCCTGTTCTGTTTGTTTTCATATACATTTTCTTTCGTTGTCCTCAATCCTAGTCATATTAGCAACCCATCTTAGTTGTGGCATCTTTAGATTCACCCTCTTTCTACATTTCTAAGGACATTTTTATTTCATTCATGTACCACTCACATCAGGTGCACTGTTTAGAATTGGTGTTTTCCCCCGAATTGCATTTTGGCAAATGTTTTAAAATAAAATGTTATTGTCTGCTTCATTACAGGTGTTACATGTTTTGTTAAGATGATTTACCGTAATGTAAATGTGATTTCTGTCATTTTGAACAGTGTGGGTGGACACCTTAATGGGTTACGCACCCAATGAATATGGATCCGGTATATTTCTCAAATGGCCGGTAAAATTTAAATGTAAAATTTCCCCGTCACCCTGACACAAACACACACCTGGCCTCTAAGCTCGTTATCAAACACTATTAGGTATGCAAAACTATACCGCCAACCCCTGCACTATTACATTTTCCACACAGTATATGTGAAAGTGATGGCTTATTGAACAAATCCAGTCATTAGGTGCCCATTGAAATGCATTAGCCTGTTGATTTCAATATGGATGGACAGCAAGGCAGATGGATGGAATTTAATTTCCTTAGAAAGATAACTGCCCCGCCCATCCATAGCCTAGAACAGGGATCATCAACTAGATTTTTCTTCTTCTATGTAATATTTTTTGAATACTTGGGGGGCCAAATAAAACCCCCTGAGGGCCAAATTTGGGCCGTGAGTTGGGGGAACTCTGGCCTATAGCCTACTCTATTTAATTGATACCACATACCTATTCTTGCACGCCCATCTAGGAGAGAAGAGGTAGGCTACTGAACTTGAAGCAGCAATAAGGATGAGAGCATACACTTGCACTTTCTCTTGAGCTACATTTTACATATAGGTTTAGGCTTGGGCGGTATCCAGATTGTCATACCTTCATACCGACCTTGTGCCATACAAGGATATTCGGTAATACCAGCACTGAACACAAGGGGACGCTATTTTCAGACCCCACTGAGCATTTTTAATCCGAAGGTTAGCTATGTAAAATCCCATAGAAAATGCTAACCAAGGGCCTCCCGGGTGGCGCAGTGGTTAAGGGCGCTGTTAAGGGCGCTGTGTTCGCGCCCAGGGAGGTCCGTGAGGTCCGTGGGGCGACGCACAATTGGCCTAGCGTCGTCTGGGTTAGGGAGGGTTTGGTCGGTAGGGTTGTCCTTGTCTCATCGCGCACTAGCGCCTCCTGTGGCGGTCCGGGCGCAGTGCACGCTAACCAGTGTGTACCCTCCAACACATTGGTGCGGCTGGCTTCCGGGTTGGATGCGCGCTGTGTTAAGAAGCAGTACGGCTGGTTGGGTTGTGTATCGGAGGACGCATGACTTTCAACCTTCGTCTCTCCCGAGCCCGTACGGGAGTTGTAGCGATGAGACAAGATAGTAGCTACTACAATTGGATACCACGAAATTGGGGAGAAAAAGGGGTAAAATTCCAACAAAAAATAAATAAATAGAAAATGCTAACAAAATGCTAACCAAAAGCTATCAAGTGCATTGCAAACTTTTTATACAGTATACATAGGTTTAGGCTTGGGCGGTATTTGTACCGACAGACATCCCAGCTCTTAAAGTTCTACAAGTAACTAAAAAATGCTACTCACAGTTTGCTGCACACACCAAACAAATATTAGGAAGAGAAAAAGAAAGAGGTGTGTAGAGTGAGAGAGGGACGAGATAGACCGGCAGAATTGTCATTGAAGGTGAAGCTGCTTTTCACTCGCTGGGTGAAGAAGTAGGCCAAACAACAATTATATTCATAGCACAGCAATTAACTACAGGAGAGTGGAGTTGCCACTCAGACGGCTGGGGCTGACGCTGGGGAACCAAATGAAATGAAAATAAATTAAATGGAGGATGTTGAGTTTTGTCCTGCAGGGATGTAAGAAGGGAAATGTAACAGCAAGGTTTGCAGAGGAGGGAAACATCCGAGTGCAACAAGGAAATAAATAACGCTACTTGATTAAATAGTGGATTGGAAAGCACTGTCTGGGCCAATAGTTATCAAACACCAGTGGATTCTCCTCATCGCACATACGCAATGTCCATGAGCTAGAAATAGAATGAGAGATGAAAGGGAGAGAGTGGGAGCGAGATAGAGGGGAAAGAGAGAGAGAGGAAGAGACATTGTTTTTCTCGGAGGGGGAGCTGCTGTTTGAGATAAGCCACCGACCGATAACTAAATACAGACCACAGCAGACCAGAAAACCCACAGCGTACACACACACACCAAAGGACATGCAGCATCGAGTCCGCAGACAGCATACCAGACATTCACACCACAGTCCATACACTATTGAATCCACATACACGACACACCATGAAGGACACCCATGTATACTTGTGTCATGAAGGCATGTTAAATGTATCTAGCTGCTACTGAAGGTCATTCCAACATTCCTACAAAGTATGTCATATTTGTGAGATGAAAATCACTGAAACTGAGGGGGAAACATTTCATTGCAATGTTTCACACTCATTCTGGCAACTATGCTGTACATGTTGTAGATGCTGACTTTTGATTGAAAATGAATGTTTTGTGTCACCTCAAGGCTCAAAACACAAGACCAGTTGACTTCTGAAAGTTGAGCATGACTTTGAAAGTCTTGTTACTGCAGGAGATGAACTAGTAGCTTATTTAGAAGCTTATTTTACGGGGCATTCTTTGACAATGGTTTCTTGTGATTCTGCCAGTTCTGTCATTGAGTCATGGTAATATGTAGGCTGGGTGTGTATTCAGGAAGCCAGAGAGAGCAGGATAATTGTCCAGTGCAGGCTAGGGTGCCTGGTTATTGTGTGGGTGGGTGGGTGGGGGCGTCTGGCTCTAGCTAAGCCCCCCTGGCAGCCAGTCAGTTACTGGTGCTAAGTAAGGGTGGGGAGGCTATGCATGGAAACACAGGAATCTTGATTCTTTGACACTAGAGCGTGCTTACGTGCTCACACACACACACACACACACACACTGTCGTCAGACTGATTCATACAGCACAGCATGTAGAGGGGAAATGTTTGTAATGATTCGTCCCTGTGCGTCCGAGATGCTGGCAGGGCAGGAAGAGCATCACTGGTTGGAATGGTTTCAGCCATTTGGCTGGGGAGCAGGAAGTGTGAGCATGGCTCATTTGCACAAATGAGCCAGCCTGGTTTCCCTTCTCGACACTGACTAGCGGTTCGATATCTATCCCTCTGCACTCTACAGACCACAGATCCATTTCAACATGAAGTCACATAGTCATTGGAAAACGTGTTGCAGTCTAGTGGCTTGAGCGGTTCACGCCCTTTAACAAGTGTGACAGCTGTCATTTTCCAAAAAAGAAAAGTAAATATACATGGTAGAATTTGACATGAAATATAGTGCTGGTCAAATAAAGACAGAGTCATGTTTTTGGCCCAAAGTATCCACTCCTCCCATGCCACACACCGCATCCTACACACTGTGACTTAATGCAACGTCTAGAAGAGTAATCTATCTGGGCTCCTGTCTATGATGCGTCAAACAAAGCCACAGTTTGTACACGGTGTCCTGTGGGGAGCTGTCACGATACACTGCTGCCCCTGGGGCCTTGGAGCCTGAAAGCTGACAGCCATCAAGACAATGCTACAGACAAACAATCAGCTTCTCATCAATGTACTGTATTTATAGTCCTCTTGAGAATCCAATCAGACCTTGTTGTTGTTATACCAAAGGCTTTTTTTGAGCTGGAGAAGAACTGATAGTGAAGAATAGAGCTACAAGGAAATATCTATAAATAAGTATCTATAAATAATAATATATTTATTTGAACTCGCTGCAATGTGGGGTTTCTTATTTTCATTCTGTAGAAGGACCCACTGAAGTGATTTATTGTGACAAGATCTTTGCGGCCATAAACCTCATTCATTTTTTATTAGTTGCATGGGTAACATCATGAAAACATGACTCAAATCAACCAAAATCACCTCATCACCTCATGACTCAGGCTGACTCATCCAATAAGTTGAACTCTAAAACGTTGTACCAGCCTGCTGTTTTTGTTGACATTGATTATTTAGTTAATCTCAGATACATTTTGTATTATCCAAGCCACTGTCACTCCTTATGAGATGACTAGTTTACTTTGTGGGAGATAACTGCAGGGGAGATAACTGCATCTATCTCCCCAGTAGTTTTCTTCTCTCACACCAACACAGGCAGCAATCCATTTTTTTAAAACAAAGCCAAGCGCTAATGTTGGTGTATCAGTTGAACACCATCTGGGGCGAGTTGGGGTGAGGACCAGCTGTGAGCTACTTTCTACTAAAGAGGGTGGGGAGGTCATTGTAAAGGCTGTAATTATTTGATGTGTGTTTCCAGGCAGGGAAGCTAATTGAAAACACTGAGCACAATTGTGTTTGGAAGGTAAAAGCCTTGAAAAATGCCTTTTCCCCCTGAACACCATTTATTATCTTTTTTGAAGCATTGTACTATTTGATTTCTCATCAAGCCCTTTGAAGGATTAAGATGGAGGAGGTGAAGGGAACAGAAAAGGTGCTGGTTGTGGGCTTGTCAAAGCTGGTAGATCTATGCATTGCTCTGGGGCATGCCGTATCTTTGTCCAGTAGCTCTCAATTAATATTTGATAAGGATGTTCTTGAACTGCTGTATGAGTGGCTGCTTTTTACACAACACTGCTTATATGCATGAATCCCCCCCCTCCTCACCCAAAGCAGCACTGGGTGATATGTGTGTCCTTGTCTGTATTGTTATGCACCTTGTTTCTCTGTGCATTATGAATAGAGCCTTGGAGGAGGAGGAGACACAGACGGAAGGCCACAGGGGAGGATGTGGAGAGGGCGAAGCAGCAGCAGACAGCGGCCCGTTGCGCGAAGGTGAGGCGGAGGTGGACGAGCAGCATCAGCGGCGGCTGGCCCTGGCCTGTCCGCCTGTGGTGACATACGGGACGTACCGTGGCCAGAGAGAGAGACGCAGGATGATGCAGAGGCACCAGGTGCAGGTGGACTTCCCCATCTCAGAGGGGGATGAGGCCCTGCATGAGAGGGATTCAACCTCAGGGGGCAAGGGCAGCCCCTTGGTTGGGGTGACACCCTCCACTTTAGAACTCACTATTTCAAAGCAGAGTGACATTCAGACCATATCGACCAATCAGATTAGAGCTCCAATCTCAGAGACTAATGAGAGAGGAGCTTGGACTTCCGAAACAGACTCTGCTGTTTTGAGTCCAACTGGACTTGGCTCTAGTCACATTCCACTAACAATGCAGACAGCAGAAAGGGCTGGGAGTCAAAGTGCCTTCCCTTTACACAGGGAGGCAGGCCTGCCTACTGTAGGAGCCCAGGCCAAGGACTTTCTCTCTGGGGCTGGCTCAGTCACAGGCACCCCTCCCCCTCCCGCACCCACAGAGGACTTTGTTGATGCCGGGACGAGTACAGCAGGCAGTGAGACCCACAGTGGGGAGCAGAGCCCGCGGGATAGAATCACTCATGCAGAGATGGCCAGTGAGGATACACACAGGGACACAGACAGGGACAGAGACACAGAGCTGAGTGAGCAGACAGAAACCTTATCTGCACACTGTGTCCAGACTGGGTCACCTTCAGTAGCTGCTGCGTGGCTCAGCGAGCCGCCAGGCACCGGGGGGACTGCTCAGCACACTCATCTGCCTGCTGCTGTTTCCGATGTCGATGGAAGCCAGCTGGCTCCGCAACCCATTTCACTGTCCGCCTCGCTTGCATCAGCGGACGAAAGCCAGGGACCCATGCCAGCAACTAGGCACTCCGATTCTGGGGACGCATTGGATTCAGGCACTGGTGCTGGACTGGACTGCTTTGAGTCAGGGGAGGAGGAGGGGGACGTTGGTCCTTCCGACGATCTGTTTGGCCAGGCCCTTCATTTGGAGTCTAAAATGATGGTGGATAACATTGTGAGGAATGCTCTAGCGGCCCTGGAGAGAATAGAATCCTCTGAGTTGGAGGGGGATGAAGCGTTCCAGAAGGCCAGTGAGGAGATTTACCTGGTCCTACCCGCAGGACGAGAGGAGGAGGGCATGGAGCAGTCCTTCGAGACGGATAAGCTCCTGGAGGTAAGGCCTTCAGTGAGGGGTGATGACAAACACCCCTCAGCCTTCCCAGCAGAACAGACCCTCTCGTTGAACCCTAACCCTCTGGCGGAGGGCCCCAGGTCTACCCCCTCCTCGGGGTACGAATCTATCGCAGGCTCGGACACTGACATCAGGAGCAGCCCTGGGCCGGCCTGTGAGAGCATTGCACCCACCATCTGTGTCTCAGACCACAGACAGGGAGAACACTGTGCCGAGGGGACCCCAGGCACCGGTCACCAGTTAAAGGTCAAAGGTCAACAGCTAATGGATGCTAATGCTAATGAGCATCCACAAGGGGAAGAGGATTCCCAGCCAAACGGCGCTATCACATCTGAATACAATGGCAATAAGCACCGGGGAGATGTGTTGCCTCGCTTGAGTGGTGGAGTGTCCCACGAGAAACCAGGTATCCATGGTGATGGTGGGGATATTATTCAAATAACGAGAGGGAGTCATAAGTATGAGTCTGTCTCAGGGAAAACAAATGAAAACAAAGATCAGGTGCTCGGCACTTCAGGGGACAATGGTTGTAACGCGGTGCTAGGCGTTAAAGAAACACAGGTAGGAGACAGAGTAGTCCACGTAGCCAAAGATGATATCGAAAGCAATAGACATAGTCCTAAACAAGATGGTAAGGCTCAATATGGTCCTGTTTCTGTGTCCAATAACTCTGAAAGTCCTAATAAGCTCAACAGCACTCTGAATGACAATACTTCCTTCAAAAACCAAACAGCATTTCCTGAGACTGATCTGCTTAGGAAAGGTTCCAAACCTGAAGCTAAGGGCAATTCTGAGACAGACCTTATGTCAGTCAGACCAAAACACGCCCAAAACTCCCTACAACCATCTCAAGTCAGACATGCTAAAGGGTTGAGGCCTATTGCCTGTATAACTCTTCATGATGAAGACCAAGAGAGCGGTCCTGAAATAACGCTGAATGTTCCTCAGACTGAGACCAATGGGTCGAATGGCACTATGGTCAGTGGGGATCAAGGCTTTGTCCTGGTTGAGACTTACTTAGCCTCTGTAGTCTCAGAGGGCTCTGACTCTGGAGGTGAGGAGGATGGGGCCGACAGCAGACCCACAGGTACCATCTGCATGGACCCTTCTTCCTCAAGGAGACTCCCCAAGGACCTGAGCACCTCAGAGGGCCTTGTGTCTAATTCAGCCCCTGGCTCCGGTAACGAGGACATGCCACAGAGGAGCTCGGTGAGAGCATATCGCTGCGATGTCTCTCCGCAACAGCAGAGTCAGGACTCAGAGACGCCAGGACACAGTGGTGCAGGTTCAGCAGCTGCAGCTATGGCAGGGTTTCACCAGGACCTGAGCAGCAGGCTAGCTGGGCTCCATGCTACAGGGGCTACGGGAGGCCGGCGAGCCCCAGCCCTGGAACCTCTCCTCCCCCTCCTCCCAGTCCCCCAGCTTGCCTTCCATGACATGGAGGTGAGCGTTTTTTCCATTATCGACGAGGAAGAGGAGACTGATGCCGTGTTTGTCAATGACACAGGCCCCATGCTGAGCCCCACAGCGCGGCGGGCCAAGGCCTATCCCTTCTCTCTGTCGCCCATCGTGGAGGAAGACAGTCTCCGCGGCGAGGAAATGGTGGAGGGGGGCCTGTCGCGGGATGACAGGGGACTCATGGTGCCACCAGCCACAGAGGAGCTGAGGAGTCTGAGCGGAGGTGTGGGGATGGAGCAGCTGGCCTCGTCCTCCTCTCTGTCCATCCTGTCCCTGCTGCAGTCGGTCAGCGAGCGCCTGCAGTCCAGTGGCTACTCCGACACGGATGCAGACTTAGATGAGCCCTTCATCCCTCCTCTACGGCAGCCCCTATGGGACTTCTTTAACAGTGGCCAGGCGGAGGGTGAGGAGGGGGATGGCCAGGGAATGGATGGAGACCAAAGTAGCAAGCAGGAGGGCCCAGGCTCTCTGACACTTCCTACTGATCCATTTACTATGGGACCTCGAGAAGGGTATCCAATGGAGGACGTGAACTATCTGCCCACCCAAAAGCCTGCAGATTCGCCCATGAATCAGTATTTGAAATCAGCGCAGCCAGTGTTTCCAGAGCCTGATGATGACAACGGTGAACATCATGCCGAACTCATTCTGCGCCTCAGTGATAATAAGTGTCCATCCACAGCAACCGACATGGTAGGTTCAACAGCGACAGACATTTCTATTCAACAATGTTTTATGAAAAGCTCATTATGCAGCCTGACATTAAGAACATTAAGAAGTAATATATGCTAATATTTGACTTGTTTATATAATTTTAGGGGGAAAATTGGAGTTGTGGAAAGGTCATCCCAAGGCCTACTCTGGTGAGTTTCCATCTTTTACATGACTAGTACTTTCTCACTGTCACGCTCATTTCTGACCGCATCTTAATGACTGTCTTATTGTTTGAGGAAGTCTGCCTCCTAATCACTGTGCTGAATAGATTGGAGATGCCAGACTGCCTTTGAGCTGGACAGAACATTTCTCTTCTATTAGCTAATGATACCTCAGGCTATAGAAAGTAGGGCAGCAGCTCTTCTTTTTTTTCTTCGTTTAATCTCTTCCTAAGGCCTGTCATAAATGGAAATGAGATCTCAATTATGCAACTGCCTATTCATTGCTGTAAAACGCTATCCCATTTACTGATGAGGGCTGTAGTTTCTCAGGGTCTGTACAAAAGGAGTAAGGATCTCGTCAATAGCACTCTAATGACAAGTAAAACCACCTGCAATGCCAGTCTACATTCCTGTGGTCTAGCACTGTATATGTGGATTGTTTCATCCAAATAAAACAAATCAGGAATGGGTTTCCCCCACAAAACAACTTGTATGCAGTTTTGCATAGATTGTGAAGTTTATAGGCTCACAACACAGGCAGTGAACAAAGCACTGGGCGCCAAGGATTTTGTCTGCATTGTTGTTTCACACAATCACTAATGGAATTGCCTTGCAACCACACAACCAACCTTTTCTGTTCTGTTATCCGTGGTGAGAAAGTATTTGTTTTTAAGAATGAAACAAAGGGAGCAAACTATCAAGACTTGAAGCAAACTATCAAGAAGGAAGCCGTATTAAATCGGGCAGAGTCTTGTAGGCTGGTACGATTAACGGATGAAGAAACACAGCGTGTTAATTCTAGAAGAGGCAGTGTTTTATAATGACTGCTTAAGGTAGCTCGTGGGCTGGTTGGGGGATTAAGGGCCTCGCTCCCTTTTCCTCATCAGAACTAAGTCTAGAGGTGTCAGGCGTAGTCACTCAGCACCGGGCTCCATTCTGGAAACCCTTCCCCTCAAGCTTTTGAAACCTGACTGTGTTGACACGCACCCAGCTTATCATGAAAACAACACCAAACCGCCACAGTTCAGTTGTCACTCGAATATGAGGAAACTTTGAAAAAGCATGACTTTGAATTATTGTTTGTTTCCCCTGTATTGAGTCAATAAGTCAAACTCTGTTTAAAGATCATTTGCGGAGGTTGACTGTCAGACTGCGTCTATTTTACAATACAGCCCACGTGTTGCTCTCTACATTTTCCGAATGACTTCCTCTCTGTTTCTTCAGATGAACATCTTTGATGGTGTGACATTCTCTGGGGAGAGGCGGACTATCCACTCAGACCAGGAGGATTCTGGGATGGTGTTTCCCCAGGGTGCCTCTGTGCGAGTCTTGGGAGGATGGTAAGAGGACCTTTAGAGCAAGTGGACTTCTTTTTAAGGTTGCTCACTCCTAAAACAGGAAGGATGCTCTTTATGAAGTTGTATATGCATCTTTGAATGACCAACATTCTAGGCTTCCAGAAGTGTTTCTGTCGGATCAAGGCCTAGAGTTTGGTGAAGCAGGTAGTTGAAAATCTGTCAAACTTGTATAAGTCCCCTGTAAAATAGCCCACCTGGTTCAGAAGGAGCCAGCCCTTCATCCTCTACTTTGGACTAAAACCCCTGTCTCATCCATTCCCTACCTGACTCATGCACGCTCACTGAAAAATAGCCTTATTATTACTGAACATGAGACTTAGGAAGTGTAGCTTATGTCAAATCAGAACATTTAGTTTAAATCGTGATTGATTCCTCTGAGCCTCCATATGTTCCTTCCCACTGTGGTGTGTGTGTGGGGTGGGGTGGGGGGGGGGTAAATCTCCTGGGCTGGTGGTGACAGACGGTGATTGGGTAATTTATCGCTTTTCGCTCCCATTGATAGACCTGTCTGTTGATTAATCTGCCCTCGCAAGACCTTCTTTTAATGTGACACATGTTCCATCATCAAGCCACAAGCCAATCGCATTGTGAGGCGGTACTGTTAATCATAAGGGTTGCGTACTAAGCCACACAAACACTGCCGTCACTGCACTGGTGCGATGGTGCGCCGATGCTACATTTAATATAGGAAAAACACTGTACATCAATGTACTATCAGCTCCATATTATCTTACTACTGCAGTTGGAAAAAGACGGTGCTTCCATTTATATTTCATGATGGAAAAGCTAAAAAGCATTCCTATACAGTGCCTTCGGAAAGTATTCAGACCCCTTGACTTTTTCCACAGTTTGTTATATTACAGCCTTATTCTAAAATTGATTAAATGGCTTTTTCCCCCTCATAAATCTACACATAATATCCCATAATGACTAAGCAAAAACTGTTTTTTTTAAGGCATTTTTGCAAATGTATTACCAATAAAAAACAAATATTACATTTGCATAAGTATTCAGACCCTTTACTCAGTACTTGGTTGAAGCACCTTTGGCAGCGATTACAGCATTGAGTATTCTTGGGTATGACGCTACAAGCTTGGCACGCCTGTATTTGTGGAGTTTCTCCCATTCTTCTCTATCGCGCCCAGGCTCTGTCGTAACCGGCCGTGACCGGGAGGTCCGTGGGGCGACGCACAATTAGCCTAACGTCATCCAGGTTAGGGAGGGGTTGGCCGGTAGGGATAATCCTTATCTCACGTCGCACTAAGCGACTCCTGTGGCGGGCCGGGCGCAGTGTGCGCTAACCAAGGTTGCCAGGTGCACAGTGTTTCCACATTGGTGCGGCTGGCTTCCGGGTTGGATGCGCTGTGTTTAAGAAGCACTGCGGCTCGGTTGGGTTGTGTATCGGTGGACGCATGACTTTCAACCTTCGTCTCTCCCGAGCCCGTACGGGAGTTGTAGCGATGAGACAAGATAGTAGCTACTAAACAATTGGATACCACGAAATTGGTGAGAAAACGGGGTAAAATTTTAAAATATATATATATTTTTTTATTTTTTTATTTAAAAACTCTTGTCAGGTTGGATGGGGAGCGTTGCTGCACAGCTATTTTCAGGTCTCTCCAGAGATGTTCGATCGGGTTCAAGTCTGGACTCTGGCTAGGCCACTCAAGGACATTCAGAGACTTGTCCCAAAGCCACTCCTGCATTTTCTTGGCCATGTGCTTAGGGTCATTGAACCTTCTCCCCAGTCTGAGGTCCTGAGTGCTCTGGAGCAGGTTTTCATGTTCATTCATCTTTCCCTCGATCCTGACTAGTCTTCCAGTTTCTGCTGCTGAAAGACATCCTCACAGCGTGATGCTGTCTCCACCATTCTTCACCGTAGAAATGGTGCCAGGTGTCCTCCAGACGTGACGCTTGGCATTCAGGCCAAAGAGTTCAATCCTGTTTTCATCAGACCAGAGAATCTTGTTTCTCATGGTCTGAGAGTCTTTAGATGCCTTTTGGCAAACTCCAAATGGGCTGTCATGGGCCTAAAGTATTGGCTTCCGCCGAGGCACTCTACTATAAAGGCCTGATTGGTGGAGTGCTGCAGAGATGGTTGTCCTTCTGGAAGTTTCTCCCAACTCCACAGAGGAACTCTAGAGCTCTGTCAGAGTGACCATCGAGTTCTTGGTCACCTCCCAGACCAAGGCCCTTCTCCCCTGATTGCTCAGTTTGGCCGGGCTGCCAGCTTAGGAAGATCCTCGGCGGTTCCCAACTTCTTTCATTTGAGAATGATGGAGTCCACTGTGTTCTAAGGGACCTTCAATTCTGCAGAAATGTTTTGGTATGCCTCTGCACAATTCCGTCTCGGAGCTCTATGGACAATTCCTTCAACCTCGTGGCTTGGTTTTTGCTCTGACATGCACTGTCAACTGTGGGACCTTATATAGACAGGTGTGTGCCTTTCCAAATCCTATCCAATCAATTGAATTTACCACAGTTGAACTCCAATCAAGTTGTAGAAACATCTCAAATATGATCAATGGAAAATGGGAGCTCAATTTCGAGTCTCATAGCAAAGGGTATGAACACTTATTTAAGTAAGGTATTTCTGCTTATACATTTTAA
The DNA here is from genome assembly GCF_023373465.1 of Oncorhynchus keta. Taxonomy (NCBI): domain Eukaryota; kingdom Metazoa; phylum Chordata; class Actinopteri; order Salmoniformes; family Salmonidae; genus Oncorhynchus; species Oncorhynchus keta. Next base: position 19,101,145 of record NC_068432.1, on the reverse strand, counting down.
TTACAAAACAAAATAAAGTTTTCACTTTGTCTTTATGGGGTATTGTGTGTAGATTGCTGAGGATGTTTTTTTATATTTTTTTATCCATTTTAGAATAAGGCTGTAACATGACAAAATGTGGAAAAAGTAAAAGGGTCTGAATACTTTCCGAAGGCACTGTATACTAGAAATAAGTTTAGTTGTTAATATTCATATCATGCTGCGCTAGGTTGAACTAATGCACATGACAGTATGTCTCTATGCCTCTCTGCCAGAGGCAGAGCAGGTTTACATACAGAGAAGCCTGGTAGATGTGTGCTATGCTGTAAGATTGCTCTCATATTTAATGGATGCAGAACGAGAAACCTTCAGTCTCGCAAACATGTTCTGCCGCCGTGTGCTTTTTGTCAAACGACTCACGCAAAGACAGGCTCACTCGACTCTGCTCGCCATCACTAGTGAAAGTTTGGTGCCTTACGCAACATCTCATGCGTAATGGATGGGCCCACCTTCTATTTGTGTACTAGTACGTTGGCTCAGCCACCCTATCCCTAGTCCTGTTGTATTATTTACACCAAACCGTCATTCCCGAACATAAAGTGGGAAAGGCAAAGCAGCTTTCAGACCATGTGAGTGGGAGCTCTCTCCCCTGTCCACAAGAGTGGTGGAGAGAAAGAAAGCGAATCACGTTGCAGCTTCATTGTTGTGCTTGTGTGTGTTCTTCCCCCATCCACTTCTCAGGTTAACCAACCGACTGGCATCCCATTGTTCCCTCTACAGTCCACAGAGGAAGTAATGTGTACAACTGCTTCGTCCTTCCCCAACTAGTTTTGCTTTGCAGTACAAGAGCTACTTTACAGGTTGACTTATTCAAGTTCAACAGATTTTCAACTACCTGACTCAGCAAACTCCTAGTCGTTCTGACAGAACCCCTTCTGGACACCCAGATTGTTGGTCATTCAAAGTTTTGAATTCAGTTCAAGTTCATCAGTGAAGGAGTGAGCCACATGGTTTCTCCTACATGCTAGTTATGAGGGATTTGACTTTCTCGTGAGATGCTTCCTCCTTGGGCTTCAACCCAGCAGCCTATCCTATCAGGAGCTATTGATCTCTGTCTCTCATGGTGGATGTATAATCAGTGAAAGCCTTTTAGGAGAGTCAATATAGGCAGATTCCTACCGCTTCAAAGCAGTTCCTGACCATCCACATAGATTATTTATGGAAGGGGACAATGATTAACATGGGAAAAAGTCCCTGAAAATACTTGTTTATGGGCTACTGGCGACACAAACACACACACACACACACAATAGTGTTGTTTACACTGCACACATCACACCGCTGTGTTATTTTCAGAATCCACAATATTTGTTGACTTGGAAAGTTTAACCCCAGATAAAAGGCAGTGTTGCGGTCAAGTCTCAGCAGGGATATTGAACTATTGAAGGACTCTGCTTAGTTTCCCCATGCCCCCTACTGTGAGCTGTGGGTCTGTCGTTCAGGGGCATGAGTAAGCAGCTTTTAATATTTCAACAGAAGAAAAAAAACATTTGTGATTGCCAGATTGATTTCCATTACTGTCAGCACAGTGCTGTAATATTCTCTTCGACGTGTAACGTTAATCACCAGCTGTTGTTGTGTTGGGTGTGTGTCTGTACTGGTAGGGTGTGAAGGGGATCTTTGAATTCTAGGTCCTGTCACCAAGGTTTCCATGGCAATGCCCCTGCTCTGTTTGTGTGTGCTCTGTGCGATCAGTTGGTGGCTGGCGTCTCTTTTTGTGCTTAGTGAGAGAGAGAGAGAGAGAGAGAGAGAGAGAGAGTGTGTGTGTGTGTGAGATTGAATTGGGTGCTCACACAGTGTGTGTGTGTGTGTGTCGTAGTTGGCTTCTGTACCTGGAGCCGGGGTTCCAGGGCCCCTGGGTGCTACTGGAGGAAGGGGAGACGGTACTGAGCCACCAACTGGGCCAGCAGCAGGCCAGCCAGGGGATAAAGAACAAGCCCACCAGCATTGCCATCGGCTCCATCAGAAGACTAGTGAAGGTGAGTATATTTATTACCATTAAATTACAGTGTCAAGTGCCATTAGTGATTTCCCTCCAACATTTCTATTGGGAGACAATGATTCCATTATTTACACCTCCCAGTAGCCTCCGATTTCAGTCAATCATAAATTGTATTAATTAATCCTCCATCTAAATGGCATGGCTTGAATAGGATTTTGTAGTTTTCAACTAACCTGTCACTGTTACAAATAGAAGAGAGACCAGTTGTAAAGTGAACAGTGTAGCCAAGCTGTAATCTCAAAGGATACAACAGGGGGGAAATGCCGAAAAGCACAGAGTTGGAAGGACACTGAAGCTTTGGTAGAGGGCCAGGGTCTCTCTGTCTATCCCTCCTTCTTTCATTCTCTCCTCTATTTCTCTGACTTTCTCTCTCTCACTCTCTTTCTTCCTCTCTATCTTCCCCTCTCTCAGCCTTAGGCATTATAGTGGGGCCTGATAGAGTAGGGTTGATAGAGCGGTGTGTGGAGGAATGTCTCCACATGTTGAGGGAATGCTGTTGTGTCTCTCTCACCGTTCAGGATGACAGCACTCCAGAAATTCATCTGCTTCCGATCGGAGCGCCAGGAGGAGCCACGGAGCATCTCTACTCGAAAGCGGACATCTTGGGAACACGTGGTGGACCTATCCACCTGTCAAACCTGACTGTCAAGTCTGGCTGGTGAGGAGCCCTATCCTATTCCTAGCCTGTTAGTGGTAACTGTGTAGAGGAACTCACTGCCATTGTGTGAGAGAGAGCTTCAGTAGCTACAGGCTATATAGGCTCAAATAGGAAGCGCCATCATTGCTAAAACAACGGGGGAAATTACTCATTGAGAAGACGTGTCCTTGCCAACCGGCGTCTATATTGTTTCTACTGAATTTGGGTGGATTGTTCTCTGCTAGCATGCACCTGCTAGGAAAGTCAATTTCCTGCTCAAAGTGTTTATAAAGCACACACATGGGGTATTACAGGAATGTTTAAGAGAATAGGGTGCTATTATAGAAGTAGTAGTGACGTCCAGTTCAGGAATGAACACTTAGAATTTAAGTTTTTGCATGACCCACTTCAGGGTGGAGGTAGTGAGGCAGCCTAGGTATTGAGGTAATTCCTCAATAAAGACTCTGTAAAACTTCACAAACACACCCGCATTTACAGTAGAAGAAAGGCACATTTAGGATCGGAATATGACTGCGATAGTATGATGCAGCAGCCTCTGATAATTCTGACTGATTGATGAACCAACAACAGTAAACATTAAATGTTTTGGAAGCATGCCAGGATTTACTCCAGGTCATTAGCCGTTTTACAAGATCATGCGCCTTTGTCAACATTGTGTGGTGTCCATTAAAATAGTTATATATTGTTCAAATACCACCTACTGCACGGTCTGCATTGAAGCAGATTGAAATATTACAAGGTCAAGGCATCTTGGTTGTTCCATATCAACAGATTTTCAATACAATATTTTTCCTCTCACAGAGAGATAAAGTGGTTTCTATTGTAGTGGAGATTAGTAACACTGACTGTATGACTTTGGACAAAGTATTGTTGTTTAAATATATCACAGTCACCAACAACAACAACATACCACACACACAATCACCAACAACAGCATAACACAATACAACATATACACAAAGCACACAAAAAATAGCAACAACAATGTCGAGGTCTTCTAAAAAATCATGTTACAATAAGCAGATTTTAAAAAATGTCACGGAATTCTACTAGTCATTACTCTTTTTTTACAATTACATTTTTTTACTTGTATTGTTTACAATTAGTTTTAATAGTTTTCCTGGCAAATAATGAAGCATCTTCCAAAAAAATAAGAGTGAAAATGTACTTTATACAGTGCATTCGGAAAGTATTCAGACCCCTTGACTTTTTCCACATTTTGTTCAGTTGCAGCCTTATTATGAAATGCATTAAATAATTGTTTCCCCCTCATCAATCTACACACAATACCCCATAATGACAAAGCAAAAACAGGTTTTTATATATTTTTGCAAATGTATTACAGATAAATAACTGAAATATCACTTTTACATAATTATTCAGACCCTTTAATCAGTACTTTGTTGAAGCACCTTTGGCAGCAATTATAGCCTTGAGTCTTCTTGGATATAACGCTACAATCTTGGCACACCTGTATTTGGGGAGTTTCTCCCTTTCTTCTCTGCAGATCCTCTCAAGCTCTCTCAGGGTGGATGGGGACCTTCACTGCACAGCTATTTTCAGGTTTCTTCAGAGATGATAGATCGGGTTCAAGTCCGGGCTCTGGCTGGGCCACTCAAGGACATGCAGAGACTTGTCCTGCAGCCACTCTTGCGTTGTCTTGGCTGTGTGCTGTCATGACGTGACTATCATTAATGTGATGACTGTTTCATCATATCAATTAACTATGTTTAGTTATTACGTGATTCAATTAATAATGTAGCAATTAACTCATTAGCAACCTTGGGGCACCAAGGAAAAAGTTATTTAAACGAGTTACTATCTCCCGACTTAAACTCTAAAAATATAAATATCTCTTATCTCTCAATAACAGTCGATTGTTAATTATTATTACCTCATATCAGTCTCATTCTGACCTCGTAAATCTGCACGAACCCTAGTCTAAATGATGATTCAGCGATACACAAATCGGCTTAATTATTTATTTACTTACTAACCAAATAATCACACAGAAATACATAAACACACACACAGTATAGGTAGAATTGATTACTAACATTATGCTTGTTACACAATGGAAAGGGGTGGGGAAAGAAAGAGCGGGAGAGACACGGAGGGACCCATCGTACATACAGTTGGAACTATGGGAATGGGAATACTTTGCACATGATTGACCGCTCATTTGAAAATAATTGCAATGTATATATTTACGCTTGTATGTCTTTGTCGTCTCTCTCTGTTGAAATCGCCCGGTCCGTCTATGGGGAGTCGTTCGACAGAAGTCTCTGGTTTGTCCACCAGTGGTCGCAATGTCCTTTGTAGTTGTAGTAGGCTACTTTGTCTCGGAGTGTTCGTTAGATTTGATCCTTCAGATGTACCACACGGTGGTCGGAGGGTAATGTTCTTCCCCTCGTCTTCGTTAGACTGGATCCTTCAAATGTCACCCACGCAGTGGTCTTTGGTTGAGTTTACTAGACTAAAGTACTTAAACAGCTGCAGACTGAATGTTCCGATGTTGTTGTTTTTCTTCTTCACTCGAGCGTTTCAGAGTCTTAACGTTTTATGGTCTGGTAGTTTTAAACCATTTCAATGTGTGGATGATCCTCACATTCTCTGGTCTCAATGGTTCATTATTCAGGGTACAGCTAGGACCACTTTACACACTGGCAGCAACCCGGCATGTTTCGGTCTCTAGAGGTTTTCTTCTTCACTCGTGTCGAGAGTTTCTACCCATTTCGTAACATTCAGCTCACGCTGTTGGTCACGTTGGTCTGTTGTAAATTTCATTAGGAGTCCTTTATAATCACTCTGGAAAAAGGGGCGTTCCATCCTTTTGGCATAATGTCTGTGCTCACGTGGGTGTGATTACTGACTGATTACAACTTTAAATGACAACAACTATCAAATTTAGAAGGCTAAAATCATAGTGCTATCTTTTCACAAGTAGTTTCATATTTAATCATATAAGTTTCACAACATTTAGATATAAATCTGATAACTGGGATGTATACATTTGTAGAGTTACCATTATCTTGCTATACCATCTTTAATGACATCACAAATCAACAAATGATATGACATAATTATTGTTTGGATCCTCACCAACCATTTCCCACATTCTTTATGTTAGAAACGTTGTTACATTATCCACTTTTGGATGATGAAGTTTTGGCTGCAGATTATCTCTCTACACACATCAGATTTCTTTGTTCAATACTGCAGGTCCAGAGAGAGAAAGTTTACAACCGGTCGTTAAAGTCATAAACCCCCCCTTCCTCTCTGGTGGGAGAGAGAGGGGGCTCTCTTTGATCCTCACACAGGAGGGAAAGTCATGACAGTGCTTAGGGTCGTTGTCCTGTCGGAAGGTGAACTTTCACCAAAGTCTGAGGTCCTGAGCGCTCTGGAGCAGGTTTTCATCAAGGATCTCTCTGTACTTTGCTCCGTTCATCTTTCCCTCGATCCTAACTAGTCTCCCAGTCCCTGCCGCTGAAAAACATCCCCACAGCACGATGCCACCACCACCATGCTTCATCGTAGGGATGGTATTGGCCAAGTGATGAGCGGTGCCTGGTTTCCTCCAGAAGTGACTGTCAGAGTGACCATCAGGCTCTTGGTCACCTCCCTGACCAAGGCTCTTCTACCCCGATTGTCCAGTTTGGCCAGGCAGCTAGGAAGAGTCTTGGTGGTTCGAAACTTATTCCATTTAAGAATGATGGGGCCCACCGTGTTATTGGGGACCTTCAATGCTGCATAAATGTTTTGGTACTCTTCCCCAGATCTGTGCCTTGACACAATCCTGTCTCGGCTTGGTTTTTACTTATATAGATCCTAATATAGACAAGTGTGCGCCTTTCCAAATCATGTCCAGTGAAATGAATTTACCACAGGTGAACTCCAATCAAGTTGTAGAAACATCTCAAGGATGATCAATGGAATCAGGATGCACCTGAGCTAAATTTCGAGAGGCTCAAAGTAAAGGGACTGAAAACATATGTAAATAAGCTATTTCTGTTTTTATTTTTTAATATATTTTTGCAAAACTATTTTAAAAAAAACAACATTTTGCTTTGTCATTATGGGATATTGTGTGTAGATGAGGGAAAAACAAATTTTCATCAATTTTAAAATAAGGCTGCAACATAACAAAATGTGGAAAAAGTGAAAGGGTCTGAATACTTTCTGAATGCACTGTATATACAGTGTGAGTTCTCAATGTACACTGAGTATACCAAACATTAGGAACACCTTCCTAATATTGAATTGCCCTCAGAACATCCTCAATTTGTCGGGGTCATGGACTCTACAAGGTGTCAAAAGCGTTCCACAGGGATGCTGGCCCATGTTCACTCCAATGCTTCCCACAGTTGTCAAGTTGGCTGGATGTCCTTTGGGTGGTGGACCATTCTTGATACACACGGGAAACTGTTGAACGTGAAAAGCCCAGCAGCAGTGCAGTTCTTGACACAAACCGGTGTTCCTGGCACCTACTACCTTACCCCGTTCAAAGGCACGTAAATCTTTTGTCTTGCCCATTAACCCTCTGAATGGCTCACATACACCATCCGTGTCTTTAACCTGTCTCCTCCCCTTCATCAACACTGATTGCAGTGGATTTAACAAGTGACATCAATACGGGATCATCGTTTCCACCATGCAGGCCTATGCAACTGGAGGCCTAATTAAACATTTACTCACAATCTATGTCGTCAATATTATGTTGATTGATTAATTCCAGTTAATAATTGTCTATTGAAAAGGTATAGGCAGCCAAGCCAGCCCAAGTTTGATTTATAAACCAAATTTGATCACATTCACATTTTCTCCTGACAAACAAATAGACTATAAATACGTAACGTTACAAATTTGTTTACCCTGACCAGATGGACAGCGCACATATGCTGTATGCAGCTTCTATTATTAGTGGCCTATTAGTTGATCAGACTGAAAAATCGTCTCGTTTTCATCCCGTACAGCATGTCAGATCTCTGGTGTTTAGGTTTGGCATAGGCTGCTGCAACATTTATGTAAAGAGTTTTTTCTTGTGTCTGTTCGGAGTCAAGCTCTCTTTTTAATCTCACTTTTAAAGGATGATGCGATCGAAGTGATCAAATCATTCTGAATTGATTTCGGCGCCCCAGAGAAGAACTTCCATATGCTCAGCATGTAAAGCACCGTAATGAGCAATTACCTCTGCAAGCTCCTGGTAGTTGCCCTTTTTATCTGAACTTTCCCTGTCATCGTGCCCTTCAGTAAAAGCCAACTCTTGCCGATAAGCTGCTTGTGACCTTGTTTCTTCTTACCTTCTTGTTGTTGTTGCGCAGTTTGAATATGCAAACGTTCGTCCATTTTCCAAGGAGCTTAAATCTGATCAAATCAAATGTTATTGGTCACATACACGTGTTTAGCAGATGTTATTGCGAGTGTATCGAAAGGCTTGTGCGTCTAGTTTCGACAGTGCAGCAATATCTAACAAGTAATATCTAACAATTTCACAACAAATACCTAATACACACAAATCTAAGTAAAGGAATGGAATATGAATATATAAGTATGTGGCTGAACAATGTCAGAGCGGCATAGACTAAGATACAGTAGAATAGTATAGAATACAGTATATACATATGCGATGAGTAATGCAAGATATGTAAACATTATTAAAGTGACATTATTAAAGTGATCCATTTATTAAAGTGGCCAATGATTTCAAGTCTGTATGTAGGCAGTAGCCTCTCTGTGCTAGTGATGGCTATTTAACAGTCTGATGGCCTTGAGATAGAAATGAAAAGGGTTCTTCAACAATTAATCCACAACATTGTTGTTGGCATTAGCTAGCCATTCTGGCTGAGAAAACTGCACTCTGGTAGATCGCTACTTGAAACTAAAGTCAGTTCAATATATTTCAATTTGGGGCCTCCCGAGTGGCACAGTGGTCTAAGTAGCTGTGAGAGAGAGATCCTGGTTCAAGCTCAGGCTCTGTCGCAGCTGACCGTGACAGGGAGACCTATGGGGTGCCGCACAATTGGCCCAGTGTCGTCCGGGTTAGGGGAGGGTTTGGCCGGCAGGGATGTTCTTGTCCCATCGCGCTCTATCAACTCCTGTGGCAGGCTGGGCGCAATGCACGCTGACACGGTCGGCAGGTGTATGGGGTTTCCTCCGACACATTTGTGCGGCTGACATTATAAGCGGACGTTATGTCAAGAAGCGGCGCGGCTGGGTTGTGTTTCCGAGTACGCACCGCTCTTGACCTTCGCCTCTCCCCGGAGTCCGTACGGGAGTTGCAGTGATGGGACAAGACTGTAACTACCAATTGGATACCACGAAATTGGGGAGAAAAAGGGGAAAACATTTTTTTTTTTCAATTTGCCTTCCTAACTCCACACAAAAATGAAGTTCTAAAACCAATTAAACATAATATAATCTACCTCCTCTGTCTCCTGTAGTTTGAAGAAGCTCATTTGAATTGAATGATATACTAAAAATGCTCAACTAATGCTTCACTCTCAATCTGCATCCAACATGTCACCAACTCACCAAGCTTCTCAACACACAGAACCTCCAAAATGCTCTGTGACACAACCCCAATACACCACACTAGGTTCGTTCTCTGAACCTAATCCTATGATTGGATGGACAACATGTCAGTTCATATTGCAAAAGCTATGATTGGTTGGAGGACGTCCTCCGGAAGTGGTCATAGTTACCATGTAGGTCAAAATGGAAGTAGCCTCCTAGGTTTTGTATTGAAGTCAATGTAGCCGGAAGAGGATGGGAAATAGCTGTCCTCTGGCTGCACAATGGTTCTAGCGAAACATTTTGTTTTAATCAGGTATTTGGTGATGTGAATATATTTTGTGTAGTTTTATCGAAAAAAGATAACTTTTTTAATGTTTCATTATTTAACACTGAGTAACTCACTGAGTAGGATGGTCCTCCCCTTCTTGCTCTGAGGAGCCTCCACTGACATAAATGGATCAAGTTTACCTGTAACTTGAAAACAATGACACCAGATGCTTGTAACCAAGCATCTGCTTAGAAAACAAGAGAGATTAGATTACCTGGACCTCTCATTTATAATGCCTTAATCTTGTTTTTCCACCTTAGTTGGCTTGCCTATGACAACCCTGGTTTCCATGGGAACTATGCGATTATGGAAGCAGGTGGCTCCCCAACACCTGGCGCTGGTCATCCCCAGGTCGCCGCTGTGAGGTCACTGAGACCCCTCAGAATGGTAAGGTTTGACCAAGGTGACATCACTCCGAGTCATCTGACATTGCTTGGCTGTGGTCGGGTTTGGGCTCAATTCCACTTCAATGCTATCCATGCAGGAAAGGAATTTATATTTGATTTTGAAATTGGCACCGTTTTAGCCGATAAAATTAGCCCATAGGATTTCTTCAATGTAATAGGCTATGTTTCAATGTCTCTCAGAAGTATAAAGTGCCTTCAGAAAGTATTCACTCCTACTGACCTTTTCCACATTTTGTTGTGTTAGAACCTGAATTTAAAAAGGATCAAATTGATATTTTGTGTCACTGGCCTACCCCATAAAAATGAAAAGCTGAAATGTCCTGAGTCAATAAGTATTCAAGTATGACAAGCCTAAATAAGTTCAGGAGTAAAATCCTGCTTAACAAGTCACATAATAAATTGCATGGACTCACTCTGTGTGCAATAATAGTGTTTAATATGATTTTTTTAGTGACTAAATCAAATCAAAATCAAATGTATTTATATAGCCCTTTGTACATCACCTGATATCTCAAAGTGCTGTACAGAAACTCAGCCTAAAACCCCAAACAGCAAGCAATGCAGGTATAGAAGCACGGTGGCTAGGAAAAACTCCCTAGAATAGCCAAAACCTAGGAAGAAACCTAGAGAGGAACCAGGCTATGAGGGGTGGCCAGTCCTCTTCTGTCTGTGCTGGTTGGAGATTATAACAGAACATGACCAAGATGTTCAAATGTTCATAAATGACCAGCATGGTCAAATAATAATAATCACAGTAGTTGTCGAGGGTGCAGAAAGTCAGCACCTCAGGAGTAAATGTCAGTTGGCTTTTCATAGCCGATCATTAAGAGTATCTCTACCACTCCTGCTGTCTCTAGAGAGTTGAAAACAGCAGGTCTGGGACAGGTAGCATGTCAGGTAGCACGTCCGACTACCTCATGTCTGTACTGCACACATACAATTATCTGTCAGGTCCCTCAGTTGAGCAGTAAATTTCAAACACAGATTCAACCACAAAGACTAGGAAGGTTTTCCAATGCCTCACAAAGAAAGGCACCTGTCTGCTTTAAAAAAAGCATTGAATATCCCTTTGAGCATGGTGAAGTTATTAATTACACTTTGGATGATGTATCTATATGCCCAGTCACTGCAACGGTACAGGCATCCTTCCTAACTCAGTTGCTGCAGAGGAAGGCAAACATCCAGGGATTTTAACATGAGGCCAAGGATGACTTTAAAACAGTTTGCAATGAACACGAGGGGAGACAGGGAGCTGGTTTCAAGCGCAGGGCGCAGCAGGTGTTTATTGCAAAGGACCACAGGAGGAGGCAAGTAGCTGGGTCCAGGGGCAGGCAGAAGGTCATACACAGGGGGTCCAAAAGGGCAACAGTACAGGCAGGGAAAAGGCTAGTAACGTAGTCCAGGAGATCAGGCAATAGGTACAGTTGAAGTTTACATACACTTAGGTTGGAGTCATTAACTTGTTTTTTAACCACTCCACAAATGTCTTGTTAATGGCTGCAGGGGCAGTATTGAGTAGCTTGGATGAAAAGGTGCCCAGAGAAAACTGCCTGCTCCTCAGTCCCAGTTGCTAATATTAGCATATTATTATTATTATTGGATAGAAAACACTCTGAAGTTTCTAAAACTGTTTGAATGATGTCTGTGAGTATAACAGAACTCATATGGCAGGCAAAAACCTGAGAAGAGATCCAAACAGGAAGTGGGAAATCTGAGGTTGGTCGATTTTCAACCCAGCCCCTATTGAATACACAGTGGGATATTGGTAATGTTGCAATTGGCTCAGAACAGGGAAGCACGGCTGGGCCTTGGATGTACACCGAGAGCAAACATTAATAATATGCATGTCAATCTCTCCTGGCTCAAAGTGGAGGAGAGATTGACTTCATCACTACTTGTATTTGTGAGAGGTATTGACATGCTTAATGCACCAAGCTGTCTGTTTGAACTACTGGCACACGGCTCAGACACCCATGCATACCCCACAAGACATGCCACCAGACATACCCCAAGTCCAGAACAGACTATGGGAGGCATACAGTACTACATAGAGCCATTCATACATGGAACTCAATTCCACATCAAGTAACTGATGCAAGCAGTAGAATCAGATTTTTCAAAATTGATAAAAATACACCTTATGTAACAGCGGGGACTGTGAAGAGACACAAGCACAGGCACATGCATACACACACAATAACATACGCACTATACACACACGGACACATGGATTTTGTGTTGTAGATATGTGGTAGAGTAGTGGCCTGAGGGCACACACTTAATGTTTTGTGAAATATTTTGTGAATGTATTGTAATGTTTTTAAAATTGTATAAACTGCCTTAAGGCAGCAGCTAATTGGGATCCATAATAAATACAAATATACACTGGAGTTGCTTGCCAAGACGACATTGAATGTTTCTGAGTCACCTAGTTACAGTTTTGACTTAAATCCTCTTGAAAAAAATCTATGGCAAGACTTGAAAATGGCTATTTAGCAATGATCAACAACCAATTTGGCACAGCATGAAGAATGTTTTTAAGAATAATTTGCAAATATTGTACAATCCAGGTGTGGAAAGCTCTTAGAGACTTACCCAGAAGGACTGTAAAGCTGTAATCACTGCCAAAGGAGATTCTAACATGTATTGACTCATGGGGTGTAAATACTTATGTAAATTAGGTCTCTGAATTTAATTTTCAATACATTTGCAATCATTGCTGAAAACATGTTTTCACTTTGTCAGTATGGGCTATTCTGTGTAGATTGGTGAGATAATTTTTTTTGAATCAATTTTGAATTCAGGCTGTAACACAACAAAATGTGGATTACGTCAAGGGGGTATGATTACTTTCTGTAGGCACTTGCAAAGGTATTCAGACCCTTTGGATTTCATCACATTCTATTGTGTTACAAAGTGGGATTAAAATTGATTTGTCAACAATCTACTCAAAATATTATGTCATAGTGGAAGAAAAATTATAATATTTTTTAAAGATTAATAAACATCAAATAACTAACATATATTGGTTGCATAAGTATTCAGCTCCCTGATTCAATACGTGGTAGAAACACATTTTACATCTATTACGGCTGTGAGTCTCTTGGGTAAGTGTATGCCTATTATTCTTTTCAAAATTCTTCAAGCTCTGTAAAGATGTTTGGGATTATTGCTAGACAGCAATTTCCATGTCTTGCCATAGATCTTCAAGCAGATCTAAGTCAACTGTAACATGTCCACTCAGGAACATTCACTGTCTTCTTGGTAAGAAACTCCAGTGTATATTTGACCTTGTGTTGTGGGTTATTGTCCTGCTGAAAGGTGAATTTCTCTCTTAGTCTCTTGTGTAAAGTAGACTGAATAAGTTTTTATTCTAGGATTTTTCCTGTTCTTAGTTCCATCCCATTTATTTTTATCCTGAAAAACTCTCCAGTATTTGCCGATGTCAAGCAAACTCTTACCATTATGCAGCCACCGCCATGCTTGAAAATAAAGAAGCAGTTACTCAGTCATGTGTTGTGTGGGATTTGCCCCAAACATAAGGCTTTGCATTTAGGATGAAAATTGTAATCCTTCGTTTTTTTTGTAGTATTACTGTAGTTCCTTCTTGCATACAAGATGCATGTTTTGGAATATTTGTATTCTGTATATTTGTATTCTTCTTTTCACTGTAATTTAAGTCATTATTGTGGAGTCACTACCATGTTGTAAATCCATCCTCAGTGTTCTCCCATCATGAACTCTGTAGCTGTTTTAAAATCACCAATGGCCTCATCGTATCATCTCTGAGCAGTTTCATTCCTGTCCTGCAGCCCAATTCTGAATAACGACTGTATCTTTGATTTGTCTGGGGGGTTTAATACATAATCCACCGCATAATTATTAACTTGACAATGCTTCAAAGATATTCAATATCTGATTTGTTATTGTTACCCATCTACCAATCACTGCCCTTATTTATTAGGGTTTCGAAAAGCTCCCTGGTCTTTGTAGTTGAATCTGTTTGAAATTCAATACTTGACTGGAGGGACTTACAGATGTTGTATGTATGGGGGACAGAGGAAGGGTTAGTCATTCAAAAACAATTTCAACCCCTAATACTTCACACAGAGTGAGTCCATTTAACTTATTATTTGATTTGTTAAGCCACATTTTCCTCCTGAGCTAATTTAGCCGTGCCTAAACAAAGGGCTGAATAGTTATGCAACGACTATATTTTAGTTAAAAATGTTGAGTATTTTTTCAACATGAGCATTTTGTGTAGATTGTTGACAAAAAAAAATTGTAAATCAATTTTAATCCCACTGTAACACAATAAAATGTGAATAAATCCAAGGGGTCCGAATACTTTTCAAAGGCACTGTATATGACTGAGCATTGTTCTCATCAAGGTTAGGTTTCATTGTGTTCTGTGTCTCTCTGATAGAGTGGACTCAGAGTGAGGAGACCTCTGGATCCTAAGGTAAGCAAGACATTATCGATAGTGAAAGTACATCATAAACCCCTATACCCTGCAGTTAAATAATCACATCACTTTGCCCGATGATGACGATGAATTATAATGATCATTGAAGTAAATTCATTCAAAAGTACCTGAGATATAGTTTTGGGTTTTAATAGCTGTTGGTGTTCGAGCAGCCCCACTTCCAGGGGCGGAGCGGAGAGCTGGGAGGCCACACCCCCAGTCTGGGAGCTGTGGCTGGGCTGAAGGGGGCATTGTCGCTACGGGTCATTGGTGGAGTGTGAGTCCAAGCTACATACTTGATTTAAGGTTTTTATAAGGTGTGTCTTTCTGCTGAAAACAGTTTCACAATCTGCTGGTCATGTGATTACTCTGAAAAGCTACCTCTCCTGTAGTTTACTGTCATATAGAGCAAATATAGCTCACCTCCCTGTGCAAACATGAGCCACGCAGAACTGGAGGTAAGTGTGCGTTCATATGGAAGTGTGCGCGTGTGCATGCTTTGGTGTGTTACAGGGAGGGATAACATTTCAATTGTAACATCTCAAAAACCCCAAACATCACGATCAACCAAACAATAAAGATATCACTGTTTTTTGTCCAAGGCATTCCTTTGCAGTAACTCAAGTGGAATATCCACCTCTAAGACACTGTTATCAGCATCACTGTATCATTGACACCCAGGCTCCTATTCAAGCTGTGTGCGTGGAAGTATTTAGCTGTGGTTTGACCTGTGACCTCTGTGTTTGACAGATGGGTGGGCTACACTGGAGAGGACTACACAGGGTGGCAGTATTTACTGGAGGAGGGAGAATACAGTGACTGCGCAGATCTGGTTGGAGCCGATCACCCTCTGCTGCTCTCCTTCCGCTTCTTACAGGCAGTAAGTTACAGGGTTTTAATGATATGGTTATTTACAGTTTAACATGTATTCAGTATATGTGGCCTATGTGGGAATGTGTACCTGTGCAAAGCTAATCCTGGAAGCCGATGCTTGATTTGAAAGAATGAGGGAAGTCAATTAAATAATATATAATATAATATATAATAATATATATATATATATATATATAATTAAATGTGTTGGGCAGGGTTTCCGTTAGGAAAATGTGGCTCCGGACATTTGACCGGAAGCATTTTAATTTACCGGACATTTAAGAAATTTACCGAACCCATATATCTAACCTCAATAGGGCTTCCACCCACTGTGCTCGGAATGACAGAAATCACATTTAGTTTATGGTAATTCATCTTAACAGAACATGCAACTCCAGGATGCAACAGTGTGCGTCCTTACCAAATTTAGAATAACTGTCTGCGTTTACTTTTCCTCAGACAACAAGAGGAGTAATGAACAGTAAAATCAGTAGTAAATGTCAATCTACTATCCACCATAGTAGAAAAGCTTACCTATTCTATTGGTCAGCTTGTCGTTCTGTGTGAGGAAATCAATAGCCTATTCAAAACAGACTCTGGGACAGTTGTGGGATGATAGAGCCCAAATTCCTACAGGTCTACAGGCTACATCCTGAAAAAATCAATAAAGCAATGAGGCTCATGAAACAGATCAGAACGTTTAGCTTAAAATGTTGATAAAATGTTATTTATTCACATGATAAGGGCAGCAATGCACACAAGGCAGTAGACTACGCTCTAAATGTTTGTTCCATAATGCAATTAGCAGGAAAACACTGTTGTCAAAAGCGCATTGCACATGCAAGCTGTTTCACGAGACGGAGATGAAAATATCCTTTAGAAATGTTTAGAGAGGGGAGATCTAAAGACAACTTGCCTGGGTTGTTAATATGATTGTGATTGTACCTTTGGCTGCTGGGCAATGAGAGACAGTTGATTTTGAAAACCAATAGAACATGAGAGAAATAGGAAACTGGTTTCAATGGGTGGAGGAGATTAATCATAAAATAATTGCCTGCACGTTTGGTAGCATTTTGGCTATGTTACTTTGAAGCAAGGTAAGATATGGCTCATAATATTTACTAAAAGATTCAGTTTCAAACAATGAAGTATATGTTTTCTAAATGCATACTGCCTCCAGCTCGTTACAAAGTGGTGTGTGACGTACTGAAGCCTGCCTAGTTGCCTATGCACTTGACTGGCAAATAGAAAATGTGCTTCAATGAATGAATGAATTACATTTTAGTGTCAAATTCATTGATAATTCCTCCAGTGTTCTGTGTGCACCACATTAAGACTGAAAATGTAGTCAATACATAATAGTAAATATGGTTATCCAAGCAATAGTTATGTCCCTAGAACAGTAAAAATAATTTGACCAAAATATATATTTAAGTGATAATGCCAGAGAAGCCGGTGTTTGGAGGATATATTGGCACGGGCTTTGTTAGGCCTGAGAAGAAGTCGAGGGCCAGCATATTATATGCATATTCTAGATTCTGAGCCTGAGAAATAGGCCGTTTAATTTGGGTACGTTTTTCATCCAAACATCAAAATAGTGCCCCCTACACTCAACAAGTTAATTGGATTTTTGTACAACTCTCCACAGTCAGACTATTGGAAAAGGTCAGACATTTTAGTTGCCCAGGCTCCCCCTATGGAGAGAACCCATTGAAAAACTTTGCTGGCTATTATGGCAATTGACATATCCATGTAATGAATAGTCAGGGAGAAAAAGGTGTAGATTTATGTGCCAAGCTCATCAGGTGTTTACAGGAAGGCAATGGTCATACACAGGTAGGAAACAGGCAGGTGAGTCAAAACTAGGACTGAAGGCTATAACTGGTTCTCACAATCGACTAGGAAAATGATTAGTACAGTCAAAACAAACAATACCTCACAAAGGCACACACAGAATGAACTGAACTAAATAAGGAGCTGATGAGACCAGGTGAGTAACTAACACAGGTGAAATCAATGAACAAAAATGAAAGACAGGGTTACGTTCAGCAAGGTTTACTAAGAAAATAAATATAGAACCTTACAATCCAACAGTGTATTCCAAGGTCTCACCATACACACCTTCCATCTCACCTCACAGGGTTCCCAGCCCATGTCCCCAGTTATTGCCAGTATAGGTGCAAACTTGTGCATACCTAAAAAAAATAGTGTAATGCTCTGTTATGGACGTTTTTGAGATACTTAGCACCCCACACTCCTGCTGAATAGTCCAGAACAGGACATACGTCTGATGCAGTTTGGAATAAGTAGAATAACCAATATCTTTGAGTGTTTTTGGTTTTCCTATAACTCCCCCAAGAGCTCTACTTGCTGAGTCGGCCAGGGTATAGAAAGGTCATGTGTTCATAAAAATAAAAAACTGTTGAGAAATAAAAAATAGTAGCTCTTTTTTTAAACGTGTTTCACTCTAGCAGCAACCAACAGCTGTTTGATGAGCTGAATCAGCTGCTCTAGTGCTACAATGACTGGTATTTAAATAAATGAATAGGCCAAAATGCATTATTTCGCAATGGGATTATCATTTTCTGGGGACAATTGGCTGGTGCCAATTTTTTTAATCAGCTTTTCATTTATTTCTTTTTCAGCTTTTGGCTATTACCGGCTAAAGGAAACCCTGGTGTTGGGGGTTGTGAATGTGCCTGTGTGTGTGTGTGTGTGTGTGTGTGTGTGTGTGTGTGTGTGTGTGTGTGTGTGTGTGTGTGTGTGTGTGTGTGTGTGTGTGTGTGTGTGTGTGTGTGTGTGTGTGTGTGTGTGTGTGTGTGTGTGTGTGTGTGTGTGTGTGTGTGTGTGTGTGTGTGTTTTCCAACCCTCAATGTCATAGGCATTTGTCTGAAACCAGGCCAAATTCTTTAAATTGGCCATTTGTGTGTCCCAGTTTGTCAGGCATCAAACCTCTAGTCCACTCACTTTCAATCACCTCACCACTGAACGGTGGCTAAGTGTCTATTTTAGCCTCCAAGTATCAGTCAGAAGCGCTAGCTAGTAGAAGCACTCTTACAGCTAACTCCTGGCTAGGATAGGCAAGGCTGTGCTCCTAATGGGATTAAACAGGTAGAGCTAATTGCTTGCTGTTTTATCATATGGCAGGTTAATTAGCATTCCGGTTCCCTCTACTCGTGCCCTGTGGCTGTTAGCGGTACCACTCTTTTGATCAACTCTACACCGACGTGTAGTCGCCAGCAGCCATTTTGTAAAGCTCCCACTATGTGTTTACAGAGGGGTTCACAATGAACTACCTAAGCTAAATGCAGCAGCTATGTAAATGCAGTTTGTAGAGTTTTTCAGTTTGAGGCTACTTGAACATGAACAGTTGCGTATGTTTATATACATTTAACCAGCCCACATTTCTTCATATTAACTCTGTTTAAACACGAGGCTATGTCAGTGTAAAAGTTGTTGCAGCTACTTTATAAAGCAGTTTTACTCGTTGAGCTCTTCTGCATGTTTCCCATTGCCAGGACTTCATAGAGCCCTCAGTGTCACTGCAGGAGGAAACTGGCTGTCCTGGAGACGAGGGGGGGGACATTTTGGATCTGGACATCCCTGATCTGGAGAAAGCTGGAGCCACAGAGAAGACCACTGCCATCTCTGTGAAGAGTGGAGTGTGAGTATCAATCAGGTGACCAAGGTTGAGGTCAATTCAGGAAATGCATTGAAATTATGTTTTCGTCTTGAATTTAAATGGAATTGACCCCGATCCTGCAGATTGTTGTTGTGAAGTTGTTAGGTTAGATTACTCGTTGGTTATTACTGCATTGTCGGAACTAGAAGCACAAGCATTTCGCTACACTTGCATTAACATCTGCTAACCATGTGTATGTGACAAATACAATTTGATTTGATTTGAGAATACAATAACATCTCAATCAATGTGCATCCCAACAATCTAAAGTTCACATAGTTTCATATGACTTTTGTCATTCACTACTCACTGTGCCTCTGGTGCTGATGGTCTCTGGGCTTTGCTGGGTTTCAGATGGGTGGCGTATAGCGAGCGATGCTTCAGCGGAGAGCAGTGCATACTGGAGAAAGGCAAACATCCTGCCACTCTGCACTGGGGTGGCAACTATGGAGCAGCTAAGTCTATCAGACCCATACGATTGGTGAGCTCTGTTTCATAACCTATTAGAGGAATAGATCTACATATTTGTATTTGTACAAATAGGAGTGTCATAAGAGTGACAAAGGAATGACATATGCGGATGATATCCCTCCTATGTCTCTCCAATGTAGCTCTGTGGCACAATGAAAAATATACACTGAGTGTACAAAACATTAGGAACACCTTCCTAATATTGAGTTGCACCCCTTTTTGCTCTCAGAACAGCCTCAATTCGTCGGAGCATGGACTCTACAAGGTGTCCAAAGCATTTCCATAGGGATGCAGGCTCATGTTGACTTCAATGCTTCCCACAGTTGTCAAGTTGGCTGGATGTCCTTTAGGTGGTGGACCATTCTTGATACACACGGGAAACTGTTGAGCATGAAAAACCCAGCAGCGTTGCAGTTCTTGACACACTCAAAACATGCTTTGTACATTCAGTGTATGCTATAGATGTTGGAAAATATGACTTGGAAAATATGTCAAGAAGTCTTTTTAAAATTATTGCAGGAACTTTGTGGCACCGGAGAACCAAAGGTCTTGGTATGTATATGGAATTCCACCACATTATTTTCACCTGTCAAAAGACTAGTGAAAGGGGCATTTTTTTTGTAATTAGTTTCAGCTGTGAAGTGTGTACTGAGTTGTGCTTTTGTGTCTCCAGCTGCGGGCCTACAGCCAGCCCCACTACGGGGGAGTGAGTGAGGAGTACGAGGGGGAGGCAGGACACTGTGGATCTCCCTCCCCCATGTCCTTCAGAGTCATCAGGGGAAAGTGAGTACTAGAGGACTACCTACCATTGTACTATTGGATCTGTACTGATCCAAGAGGTGGAGTTATGTCCCCTCTTACTATGTAAAACGCTTTGAGCACTGTAAAAGTGCTATATTAATCCAATAAATTATTATTATGGGTCAATGCAAATTTGAACTTCACAATTTCCCTTATAGGTTGTTGCTTATTAAGGCTTGTCAGTAGCCTGCTGTAGGCATGCCACAATGTATCTTTCACTGTAGTTGCCATATGAACATGTGTCTGTGATGCTTATTTATGTCTAAATCACACTTACTGCTCTTCCTGCCCCTTTCCAGCTGGCTGCTCTTTGATGAGGATGGTTACTATGGAAACCAGTATGTCCTGGGAGAGGGTCTTTATCCTGACCTCATTTCCTGTGGCTGTGTGGACACTTCTGTCAAATCACTGAGGCCCATTCCCTATGTGAGTGTACCTGGCATGACCCCAGCCCATTTACTGCTAGCTTTAGGTAGCACAACAAGCTAGATGAAACACGTGAGCACACATGCAGTTTAACCATATTATATGCCATGATAAATAGATTAAGGTAGATTCCGTTCATCCACCATTGCAGTTCATTGCAGTGCCATTAATGACAACCTATTCCCCATAATGCACTACCTTTGACGAGACACAAGTCTTAGTACTGCTGGCCAAAAGCAGTGGACTGCTATACGAATATGTCTTTTTTGTATTTTGCCCTAATATAGTTCAATACAGGCACTTTGTAAAAGGATAGAACGTACGTACAGTACATCCAATGGCGTTCTCATCTAAGATGGCTACTCTCCCTCCCTGTTGTGTCTATAGAGTTTCTCCGACCCGTCCATCAGCCTGTTCTCCCTGGATTACTTAGAGGGCCCGAAGATGGTTGCCGTAACACCCACAGAGCACATGAAGGACTTCTTCACTCAGTCTCTGCGGGTTGACAGTGGACTGTGAGTAGAGAGAGCCTGCCATCTCCTATGTCACTAAACAGCCAACATTACTGCCAGACACTATACAGTACATAGAGAAGGAACACAGTTTCCTGTGTCATGTTCAGTAAGAAAACAAGTGAAACAGGGAGGTACTACCCAAACCTGTTTCAAGACGTTTCTCTACGTTGTGCACAAATAAATGTGTCTTTGGCAGGTGGGTGGTGTATGAATATAGTCACTATAAGGGCCGTCAGATGCTGCTGCAGCCAGGGGAGCTTCCTGTGTGGGGAGAGCACAGCGGCTGGGACACCATTGCCTCCTTACGGCCCCTCAAACAGGTACAATACACACACAAAACTGACATTTGAGTCACTCTCATCAAAGTGTCCTTTGGTACTGCATAAGATTCAACTGACTAGTTTAAGCCCGGGTGTACACTACACGATTTTGGCCCCGATTTAGCTGTCCCAGACAAGTTTTTGAGATCAGAAACAAAAATCCCCATGTCGTTGTCTACTCGGGGAGCACGGCCGTCACCGACGCTCATTTAATGTGAGCGGGTCAAAGACGCAATCTTAGGGCTATCGATCTCATCTTTGAGCAGAGTCCCAGACGTCCCGATATTACGTCCCTGCAATGCTCTTGCTGTGTGAGATGTGCAACGGCACATCAGAGAAGGCAATGAGATGATGTTGTTTCGCATCACCCAGAATGTGTAGACTCTGGAGCAGGAGCAATGACTACTACTAGTATGTGTTTGTATTTGCCTTTAACCAATGCAAAGTGTCAAATCGTAACAACTCTGGTGTTCACAAGCGATGTTATCCAATTCAAAATGTTGGCTAGATATTTCAACTCTGTATGGCAAGCGAGAATATCTGACTGAATATTTATGAGGCTGCTTTGAGCCACAGCTCGTAGCTATGTTAAATCTAATCACATTGTTTTAGCGAGACAGAGAATCCTCACGACCATGTCTTGAAGTGTGTGACCCCGTCTGTGCCACATCGTTTAGTGCACCACTATGTTGGCAACACAAAATAAACTACCTGCAAGACTGTTGTTTAATGCGAGAGGCTCAGTGATGTCAGGATTTTGAAAATCGTGTAGTGTCCAACTGGCTTTTCCTGTATATTCACATTTCATTGGGGGTTATGCATGTGTCTGGTGGGGATGTAGTGTAAGTGTGTTAGGGGGTTGTGTGACTGGCACGGTATTATTATTTTATCTGTGTATGTGCATGCATGCTTGGGTGTGTGTTTTTAGAAGAGAGAGAGTATTGTACTCTTCTGCATGTAGGGTTGTTGTTGAATTATAGCATGCAGTCAACACACAGAAGCTCCATGCTTGGGACTTTGAGCCTGAAGCCTGCTGGGTCCTGATAAAACCCACTTCCCAGAAAGTTATTTATACCCTTTGAGAGACAGACAAGGCTCAGCACTGGTGTGTGTGTGTGTGTGTGTGTGTGTGTGTGTGTGTGTGTGTGTGTGTGTGTGTGTGTGTGTGTGTGTGTGTGTGTGTGTGTGTGTGTGTGTGTGTGTGTGTGTGTGTGTGTGTGTGTGTGTGTGTGTGTGTGTGTGTGTGTGTGTGTGTGGCGGAGCACTACTCTCACCCTGTTTGTAGACAAGACAGACAGGATGTGAAAGGGGTCGTGGTGATTTACACCCGTTTCTCACTCACTGATTTGACTGAAGCCATATGCAGCTATATAAATTCTTGCACATATTCCATGATGTGGCATGGGTCACGTTTCCCATTGACCTCTATGAGTGCAGCACTCTCGTCTGTGCAGTATAACATGATACTAATGTGTCTGTTTCAAAATAGCTCGGTATACGGTATGACCGCCCAAGCCTAGTGCTATGTTACTGATGATTCAGTACCACAGTGCCTACAGAAAGTATTCATACCTCTTGACTTATTCCACATTTTGTTGTGTTAGTCTGAATTCAAAATGTATTAAATAGATGTTTTTCCTCACCAATCTACATACAATACCCCATAATGGCAAAGTGAAAACATGTTTTTAGAATTTTTTGCAAATGTATTGACAATGCAATACATAAATATTTAATTTACGTAAGTTTTCACACCCCCTGAGTCAACACGTTATAATCGCCTTTGGGAGCGATTACAGCTGTGAGTCTTTCTGGGTAAGTCTCTTAAAAGCTTTGCACACCTGGATTGTACAATATTTGCACATTTATTCTTTTTAAAATTATTCAAGCTCTGTCAAGTTGGTTGTTAATCATTGCTAGACAGTAATTTCTTTATTTTTTATCCTGAAAAACTCCCCAGTTTTTAGCGATTACAAGCAAACTTATAACATGATGCAGCCACATCAAAGCTTGAAAATATGGAGTGGTACTCAGTAATATGTTGTATTGGATTTTCCCCAAGCATAACACTTTGTATTCAGGGCAAAAAGTGAATACCTATACCACGTTTTTAGCAGTATTACTTAAGTGACTTGTTACAAACAGGATGCATGTTTTGGAATATTTCGATTCTGTACAGGCTTCCTTCTTTTCACTCTGTCAATTAGCTTAGTATTGTGGAGTAACTACAATGTTGTTAATCCATCTTCATCTCCTATCACAGTCATTAAACTGTTTTAAAGTCACAATTGGCCTCATGGTGAAATCCCTGTTTCCTTCCTCTCCGGCAACTGAGTTAGGAAGGACGACTGTACCTTTGTGGCGACTGAGTGTATTTGATACACCATCCAACGTGTAGTTAATGACTTCACCATGCTCAAAGCGGTAGTCAATTTCTGCTTCTTTTTTTTACCAATCTACCATTAGGTGTCCTTCTTTGCGATGCATTGGAAAACCTCCCTGGTCTGTGGTTGAATCTGTGTTTGAAATTCACAGCTCGACTGAGGGACCTTACAGATAATGTATGTGTGTATCAAGGCACAAGGCGATACCCAAATGCAGACACAGGAGGCAGATGGTTGGAGTCTTACAATGTTTATTAATTCGAAGGGGTAGGCAAGAGAATGCTCGTGGACAGCGAAAAAGGTCAAAACCAGATCAGAGTCCAGAAGGTATAGAGTGGCAGACAGGCTCGTGGTCAAGGCAGGCAGAATAGTCAGGCAGGCGGGTACAAAGTCCAGAGACAGGCAAGGGTCAAAACCGGGAGGACCAGAAAAAGAAAAAGGAGAATGCAAAAAGCAGGAGAACGGGAAAACCGCTGGTTGACTTGGAAACATACAAGACGAACTGGCACAGAGAGACAGGAAACACAGGGATAAATACACTGTCACAGAGAGACAGGAAACACAGGGATAAGTACACTGGGAAAACAAGCAACACCCGGAGGGGGTGGAGACAATAACGAGGACAGGTGAAACTGATCAGGGTGTGACAGTGTGGGGTACAGAGATGATTGATATCGTCATTCAAAAATTACACTAAACACAATCATTGCACACAGAGTGAGTCCATGCAACTTATTATCTGACTTAAGCAAATTTTTACTCCTGAACTTATTTAGGCTTGACATAACAAAGAGGTTGAATACGTATTGACTCAAGACATTTCAGCTTTTTGTTTTTAATTCATTTGTAAAAATTTCGAAAAACATAGTTCGTCTTTGACATTATGGGGTATTTTTGTGTAGGCCAGTGACGCAATATCTCAATGTAATACATTTTAAATTCAGCCTGTAGGACAATAAAGTGTGGAAAAAGTCAAGGGTGAGAATACTTTCTGAAAGCACTGTACATAGAGTTCTAGACTGGCTTACGTTAGTTAGCCTGACGTTTTATATAGTAGGGTTTCTTACATTACACAACCCTTAGAGAAACTACCAGATAATAGGAAAGCCCCTGTAATTATTTAATTGTTGCAAAAGTATGTATTGTCAACAAAAATATAAATGCAACATGTAACAATTTCATTGATTTTACTGAGTTGCAGTTCATATGAGGAAATTAGTCAATTGAAATAAATTAATTAGGCCCTAATCTATAAATTTCACACAACTGGGAATGCAGTTATGCATCTGTTGGTCAAAGATAACTTTTTTTTAAATGGGCCTCAGGATCGGTATTTTTGTTCATTCAAATTGCACAAAAATGGGGGGTGGCACACAATGCAAATGGTCCGGGTAGCCATTTGATTACCTGTTCAGGGGTCTTATGGCTTGGGGGTAAAAACTGTTGAGAAGCTTTTTTTGTCCTAGACTTGGCCCTCCGGTATCACTTGCCATGCGGTAGTAGAGAGAACAGTCTATGACTGGGGTGGCTGGGGTCTTTAACAATTTTTAGGGCCTTCCTCTGACACCGCCTGGTGTAGAGGTTCTGGATGGGAGGCAGCTTAGTTTAGTGATGTACTGGGCCGTACCCACTACCCTCTGTAGTGCCTTGCGGTCGGAGGCCAAGCAATTGCTGTACCAGGCAGTAATGCAACCAGTTGCAGCTGTAGAGCCTTTTGAGGATCTCAGGACCCATGCCAAATCTTTTTAGTTTCCTGAGGGGGAATAGGCTTTGTCATGCCCTCTTCACGATTGTCTTGGTGCGTTTGGACCATTCTAGTTTGTTGGTGATGTGGACACCAAGGAACTTGAAGCTCTCAACCTGCTCCACTACAGCCCCATCAATGAGAATGGGGGCGGAACACCTACGTGAGATTGCTATTCATTGACTACTCGGTCCTCCTTTTCCTGTAGTCCACAATCATCTCCCATAGTCTTGGTTACGTTGAGGGATAGGTTGTTTTTCTGGCACCACCCGGCCAGGTCTCTGACCTCCTCCCTATAGGCTGTCTCATCGTTGTCGGTGATCAGGCCCACCACTGTTGTGTCGTCTGCAAACTTAATGATGGTGTTGGAGTCGTGCCTGGCCATGCAGTCGTGGGTGAGCAGGGAGTACAGAGGGGACTGAGGGGCTCCAGTGTTGAGGATCAGCATGGCAGATGTGTTGCTACCTACTCTCACCACCTGGGGGCGGCCCGTCAGGAAGTCCAGGATCCAGTTGCAGAGGGAGGTGTTTAGTCCCAGGATCCTTAGCTTAGTGATGAGCTTTGAGGGTACTATGGTGTTGAACGCTGAGCTGTAGTCAATGAATAGCAATCTCACGTAGGTGTTCCTTTTGTCCAGGTGGGAAAGGGCAGTGTGGAGTGCAATAGAGATTGCATCATCTGTGGATCTGTTTGGGCGGTATACAAATTGGAGTGGGTCTAGGGTTCCTGGGACAATGGTATTGATGTGAGCCATGGCCAGCCTTTCAAAGCACTTCATGGCTATGGACGTGAGTGCTACGGGTCTTTAGTCATTTAGGCAGGTTGCCGAGTGTTCTTGGGCACAGGGACTATGGTGGTCTGCTTGAAACATGTTGGTATTACAGACTCAATCAGGGACATGTTGAAAATGTCAGTGAAGACACCTGCCAGTTGGTCAGCACATGCCTGGAGCACACGTCCTGGTAATCCGTCTGGCCCCACAGCCTTGTGTATGTTGACCTGTTTAAAGGTCATACTCACGCCGGCTACGGAGAGCGTGATCACACTGTCGTCTGGAACAGCTGATGCTCTCATGCATGCCTCAATGTTGCTTGCCTCGAAGTGAGCATAGAAGTGATTTAGCTCATCTGGTAGGCTCGAGTCACTGGGCAGCTCACGGCTGTGCTTCCCTTTGTAGTCTGTAATAGTTTGCAAGCCCTGCCATATAAGACGAGCGTCGGAGCCGGTGTAGTATGAATCAATCTTAGCCCTGTATTGACACTTTGCCTGTTTGATGGTTCGTAACAGGGCATAGCTGGATTTCTTGTAAGCTTCCGAGTTAGAGTCCTGCACCTTGAAAGCGGCAGCTCTGCCCTTTAGCTCAGTGCGAATGTTGCCTGTAATCCATGGCTTCTGGTTGGGGTATGTACGTACAGTCACTGTGGGGACGACGTCTTGGCAAAAGAGAAACGCTCACTAATAGGGATGTAAACAAATAGGTTTTTGTGCGTATGGAACATTTCTGGGATCTTTTATTTCAGCTCATGGAACATGAAACCTCACTTTACATGTTGCGTTCGTATTTTTTGTTCAGTGCAATTGGAATACAATACAACTGGTTAACACTGCACACCCGGTATTCTGTAACCACCTATGTTATTTTAAGTTACTTAAATGTTTTTCCCTTTTGTGAAAAATGTATTTTCCCCGCAGCAATGTCTAGGGTCTATATAACGTTCTGTGAAAGTTGATAACCCTCATTCAGTTTGTACTGTGTGTGGTCTCCCTCCAGCCCAGGCTTTATGTAGAGGTAAGGAACCGTGCTCTGGGTTCAGTGCTGACCTCTGAGATTGGCCAGGACGACTTGTCCCTGGCCAGAGTGTCCCTGTCCCCGGCCTGCTCTCTGGACACCCAGCGCTGGCTCTTCACCGGAGGGCTGCTCTGCTGCAAGGTGTGTGTGTGTGTGTGTGTGTGTGTGTGTGTGTGTGTGTGTGTGTGTGTGTGTGTGTGTGTGTGTGTGTGTGTGTGTGTGTGTGTGTGTGGTCAAGTTTTGTCAACCTTTAAGCAAAACTAACATGGGAATATTCTAGGAAATATGCAAATAAAAGTGAAATCAGTCATCTATAATATGGATTGACTGTTTCCTCCAAGCGGGGGTCTGCAGCCAGCCAGTTTGTCATGGTGTCTCCCAACTGTACATTAGCTGCTGCTAATTATAGTAATTAAGTGGGTGGTTACATTTGTCATATTTCACACATGTACAAGCACATGTGTGAATTGGACATTTTGTTTTTGTTTGCCTAACCCACTCCCTCTGAGAGTGGGGTCAGAGCCAGGGATCAGCCATTATTGACGGAGACCCTGGAGCAATTCAGGTTAAGTGCCTTGCTCAAGAACACATAGACAGATTTTTTTACCTAGTCTGCTCTGGGATTTTAACCAGCAACCTTTCGGTTACTGGTCCAGCGTACAGTATCTGTGATATTGACCTGTTGTGTGTTGCCTGTAGGCTAGTAAGGCGTGTCTGTCAGTGATCGGAGGGAAGGCCACAGTGGGGGCCAGAGTGGCCCTGTGGGCGGAGCATGGACGCACACACCAGAGATGGAGCCTGAACCACAACGGAACCATCTCTTCCCATCTCAACCACAAACTAGTACTGGACTTCAGAGGTGAGACAATAGAGATCCACTATAATTTATGGTCATTGATAAACACTGACATAGTGCAGATCAGGTTGCTGTTGTGTACTGTTGCTGAACTCAACTACCGTATGCTATACATAGTGGGGGATCTATTTTGAGATCATAACAACCATTCGGGGAGTCGTCTCAGAAAGAGCTAGATATCATATTGTATAGAATTTGTTTTTGGGGGAACCATCATGAAATGCTGTTTGTTTTCCAGTTCTTCTGGAAAGAAGAAAATCTTTAGAAAAAAAACATGAACATAACTTATTTTCAGTTGTCTATTAGACACAGTAGAAGAAAGATTGTCCCCTAAAAGGAACCATTTGTGTCATGTCTTTCAGGTAGAACAAGTTTCGAGAGGGACCACCTGGTTGTCAATGAATTCACTGCTGATCAGGCCACACAGTTCTGGGACATCGAGTTGGTCTAGAAGAAAACTCCTGCCAAAGCCATGAGGCATCCCAGTGCAGTATGGGAGATGTTTGTTGTGGTTTTTGTTTCTATCCTGGCAGAGCACTTCTCCCAGCCATCTGGCCAACGTGTCCATGACAAATGAGCAAGAAGCATCGCGTTCAATTCCTGTGTCTTTTTTTGCTTGATCTCAGGACCCAGAAACCATTGCAGCGGCGCTGACACACAGAGTAACGATACAGAATCCAATCGTTTTTCTCTACTTGAACATGTCAGTGTGGCACTTAATTCTAAAGCTAATGTGTAGACAGTTAAGAACTGACAGGGGAATTTAAAGCCAAAACTACAGGATCAAGGCAGTTGAGCAATCACATAAAGGTTATGATAACTACCACTACTACACCATTGAAATAGAATAGAAGTCAGTCAGCCAGTCTTTAACCTAATGGGCTTACTGCTCTGTCTGAGGCAATATAATGTAGCTTCTTAGCTTCTATTTCTGATATCTTTTCTCAAGCACATTTGCACTACCAAGATTTTCACGTGAAATGCGGCCAACATCTTGTTTCTCTCGATGATGTCAAGGAATTTGTTGCTGTTAGCTACCCTCGTCCTTAAAATATCATGTCACCACTAACTGCCACTAGCCCAAAGTAAAATAGTCACCGGCCCTCTACAAATGTGTTCAGCGGGAGTGTTTTAAAAGAGCGTCTGGTTATTTCACTGGAGCAAAAGGTGCAGAACCTTAATATATATGTATGATATTCAGGAATAGATGTAATCAAATATTTCTTAAAGAATTGATGTCCATAAAGATAAGATGACAGTGTACAGTTGAGGCTAGCTGATGATTAATAATGAAGATGTTTATGTTTTTAAATCTGTGAATAATATTAAAGGTTAATGTCATATCTGTTCACTGGCTGTAAGTTGTTATTCCAAGGTTCTGACAACAACAGCTGATTGGGAGTAAGCGATTGACAGGTAATTGCATTCAGTACATTTTCACAGGATACACTCAGAAATGCAAGATTTTTAAAGTAATTAAATTATCTTAATTCTGATTGTACCAAAGGTCCATAGTTCCAAATGTTTTTTTGCAAATCATACAGAACACCACATTTGTGGTGCATTACGTACGCCTAACTGTGCCCTTGCTGCATACATCTTTTGTGCCCTTTTTTTGAATCACACATTCCAAGCATGAACAATGATTTCTGTAAATGTTTGCCTGCAGTGGCAGTGCATAGTATACACACAGGCTATTCATGTTTCTGATGGAGACCGATCGTTTGCCAGTGTGAGTCAGTAGTCCGGTTTGCCTGGATGACTAACGGTAACTTCCACAGTAGTCAGAATACAGTACAGACGTTTGCCTGGGCTGATCCAACTGTATTCCTCATTGTCCTCACATCGGACACTGCTGAACAATAGCAGGCCTTGTAATGGAAAAATACTGTCACTGTATAACAGACCAACCATGTGCCATCTAACTGAAAGGTTTGTTTATTTAATAAATTGTGTACACACAGGCACATTTATCATGATCAACTTTGAGACGTGGCACCAGTTGAAATGTCACATTATTAGATTTACAGTAATATTTGATCTGTAAGCCTGGAGATTCCATTGTCATTTGTAATGTGTGATAACATCATGTTCTAAAATATCTAACTCCCACGCACTTGTTTTTTCGTGACCGATGAAAACAGCCTTCATGCAAGATTTGGTTCTGCGTCGCCAAGATTACACACACATAAACACATGTACCAGTAATTAAACAATATTTAAATAAATTAAGCACGAGCTCCAAAGTGACAGGGCAAGGAAGACTGTCAAATGCTAGAATTGGCTGATTGCTGGGTTTGCACTCCTCTAGCTCCATCTATTGGCAAGATCTGTTTCTGGCCTACTTCACACTGGTTGAACAATTTTTTTAAGGAACATGATATAACACCCATTCACTAAAATACTTAAAAGGCCAATCAGCTATTGAAACAATAATGCCTTTTCCCCGCTGCTGTTTTGGTTAAAAAAAAAACTCCGGGATGGAGAAATGTAACCACTCAAATTCATAGAAAGAGCTATGGATTCTAGGACATCCAAATGATTGTTTTAACCATGGTCTGGAGGCTATACAGTGTTATACATTGTTTACAAACATTGGAATTGATAAATAGTATATTTTGGGGTTCAACAGTTAAACTAAGCATTTGTTATATTCAAGAATCAATGGGTACATATCAATTTATACATCAAAGAAATTATGTAACTGCTGATTGACCCTTTAAACTATGGAAAATATTTTCCCAAAAAGATTCAAACAAAATAACATGCACAAAAGACTTCCAAATCCATACTCCTTTATAAAATCATTTTTACTTGGAAAATTACAATAAAATACAAAGTACAAACTCTTCTCCAAACTACCTTCTTGAAAAATAAAATAATGCATTAGCAGAATAAGCCTACCATCTCCAAATGAATCTGCAAGGTGGTCATTAAAATGTGGATACAGAAGTCATCACATTGTAAATGCCTTCCTTTTAGTGGCCCATTCAACATACTGGCATCCCTGCAAATAATCATGTCTTATCAGACTGACAGTACTATGAAATAATAAGACTGAAAATTGTAATTGTTATAAATTGGTAATAACTAGTGACATCATGGGAGTTACCTTTTTGCCTCCCATATTTAACAGCATTTCTTTCATAAATGGCAAACCATTGAATGTGTCCCAGTTGCCAAATGTGTGCAATTGTTTTAGATTGTCAGAGAAAAAAATATATTTTATATAATAAATATAATTGGTTACTATTTAAGTATTATAGTCACTCCCAAATAACATCACATTTTCAGTGTACACGCTAACCTGATAAAATAATTTCACTCAAGTAAAACATGACATAAAACAATATCTGAGAAATACAAGTGCTTCCTTGGGTTACTAGGGACAATAGCTCAAGACATACCATTTTAGACTGAGGAAAACAATGGGTGTTAATTTGACAAATGAACCCTAACTTAAATAACTACTAAGTCAACATCTTTAAGAGATAAATTACGAAACATATGGACCGAGTCATTTCAATTAACTCTTCATTCAGTGAATGTGATGTTCATACCAAAAACAGCACATACAGTACTAGATTTAGGCACCGAGTGTGTTTGATTTTCTCAAAAGTGTGTCCCGGATGGACGGAGTTGATACTACATTTAGAAATTGGCAGTGCTGATTGTCAATTTTATCTTTCACTGTTGCTGTGACAAAGATCCTGACAGCTAGCATTGAGTAACAAGTGTCAATGGCACAATATGAAACTGCACTCACAATAAAGCCAATCCTACTTGAACCATTCAACACTAACCATAGCTGAATTCATCTATTACTTCATAAATGGCCCATCATTGTTTTGCATTCAAATAGATTATGCGAAAAGTTACATTTTGGAGACAGAAGACGGTATTTCCCAAATCCAAGAAAATAAAAGGACAGACATCTAACCTACCCGACTGCACTACTTCGGGAGAGTGCTGTAGTAGATTCAAAGATTTGTATAACTAAACCAAGATAGACCACAGCCTGTCATTTCCAATAGGAACAAATGAGTCATAGTGGGAAGAACAAGCAAGGAGGTAGGCAGAGCCAAGCACAAGCTAGCAAGATCCTATTATCCCGTTCTAGCAAACAACTGCTAATTTATTTTAGGGAACGCCTACTCTGTGAAGTGCGCGTGTGAAATTTAATTTGCCTTTGCACTACTAAACAATGCCATTTTTTACAACTTTGGCAAAGATTAAAGTCTACAAAACGTAGTCAACTCTGTTCATAACAGATTCTAGTTTCGGGAACAGAAAATTGTAATTGAGATCAAATGTTTCATTGATGAGAAAATATGCAGAATGTCAGCCAAAATCCATCTTGTTGCATGTTCTCCCACTGCTGGCCACTCGGCTTCCTCTCACTACCATATTGGGTAGTGAGTGGAAACGCCAAATGGTTGCGTCACAGTTATACATCCGGTGAAATATCTGTCTCCTTGTTCTATCTGTGGTAGGGTGCTTTGATTTTGTATTTGGCTGTTAATCCATTCAAAACAAAATAGGCTAAACTAAACTACATATTCATAAATCCTTTGAGGGAGAAACTTAATTCAATATACCATCATACCAAGTATGGTGGTCCTTAAAATGGTGTCTATTGCAGTCATCGGAGGATAGACTGGTGGTCGTGCAACTCGCTGACTAAAAGCTAAGCAGGGCCGGGTTCAAATCAATTCAAATTCAGGAAGTTTGTTGAGAGTTCAATTCGTGAACCAGAAGTGTCCTCATTGAAAACGATAATTTTTCCAAATCACAAAACGAGATTCAACAAAATGCCTTAAGTGAATTGGGCCCGACCCGGATGCTAACTGCAGTGTGTGTTAGGTCGTCATGGAGGAGCTCATCATGGGGGAGCTCTGCAGGACTGAGTTCTGCTCAAAACACACTCTCTTCAGTGGTGGCGCTCCAGAACACTCCTCTTCCTCCTGTGTGGGGAAATACAGTCAGGTTTGTTTGAATCCATGTTTTATCAGTTTAATGTATGCTGTTCTGAGTATATTGTTGGACAACCTATGAGTCTGTTGTGGTGTATTAAACAGTCTTGAAAGTAAATAGTTTGAGTGACAAAGCTGTGGTGTCAAAGTGGAATGATCATT
Source organism: Oncorhynchus keta (assembly GCF_023373465.1). NCBI lineage: Eukaryota > Metazoa > Chordata > Actinopteri > Salmoniformes > Salmonidae > Oncorhynchus > Oncorhynchus keta. The sequence goes on along the minus strand of NC_068432.1, from coordinate 19,067,737 downwards.
GAGATGTTAGATGTGCTTTACCTGAGCAGTGAGGGGCAACAGGTCCTCTTTAATCAGCAAAGGAGGTTCGTCAGCCAATTCACTTGGCAATGACGAATCTGAAAACCAAAAATGTATATTTACTTAACCTCTAAATAATATAAAGATATATTTGATCTTATTGAAATCAGAAAAATTGAATAAGTGTGCACATGTGCATCTGTCGGTCTGTCAGCCTATCTCACCCTCCATGATCTCCTGGCCCAGAGTGGGGGGCTGGGAGTCGTCTGTGCGGAAGTCACACAGATTCTTCGGGCTAAGAGGTTCACTGAGCTGGGGGCTGGAGTTACTGCTGCTGTTCACTTTGGGCTGGTACACATCAGACAAGGAGCTCTGGTTACTGTTCTCATCTGGAGAGGAAGAGAGTTCAGGAAATGGAGAAAGCTCAAGGCCAAGATATGGTGAGGTCATATGTCACTCAAAACTGTTTTACATCCTTACCATGAAAATCCAGAAGACTTGAGTGTGGGTTTTCTGAGGCTGGATCTGTGGAGAAGCAATTCAGCTCCCTGACTGCCCCAACCGGGACTGCCTTACTCTTCTCCTTCTACAAGAAGATAAATCAAATTCAAACACTGCATTTTTAGGTAGCAACACATTAGAAACTGACATAGCTAGCTTATTGAATAAGAAAATAACTTGCTTCCTTTGTATCCACCACTGGCACCCATTTGAATATCCTCAAAGATGTGTCCCCGACAGTCACCCATTTCTTCTCCCTGTAGAAAACAATGTGATTGCGCTCCATTACATTCAAATGGTTCAAGGGTCAAGTGCACCTGTTTAAATATCCCTTCCATAGAGTGAGATGCTATTAGTGAAAGCTGCTACAAATGAGCAAGGATACACCTCACTGGCTATGGTTGGCTAGCATCTTATTGATTACTACATGACTGTCACTGCATACTTGCTTCCTAGTCTGTCTGTCCATTCATATTAGCTAACTAGGTTTACTCAAATCCTACTTTTGAGTCCGCCTCTTGATGAAAAGCCACTTGTCTTGAGGGAGAAAGCTTCACAATGATTCTCATTGGTTGTGCTCTCGGTCTTTCACTGTCATTTTGTCTCAAACCACGCCTCCCTGTCGCTGAACTTTGTATATGCAATCTTTTATGATCTTTCACACAAATAAACAGTGTTGTGCTTACCATCTTCTGACCCTCTCAATGACCGCCATGACCTTCTTCATGTCATCTTTAGCACGGCTTCGTGTCTCAGCGCGAACCGAGCGTCCAGACATGTTTGTGCTTGGTTTTAGTTTGATTTGCCTCCGACAGACTGTTAAACGACAGACAGAAGGGGTAACCCAGACACGTCACAGTGGCTATAAAGCTGAAGCATCCGTTTAAAACGTTTTCTCACCACCAAATATGGTAGTGAGAGGAAGTCCAGTAGCGGGTAGTGGGAAAGTATGGAACTAGGTGAAACTGAGCCGTCATTCTGCTAATTTTCTCATCGATGAAACATCTGATCTCAAAATATTTTTCTGTTCCCAAAACTACAATCTGTTACGAACATAGTGCACGAATTTGTAGACTTGACACTTGCGTTGTTTAGGAGTTCAAGGTCGAATTGAGTTTGCGCACTTCACTAAATATGCAAATATAAACTACAATGCACCAATAGGATCTCGCTAGCTAGTGTTTGGCTTTGCCCACCTCCTTGCTAATTCTGCCAATAATGCTTAATTTGCTCTCACTGTAAACGACACAGATTAACTATCTTGGTTTAGTTATAAATACTTTGGTTTAGCTCTCCATCCTGCTCCCTGACTCTCGCGAGCTTTCGGGATCCATTCACTTCATGTTCTCATAGAACGCCCTCCCTAAATTTGCATGTGTTACGTGAAGTTACCAGCTGGGGTCACTTGTTACATTGTAGTTACACTGTGGCATCCCTAAGCTTTATTGTTAGTTTAGGAACCGTAGAAAGACAAGACACCCCAGCAGGATTCTGGCCCTATTATCAAATTAAATTGCATTTGTCGCATGCGCCAAATACCGTGAAGTGCTTACTTACTAGCCCTGAACTAACAATGCAGTTAAGAAACATTCGAGTTAAGCAAATATTTAATAAATCAACTAAAGTAAAAAAGAAAAAGAGCAACAATAAAATAACAATAACGAGGCTATATACAGGGATTACCAGTACTGAGTAAATGAGCAGAGGCACAACTATTTTTTTTTTTTTTAAGATACAAAGACCACCAGAGTCAAAGCAAATTCTCCTAAAGTAGTATTACTGGTCCAAGTATAGAGGTAACAAATAGTATTTTTGGAGGCAGGCAGAGCATTCAAAAAACAAAACAGAGCCATATTTCTGTAGAAACACATGATTTATTAAAACCAGCATGCAAATGCCACATCCCTGACAGGAGTCGAATTGCAGGCCTTTCTGTGAAGAGGCAGTGTGAGAAAGATAGAAAGAGGGATCTACACAGGATCTTTAGTTCTTCAGTCCTTGGGTGCCGTGAGCACAGTGTCTAGCGTGCTCTGCGCCTCCTGTATCTGCTGCTGCAGCCTTTGTTTCATACCCTCGTTCTGGGCGTTCTTTAGCATGGCTTGCATGTCCTGGATGGCTGCACGGTAACCTGGCGCATTGTAGAACACACGTACCGCCCGGTCCCCGCTGCACACCAGGTAGCGGCTGTTGATGTCAAACCTCAGCTCGGTGATCTCCTCGCTGTGGACTCCGTGGAACTCCTCCTCCAGCTGACCAGTGGATGTGCTGTACATGGCCACGCTGCAGCCGTTGGAGATAGCCACCACGCGGGCGTCTGGCGACAGGGCCACCCGGCTGCCTTCCGACGACTGGCAAGGCACCGACTTCAGGAGGTAAGGGTCTTGTTGCTTCTTGTACTCCACGTCTGTGTCCCACAGCCGCCAAGTGCCATCCTTGGAAACGGTGGCCATTCTGAGGGAAATCGGAGACAGTTTAAAATATCAATGGGGAATGTAATCATAATGTCATTCATGGAAATCAACCATTGATGTTTCGATAGGATACCAGGCAATGCATACCTTACCTGCGTGAGTCGTTAGAGAAGGCAAAGGAGTGGACCCCTGCTGAATGGCCCTTCAGGTCGAAGGCGCGGCTCACCTCTTTGAAGTCACCACCCTTCCCGAAGCACACCTCCCATACCTTCACGTCAGGAGTGAAGCCACAGGAAGCCACAAACCTGAAGACAAAATCATCCAAAATGTATTTACCCGAGAGCACAATTACATTAGCTATACCATTAGCTATACCCCCCCCACACACACACACACTTAGGGGACTGTACTGACCTTCCACAGGGTGAAATGGCAGCGTAAGAGTTGGTCATCTGGTTGGTGATTATAGAAGCCAGTACCTCTCCTTTCAGGTCCCAGATGAGGATGTTGGTGTCGGTGGAGGCACTCATGATGAATTTGCCTGGAACACAGAAAACAAAAAAGGGAGAGCGATGAGAGTTTAGGCAACAACTGGAACAAGGGTCTCTTCCATAACTTATAACATTCATAACTTTAAAAAACTGCATATCACGCAGTCACATCTTCCTGACTTTTAATCATTCAGCCTGAATACATTTAGCCATCATACCAGTCTCTGCGATGCCGATATTGATGACATTGGCCTTGTGTTTCTTTGGGAAGTCTTCAGGGGCAGCTTTGAAAGTGAAGCTCCCATCATCCTTCTTGGTCATCTTGAAGATGCGAATGGTATCTCCGTTAGCCAGCCAAGTAATGAAGGCCCTTCATACCAAGACAGAGCAAGTATAGAAAGACAAGAGGTTCTATCCACCTATCTATATATACAGTTGAAGTCAGAACTTTACATACACTTAGGGTGGAGTCATTAAAACTCATTTTTCAACCACTCCACAAACTATAGTTTTGGCAAGTCGGTTAGGACATCTACTTTGTGCATGACAAGTAATTTTTCCAACAATTGTTTACTGACAGATTATTTCACTGTATCACAATTCCTTGGGTCAGAAGTTTACATACACTAAGTTGACTGCCTTTAAACAGCTTGGAAAATTCCATAAAATTATGGCATGGCTTTACAAGCTTCTGATAGTCTAATTGACACATTGAGTCAATTAGAGGTGTACCTGTGGATATATTTCAAGGCCTACCTTCAAACTCAATGCCTCTTCGCTTGACATTGTGGGGAAAATCAAAAGAAATCAGCCAAGACCTCAGAAAATAAATTGTAGACCTCCACAAGTCTGGTTCATCCTTGGGAGCAATTCACAAACGCCTGATGGTACCACGTTCATCTGTACACACAATAGCACGCCAGTATAAACACCATGGGACCACACAGCCGTCATACCGCTCAGGAAGGAGACGCGTTCTGTCTCCTAGAGATGAGCATACTTTGGTGCGAAAAGTGCAAATCAATCCCAGAACAACAGCAAAGGACTTTGTGGAGAAACCAGGTACAAAAGTATCTATATCTACAGTAAAATGAGTCCAATATCAACATAATCTGAAAGGCCGCTCAGCAAGGAAAAAGCCACTGCTCCAAAACCACCATAAAAACCCAGACTACGGTTTACAACTGCACATGGGAACAAAGATCATACTTTCTGGAGAAATGTCCTCTGGTCTGATGAAACAAAAATAGAACTGTTTGGCCATAATGACCATTGTAATGTTTGGCGGAAAAAGGTGGAGGAAAAGGGGGAGGCTTGCAAGCCGAAGAACCCCATCCCAACCGTGAAGTACGGGGGTGGCAGCATCATGTTGTGGGGGTGCTTTGCCGCAGGAGGGACTGGTGCACTTCACAAAATAGTTGTCATCATGAGGAAAGAAAATGATGTGGATATATTGAAGCAACATCAAAAGACATCAGTCAGGAAGTTAAAGCTTGTTCACAAATGGGTCTTCCAAATGGACAATGACCCCAAGCATACTTCCAAAGTTGTGGCAAAATGGCTTAAGGACAACAAAGTCAAGGTATAGTAGTGGCCATCAGAACAAGGCAAAACTGAAAAAGCATGTGCAAGCAAAGAGGCCTACAAATCTGACTCAGTTACACAGCTCTGTCAGGAGGAATGGGCCAAAATTCACCCAACTTATTGTGGGAAGCTTGTGGAAGGCTAACCAAAACATTTGACCCAAGTTAAAAAAAATGTAACTTCTTATGGCTGGGGGGCAGTATTGAGTAGCTTGGATGAATAAGGTGCCTAGAGTAAACTGCCTGCTACTCAGGCCCAGAAGCAAAGATATGCATATTATTAGTATATTTGGATAGAAAAAAAGTCTCTGAAACTGTTTGAATTATGTCTGTGAGTATAACAGAACTCATATGGCAGGCAAAAACCTGAGAAAAAATCCAACCAGGAAGTGGGAAATCTGAGGTTTGTAGTTTTTCAACTCTTTGCCTATCCAACATCGTGTAAATTTGGTCCGATTGCACTTCCTAAGGCTTCCACTAGATGTCAACAGTCTTTAGAACCTTGTTTCAGGCTTCTACTGTGAGGAGAGAATAAGAGCTGATGGGGTAAAGGGTCTGCCTGAAGGCCATGAGCTCAGTCAGGCGCGCTGGTTGAAACATTATTGAAGATTTATGTTAAAAGCATCCTAAAGATTGATTCTATACATCGTTTGACATGTTTCTACGAACTGTAATGGAATTTGACTTTTCGTCTGGCCTGCGCATCGTGAATTTGGATTTGTGAACTAAAGGCGCGAACAAAAAGGAGGTATTTGGACATAAATTATGGACGATAGGATACCAAACAAAACAAACATTTATTGCGGAGCTGGGATTCCTGGGAGTGCATTCTGATGAAGATCATCAAATGTAAGTGAATATTTATAATGCTATTTCTGACTTCTGTTGACTCCACAACATGGCAGATATCTGTATGGCTTGTTTTGGTCTCTGAGCGCTGTACTCAGATTATAGCATGGTGTGCTTTTTCGGTAAAGCTTATTTGAAATCTGACACAGCGGTTGCATTAAGGAGAAGTTTATCTAAAGTTCCATGCATAACACTTGTATCTTTGATCAATAGTTATTATGAGTATTTCTGTAAATTGATGTGGCTCTCTGCAAAATCACCGGATGTTTTGAAAGCAAAACATTACTGAACGTAACGCGCCAATGTAAACTGAGATTTTTGGATATAAATATTAGAGGTTGACCGATTATGATTTTTCAACGCCGATACCGATTATTGGAGGCCCCCCCCCCCACAAAAAAACCCGATACCGATTAAGTCGGCCGATTTAAAATAAAAAAAGGTGTAATAATGACAATTGCAACAATAGTGAATTAACACTCATTTTAACTTAATATAAAACATCAATTAAATCAATTTAGCCTCAAATAAATAATGAAACATGTTCAATTTGGTTTAAATAATGCAAAAACAAAGTGTTGGAGAAGTAAAAGTGCAATATGTGCCGTGTAAAAAAGCTAACGTTTGAGTTCCTTGCTCAGAACATGAGAACATATGAAAGTTGGTGATTCCTTTTAACATGAGACTTCAATATTCCAAGGTAAGAGGTTTTAGATTGTAGTGAATATCGTATTTATAGGACTATTTGTCTCTATACCATTTGTATTTCATATACCTTTGACTATTGGATGTTCTTATAGGCACTATAGTATTGCCAGTGTAACAGTATAGCTTCCTTCCCCCTCCTCACCCCTACCTGGGCTCGAACCAGGAACACATCGACAACAGCCACACTCGAAGCATTACCCATCGCTCCACAAAATCTGTGGCCCTTGCAGCGCAAGGGGAATAACTCCTCCAAATCTAAAAGCGAGTGACGTTTAAAACAGTATTCGTGCACACCCAGCTAACTACCTAGCCATTTCACATTGGTTACACCAGCCATTAGGCTGATAGGCTTGAAGTCATAAACAGCGCTGTGCTTGCGAAGAGCTTCTGGCAAAACATACGAAAGTGCTGTTTGAATGAATGATTATGGGCCTGCCTGCTGCTGCTCAGTCAGACTGCTCTATCAAATCAGACTTAATTATAACATAACACACAGAAATACGAGCCTTTGATCATTAATATGATCGAATCCGTAAACTATCATTTTGAAAACAAAACGTTTATTTCAGTGAAATACGGAACCGTTCGGTATTTTATCTAACGGGTGGCATCCCTAAGTCTAAATATTCTTGTTACATTGCCCAACCTTCAATGTATGCCATAATTACGTAAAATTCTGGCAAATTAGTTCACAATGAGCCAGGCAGCCCAAACTGTTGCATATACCCTGACTCTGCGTGCAATGAACGCAAGAGAAATGACACAGTTTTACCTGGTTAATAATGCCTGCTAAACTGGATTAGTAGTTATAACTAGTGATTATGATTGATTGTTTTTTATAAGATAAGTTTAATGCTAGCTAGCAATTTACCTTGGCTTCTACTGCATTTGTGTTACAGGCAGGCTACTTGTGGAGTGTAATGGTTAGAGCGTTGGACTAGTTAACTGTGCGGTTACAAGATTGGAACCCCTAAGCTGACAAGGTGAACATCTGTCGTTCTGCCCCCTGCCCCTGAACAAGGCAGTTAACCCACAGTTCCTAGGCAGTCATTGGAAATAAGAATGCGTTCTTAACTGACTTGCCTAGTTAAATAAAAAGGTATTAAAAATATATATATATTTTATTTTTAATTAATCGGCACCCAAAAATACAGATTTCCGATCTTTAAAATTGTGTAAAATACTTCTATGTTTGAGGAATTTTAATTATGAGATTTCTGTTGTTTGAATTTGACACCCTGCACTTTCACTGGCTGTTGTCATATCGATCCCGTTAACGGAATCTCAGCCGTAAGAAGTTAAAGGTAATGCTACCAAATACTAATTGAGTGTATGTAAACTTCTAAACCACTGAGAATGTGATAAAATAAATAAAAGCTGAAGTAAATCATTCTCTCTACTATTATTCTGACATTTAACATTCGTAAAATAATGTGGTGATCCTAACTGACCTAAGACAGGGAGTTTTTACTCTGATTAAATGTCAGGAATTGTGAAAAACTGAGTTTAAATGTATATGGCTAAGGTGTATGTAAACTTCCGACTTCAACTGTACCCTTTGTTATGGACAAGAGTGCGTGTGTGTGTGCACATATATAAATATACCTTGAATCAGGGCTGAAACGGACCAATGTGGCATGGTCCAGCTCTAAGTTGGCCCTCAGACATTTGTGGTCTCTGTCCAGGAATTCCTTGGTGCTCCATATCCTGACAGTGCGGTCGTCAGCACAGGTGGCTAGGTACTTTCCGTTGCTGCTGAAGTCCAGGGACGTCACATTTCCACTGTGACTCTGGGGGGACAGAGAGAGAGACAGAGAGACAGAGAGAAGAGAGAGAGAGACACACAGACCTGTCATTACATTATGTTCTGTGAGCATTGTTGGATGAGCACTACACAAGACTGTGGCCTGTGAGATGGTTTTTAGAATTGATTAGATAGGCAGAGTATGCCTAAATATGGCAAATATAAAGTTCACAGTATGTAAAGCGTGGCCCACCTTCAAGGATGATGCTAGAAGAGGGTGGCTGAAGGTGTGCTGCTGGGCTTTCTCCTTGCGAGGACGCTGTTGTTTCTGTTTCTTGGCAGTGGGAGCCTTCACTGCATTTCTCTCTGCTGCAGGGGATGAATTGGCATCACATTACACAAGACGTTCAAGCAGACACTTTCTAGTACATTCCATAGAGGCTAACCAAGATACACTACATGACCAAATGTCTGGGACACCTGCTCGTTGAACATATTCTAAAATCATGGGCATTAATATGGAGTTGGTCCCCCTTTGATGCTGTAACAGCCTCCACTCTTCTGGGACAGATTCCCACTAGATGTTGGAACATTGCTGCGGGGACTTTCTTCCATTCAGCCACAAGAGCATAAGTTAGGTCGGGCACTGATGTTGGGCGATTAGGCCTGGCTCGCAGTTGATGTTCGAATTCATCCCAAAGGTGTTCGATGGGGTTGAGGTCTGGACTCAAGGCCAGTCAAGTTCTTCCACACCAATCTTGACAAACCATTTCTGTATATACCTCGCTTTGTGCACATGGGCATTGTCATGCTGATACAGGAAAGGGCCTGCTGATGACGATACAGGAAAGGGCCTTCCCCAAACTGTTGCCACAAAGTTGAAAGCACAGAGTCATCTATAATGTAATTGTATGCTGTAGTGTTAAGATTTCCCTTCACTGGAACTAAGGGGCATTGTCCAAACCATGAAAAATTGCCCTAGACCACCATTCCTCCTTCACCACACTTTACAGTTGGCACTATGCATTTGGGCAGGTAGCGTTCTCCGGGCATCCGCCAAACCCAGATCTGTCCGTCGGACTGCTAGATGGTTAAGCGCGATTCATCACTCCAGAGAACGCGTTTCCACTGCTGAAGAGTCCAATGGTGGCGAGATTTACACCAGTCCAGCCGACGCTTGGCATTACGCATGATGAACTTATGCTTGTGTGCGGCTGCTCGGCCATTGAAACCCATTTCACAAAGCTCCCGATCAACAATTCTCGTGCTGACGTTGCTTCCAAAGGCAGTCTGGTACTTGGTAGTGAGTGTTGTAACCCAGTTCTGTGAGCTTGTGTGGCCTACTACTTCACGGCTAAGCCGTTGTTGCTCCGAGACGTTTCCACTTCACAATAACAGCACTTACAGTTGACTGGGGCAGCTCTAGCAGGGCAGAAATTTGACGAACTGAACTGTTGGAAAGGTGGCATCTTATGATGGTGCCACGTTGAAAAGTCACTGAGCTCTCCAGTAAGGCCATTCTACAGCCAATGTTTGTCTATAGAGATGGCTGTGTACTAGATTTTATACACCCGTCAGCAACAGATGTGGCTGAAATAGCCGAATCCACTCATTTGAATGTGTGTCCACATACTTTTGTATATATAGTGTAGGTAGCCTATACCTTGTTTCTCATTATCAAAATGTTCAGGTTGATTTCTCCTCTGGGAACCTTAAGATGTTGATTAATAAAACATGTACAATAATACAATGTTTTAGTTACCATTTCATTCAAACTTTCTTCCATAACTTTTCCTCCAACAACAAGTTTATGGTTGGCTACATTTAAAAATGTTGGGACCTGGTGCCAATACTTTTAAATGAGTACATATATTGTTACTATCGTAAAGGGCTGATATTACAGTGTGTGTAAATTGCACCTGTTTGACACATTCACAGCTAGCTAAAGTAATAGAATAGCAATCCCATCGCGACAAGAAGACATATAATATGGAAACAAGTTAAGAGAGCAACTTACCAACTGAGTCTTCTTCATTCTGCTCGAGTTGTTCACTTAATTCTCCTTTCTGCTTTCCCACTGCGACGGCGACCAAAATTATTAGCATTCCTATTAATAAGGTCAAGGCAAAAAGAGCCGCAAACTCCATCTTCGCCGAGTTTGTGCCACGTTAGCACTCGCTATTCTAATAACACAGCTAGCACGCTAGCTAGCAAACTCCCTTGACACAAGAGGCTCTTTAGCTACTTGCTGCAGCTTTGTTCAGCTAGCAATATAGTTGTGTTTAAATAGTAACAATATTGTTGTCGTTAATAACTATGATAACGACTAATCGAACTTGCTTTACACATGCATTAAAAAATTCAGTTACTGAAGTTAGCAGCAGAGAACTTTGAGTCCTAACGTAAAACTTTTTTTCAGCAAGCCGTAAAGTATATTGTCCGCTTGCGGAAACGTGGGTGTCGTATATTCATGTACATAGCTAATGATAATACATTCTCTTTTTAAAAAATACGGTAAATTAGTTTTATAGCAATGGCTTTGTACGCGAAAGCTGCCGAGATTCTCGAGAAAGTGGAGAGGAAGCAGGCTACTGTAAAGACTTTGGTTTACGATAGTAAATTTCAGGTATTTACTAGTTTACTGAGTAGCGTTCGCTATTATTAGCTAGCTAACTCCTTGCTTTGTCAACATTTACCATGTAGCTAACACGTACACATCACATAGGCAATAACTTGCTGGGCATGCCTAGAAGCTAAAAATCCTGTGTTTAAAGAGACTTACAACAGTATTGTGTTAATATTGTTATGATGCTCTCACCTCACCAGAATATCAAGCAGCTTTTTGCCCTGGTGTGTGAAACACAGAAGTTTTCATCCATCCTTCAAGAGATCATTGAGTCCACCAAGCTCCTCAAACAGACCAAGATAAAAATGAATCTGGCCAAGGTAATGTGAAACACATGGATACAATTATCTTCCCCGTCATGCCTTTTTGAACAAACTCCATTAAGTCCCTCCAACAGAGTTCTTCAAGCCTGGTCCTGGGAACCCACAGGTCATAATATACAGGCATTTGTTTCTGCCCATAACAAACAAACCTGATTAGCTACTGTAATTGAATCAGGTGTGTTAGAACAAAAGCCTGCACACCATGTGGTTCAGATTCCCAGAACCAGGAATGAAGAACACTGCTCCAACACTTTGGCTGATAGCTTACCTCTTGTTTGGTCCTGTCCACACTACGCAGGTTCTGGTGTATGACCTGGTCATTGGTAAGGGGCTGAAGTGTGGCGGGGCCTGGAAGGCGCTGATGATGAAACACCGCTCTAGACTGCAGGCTGCCCTAGCCCGCATGAAAATCAAGCAGAAGGTCAGCCGCAACCAGGACCTGCTCTCTTCCAGTCTCCAGCAGCCTGAAGGTTATATTGATTGATCCCTATTACTCCTGTTAGAAAACAAGACATTTGGGCAACAAGAGATGAATGGCATAGGACTGTATCTGCAAAATGTTCTATAGGCTATAGAGCATATGTGCCAATACCAAAGTGGGCACATTCGCTATATAAACTCAACATTGTTTGTGACAAAACCATCAGTGCGATGGAAACCCATTTAACTTGTATTTGTTTATTCGGTACATGGGAATTTAACCGCATAATTGTTTTTATGTGCGCTACGTCATCACACATCGTATTTTCCCGTCAAAGTTAATTTGATGGAAACATCTCTGGTGGGAAAATGCACATATTGTTTTTATGCTGATTTTTTTATTTTTATATTTGCATCCAAATCAGTCACCAATTGGATGGAAACCTAGCTTGTAACCTGTACGTTGGATAAAGAATGTCATGACAGGCCTGATGGAAACAGCAAATTTGTTGGTAAACTTTCCAAATGTCCGGACAATGAACACAATTGCATTATATCGATGGCAATTTGAATTCTACACATTTTGCCATGAGGCGGAGAGATGATTTTGCAATTGTATAACACATTTCATGCAATTCTACACATTTTGCCATAGGGCGGAGATAAAAGTTTATGTATTCTATTATTCTAAATCTCAGCAGTAAGCTGAGACCCCAACTGAGTTCATAAAAGGGTGGCTGCCAGCTGCCCATCCCTGATCTAAAACGACATTGGAGGCGGCTTATGGTAGAGAATTGGATATTAAATTCTCTGGCAACAGCTCTGGTGGATATTCCTGCAGTCAGCATGCCAATTGCACACTCCCTCAAAACTTGAGACATCTGTGGCAATGTGTTGTGACAAAACTGCATATTTTAGGTTGGCCTTTTATTGTCCCCAGCACCAGATGCACCTTTGTAATGATCATGCTATTTAATCAGCTTCTTGATATGCTGGATGGGTTCTTGGCAAAGGAGAAATGCTCACTAACAGGGATGTAAACAAATTTGTGCACAAAATATGGGAGAAATAAGCTTTTGTTTGTGTGCAAATGTTTTATTTCAGCTCATGAAACGTGGGACCAACACTTTACATGTTTTGTTTATTTTTGTTCAGTGTAGTTTCAGCGTGCTGGTGTGCAACCATGGCAATATTGTTTTGACTTTCAATAGCTTTGTTAGGGACCGTCAATTGTGTTTTATGTTGCACACCTTTAGTTCTCATTAAAGGATTTTAATATTTGAATATGGATTTCTACAATTTATAGTTGGAGGTAATACACATTTGGAGCTATTAGAATTAACATATTGTCCCATGTACATTGTGTATTTTACTGATGGCCCACTAACTTTAACTAATCCCCATAGGGATTTCCAAAGTCAACCCAAATTTACCACAGGTCATGTGCAGCTACACTCAGAATGGATGATTACTTGCTGTGGGCAGTATTGAAACAAACCCAACCTTAATTTACACTGTGATGCAGTCAACCACAAATCTCACAAAACTCGGTTTTGGATGAGACTGACTTTATGACCAAAATTATACTTTTTACACTTTGTAGTCAATTTTGACAGTAGAATAAATGTTTGAGTCATATTGTTGCCACACAGGCTGTTTTCAAAACTATATGTTTTTTCTAAAATTGGTAGTTGGTCTTTAAATGTTTCTCTCCTTTTTGTTAAAGAATAGACATTTTCTCCTTCCCCAGGCGATCAGCTCCCAAGGTATGTGCGTGTGAACACGTTAAAGACCACAGTGGAGGACGCCATCGATTACTTCAAGAGAGAGGGCTTCTCCTACTTGGGACAAGCCTACAGGTCAGTCAGGGATGGGCCTTTGATGTTTTTTCCTTCCCTGTTTATTCTATTGACTGAGGTTGACATGAGGTAAATGGAATGTGTGTTTCTGATGTCCAGGCTCGATGACCTGAATCTGAAGGGGAAATCCTTTGTGGGTGACCTGCACCTTTCAGACCTGCTGGTTTTCTCTCCAAAGACAGACTTCCATGACCACAATCTGTACAAGGCTGGCCACATCATTCTACAAGACAAGGTGAGGACTTTCAATGCGTCCATTCATCACTGATCTGTACATGATTGGATGAGATTACCTTGTCAGATCTATTCTGATAGAAATTAATCCCAGAATAATTTGAAGGTATTCTGAAAGGGCCTATGGACTTGCCTGTGTACTACTGTCTTCCTTATATCCCAACAGGCCAGCTGTCTCCCTGCATACCTCCTGAACCCTCCTACAGGCAGCCACGTCCTCGACGCTTGTGCAGCACCGGGGAACAAAACCAGCCACCTCGCTGCCATCATGAAAAACAAAGGGTAAAACTTGATTACTTTTATTTCAGAGGTCCCAGACCCAGATTAAACCTACTCCTGGACTAAATGCCATGTACAAAAATGAAGGACACTTTCTCTTTCCATGACAGAGACTGACTGGGTCAATCCATGTAAAAACTATGGTCCCTTTTTATGTCACTTGTTAAATCCGGAGAGGAAACAGTTTAACAGATTTTTTTAGCCAATTGAGACATGGATAGTGTGTGTGTCATTGAGGGTGAATGTGCAAGAAAAAAGATGTAAGTGCCTTTGAACAGGGTATGGTGCCAGGCACGCACCAGTTTGTGTCAAGATTTGCAACACTGCTGGGTTTTTCACGCTTAACAGTTTCCCCATGTGTATCAAGAATGGTCCACCACCCAAAGGACATTCAGCCAACTTGACACAACTGTGGGAAGCATTGTAGTGAACATGGGCCAGCATCCCTGTGGAACGCTTGACACCTTGTAGAGTCCATGCCCCAATGAATTGAGGCGGTTCTGAGGGCAAAAGGGGGGGTGGGTTGCAACTCAATATTTGGAAGGTGTTCTTAATGTTTTGTACGCTGTACTTTTTATGGTTCTGGTAAACTATTGTCTAGTAGGAATAGGGTATTAACAAGTTTGTGATGTTAATCCTGAAAAAGAGTAGGTTACAAAAGGATAGCAATTTTGATGAAATTTAAAGGCACGTTGTAAAGGTTACTTGCCTCACCTTTTACCCAAACCTATTTTCTCTGGCCCATGTTGAAGGAGGCTGTTTGCCTTCGACCTGGATGCCAAGCGTCTCTCCACCATGTCCACTCTCCTGCTCCGCGCCGGAGTCACATGTCAGCAGCTGGCCAATCAGGACTTCCTAAAGGTGGACCCGGACGGGCCGCAGTATAAAGATGTGGAGTACATCCTACTGGACCCGTCGTGCAGCGGATCAGGTAACAACACAACTGGTCTGCCTGGTGTCCTCAAAACAAAATATATGTTTAGATGCTTGTTTATTACTCCAGAAAGATGTACCTCAATGACCCAGAATGACTCAAGTCAAAGTATCTGTAGGACCTCTAAAACAAGTACCTTCTTTGTACTTTCAATGTCATTGTTGATTCAAAATAATATTTGTGTGTTTCTCTCTCAGGGATGGTGTGTCTGCGGGACGAGGCCTCACCCTCACAAAAGGAGCAGGACAAGCGTCGTCTGCAGGCCCTGGCAGCGTTCCAGCTGCATTGTCTCAACCACGCCTTGCGCTTCCCCCGTCTGCAACGCGTGGTGTACTCCACCTGCTCCATCCATACCGAGGAGAACGAGCAAGTGGTGGCCGCCTGCCTGCTGCAGAACCCAGGTTTCAGGTAGGGAACAGAAATGTATATTAAAGCTGCAAGCAGCTTTGCTGGGTTTCATCTGTGTGCCCACTGTGCCACCATCAGGACAAATTGCCCTAGGATTGAGCTATTTCTGTACTGTTTACCAAATATAACTCAAAATCAAACATAATGCAATACATTTATGTATTTGACCATTTTTTTAAATTATGTTGACTACTTTAAAACATATTCCTCTTCAGAACCGCTGGAATGATTGGCACTAAATTTGGTATATACATTCGTGGCTAAAAGTTTTGAGAATGACATACATTTTCAAAGTCTGCTGCCTCAGTTTGTATGATGGCAATTTGCATATACTCCAGAATGTTATGCAGAGTGATCAGATGAATTGCAAAGTCCCTCTTTGCCATGCAAATGAACTGAATCCCCCAAAAACATTTCCGCAGCATTTCAGCCCTGCCACAAAAGGATCAGCTGACATCATGTCAGTGATTCTCTCGTTAAGACAGGTGTGAGTGTTGACGACGACAAGGCTGGGGATCACTCTGTCATGCTGATTGAGTTCGAATAAGACTGGAAGCTTCAAAAGGAAGGTGGTGTTTGGAATCATTGAACTTCCTCAACCATGGTTACCTGCAAGGAAACACGTGTCATCATTGCTTTGCACAAAAAGGGCTTCACAGGCAAGGATATTGCTGCCAGTAAGATTGCACCTAAATCAACCATTTATCGGATCATCAAGAACTCAAGGAGAGCGGTTCAATTGTTGTGAAGAAGGCTTCAGGGAGCCCAAGAAAGTCCAGCAAGCGCCAGGAACGTCTCCTAAATTTGATTCAGCTGCGGGATCGGGGCACCACCAGTACAGAGCTTGCTTAGGAATGGCAGCAGGCAGGTGTGAATGCATCTGCACGCACAGTGAGGCGAAGACTTTTGGAGGATGGCCTGGTGTCAAGAAGGGCAGCAAAGAAGCCAATTCTCTCCAGGAAAAACATCAGGGACAGAGATTGACCTGCTGAGGACTGGGGAGTCATTTTCTCTGATGAATTCCCTTTCTGATTGTTTGGGGAATCCGGAAAAAAGCTTGTCCGGAGAAGACGAGGTGAGCGCTACCATCAGTCCTGTGTCATAACAACAGTAAAGCATACTGAGACCATTCATGTGTGGGGTTGCTTCTCAGCCAAGGGAGTGGGCTCACTCGCAATTTTGCCTAACACAGCCATGAATAAAGAATGGTACCAACACATCCTCCGAGAGCAACTTCTCCCAACCATCCAGGAACAGTTTTGTAATGAACAATGCCTTTCCCAGCATGATGGAGCACCTTGCCATAAGGCAAAAGTGATAACTAAGTGGCTTGGAGAACAAAACAATGTTTTGGCCAGGAAACTCACCAGACCTTAATCCCATTGAGAACTTGTGATCAATCCTCAAGAGGCTGGTGGACAAACAAAACCCCACAAATTCTAACAAACTCCAAGCATTGATTATGCTAGAATGGGCTGCCATCAGTCAGGATGTGGCCCAGAAGTTCATTGACAGCATGCCAGGGCAGATTGCAGAGGTCTTGAAAAAGAAGGATCAACACTGCAAATATTGACTCTTTGCATCAACTTCATGTAATTGTCAATAAAAGCCTGACACTTATGAAATGCTTGTAATTATACTTCAGTATTCCATAGTAACATCTGACAAATATCTAAAGATATTGAAGCAGCAAACTGTGGAAATTAATGTCATTCTCAAAACTTTGCCACGACTGTACCATCTATAGATGCACATCTTCAAACACAATTTTCCAAGACTCTTGCTCAAACAATATGGCCGCTATGAGCTTGCATGATTTTTTTTCCCCTTGTCCAGCAGCACCATCATGCAGCCAAACTGAACCACATTTTACAGGTTAGCTCGACACATCTCTGAGCATGTGTACCAAATTTAATCAGTCAAAATTGATCAAGAGATAAACGTGCCTGTTGTAGCGCCACCGTGAGGTCGATTTGAATGTGCTTAGATATGTTGAGTCTTGACAGTATTTGGTATGTGCTGCAAATGAATATCCATGTTGGAGTTATGCATTTGTGCCAGACCACGCTCACATTACTATTTATTGGTCAGTAGCAGCCATGTTGTTTGAGATGCTATTTTGGTCCATAGATGCCAAGTCTCAAGTTTTGTGCATATTGGTCCGAGGAGTAGCGTTTCAAGTGTAAACCAAATTCAAAATGGCGGAAAACCCATCATGGGACCTTGAAGCATATTTCTTCCTTGTGAGGAGAGGAACCTATATACTGGATTTCAGGACCTTTCACTTGCTTGTTATAGCAACACCATCTGGTCAATATGCACAGTAATGGATGAGGGTGTGGCCCCTTACCTAGGCCTTACCATCTCACGGGAATTTGCAGAAAATAATCAACGGCAACAAATACATTAGGGTTTCACCAGCTTTGCTGCTTAACCTCTAATGATCAATTCCCAAATAGATTTATCATCGATCCGACTAAGTGACCTGTGTTTATGATCATAAGAACAGTATAGCATTGTGGAAACTGACGATCTGAGACACCGGCTGTTTCTGCAGGCTGGTTCCACTGCTCTTGCAGTGGCCCGAGCGTGGTCTGGCTCCCCTCACAAAGTGTCTCCGAGCCAGCACCACCAAAACCCTCACCCATGGCTTCTTTGTAGCCCTGCTGGAGCGACACACAGCACAGGGGCTAGAAGAGCAAGCTTCTGAAACACTGTGAGTAACAGTTGCAATTTAGGAAAAGTCTAGATTATACCGTTGCTGTGTGAAGTTAACCAACAGAAATGCAATATTGTTAATGCTTGTCTTCACTGTTATAGCAATCCGGTCGCTGAGATGAGTCCAAGTAGTCCTTCTGCCAGTAAGGACATACATGAGGTTCAGGAGCCGATTAGCACCACTAAGGATATAGACATGGCTGAGGAAGCCAAACCCACAGAGGAAAATACAGAAACCTCAGGAGGAGTGAAGAAGAAGAGGAAGAAAAAGAAAGATGGGTATAAGGAGGCTCTGGAGCCCAAAGCCACCGAGGAACAGACAAATACCTCAGGAAGAGCAAAGAAAAAAAAGGCTAAAGTGGAATGAGACTGACCCTTCAAAGGAACACTGGCTTTGGGTGCCTTGGCAGTCATTTAGGCGAGCTATATTTTTGCTCCAGTCGACATCAAAGCTAGGCTGTGCCACGTTGGGAAAGCTTAGTCATGGTGACAATGATTGGCTACCTATAATCCAGCAGTGACATTCTACCCAGTCAAGTTCTGATATTGGAGGGTACTGAATCTTATGGA
This sequence comes from Oncorhynchus keta, assembly GCF_023373465.1. Lineage (NCBI taxonomy): Eukaryota > Metazoa > Chordata > Actinopteri > Salmoniformes > Salmonidae > Oncorhynchus > Oncorhynchus keta. Next base: position 19,049,079 of record NC_068432.1, on the reverse strand, counting down.
ACACCTTTGTATTTGTCTGTTACTGTCACTTGTACCCGTGACCATGTGTATTCCTCAAATAAAACACATCCAAAAAAAAAATTATCGGTTCAAATGTAGACATCTTCAGAGAGACCAGTCACTAAGATCTAACACATTTTATTTAAAAACAGTACATTTAAGACATGAGCAGAGGGGAGAATGTTATAATACGCTGCCCATGTCTGCACATTTACTCTCCTCTCGAATTGCCCATTGTGAGCCGATGTTTGCGTTCCCATTCACAGTAACAAACCTCTCAAACACTCAATTTAAGACATCCAGCCCGAACACTTTCCATGTTATAAAGTCAGTCATTTGAAGCTTCAACAAAATAAACACATGGTAAAGCCTTGGTCCTTGATTAAATCCACAAGTCCAAATGTTAAACATGACTTATTTACACAGCTCTGCACAAGGGTAAATGACTGTTTGATTTACAAATGGGTAAAGCACAAAAGTGTGACTGGTTAAATATACTACATTCAAATGTTTCGTGCATACGCAAAATCTGGACCAACAAGATAAGACAATTATAAAGTCCTGTCTATGGGAACAAACAAGGTGGCCAGGCCATTCAATATGGTTTGAGTTGACCTTCAGCACATTGTCCACCCATCTGTCGTAAGCAGATATCACAAGAAATAAAAACAAGCCTGGTAAACTGAGCAAAACAAAAACAGCCTTCTTTCAAAAGCTGTCAGTCAAAAATGACCACAGGGCAGACTTCATTGATCTCACTTCACTTCCAGATAACTGAGGTGGGGTGCTATCAATTGTTTTAGAAAGGGATTGAAGTATAACATGTATCATACATTAAAATATAATTTAAAAGAATGAACAGGGGACTTTAGTCCCAGCAAAAATAAACTCACATTCAAGTCAGTCTTTCTATACACACAAAGCCACAAGTCTCATTCAAGTGTAAAGCAACACAATTCACGTTTGTCAGGCTTGTACTGTACACAATGATCAGACAGACAGCATTCATTTACAGTACCCATACAGTAGCAGACCCAGTATGCGCTCCTATAAAAAAGTGGAGCTCTTACAAAGGGAAACTTTTAGATGCTTTTATTCCACAATTTCATTACGGTTGAGGAAACCTTAACTTGAAAAATTCTATAAACTAGACCAATTGTCTCAGTGAGCCAAGCTTGAAGGAATTCTAAAAGGCAACCTGCCTTAATACAAAAATAAAGGTTGTGTACATTGACAATATTTAGCCAAATCAGGACCCCCACACACATTCACACACCTCACAATAACTAGCCTAATTGGCTCGACCAGGAGAGGTTCCGATTAAAAATTTGTATTCAAAATCCTAGTTCTGTCTCAAGAGGGGCGGCCCAATTAAGAACCGATTCAACACCCGAGGTAATTTTAACCTACATGATTAGTCATGTTTAGCGCACAAAGAGGTTAGGTTTGACTTGAAAGACAATTACCCTCCAGTTCCTTTAGTCCTGAGTTTTGATCCAGCATTAATGAAAAGAACACCTCTCCTGCTGTGCACATTGTTAATCCAGTTGTATTGTCACACTCAAACACATTCATCAATAAATTGTTAAAAAGTCCCAACAAAACTCAGAACATCACCCATTGAGCGTGCGGGTAAAACCACGTCCGGCACTAGCAATATGCCGCCATTCACCACATTACTTCCTCCAAGCCAGACTCACCGAGGCAAAAATAGTAACAAGCTAAAAACACCAGAAAAGACTTGAGGGGAATCATACAGGGGAGGGGAAAGCGGTTTGACTGCTGAAGGCGCACGTAAAGTATGGCTATCTGCAACGCTTAAGAGGGGAGCATGTACACTCCAAATTCAATTATCTTATAAATGCACTCATCTTGGTTTTGATAGTATACAGATGCATGGGGTCTTGTGGTACAATGCCCAGATGTTTGTGATCAAGCAGGGTCTTCAATCAAGACTGACTAGTTGAATCTGTGTTCAGTGCTGGGGAAGACTCCATCCCCTATGGCTCTCCAGGACCACGTTACCCTTCCCTCCCATAGCACACCTGCTCTTAATAACCACGTTTAAAATGCATCCTTACTTTCTTGTAGTAATACATAGGTTAGGATAGGTGGAAAGTACAGCAGCTTGCTTTTACCCAGCCAATGTAATACAATCCTCAGGAGAAGTTACTTCAAGACAAAAATGAAGGATTTTCTAAGATTCTCAACCAGTCCCCAGATCTGTTTTGAATGCCCCCACTATGGTGAGAGCAGGAGTAGTGGGGAAAATGAGATACCTTTCATGGGTCCTTTTTGTCCTAGACTAAGCAGTAGAAGAGATTATTTTGTAGGTCAAACCTTAAGTATTGGCTTTGGTTTTCAGCACAAGTCCAGGGTAACCTATTTACACCAACACAATATTGACCCATTAATGACTACTACCCTGAAACTCCACATTATGTTTACATGTGTTATGTTTAACTGATCCCATGATGGCATTCTGATAAAGGATTTTATTGTTGTTTACCTTATTCTGTCATTTAGGATCAAACAAGTATAAAAATTACATTGCAGGAATGCTTCCCAGTGTCTGTGATACTATACAATAAAAGGACATATCTGGGACCAATACAGAAAGCACTCATTCAAAACCTAACTAGTGCAGAGATGCCACATACCAGTCTTCATTAACCCAAATTAAAAATGTCTTTAAAATTTAAAATAAACAATTCATTATCTCAAAACGGTCAACATCTCCTATATAGTATGGTTAACATGTACAGATGGATAAATCCACAAATTATACTATACGTGAGCCCCATTCTGACAGTGGGCATATGTCAGAAAAACACGTTCAGCCCTTGTATAGCCGTTAACACAGCCCTGCTTAGAATTTCATACGAAAAACAAGTGTAAGCACGCGTCTCGATTCAACTGTCAAAAACATGTCATGAAACGGGCGTAAAAGCTGGGACAGTTTTTTAAAAATTGGATATGCTTCCCTCAAAGTCTAAAGGATTTCAATAGTCTTTTCTCTTTCAAGTATAACACACTATCGTTTTGTCTCCATATCCCCCTTTCCTTTCCTCACTGTGGGAGTGGCTACACAATCAGTAGAGCGGTAGACATCCTACCGGTAGTTGGAGGGTGTGCTCCTCTGCTAACCCTGTACCACAAAGGGGGCCAGCCCAGCCAGGGGAACAGAAAGCTAGGGATGGCTGTTGGGTCTGACTGGGGTTACAATGTGTTAGCCATAGAAGTATCAGTTCAGCTCCTCTGGAGGATGTCATGGCAGTGCTGAATGGGTAAGGGCTTCCAGGCTATGCCAGATGCTACCACACCTGGCTAGGCTACTTCTTCCTGGGGTGCTGCCTTCGGGCCTGTAGCCTCTGGCGCGCCCCTGATGTTTTGGAGCCAGCGCCAATGGAGAACGAAGGAGCTGATGGAGAGCCTGGTCACAAAGAACAAGAGAGGAGTTAGTGTGTCAATACAAAAATGCACCTGGCTGTTGACTAGAACCACCACAGCTTCTCAGAGTCAAAAATAAATACAGATGTGATGGTAATTGAATTACTGTAACTTATGGAAGACCATGAAAATAAAATAACTCAAAATTCAAATTCTGAACTTCACCTAATAGTGGGGGGTTGCACTAGCTATTAAACTTTATGTCTCTGCCTCTTTCCTTTGATGCTGGAGCAGCTAATCCGCTAGATGATCGGGGCTGTGGCACTTCAGTATAAAAATTGTTTGACATGTAGACTTTCTTTTATACAACGCATGTTTTCATTGCTTGCTAGTAAATATTTTTTTTGGGCTGACAGAGGTTGGACTGGGGGCTTGTAGGCCTGTTGTAAGGCAGGTCCTCACCAGACAACACCGGCAACAACGTCACCTATGGGCACAACCCAACGTCGCTGGACCAGACAGGACTGGCAAAAAGTGCTCTTCACTGGCGAGTCACAGTTGTGTCTCACCAGGGGCGATCGTCGGATTTGCATTTATGGTCAAATGAATCAGTGTTACACAAAGGCCTGTGGAGCTTGTTCAGTTTATGTTGCAGTTGTTGAATCTTATGCTCATACAAATAATTACACGTTAAGTTTGCTGAAAATAAACGCAGTTGAAAGTGACAGGACGTTTGTTTTTTTTTGCTGAGAGAGAGGATTGTAATTGTATTCTGCAAAAGTATGTGGACACCCCTTCAAATTAGTCAATTTCTCTATGTCAGCCACACCCATTGCTGATAGGTGTATAAAAGCACACAGCAATGTCATCTCCATAGACAAACATTGGCCTTACTGAAGAGCTCAGTGACTTTCAATGTGGCACCGTCACAGGATGCCACCTTTCCAGTAAGTCAGTTCGTCAAATTTCTGCCCGGGTCAACCAAGTGCTGCCATTTTGCAGTGATAACATCTAAGAGCAAAGTGGTAGGCCACACAAGCCCACAGAACAGGACCTGACGAGTCACAGACCATGTAAAAATCATCTGTCCTCGGTTGCAACAATCACTACTGTGTTCCAGGAAAAAAATGTTTACCCCCTTTTCTCCCCAATTTCATGGTATCCAATTGTTTTAGTAGCTACTATCTTGTCTCATCGCTACAACTCCCGTACGGGCTCGGGAGAGACAAAGGTTGAAAGTCATGCGTCCTCCGATACACAACCCAACCAAGCCGCACTGCTTCTTAACACGGTGCGCATCCAACCCGGAAGCCAGCCGCACCAATGTGTCGTAGGAACACCGTGCACCTGGCAACCTTGGTTAGCGCGCACTGCACCCGGCCCGCCACAGGAGTCGCTGGTGCGCGATGAGACAAGGACATCCCTACCGGCCAAGCCCTCCTTAACCCGGACGACGCTAGGCCAATTGTGCATTGCCCCAGGGACCTCCCGGTCGCGGCCGGTTACGACAGAGCCTGGGCGGGAACCCAGAGTCGCTGATGGCACAGCTGGCGCTGCAGTACAGCGCCCTTAACCACTGCTCCACCCGGGAGGCCCAGTGTTCCAGGAATCTTAACGCTACAATTACATTCTAGACAATTTTGTGCTTTGTGGAAGGCCCTTTCCTGTTCAGCATGACAATCCCCATGCACAAAGCGGGGTCCATACAGAAATGGTTTGTCGAGATCGGTGTGGAAGAACTTGACTGGCCTGCACAGAGCCCCGACCTCAGACCCATCAAGCAACCCAGATGAATTGGAACGCCGACTGCAAGCCAGGCCTAATTTCCCAACACCAGTGCCCGACCTCGCTAATGCTTGTGGCTGAATGGAAGCAAGTCCCCACAGTAATGTTCCCACATCTAGTGCAAAGCCGTCCCAGAAGAGTGGAGGCTGTTATAGCAGCAAAGGGGTGGGGACCAACTCCATGTTAATGCCCATGATTTTGGAATTAAATCTTTGGCGAGCAGGTGTCCACATACTTGTGTTCATACAGTGCATGTCCACTCAAAAACCTTCCTAAAGTAGCCTGCCTGGACTCCATCTCTTTAATAAGATTCAAACACTCCTGTAATGATGTAATATCGTAAAAAAAGGACTGTTTCAGTAGCTTAGACTACATTATTTCTCTCATTACAGCATCCTCTGAAGAATATGTCAATGCAACTGCCATCGGATGACCGCAGCAGCAGGGTTGTGACTTTTGCCAATTTTTCGGAAAAACCGGGAGTAACCCATCGAACCTCATTTGAATGGTTTTCTGCTTCGAAATAGGATCTGTACTTAAACAAAATTATATGCAGGAAAGCCAACAGACAAGGCCGGCATACATCTTTATTTGACTCCATTAATGTTGTGCCAATATGACAATGCATCAGATCCTCTCCAACCAGGGAAGTCTTCATTTGTTGAGGAATATTTATAAGTATTAACCTGAATAATTACCGTAACCTCAAATTCCAAGGCGCTTTTTGCTACACACTTGAGGCATAATGCGGGAGAATCAGAAACAAGCTCTGGTTATTTTCTTACCAAATGATGAGGATCCCATAGCACTGAATCCTTGGACTGGAGTTCCTGGGCTTCCAAAGGGGACAGGACCTGCAGCTGTGCTCTGGCCAAAAGCAGGGGTAGACGTCCCTGTATATGTGACCGCAATACATTAACAATTAGGGACTCAAATAAAAAGACAAACTTGTTTGAACTGACCAAAAATGTAAAGTACTACTTCTGCCACCAAATGCAGAATTGATCCAAATTAGTGAATTCCTGAAATCATAATAGGTAAAAGAGTGAGTCTTATATTATACTAGATCTACTAACCAAAGTTGAAGCCTGGTGTCTGTGTTGTGGGGTTAGAGGTTCCAAACTGAGTGCCTGAAATGGCTGCGCCGAAGTTGAATCCTCCGGTGGCAGGCTGGGCAGGGGTAGCAGGGGCCTGCTGTGTGGACACACCACCAAACGAGAAAGTTGGGGCGGAGGCTGGGAGTATGCCGACAGTCTGGGTGGCAGAGCCAAATGCAGGGGCTCCTGGGGTGCCGGTGGTGTTGCCAAATGCAAAACCTGTGGAGTTGGCTCCAAATGCCAGCTTAGTGGTGGCCCCAAAGGTAGAGGTTGCCGTAGTGGCAGCAGCACCAAAAGCAAAAGGGGCAGGGGTGGCCCCAGTGGCAGGTGACCCAAATGTGAAAGGATTAGCTGCCGCAGTAGCAGCCGGGGCCTGATTCGCACCAGGGAACACCGATGCTGCCGGAGCTTCGAACGACGACTTCCCAAATGTGAAAGTGGACTGGTTTGCAGGTGCAGGAGCAGTAGCAGTGGCTGCAGTGGCCATGCCAAAGCCACCGAAGGATGCAGTGGTAGAGCTCTGGGTGGCTACAGGCTGGCCAAAGGTGAATCCCCCCTGGGTGGTAGCTGAGGGGGTGGGTTGAGTGGTGGCAGAGGTGGTGGTCATCGCACCAAACGAAAAGCCGCTGTTGCTAGTGGTGGCGGCTGCAGTGGAGCTGAGAGTGGGTCCAGGAGCTGTGGTGGAGGCGGTGCCGAACTGGAAGGTACTTCCTGTGGCAGTGGTTGTGGCAGCAGTCGTTGCAGGTAGCGCACTCCAGTTTCCAAACAGAGACTTAACAGATGGCGGGGTGGCTGGGTTGGTGCTATTAGACAGCCCAGTGAACAGGGAGGTGGCTGGGGCCACTGTACTGCTGTTGGTTAGCCTGCTGAACACTATGGCAGACGTACTGGCATTGGAGGGGGCTGAGGTGGAGGCTGGCTGTCCGAAAGCACTGGTGGCTGTGGCACTTCCAAATACGGGTTTAAAGGTGGGAAGAGCAGGTGTGCCCTCTGGGGCTAAGGCCGTGGCCCCGAAGATGGGCTTGAACACAGAGGACAGGAGGGGATTATTACTACTGGTTGTTTCTGTGGTGGTGGTTGTGGTGGGGCCCAGTGATGAGGACGGGGCAGTCAGTGGATTGGCCATTCCAAACAGGCTTGCTCCACCCAGGATGGGGACACTGTTGGGGGCCTTGGTAACTTGGCTCAGGGCCTGGGTGAAGGCAGAGGGCATGGTGCTGGCAGGCTGGGAGAGGGAGGGTGGTGCAGGCTGGGAGAGGGAGGGTGGTGCAGGCTGGGAGAGGGAGGGTGGTGCAGGCTGGGAGAGGGAGGGTGGTGCAGGCTGGGAGAGGGAGGGTGGTGCAGGCTGGGAGAGGGAGGGTGGTGCAGGCTGGGAGAGGGAGGGTAGTGCAGGCTGGGAGAGGGAGGGTAGTGCAGGCTGGGAGAGGGAGGGTAGTGCAGGCTGGGAGAGGGAGGGTAGTGCAGGCTGAGAGAGGGAGGGTAGTGCAGGCTGAGAGAGGGAGGGTAGTGCAGGCTGAGAGAGGGAGGGTAGTGCAGGCTGAGAGAGGGAGGGTAGTGCAGGCTGAGAGAGGGAGGGTAGTGCAGGCTGAGAGAGGGAGGGTAGGGTGGCCTGAGGAGCAGTCAAGCTGGTCTTCGACTTCTGCTCTGCAGGCACCAGTGGTGCAGGGTTCGTCACTGCTGTCACCAAGGAGACAGCCAGAGCGGGAGGGAAAACAAGAGAAAAATAGGCTTTCGAGTAACAAGTCAGATAAACAAAAAAAATCACTCAACGGCAACTATCAAACAAAAGTGGCTCGCAACTTTAAATTATTGATATGTGATTAACCGACCTGTAGGATTGTCAGCAGCAGCACTGGTGAGGGGGTTGTTCCTCATCATTTTCAGAGACTCCAGGAGGGGGTTGGCTGCAGGGGTGTTGGTGACAGGGAAGGAGGTGGAGGTTGGGGCCGTGTTGACTGTATTTGAGGGGACGGGGTCTAGGTTGATGACAGGGATAGGAGCCGCCACACGAGCAGGCATTGAAACGGTAAGATGGCTGGCCAGCAGGGTGGGTGTGGGGTTGTCTGACACGGGAGGCTTAGAAGATGTGGTCACTACCGGAGCAGGCTTCTCTGGCTCTGGAACAAAAGAAATGGCCCAAAATCAATATCTTGTTCTTTTTTTTGGGACACTGGTTTAGAAAAGTTGGGAATTCGCAATACTCACCAGGCTCTTTGAGGACTGTGTTGATCTGGCTGAGAGCGGCTTTCTTCTCCTGATCCAGGTCTTTCACCGTGATGGTGTAGCCCAACTCAGGAGGTGGAGGCTGCAGAGACAACATCAACGTTAAGACTCCCTGTCTGTCAGATGATTAGCTACATGTCCCATTTGAGGACATGTTCTATTATGCAGTATTTCTCACCAAAGAGATTTGGTCTCCTCTACGGCTGGACACCAGCGGAATCTTACGTTTCCGTTTCCCACTACCGGCAGAGTCTGACGAGGCTGAAGCCACAGGGACTTCAGGGGCTGGAGACAGCTTCCCTGTAACAAGACATACAGTGCATTGATTTAATCTGGTGGCTACCGTTATTTTAAATCAAAACTTAAGTCTCTTTTGAGACGTGACTTAAGCCCTGAACCTGAATAGTGGAATACGCATCATAAACATGTTCTAACCAGTGGTTGGTGCTGAGTCTGTCAACGTCTTGTCAGACCTCGCCAAGGACACGGAGCTGGGTGAGCGAGCGTCCTCTTCCCTGACACGCAGAAAAAAGCTGTCACACACAGCTAAAGGCCATGGCAGCTCTCATTTCATCACAGGACACGGTGTGAACCTAGAAATGTTGTCTAGGAGGAGAGGGTGAATACCTGGGCTTTTTAGAGGCGCTCTCTGGGGTCTGGGACCGGGACGACCCAGGGCTGGAGAGCGGGGAGAGACTGCGGGTGAATGCTTTTTTCCACTTTAAAACAAATGTGAAAATTAGGTTAGCACTCACCCCGGTTTTCTGACAAAATACAGCTCAGTGTAGGTCAGCTCCGGGGGTTCAATTAGGAAATTATGGCAGTGGACAACGTGACAGGGAAAATACATTTACCGGCCATTTGAGAAATATACCAGATCCATATTCATTGGGTGCGTAACCCATTAGGGTGTCCACCCACAGTGTTCAGAATGACAGTTAAGAAAAAATGCAACTCCTTTTAAATTGTGGCCATCAAAACAACTTAAATGCGATTGCATTTAGAATTGTTGCGCAATGACTGCACGTTTCAATCCAGCAGCAATGAGCTGAGGAGTTGCAGCTGCTCAAGCTCTGTCTCAGGTGATGTTCCGCTCAAAATAGGCTGTCATTTATCTTATTTATCACACGTGCATGACAAATGCATACAAGACAATTTAATTACACAAAATTTTGCAACTTAACTTATAGCATGCAGGTCAAATGTATTAGATGAGTAGAGTATAGAGTTGCGATAACAGGCAATGCAATAAACTCCAAGAATGAAAGCTATATAAAAGGTTGGAATATAATAGACCGAGACAAAGTATTGCGATAGCGCTCATATTTCTCGTGTTATGTGCTATGAACCGCTTCGCTCTTGGAGACATGGTAGCACTGCCGGAGGAGTCTAATATCCCATGATGCTTCGCATTTATTTCAAATGTTTTAATTGAACCTTTATTTAACTAGGCAAGTCAGTTAAGAATTAAGAACAAATTCTTATTTACAATGATGGCACTTGTCAGTGGGTTAACTGCCTTGTTCAGGGGCAGAACGACATATTTTTACATGGTCAGCTCGGGGAGTCGATCTATCAACCTTTCTGTTACTGGCCACATGCTCGAACCACTAGGCTACCTGCCAACCCCACAATAGCCAATATAATTGATTTGCGAGCCCCTATGAGCACAGATTTTGCGCAACAATGTTTTACTGTGTACAATAGTTCAATGTAAAAAAAAATTTAAATGAAGAAAAGTAATTGCTCTTACTTGGGGTTTAAACCAGTCAGCTTTTAAAAATCAATCATCCATATGAGTCTCGTGGTATGGCTAAAGAAGCCATATGAGAAACAGCTCTAGTGCTGTCTGAGGTGATATTCCGCTCAAAATTGACTGTTTGTCATGTGTGAGATAAATAGCACACACCATGAGTAATGAAAATGCAAACAAGCCAATTCCACTAAATGATGCATATTAACCTGTATATCGATAAGCATGACTGTCAAATGTATTTCCATCGACTGGTATTGTCGATCAATGATTAACAGCATTATTTTGCAGTGGGATTGTTATTTTTCTCCAGTTCAATTTGGCCGGAACCAATTTTATTTATTAGCTTGTTGTTTATTTTATTCCTAAAAACTGCAATTAATGGCTAATGGAAACCCTTGTGAGCCCTCTACTGAACTCATGGCTGTTGATCTCAGAGGAATCCCAGCAGAGGTGTACTGCCCATCCCAATTATAAAAGGTACCGGAGTAATGCCTTGTGAGGAGCTGAGGGAGCTACGGATGGAGTTGCGGACCGAGCCCAGGGTGCCGCTGGGGGTCAGGCCACAGCTCACAGAGCTGATGGAGGAGGTGCGTGACCTCTTCATTGTTGACTCTTCCACCATAGCATTCAGCCCTCGCTTCAGAGAACTGGGCCGACACAGGAGAGGAAACAGGATTTCAGGAGTGATTGTAGAGGATACAGTATTGGTATGATAGATAGATACACATATTTAAACACATATCTAGAGAGTTATCCCTCTCTACAGATAGATATCTATCTCTCTAACATTAGGAAGACACTGAATGAAAGCACATTTTAGGACTTGAATCACTGAGACGGACAACTTTTTGTACAGGCATTGCTCCTACTCACTTCAGCACCAGCTGTGATGGAGCTCCATTGGGCAGTAGTGGCTCAAATGCCAAGTGAGCACTCCCACTGCTGTCATGGCGCCTAATTGAACAAAGAGCAGGTGTACGATGTAGACATGGTATTTGTGTGGCTCTTGAAGACAAAGAGACACTAAAGTGTGAGAAGAACAATGGTACATTCCATACAACAGCATTTAATCCTGTGGTAGTCACATACCTCCTTTTGCTCTTTTGCCCTGCAGTGAAGCTCCTGTCATCTTCCACCACTCTTTTGCGACTCTCTTTGAGCACGCTCAGAACAGTCTCCTTGGAGCAGGGGTCTGCAGGGGCCCCCAGGCCTGGAGAGCTAAGGACGCCCGAGGAGATCAAATGATCAAATCTGCACACACACAGCAGCAATTACAGAACAAATGTCAGTGGGGCCATCTAACAGCTAAGGATGTTTTCAAACATCACAGACACTCAAATAATGTGCAACAGAACAATGACAGTAGTGTAAGATAAAGCTGCTTGCATTATCACTAACAGATCTTGAAAAATGTTGATATAAGAATTAAAATGAGCCAAGACAGGAACAATTGGACTTACAACTGGGATTGAGTGGTGTTGTGATCTGGCCTAGCGATCTTCACTGTGACTGGACTGTGGACTGCCGGAGAGTTGCGAGGGGTGAGAATATTCTTCTTTCTGAAGCCATCCCACTGGGTCGGGGGCAGGATGCCCACAGAGGTGCCCGTCTGCTGGAGGGGGTAGTGGCGCTGGGGAGTGATGGTGAACCTGCCCATAGTGCCAAGGGGCTCGCTGTACACAACAATGGCCACAGGTTTAGGTCAATGCATTCTATACAAGAAACTGTCTGGCATAGATCATTGCTAAACTGATTTCATATGCCACACAAGGACTTTAAAGTAGCAAAATAGGGTACATGTCCTCTGTCAAGAGGGAGCTCTGATCAACCATTTATCTACATATCCGTAAAAGTTGTAACTGCAGTGATCATCACAACTTTAAAAAGTGTATTAATCTAGTAGCTAGCTAACGCATGTTCAAAACAACATTGTTACCGCTAGTCTCGTGCCATTCAGGCGTCCAAAGTACCGTATGGTCTCAATGAAGAATTGAGTGGGAAGGAACACTCCCTTGGAGCCCGATAGCAACTCCCACAATTTTCAAATCTTGGGAGGGAATACTAGGACGCGTTGCGGCAAAGCCGCAAGTCTTCGTAATACATTTCAAAACTAATGGTTTTATATTTACTGATAACTAGTTACGATAACTTTCTTAAAGTTTAAAATCGTGTAACTACACCATGTGTTCAACATGACCCGAAATCTTAACATTTGTTCAGAATTTAGCACGTTGCATTGGCAAACCAGCTAACGTAGCTGATGTGTTAGGATAACTAGCCGCTGGTCAGCGAAATGTTATACTAGCTAAGTAAATATTATTTCAGTACTCACCCCCCGAATGACAGTCGTCTGTTTGGAGTAATGACAGCCTGGTTGGGTCGCGCCAATCTTTCGCGTAAAGTTAACTGTTCTCGTGCGATGGTGTTAGCACCCGAACTTGCACCCGCTCGCGGCCTCCCCACAACTGAGGCAGGACTTTTTGCCTTCCCAATGTAACTTCCCATGAGTATATCCCGAGGACTGAGAATAAATGAGTCACTGTGTGTCCCGTCTTTCCGACAAATAGCGCTATCGAAACGTCGTTGGCCAGTAAATACTGATTCCCTAACATCATCCTTGACCGTGCGACTTCTAACTCTTCCCGCTGTGGGTACTCCGTTTGCAATCCCTGGCAACCAGCGTCGCAACACGGGTGGAATTGTCAGTCCACGGCGTGGATGAGGGCCTAATCTAACGTAAAGAGATTCTCCGCTCTGATAATAACAGGCAACGCAACAAACTCCAATAATGAAAGCTATGTAAAGCAACGTTGGAATATAATACAGAACTAGACAGAATATTGCGGTAGCACAGACCACGAGAGAGATAAGCGCTATTAACCGCTTCTCTCTTGAAGACATGGCGGCACCGCGCCGCCGGGAGGACTTTGATATCCCATGATGCCGCGCGTCAACATAGCCAATATAATTTATTCGCGAGCGCAGATTCGTAAATTAATGTTTTACTGTTTACAATATTTTATTGAAAAAAATACAGCCAAGAATCAGATAAATGTAATTGCTCTAACTTAGGATCGCACCAGCCGGCTTAAAAAACATTATTCCTTAGTCAATCATACAGATGTGCCTTCTGGAGGTATGACTGAAGAAACCATGATAAACAATGAAGTCTACGATGAGAGCCACAGTCCTCAACCTACAACATTATGCAAATTCCAGTGGTGTAAATTACTTCAGTAAAAATACTTTAAGGTTCAACTTAGGTACTATTTTGGGGTATCGGTACTTTACCATTTATATTTGACAGCTTTTACTTCACTCCTAAAGAAAATGTACTTTTTACTCCATACATTTTCCCTGACACCCAAAAGTACTCATATTTTGAATGCTTGGCAGGACAGGAAAATTGTCTAAGAGAACATCCCTACTGCCTCTGATCTGGCGGAATCACTAAAACATGCTTAGTTTGTAAATAATGTCAGAGTTGGAGTGCCCCTGGCAATCCGTAAATACAAAAACTAGAAAATGTGTCAGTCTGCTTTGCTTAATATAAGGAATTTGAAATGATTTACACTTGTACTTTTGATACTTAAGTACATTTTAGCAATTACATTTACTTTTGATACTTAAGTATATTTAAAACCAAATACTTATAGACTTTTACTCAAGTAGTAATTTACTGGGTGACTTTTACTCAAGTATGACAAGTGGGTACTTTTTGCATCACTGGCAAATTCTGACTGGTTCATGACAGTGTAGGACAAACACACAATTTGCTCAAATATCTCATCGGGTCTGACTTATTTCTTGCAGTGATTATCAATTATGTATTTTGCCAGTGTAACATTACACCTCGGTTTAGCCAAGCAGACTCGAACCTTAGCTACATGTCTAACTTGTCTGAGTACAGGAATCTAACTAACTAGAGCTACCTCAGTTCTGAGAGTAGAGAAATAAACAATGTGGCTTGGTCTTGGGGGTCATGTAAAAATGTAAAAGTCTTTATAATGCAAAGAAGTTTGGAAAGGGCTGAGGTTTGCCAGCCAGACAAAGCTAAGTAGTCCTGTTATGGTGTTTCTTTCTGCCAGGCCTATTATGGAATGTCTGCAGAGGAAACTGCCATGCCAGCCAGGAGGAAGGGCCTCAGAGTTGCACAGGAATTTCCTTTCACATGCGCTATTTCAGTGATTCAGTTTTATTTAGCCATATTTTAACTATAGCTACAGCCCAAGCCTGATGACACAGGCCATCTGGAATTCAACATTTTGTACAGATTTCCTGTGGGGTAAAAATACTTTAAAGTACTACTTATAAGTAGTTTTGTTGGGTGTCTTTACTTTCCTTTACTATTTATATGTTTGACAACTTTTATTCACTACATTCCAAAGAAAATATTATACTTTTTATTCCATACATTTTCCCTGACAACCCAAAGTAGTCATTACATTTTGAATGCTTAGCAGAATAGGAAAATTGTGAAATTCACACACTTACCAAGAGAACACGTGGTCATCCCTACTGCCTATGTTCTGGCAGACTCACTGAACACAAATGCATCTTTTGTAAATAATCTGAGTGTTGGAGTGTACACCTGGTTATCTGTACATTTCTTTTTAAACACGGTGCCGTCTGGTTTGCTTAATAGAAGGCATTTGAAATTATTTGTACTTTTGATACTTAAGTATATTTGAGCAATTAAATGTACTTTTGATACTTAAAGTATATTTAAAACAAAATACTTATACTCAAGCTCAAGTAGTACTTTACTGTGTGACTTTCACTTGTATCATTTTTTATTGGTATCCATACTTTTACTCAAGTATGACATTTGGGTACTTTTTCCACCACTGCAGATTTCAGTACCACAATGCAGTTTATCCTGATCTCAAAGTTGACACAGCTATATTATGTCTCCCAAAGCTATAAACAGAGCATGTGAACCCTTCAACAATGTGTCAGATTTCCCATAATGTTGTTAACTTGAGCAGATCTACTTTAAAGCCAACCAGCACTGGTTTATAGGCTGCACATGTGTAGAGCCTTTCATTTGGATGAGTCAGTCAGTCTATGAAAAGGAATTTCTTACCATTCCTGGTCAGGGTGATGCAACTTTTTATGGACTTCCATTCAACCCTAGAAACATGTACATACTGTGTGCCATGTATGTTTGGGTTTACTCCATGTGTTATTCAGACCAACTTTCATGCATACTGGGAGGTAGCTTTGAGGCTGCACTTCCACATGTCCAGCAGATGTCAGTCTCAACACTTCTCATCTCTGAAAATCACGTGCGAAATGAACTGTTTTCCCCCTTGGGAATGAAATCCACTCTCCTTCCCAATGTTGTTTATCTAGCATTAGCACTATACCACCTGTACTTGATGAAGTCCAGAGCATAGATGTACTACTTACACTTTGATATATGCTGATGCACACATTTAAATATAATTGTATTTGTTTTTCAATTTGTTGAAAATATGGAGAGCTTGGTGAATTTCAGCAAGCTCTCAGTATATAGTGTTCATGTGACCTCTATTCTTTCTCAAAGGAGTGAAAGTTTCTCTGTTCATTGTATTGTACACTGTGTGTGCATCCAAGTGTGTCTTCGTGGAAAGAGGTTTATCTAAGGGTTAATGGAGGACTAGCTGTCCCGTTACAGGTTTAGGGGCAGGTGTGTAACGCTCCTCCCATCCATTTTCTCTCCCCAAAGCTCATCTTTATTTAGGCACAGCTCAGGGGTCACCCCCAAAATCAGTTGGCTCATGTCGCTAGGGGACTGAGACATGACATTATGGGGGTGATGCTGCCTCTGAGCGAGACTGTCCTGTAACCTCTCCAGTTCTGGTACTTTCAGAGAACAATGACAACTCAATTGGCAAGGCTCTCACTAGCCATAATCAACTCTGTGCAGATGGCGCTGGGCTAACTTCTCAGCTAATGGCTTTAACTTGGCACTTCTTGGATTAGCATTCTGCTGCCAGACCCCCAGACAGCATCCACAGGAGGGGCCGGCCGGCCCAATTACCAACCCTAATTTGGGTTGGTAATTGCGGGCTGTGCCTGGTGGGGTGAGGGGGACACCCCTGCTACTCTGGTTCACCCTCTTGCACCGATTTACTCTGTGTCATGCCCGCTCTGTCTGACTTACCAATTACCATTGTCAACACATGGCCTGCAAAGAATCTTATTTATGTTGTATCGGGTGGTGCTGGTGTTTGGGCCTGAAAACGTAAACAGTCTGTGCCCGTTTCTTTTTTTGTGGAAGGATTTTGCAGATCTACATAAAGGCAACATTCTTAATTCTGTGCTGCTGTCAAAATCTATTTTTCCCTCACTGTCTATTGTAAGAGTCATTGATAAAAGTTATATTCAAGGGGGTTGTAAACTAAAAGCAGGGTTACCATGGTCAGTTTCACTGCCCTCCTCTACCCAGCTGTGGCTCTGGAACTTACAGCCCCCCCCGCCCCCAAACACCATCTGCTACAGAGTGAAGGGTAATAACATAACGACCATCCCCACCCAAGCAGCTACCCCTAGCCTTTGATGGGTCCCCATTCTAACCACTCAACCTTCACTGCCCCCCTCATGTCTGTAAACCATGATAAATGAGTTATTGATATTGGGATAGGGAAACAGGGCTTTTCAATTAATTGTAATCAAATGTATTTATAAAGCCCTTTTTACATCAGCCAATGTCAAAGTACTGTACAGGAACCCAGCCTAAAACCTCAAACAGCAAGCAATGCAGGAGCACGCTGGCTAGGAAAAACTTCCTAGAAAGGTAGGAACTCAGGAAGAAACCATCGAGAGGAACCAGGTAATGTAGTCATTGAAGCAGACACGCCAGTCCAGCTGATAGTCTTTTTGTTATTTTATTTAACTATGCAAGTCAGTTAAGAACAAATTCTTATTTACAATGACGGCCTACCAATTGTGCACCACCCTATGGGACTCCCAATCACGGCCGGTTTTGATACAGCCTAGAATCGAACCAGGGTCTGTAGTGTCGACTAGCACTGAGATGCAGTGTCTTAGACCACTGCGACACTCGGGAAGTAAACTCAGTTGTATGTATATCAATGAAAATGTCATTGATTTGACCCATGCTGTACCAGCCAATGACATCACAAACAGCCTTTGATACAGCCCAGGACAACTGTACTGGCTTTGGGAAGTTGCAGGTGCAAATAAAGGCCAAACCTCCTCCCCCAACCTTCCCTGGAATTAATGCCATGGAAATGGGACAGGCCATTTATGCTGACACACTTGTCCAGCTGGCAGAATGACATCTCAAATCACTGTGTGGTGCACGCACACGTATGCCAGAGGAACAGGGTACATGTGTGCGCACACACAGCAGATGGCCTGAGTGCATCCTGAGCAGACTGATCAGCTTAGTGTCGGCCAGGGCCATTACATGTGAACAGAGTCAACGGTATCTGTCAGTCGTAATTAGACGCATTTATGTCCTGTGGATCCATTCTCCTAAAGTGGGCCAGAGCAGGAGCCAACTGATTAGGTAGAAACTGAGTACCCAATTTAATATTTCAATAGTCATCCACTTACATCAGTCCAGTGACAGCAGTAAGGTTCAGTCATGCGTTTATAAACAGATGTTGATCATATGAAGAGGACTGTATGTCCTTGGTGCATGTTACACAAAAGCAAATGTTGGTCATAATTTGACAGCCTCAACCAAGAAAATAAGCTTCGCTATAAGCAATGATAAAGCATATTGTTAGTCAGGCTTTATGTAAGGTTTAGCATTCAACAAGCCCAAACAGCAGTGGTGTCAAACTCATTCCATGGAGGGCCTAGTGTCTGCAGGTTTGTGGCTTCACCGTACAAAGAAAAGAGACCTAGACAACCAGGTGAGGGGAGTTCTTTACTATTTAGTGACCTTAAGTCATCAATCAAGTACAAGGGAGGAGCGAAAACCCACAGACACTCAGCCCGCCGTGGAATGTGCACAGATAGAAAAAGCCTTTTCCTGTATTTGTTCAGTTTATTACCAGACGCAAAGCATTAGAAACACGTAAACTTCAGTCTGTATGAATAAAGAGTATTCTAAAAATCAGCAGCTCTGTCCACTTATAACGTACTGTGTATTTATATTAAGGGTGTTTGTGGCACTAGCACCCTGTAGCCTACACCTCAGTCCAATCCCTATGGCGTGCAGCTAACAAACTGCCTTATTCAAACTGGTACAGCTATGCGCCACTATATATGAATCAGTACTTTAATGTACTGTGTGATAGCTCACGTGGCAGCCTGATGGGCCTCTTAGTCATGGTTACAGCGTTGAACAATGGCCACCTTTCATGCTTCTTCCCTCCAACCCCTGGCCTTCTTTAAACTCCACGACTGAGAAGCCTGGCACGAGCCAGAAGAGTCACACAAAAACTGTCTTTCACATAAACACGAAAATTGTCACAGCTGAATCAGTCAGTATAATCTGAAACCAATGTAGAGATTACATGTCTAATCCAGGGAGAAAACACTGTGCTAAATCACCGATGGGTTTTGCATTTCCATTTGAATGCCAGAACAAGCAAGGACTTACACATTAGACCTCACATATGCCTACATTTTATTCACACATGACCTGCTATTTTTAGATGAATTGCAGTGAATAACTGACTTTGTATTTGTTTGTACTAATCTAAATAATTGTAAAGTCAGTTATTCACTGCATCAAATCACTGGACATATATTCAGTCTAAGTAGCTGCTTTTCAAAAT
This sequence comes from Oncorhynchus keta, assembly GCF_023373465.1. Taxonomy (NCBI): domain Eukaryota; kingdom Metazoa; phylum Chordata; class Actinopteri; order Salmoniformes; family Salmonidae; genus Oncorhynchus; species Oncorhynchus keta. The sequence goes on along the minus strand of NC_068432.1, from coordinate 19,030,087 downwards.
GCAATTTTCACTTCTGATATGGATTTGTCACTTGTTAACAATACAATTAACTTTCACCTAATCAAACAGCTCAAAATTGAATCAAAATGATGTAGTGCCTACCCTCTTGTAATGAACAGGAGAGACAGAGCTGGTTTCAAGTGCAGGGCACAGCAGGTGTTTATTGCAAAGGACCACAGGAGGAGGCAGGTAGCTGGGTCCAGGGGCAGGCAGACGGTCATACACAGGGGGTCCAAAAGGGTAATAGTACAGGCAGGGAAAAGGCTAGTAATGTAGTCTGGGAGATCAGACAATAGGCATCATTAGTGAGGGAGGTAAAAACTATCATACACAGTCGTAACTCTCAGGACCACCGTGTGTCACAAAACAAACAATACCTCACAGTGATAGGGTGCAAAGAGCTCAACTAAATAGTGTGTGATAATGACATACAGGTGTGTGAACAGGTGATTAGTGTTCAGGTGATTAGGATCTGGAGAGTGAGCTGTGTGCAGGGGATCTTCATGTTTGAGGGTGTGAGTTGGAAGCAGACGTTACACCATTGGGTCAAACCCGGTTGAATCAACATTGTTTCCACGTAATTTCAACCCAACATTTCAATGTGATGACATTGAATCAAGGTGTAAAACTGATTGAATTTGCAAAAAGTCCTCAACCGCACGGAATTTTGTATTTTTTTTTCATTTAAATGTTTACCTAAATCCAATGACGGGTGACATTTTTGATTGATTTCGCCTTGAATTCAACCAAATGTAGATCCAAACTAGACGTGAAACTGACATCTGTGCCTAGTGTATAGATAACATATATTGAAAATGTATCAAATCATATGTGAATGTGGCTGTAAATACTACATCATCATTCTCCATCAGCCAGTGTGCTTCAATAGGACAAAGTGAAAAGATTCACTCCATGTGCTACCGTTTGGAATTATAGTGTAGTGTACAATGCACTGCTGAAATATCTGGGATGTTCAGTACATAACAATATATTCCAATAATTATCTGAATGTCATTGATACACTGTAAGCTGATGAATTTCAAGCAGATATACTGGATTACTGTATCAGTTGGCACGTCACATAAAAGTGATCTTGTACAATGTTGCATGGGGCAGAAATGTTTTTACAATTAGCCAACTGCTTTACAATACACTATTTCTGATGATTTGTCCTAGGTATGTATTGTATAAGAATAATTCAACTGTAAGACTGACATATTTCTCAACATGCTCACAACCTGCCAGTGGATACAAATGATAAAAAAATGTGTGCATGTCAAGTTATAGTCAAATACTGAATGTAAAGTTATATTTACCATCTACTATTCATTCTATTCAGCACTTCAAAAATAACAGTTTTGACATGTGTATCTTGTATCTTTTTGCTATTGGATTTAATGGTAGTTAAAATGACTAAATGGTGACAAAACTAAATATTGTCATTGTCTAAAACATTGAATTTGCATGAACAACTCAGGGGTGAAAGATGTGTGAAACCCCAATGAATGCACAATCAAAGGTTCTGAATTTGAACACAAGATAGGGGATATTACAAGTGTTATCAGTTTAGAGTTTTGTACTTTGTTTTTCAAAATCACCACATACTTGTGAATATAGCACCAACGCGATTGAACAAAAACTGAACAGATGTAGGATCTTAATTTGATCACTATTTTTGTTGCTGAGAATTTTCCGATACTGCAGGAAATGTAGATGAGCTTTGTAATTTACATGAATTCACAGAAAACACTCAACACACGGTTAAATCTCTAATATTAAGAAACTCGCCTGAGTTAGAATACCTCATGATAAGCTGTAGACCATACTATTTACCAAGAGAGTTTTCATCTATATTTTTCGTAACTGTCTATTTCCCACCACAAAATGATGCTGGCACTGATACAGCACTCAACGAGCTGTATTGGGTCAGAAGCAAACAAGAAAATGCTCACCCAGAGGTGGCACTCCTAGTGGCCGGTGACTTTAATGCAGGAAAACTGAAATCCATTTTACCTCATTTTTAACAAGAGGTGAAAAAAATCTCAAGATCACCTTTACTCTACACACAGAGACGCGTACAAAGCTCTCCCTCGCTGACCATAACTCTATCCTCCTGATTCCTGCTTACAAGCAAAAACTCAAAAAGGAAGTACCAGTGACACGATCAATACGGAAGTGGTCTGATAAAGCAGATGCTAAGCTACAGGATTGTTTTGCTACCACAGACTGAAATACAGTGCCTTGCGAAAGTATTCGGCCCCCTTGAACTTTGCGACCTTTTGCCACATTTCAGGCTTCAAACATAAAGATATAAAACTGTATTTTTTTGTGAAGAATCAACAACAAGTGGAACACAATCATGAAGTGGAACAACATTTATTGGATATTTCAAACTTTTTTAACAAATCAAAAACTGAAAAATTGGGCGTGCAAAATTATTCAGCCCCCTTAAGTTAATACTTTGTAGCCCCACCTTTAGCTCGAGCTCAGTGAGGTTGGATGGAGAGCATTTGTGAACAGCAGTTTTCAGTTCTTTTCACAGATTCTCGATTGGATTCAGGTCTGGACTTTGACTTGGCCATTCTAACACCGGGATATGTTTATTTTTGAACCATTCCATTGTAGATTTTACTTTATGTTTTGGATCATTGTCTTGTTGGAAGACAAATCTCCGTCCCAGTCTCAGGTCTTTTGCAGACTCCATCAGGTTTTCTTCCAGAATTGTCCTGTATTTGGCTCCATCCATCTTCCCATCAATTTTAACCATCTTCCCTGTCCCTGCTGAAGAAAAGCAGGCCCAAAACATGATGCTGCCACCACCATGTTTGACAGTGGGGATGGTGTGTTCAGGATGATGAGCTGTGTTGCTTTTACGCCAAACATAACATTTTGCATTGTTGCTAAAAGGTTCCATTTTGGTTTCATCTGACCAGAGCACCTTCTTCCACATGTTTGGTGTGTCTCCCAGGTGGCTTGTGGCAAACTTTAAACAACACTTTTTATGGATATCTTTAAGAAATGGCTTTCTTCTTGCTACTCTTCCATAAAGGCCAGGTTGTGCAATATACAACTGATTGTTGTCCTATGTAGATCTCTGCAGTTTATCCAGAGTGATCATGGGCCTCTTGGCTGCATCTCTGATCAGTCTTCTCCTTGTATGAGCTGAAAGTTTAGAGGGACGGCCAGGTCTTGGTAGATTTGCAGTGGTCTGATACTCCTTCCATTTCAATATTATCGCTTGCACAGTGCTCCTTGGGATGTTTAAAGCTTGGGAAATCTTTTTGTATCCAAATCCGGCTTTAAACTTCTTCACAACAGTATCTCGGACCTGCCTGGTGTGTTCCTTGTTCTTCATGATGCTCTCTGCGCTTTTAACGGACCTCTGAGACTATCACAGTGTAGGTGCATTTATACGGAGACATGATTACACACAGGTGGATTGTATTTATCATCATTAGTCATTTCGGTCAACATTGGATCATTCAGAGATCCTCACTGAACTTCTGGAGAGAGTTTGCTGCACTGAAAGTAAAGGGGCTGAATCATTTTGCACGCCCAATTTTTCAGTTTTTGATTTGTTAAAAAAGTTTGAAATATCCAATAAATGTCGTTCCACTTCATGATTGTGTCCCACTTGTTGTTGATTCTTCACAAAAAAATACAGTTTTATATCTTTATGTTTGAAGCCTGAAATGTGGCAAAAGGTCGCAAAGTTCAAGGGGGCCGAATACTTTCGCAAGGCACTGTATGTTCCGGGATTCATTCGATGGCATTGCAGAGTTTACCACCTCAGTCACCGGCTTCATCAATAAGTGCATTGACGATGTTTCAAGCAGATCACCCTAGTTCCTGTGCACCAAGTTAACCTCTCTAAATGGCTATTGCCCCGTAGCACTCACATCTGTAGGCATTAAATGCTTTGAAAGGCCGGTCATGGCTCCCATCAACACCATCATCCCAGGTCAAATAGCCCTTACTCAGCATGGAGGTGTGTTTTGGGTCATTGTCCTGTTGAAAAACAAATGATAGTCCCACTAAGAGCAAACCAGATGGGATGGCGTATCGCTTCAGAATGCTGGGGTAGCCATGCTGGTTAACTGTGCCTTGAATTCTAAATAAATCACTGACAGTGTCACCAGCAAAGCATCCCATATCATCACACCACCTCCTCCCTGCTTCACGGTGGGAACCAAACATGCAGAGATCCTCCGTTTACCTACTCTGCATCTCACAAAGACATGGCGATTGGAACCAAAAATCTCATATTTGAACTAATCAGACCAAAGGACAGATTTCCACCGGTCTAATGTCCATTGCTCGTGTTTCTTGGCCCAAGAAAATCTCTTCTCCTGATTGGTGTCCTTTAGTAGTGTTTACTTTTCAGCAATTTGACCATAAAGGCCTGATTCTCCTCTGAACAGTTGATGTTTATTTTTAATTTTAATTTAACCTTTATTTAACTAGACAAGTCAGTTAATAACAAATTCTTATTTACAATGACAGCCCACCTATGTTGAGATGTGTCTGTTACTTGAACTCTGTGAAGCATTTATTTGGGCTGCAATCTGAGCTGTAGTTTACTCTGATTAACTTTTCCTCTGCAGCAGAGGTAACTCGGCCTTCCTTTCTTGTGGCGGTCCTCATGAGAGCCAGTTTCATCATATCGCTTGGTGGTTTTTGTAACAGCACTTGAAGAAACTTTCAAAGTTCTTGAAATGTTCCAGATTGACTGACCTTCATGTCTTAAAGTAATGATGGACTGTCATTTCTCTTTGCTTATTTGAGCTGTTCTTGCCATAATATGGACTTGGTCTTTTACCAAGTAGGGCTATCTTCTGTATACCACCCCTACCTTGTCACAACACAACTGCTTGGAACAAACACATTAAGAAGGAAAGAAATTCCACAATATAACTTTTAACAAGGCACACCTGTTAATTGAAATGCATTCCACCTCATGAAGCTGGTTGAGAGAATGCCAAGATTGTGCAAAGCTGTCATCAAGGCAAATGGTGGCTACTTTGAAGACTCTAATATCTAAAATATATTTTCATTTTTCAACACTTTTTTGGTTACTACACGATTCCATATGTGTTATTTCATAGTTCTGATGTCTTCACTATTATCTATCTATCTATGCAGAAAATAGTTCAAATAAATAAAAACCCTGGAATTAATAGGTGTATACACAGTTGAAGTCAGAAGTTTACATACATCTTAGCCAAATACATTTAAACTCAGTTTTTCACAATTCCTGACATTTAATCCCAGTAAAAATTCCCTGTTTTAGGTCAGTTAGGATCAACACTTTATGTTAAGATTGTGAAATGTCAGAATAATAGTAGAGAGAATGATTTACTTCAGCTTTTATTTATTTCATCACATTCCCAGTGGGTCACAAGTTTACATACACTCAATTAGTATTTGGTAGCATTGCCTTTAAATTGTTTTACTTGGGTCAAACGTTTTGGGTAGCCTTCCACAAGCTTCCCAAAATAAGTTGGGTAAATTTTGGCCAATTCCTCCTGACAGAGATGGTGTAACTGAGTCAGGTTTGTAGGCCTCCTTGCTCGCACACACTTTTTCAGTTCTGCCCACAAATTTTCTATGGGATTGAGGTCGGGGCTTTGTGATGGCCACTCCAATACCTTGACTTTGTTGTCCTTAAGCCATTTTGACACAACTTTGGAAGTATGCTTGGGGTCATTGTCCATTTGGAAGACCCATTTGCAACCATTTGCTTCAATATATCCACATAATTTTCCTCCCTCATGATGCCATCTATTTTGTGAAGTGCACCAGTCCCTCCTGCAGCAAAGCACCCCCACAACATGATGCTGCCACCCCCGTGCTTCAGGGTTGGGATGGTGTTCCTCGGCTTGTAAGCCTCCCCCTTTTTCCTCCAAATATAACAATGGTCATTATGGCCAAACAGTTCTATTTTTGTTTCATCAGACCAGGGGAATTTCTCCAAAAAGTAAAATTTTTGCCCCGATGTGCAGTTGCAAACCGTAGTGTGGCTTTTTTATGGTGATTTTGGGGCAGTGGCTTCTTCCTTGCTGAGCGGCCTTTCAGGTTATGTCGATATTGGACTTGTTTTACTGTGGATATAGATACTTTTGTACCTGTTTCCTCCAGCATCTTCACAAGGTCCTTCACAGTTGTTCTGGGATTGATTTGCACTTTTCGCACCAAAGTACGTTACTCTCTAGGAGGCAGAACGTGTCTCCTTCTTGAGTGGTAAGACGGCTGCATGGTCCCATGGTGTTTATACTTGCGTACTATTGTTTGTACAGATAAACATGGTACTTTTAGGCGTTTGGAAATTGCTCCCAAGGATGAACCAGACTTGTGGAGCTCTACCTTATTTTTCTGAGGTCTTGGCTGATTTCTTTTGATTTTCCCACGATGTCAAGCAAAGAGGCACTGAGTTTGAAGGTAGGCCTTGAAATACATCCACAGGTACACCTCCAATTGACTCAAATTATGTCAATTGGCGTATCAGAAGCGTCTAAAGCCATGACATCATTTTCTGGAATTTTCCAAGCTGTTTAAAGGCAGTCAACTTAGTGTATGTAAACTTCTGACCCACTGGAATTGTGATACAGTGAAATATAAGTGAAATAATCTGTCTGTAAACAATTGTTGGAAAAATTACTTGCGTCATACACAAAGTAGATGTCCTAACCGACTTACCAAAACTATAGTTTGTTAGCAAGAAGTTTGTGGAGTGGTTGAAAAGCGAGTTTTAATGACTCCAACCTAAGTGTATGTAAACTTCCAACTTCAACTGTATGTATAATAATGGTGTGTGTAGACAGTATGAACCGTATATGAATAGAAAAGGCATGTACAGCAGTAGTTGTATAGGATGAGCCATTACTAGAATGCACAGCAGTCACTAAGGTGCTGGGTACAGTACAGGGTGGTAGCCGGCTAGTTTCAGTGACTAAGGTTCAGGGCAGGGTACTGAGAGGAGGCCGGCTAGTGGTGACTCGTTAACAGTCTAATGGCCTGGAGAAAGAAGCTGTTTATCAACCTCTCGGTCCCAGCTTTGATGTACCTGTATTGTCTCCTCCTTCTAGAGGCTAGGTTGGATGAGGTCCTTGGTGATCTTCTTGGTCTTCCTGTGAAACCAGATGCTTTAGATGTTCCCCCCATAATGTGTATGGGCTGACCACACCACCCTCTGGACAGCCCTGCTGTTTGCGGATGGTGCAGTTGCCGTACCAGACAGTGATACAGCCCGACAGGATGCTCTCAATGATGCATCTGAAGAAGTGTGTGGGTCTTAGGGGCCAATATTAATTCATTCAGCCTCCTAAGGTTGAAGAGGCACTGTTGCACCTTCTTCACCACACTGTCTGTGTGAAGAGACGATTTCATGTCGTCAGTGATGTGCCACACACACACACACACACACACACACACACACACACACACACACACACACACACACACACACACACACACACACACACACACACACACACACACACACACACACACACACACACACACACACACACACACACACACACACACACAATGTCAAGACCACTCACCATTGCTAATTCAAGATCACACACACCTCTCAACCTCTACTGGGCTGTACTACTGAATTAAAAGTACATCCCACCTAACCCCCATCCCCCAAGAAAATCCCTTTCATACATACGTTCACTCTTTCCAACAAAAAAAACACTCCACACCAATAGGCCCCGCAGACTGGAAAGAGCATGTGGTTTCTGAGGATAGGATCAACAAAAATAGAGCAGCAGCAGCAGCAAGAGAGGTAACTCTGCTCTCAATGTTCATGAAGGAGTCTCATAGAGGAGTACAGTATGTGACAAAGCCAGCACTGTGCATTCATAAGGCCATTGTACATGACTATCTATAGCACATAATGTTATGGCTTTGGGACTAAGAGACTGAAAATGGATCTCAAACTAAATTAAATGTTTGTTGATGTAGTGGTTAGCAGGTGGGGTCTGGCGTTTTAGTAACCCAGTGTCACTGCTGCATAGCTTATTAACGTTAAATACTGTATAAGATAAGTTATATTTTAAGTAGTTCAAGGGATTGTGTATGATTCTAACATTATGGCAACATAATTCATTCCCTCTAATGGGATATTCACATGCAACTCAAACTTTCATGCTTACCTTCCACTGCTTTCAATGCTCTAATCTTGGCTCAAGTACAAGCCATGCATACATATCCCAACAAAGCATTTCTGTCCCTAAACAAACCACTCAAATGAATATATTAGGGAGAGACAACAACCCACAATTTTTCTGTGGCATTGTGCCATGATGCCGAGTACCAGTCAGGGATGACAGGTAACACTAATACCAACCATTCAACCATTCACACTATTGCCCCTGGAACCCAGTTGCTAGGAGACCCTGTCCCACCATCTGCTGCTATGGAGATAGAATGGGAGGCCGGGGCACAATGGAGAGCCCGGTGATGATAACCAGCTGCGGCTAATATCCTCTTCAGACATCCAATGTTCAAAATGTCTAACCGTATCTACTTTTACACATTATGTACCAGCCTTTTGAGTCAGGCAGATGTTGAAACAAATGCTTTTGCTTCATGGGATAATACATGTATGCATGAACAGTTATCGGTTTTGCAGGTTTCTCTGAAATCCATAGTGGTCCAACAGCTGGAAAGTCAAAACATATGTACGATACAATTAACCTGGTTGCCAGATCTGTTTCTGTTTAAGCCAGCTCATTTCTGGTTGTTGTTCATCTCAAAAGCCAAAGTTGTCTCAAGTACAAAACAAGACTGGCAACCAGGTGAGTATAAAACGTACTTTGGCCTTTTTCTTCAGATCAATCAAATAAGAATCTTTATTGAGTCCCATATATTGCCATTAACTTTCCTTCCTTTACAAAAGACACACGAAAAATACATTTTCAAATAGTAAAAAAGTAGGAAATCTAACTGTCCCACAAGGTGTCCCAAGACAGACAGCAGAGCATACATAATCATCAATTGAATAAATAAATAAAACATTGAATATGGCTATTTACATGGTGTAATACAGTTTATCGTTATATAATAATAATGCATAATGCTTATGTTCATAGTGAATATACAGGTATTAACATTGTAATTGTCTCAACCAAACAATGCATTATCTCACAGAGAAAGCCCAGGGTTCGACAGTGGCTCTGGGCCAATCACAATCTTTCATTCTGCAACTTCCTGATACAAGCAATCTAGGCAGGTCCATTGTTTGGTTAATGTATTGTTGATGGGAGAGCCTTTGGTTGTTGTGCTGGGATGTGTGACACCCTCTGATTGGGTATTTCCACTGTCAGTCACAGTCTGTTGATTTCAATTGGTTCTCCTGTTCCAGACTGTAGAAAGTTAATTTTAACTGTTGGTATTTTCTCTAATCTCGTAAAATCAGCAAAACAAATAAGCGAGGAGGCAGTGGAGGAGGCAGAACCAGGTAAACAGAGAAATACCAGTTCACAAACATGAATCTGTGAAGCTCCAGAATTAGCTATAGAAATAGATCTAGAATCAGGTAACCCTCTCCATATCTTCACCTCAACCACTAGGGGGGAAACACAACACTAACTTTAGATCAGTGTCGAGACACAAGGCACTCCACTTGCCTCATTTCATCATCAGTTTGCATCACCGTTATAATGCCAGCTTTGAGCATTATTTTGAAACCGAAAAGAGCTAAGGGTGCCGTCTCTTTTCCAAGGTGACATGAAAACCTCTTGCACTCCGCCACTGTTCATTGTACACATCACCATTACTGAAACATTTACAGAGGGTGGTAACAGCACACTCAGAAAGGCAAAAGGACGACAACTTGAGTGACACCTCATTTTTAAGATTGCTACCATTGATTGGAATTGAGGGGTGAGGGAGGAACTAAAACGCTGCTACCTTTGAACAAAGGGAGTAGAAGGGGAGATTGTCCCCAAACACCAAATAAATTCATAAATAAATCAATACCTTAAACTCATGCTCGAATAAATAAAAAACAAATAACAGCAAAATATGTATTTTTCCAGATGAACAGTCATGCAGTTTTCTGACAATCAGTTTCAATCCCTCAAAAGGAGTTTTGGACGATTTCAGGCTACAATAAGTCTGGTGATTCTGGTTGATTGGTTGGGTGGTTTGTGTCTTCCATGTGTGTGTGAAGGTGGAAGGATCCACATAGGGTAGTGAGGGTGATCGTAGGTTAAAAAAAACAACAACAACAACCTCATTGTAGTGTTGGTGGGTCTTGGGGGAACACCCTTGTCTGTCCAGTACGATGTTCATCGTCCATCTCATTCACCCCCCAGATAGACCATTACCTATGACCTATAACACTTAGCCTGTGGTCTCCTGTCCACCCTGAGGCCTGGGACAAGCATCAACGTGCAGTGTGAATACAAACATGTCTCTGAGCCACTGTGTGTGTGCGTGTGTGCAGTTCTGTATATTCTGTACACTGGAAATGATTTATCATTCTTGTAAACACACAAGCACAAACACGCCCTTACACCTATGTATTGTGGGGGTACATGAACTGCATGTCAGGTGGATAGGGTCACGTGGATGAGCTAGCAGTAATCCTTATTGGTGAGTCCAACACTGAGCTGTGCCCTACAGCTAAGCCACGCCTCTCCAACACTCTAGGTCTGCCCACTCAGTCCCAGCCATTGTCCTTGATCATGTGGGCCAGTTCGATAATGAACTTCCCCTCCTTGTACTTCTGACTGCTCTCAAAGGCATGCTCCTGCGGAGATTGGGGGGGGATACAGTGGGGGTAGAAATAAGAGAGGGAGAAGAGGATAGAAAGAGATAGAGAGAGAGACAGGGACCGAGAATGGGAAGGAGGGGAGAGAGACAGTCACAAACATTAGTGAACGGATGAAACAAGCATTTTCATGAATGTAAACAGTGCCTTGATGTTTTCTATCTGGGGTAATCTCTCTTGTTGTTCTATATGTAATCTCAGTGTGAGTGATTGTGTATGTGTGCGCGCGAGAGTCAGTAAGTGAAATTGAATTGTGTGTGTGTGTATTTGAGTGTGTGAGTGATTGTGTGTGGGAGAGTGCAATAATGTGTTTCTGTGCTGATTATCCCCCCATTGATAAGTGTACTAGGTCAGCAGCAGCACCTTTGGCAGTGTGACAGTGCGGGAACATCAGGCCTCGTGGATGATATTAATAATAATATCACACAGATGGCAGCGCCATAAAACACCACAAGGCCGCGTACCGTCCGGGTTACTCTCCCTGACCTCCACCCAAGCACGCACTCACACACGCACACACACCTTAACCCACATAGTTAGCCACAAAGCAGAGTCAGGGACCCCAGCAATGTGGAGCATTTATGTCTATAGTTGTGTTATACACCTATATGTATACAGAACTGTTTGTAGGGGATTCCTATGTAATTAGCTACTCACGTATTTCCAGCCCAGTGTGGTTTTACAGTTTTCACAGTAAATATCAGCAACCGCATGAAGCCCTGTCAACAGAACCCTCTCTTCTGCTAGTCCACACCCCACGTTCACCCTGAGAGGGGGGGGGGGAATAATGTTATAAATGGAAAGAAAGGCAAAGAAAAGAAAGAATGAGAAATAGAGAAAGAGGGGGTGTCAGAGTAGCGATGAAGTGATAAAATACGTGCTCAGGTACTTACACTGAGTTGAACAGGTACGCTCGGCCTTGACTTCCTTGGAAAGACTGGACGAGAAAGAGAGAGAACAGGATGAGAAAAGCCATACATTACTATCACAGGAGTAGACATTTAGAATGGTTGGTTGTTTTTTTTATTTATTTGTCTTACACAGCTTCAAAGCAGACAGATGGCATAGCACGTTCCTAAAACAAAGGTATCCCATTCTCTATCCCACTCAGAAAAGATTGTTTATATGTTCATTATTGTTAACTCAAGCACAGATAAGTAACTTTTTTCAAATTTGGCACACAGAAACATGAGGCCATGAGTAACTTGGTCAAAAAGATTGGCGCTGCCATAAATAGTCTCACTTAAACCCTAATATTTTTTTCTTTATCAATCTACACAAAATACCCCATAATGATGAAGTGAAGAAAGGTTTTCAGATTTTTTGGCAAAAAAACTGAAATACCTTATCTACATAAGCATTCAGACCCTTTGCTATGAGACTCGATTGTGCTCAGGTGCATCCTGTTTCCATTGATCATCCTTGAGATGTTTCTACAACTTGATTGGAGTCCACCCGTGGTAAATGTAATTGATTGGACATGATATGGAAAGGCACACACCTGTCTATATAAGGTCCCACAGTTGACAGTGCTCGTCAGAGCAAAAACCAAGCCATGAGGTCGAAGGAATTGTCCGTAGAGCTCCGAGCATCTCTTGCATCGAGGCACATATCTGGGGAAGGGCACCAAAACATTTCTGCAGCCTTGAAGGTCCCCAAGAACACAGTGGCCTCCATCATTCTTAAATGGAAGAAGTTTGGAACCACCAAGACTCTTCCTAGAGCTGGCTGCCCTGCCAAACTTAGCAATCGGGGAGAACGGCCTTTGTCAGGGAGGTGACCAAGAACCCGATTGTCACTCTGACAGAACTCCAGAGATACTCTGTGGAGATGGGAGAATCTTCCAGAAAGGCAACCATCTCTGCAGCTCTCCACCAATCAGGCCTTTATGGTAGTGGCCAGATGGAAGCCACTCCTCAGTATAAGGCGCGACAGCCCGCTCGGAGTTTGCCAAAAGGCACTTAAAGGACTCTCCGACCATAAGAAACAAGATTCTCTGGTCTGATGAAGCCAAGATTGATCTCTTTGGCCTGAATGCCAAGTGTCAGGCCTGGAGGAAACCAGGCACCGCTCATCACCTGGCCAATCCCATCCCTACGGTGAAGCATGGTGGTGGAAGCATCATGCGGTGGGGATGTTTTTTAGCAGCAGGGACTGGGAGACTAGTCAGGATCGAGGGAAAGATGACTGGAGAAAAGTACAGAGAGATCCTTGATGAAAACCCACTCCACAGCTCTCAGGACCTCAGGCTGGGGTGAAGGTTCACCTTCCAACAGGACAACGACCCTAAGCACACTGCCAAGACAACATAGGAGTCACTTAGGGACAAGTCTCAGAATGTCCTTGAGTAGCCTAGCCAGAGCCCGGACTTGAACCCGATCAAACATCTCTGGAGAGACCTGAAAATAGCTGTGCAGAGAAGCTCCCCATCCAACCTGACAGAGATTGAGAGGATCTGCAGAGAATAATGGGAGAAACTCTCCAAATACAAGTGTGCCAAGCTTGTAGCATCATACCCAAGCAGCTACATCTGGTAAGACAAGGGGCGGGGGGGGGCGTATTTGTCAATAACTACTGGTGCGCGATGTCTAATATTAAAGAAGTCTCGAGGCATTGCTCGCCTATGGTAGAATACCTCATGATAAGCTGTAGCCCACACTTTCTACCAAGAGAGTTCTCATCTATATTATTCGTAGCCGTCTATTTACCATCACAAACTAACACTGGCACTAAGACTGCACTCAACGAGCTGTATAAGGCCATAAGCAAACAAGAAAATGCTCATCCAGAAGAGGCACTCCTAGTTACCAGGGACTTTAATGCAGGCAAACTTAAATCCGTTCTACATAATTTCTACCAGCATGTGATATGTGCAACCAGAGGAAAAACAAGATCAAGATCACCTTTACTCAACACACAGAGACGCATACAAAGCTCTCTCTCGCCCTCCATTTGTCAAATCTGACCATAATTCTATCCTCCAGATTCAGGCTTACAAGCCAAAACTAAAGCAGGAAGTAACAGTGACTCGCTCAATACAGGAAGTGGTCAGATGACGCAGATGCTACGCTACAGGACTGTTTTGCTAGCACAGACTGGAATATGTTCATCCAATTGCATTGAGGAGTATATTACCTCAGTCACCGGATTCATCAATAAATGCATCGATGACATCACCCCCACATTGACCATACGTACATTTTCCAACCAGAAGCCCTGGATTACAGGCAACAACCGCACCGAAGGCTTGAGTTGTCGCTTTTCACTAATCCGGACGCTTATAAGAAATTCCGCTATGCCCTCAGATGAACCATCAAACAGGCAAAACGTTGATACAGGACTTAGATTGAATCCTACTACACCGGCTCTGATGCTCGTCGGATGTGGCAGGGCTTGAAAAATATTACGGACTACAAAGGGGAACCCAGCCACAAGCTGCCCAGTAACACAAGCCTTACCAGACGAGCTAAATGCCTTTTATGCTCGCTTCGAGTCAAACAACACTGAAGCATGCATGAGAGCCGTAGCCAATGTGAGCAAGACCTTTAATCAGGTTAACATTCACAAAGCCGAGGGGCCAGACGGATTACCAGGACATGTACTCAAAGCATGCGCGGTCCAACTGGCAAGTGTCGTCACTGACATTTTCAACCTCTCCCTGACCGAGTCTGTAATACCTACATGTTTCAAACAGACCAACATAGTCCCTGTGCCCAAGAAAGTGAAGGTAACCTGCCTAAATTATTACCACCCCATAGCACTCACGTCAGTAGCCATGAAGTGCATTGAAAGGCTGGTCATGGCTCACATCAACACCATAATGCCGGAAGCCCTAGACCCACTCCAATTCGCATAACAGATCCACAGATGACACAATCTCAATCACACTCCACAGATGCCCTTTCCCATCTGGACAAAAGGAACACCTATATGAGAATGCCATTCATTGACCACAGCTCAGCATTCAGCACCATGGTGCCCACAAAGCTCATCACTAAGCTAAGGACCCTGGGACTAAACACCTCCCTCTGCAACTGGATCCTGATGGGCTGCCCCCAGGTGGTAAGGGTAGGCAGCAACACATCTGCCATGCTGATCCTCAACACTGGGACCCCTCAGGGTTGCTTGCTTAGTCCCGTCCTGTACTCCATTTTCACCCACAACTGTGTGGCCAAGCACGACTCCAACACCATCATTAAGTTTGCTGACGACACAACAGTGGTAGGCCTGATCACTGATAATGATGAGGCCGCCAATAGGGAGGAGGTCAGAGACCTGGCAATGTGGTGCCAGGACAACAAACCTCTCCCTCAATGTGAGCAAGACAAAGGAGCTGATCATGGACTACAGGAAAAGGAGGGATGAACAGGCCCCGATTAATATTGACGGGCTGAAGTGGAGGGGGTTGAGAGTTTTAAGTTCCTTGGTGTCCACATCACCAACGAACTATCATGGTCCAAACACACCAAGACAGTTGTGAAGAGGGCACGACAACACATTTCCCCCCCATGAGACTGAAAAGATTTGTCACGGGTCCTCAGATCCTCAAAAAGTTATACAGTTGCACCATCGACAGAATCCTGACCGGTTGTATCACCACCTGGTATGGCAACTGCTTGGGCATCTGACCATCAGGCACTACAGAGGGTAGTGCATGTGGCCCAGTACATCACTGGGGCCAAGTTTCCTGACATCCAGGACCTTATATACTAGGTCGGTGTTAGACACAGGCCCCAAAAAACATGAAAGACTCCAGTCATAGACTGTTATCTCTGCTACCGCACGGCAAGTAGAGCACCACGTCTAGGACCAAAAGGCTCCTCAACAGCTTCTACCCCCAAGCCATAAGACTGCTGAACAATTAATCAAATGGCCACCCAGACTATTTACATTGACGACCACCCCCCCCTACCCTTTTGTTTTTACGCTGCTGCTACTCGCTGTTTATTATCTATGCACAGTCACTTTACAAATGATCTCGACTAACCTGTACCCCCGTGTAACAGTGTAGCTTCTGTCCCTCTCCTCGCCCCGACCTGGGCTCGAACCAGGGACCCTCTGCACACATCGACAACAGCCACCCTCGAAGAATCGTTACCCATCGCTCAACAAAAGCCGCGGCCCTTGCAGAGCAAGGGGAACAACTACTTCAAGGTCCCAGAGAGAGTGATGTCACCGATTGAAACGCTATTAGCAAGCACTGCACTAACTAGCTAGCCATTTCACATTGGTTATACCCGCACATTGACTCAATACCAGTAGTACCCCCTTTATATAGCCTTGTTATTGTTATGTAAATTACTTGTGTTACATTTTTTCCTCAGATTTTTTAACATTTAGTTTATTTAGTAAATATTTTCTTAGCCTCTTAAGGATCCGCTTCTTCATTCCAATTTTTCACCTAAAATGACATACCCAAATCTAACTGCTTGTAGCTCAGGCAGTTAGTACCATTGGTACCATTTGAAAGGAAACACTTCGAAGTTTGTTGAAATGTGAAAGGAATGTAGGAGAGTATAACACAATAGATCTGGTAAAAGATTATACAAAGGAAAAAACCACTGTTCTTTTGTAACATCATCTTTGAAATGCAAGATAAAGGCCATAATGTATTTTTCCAGCCCAGGTGCAATTTAGATTTAGGCCACTAGATGGCAGCAGTGTATGTGTAAAGTTTCAGACTGATCCAATAAACCGTTTGCATTTCTGTTCAAAATGTTGTATCAAGACTGCCCAAATGTGCCCAATTTGTTTATTAATAACTTTTCATGTTCAAAATTGTGCACACTCCTCAAACAATGGCATGGTATTCGTTCACTGTAATAGCTACTGTAAATTGGATAGTGCAGTTAGATTAACAAGAATTTAAGCTTTCTGCCAATATCAGATATGTCTATGTCCTGGGAAATGTTCTTGTTAAAATGTTCTTGTTACTTACAACCTGATGCTCACCTTAGCCTAAGTTAGCTCAACCGTCACGTGGACGGGACACTGATGAACTGCATTGTTGGTTAAGGGCTTTATAAGTAAGCATTTCACGGTAAGGTTGTATTCGGTGCATGTGACAAGTAAAAATTGGATTTCATTTGACTCAAGGCTGTAATCGCTGCCAAAGGTGCTTCAACAAAGTACTGAGTAAAGGGTCTATATATATATATTTTTTTTTTAAATTTGCAAACATTTCTAAAAAACAGTTTTTGCTTTGTCATTATGCGGTATTGTGTGTAGATTGATGAAGGGAAAAAACTATTTAATTCATTTTAGAACAAGGCTATAATGTAAAACAAATTTGAAAAAGTCAAGGGGTCTGAATACTTTTTGAATGCACTGTATATATTATATTTTATATTATGTGATGGGATGTATAGACATTATGGACAGTATGAGGATAGAACAAATAGTATATCTGAAGAATATGTGGATAGAATAGTATATGTAGAGAAATTGTTGAATAGGATGGCCTTGACTAGAATACAGTATATACATATGAAATGGGAAAAACACTATGTAAACATGATTAAGATGACCAGTGTTCCATGTCTACAGTATGTACATAGGGCAGCAGCCTCTAATGTGCAGGGATGAGTAACCGGGTGGTAGCCGGCTAGTGACAGTGACTATGTTCAGGGCAGGGTACTGGGTGGAGGCCTGCTAGTGATGGCTATTTAATAGTCTGATGACCTTGCGATCAAAGCAGTTTTTCGGTCCCAGCTTTGATGCACCTCGCCTTCTGGATGATAGCGGGGTGAACAGGCCGTGGCTCGGGCGGCTGAAGTCCTTGACGATCTTCTTGGCCTTCCTGTGACACCGGGTGCTGTAATGTCCTGAACGGCAGGCAGTGTGCTCCCGGTGATGCGTTGGGCTGTCCGCACCACCCTCTGGGGAGCCCTGCGTTTGCAGACGGTGCAGTTGCCATACCAGGCGGTGAGTTTGTGAGGGTCTTAGGGACTGTTCCCCACGCTGTCTGTGTGGGTGGACCATTTCACATTGTCAGTGATGTGTACGCAGAGGAACATGAAGCTTTTCAGCTTCTCTACTGCGGCCTCTTCGATGTGGATGTGGGTGAGCTCCCTCTGCTGTCTCCTGAAGTCCACGATCAGCTCCTTCATTTTGTTGACATTGAGTGAGAGGTTATTTTCCTGGCACCACTCTGCCAGGGCCCTCACCTCCTCCCTTTAGGTTGTCTTGTTGTTGTTGGTAATCAGGCCTACCACTGTTGTGTCATCTGCAAAATTGATGATTGAGTTAGAGGCTTGCGTGGCCATGCGTTCTTGGGGGAAAAGGGAGTACAGGAGAGAGCTGAGCACGCACCCTTGTGGGGCCCCTGTGTTGAAGATCAGCATAGTGGAGGTGTTGTTGCCTACCTTCACCACCTGGGGGCTGCCCGTCAAGCAGTCCAGGACCCAGTTGCACAGGGTGGCGGTTCAGAACCAAGCCCCCGAGCTTAATGATGAGCTTGGAGGATACAATGGTGTTGAAGGCTGAGCAGTGGTCAATGAACAGCATTCTTACATAGGTATTCCTCTTGTCCAGATGGGATAGGGCAGTGTGCAGTGTGATGGCGATTGCATCGTCTGTGGACCTGTTGGGGCGGTGTGCAAACTGAACTGGGTCTAGGGTGGCAACTCAATCATAAAGTTTGCAGATGACACAACAGTAGTGGGCTTGATCACCAACAACGACCAGACAGCCTACAGGAAGGAGGTGAGGGCAGTCGGAGTGTGGTGTCAGAAAAACAACCTCTCAATCAATGTCAACAAAACAAAGGAGATGATCGTGGACTTCAGGAAAAAGCAGAGGGAGCACCCCCCTATCCACATCGACGGGACAGCAGTGGAAAAAGTGAAAGGTTTTAATGGTCCACCCACATAGACAGTGTGGTGAAGAAGGTGCAACAGCGCATCTTCAACCTCAGCAGGCTGAAGAAATTTGGCTTGTCACCCAAAACTCTCACAAATGTTTACAGATGCACAATTGAGAGCATCCTGTCATGCTGTATCACCCGCCTGGTACACCAACTGCACGGTCCTCAACTGCAAGGCTCTCCAGAGGGGGGTGAGGTCTGCACAACGCATCACCGGAGGCAAACTACCTACCCTCCAGGACACCGACAGCACCCGATGTCACAGGAAGGCCAAAAAGATCATCAAGGACAATAACCACCCGAGCCACTGCCCGTTCACCCCGCTATCATCCAGAAGGAGTGGTCAATACAGGTGCATCAAAGCAGGGACCGAGAGACTGGAAAATAAGCTTCTATCTCAAGGCCATCAGACTGTTAAACAGCCATCACTAACACAGAGAGGCTGCTGCCTACATACAGACTCAAATCATTAGCCACTTTAATAAATGGATCAGTAGTCATTTTAAATAATGCTACTTTAATAATGTTTACATATCTTACATTACTCATCTCATATGTATACCGTAATTTCCGGACTATAAGCCGCTACTTTATTCCCACGCTTTGAACCTCGCGGTTTATACAATGACGCGGCTAATTTCTGGATTTTTCCCGCTTTCACAAGATTCATGCCGCCAAAAAACTGAGCACCGTCACATAATGTGACATAAATAGAGCGCGCTCAAACTTCCCATCATTCTGATTACGGTAGTAATTTTGTCACCCTCATCATGGCAAAGACACGGAGAAATGCATATGATGCAGCTTTCAAGTTGAAGGCGATCGATCTGGCTGTTGGAAAAGGAAATAGAGCTGCAGCACGGGAGCTTGGCCTTAATGAGTCGATGATAAGACGTTGGAAACAGCAGCGTGAGGAACTGACTCAGTGCAAAAAGACAACAACAGCTGTCAGAGGGAAGAAAAGCAGATGGTCCAAAGTATTTGCAGCCACTCGACATCAGTGTAAATCGTGCATTTAAGGTGGCGCTCCTTGTTCAGTGGGAGGCTTGGATGACAAGTGGGGAGAAATCCTTCACTAAAACGGGCCGCATGCGAAGAGCAACTTATGGTCAAGTCTGCCAGTGGGTCCTGACAGCGTGGAGCATTGTCAAAAAATCCACTATATGTTTCGAAAGGCTGGACTGCTGCGTGTTGAAGGGGCAGCATGAGCTCAGCGGGGAATTTGCCTCCGGATGAAAGTGACGAGAGCGACAATGAAAACCATCCAACATCGGATGAAGCAATTCTGAGGCCATTCAACTCCGACACCGAAGGAGATGGCTTCAGTGGTTTCAGTGCACAGGAGGAGGAAGACAGTGACCAATGACTTTCTTGGTAGGCCACTGTTTAATTTTTGTTACAAGCCGTGTTCCGTTTAAAGGCTGTGTAAAGTTCATTTGTTTCAATGTACCGGTAGGCACCTCCGGCTTATAGACATGTGCGGCTTATTTATGTACAAAATACATATTTTTTAATAATTCAGTGGGTGCGGTTTATATTCAGGTGCGCTTAATAGTCCAGCAATTACGGTACCATCTATTGCATCTTGCCATCTTGCCTATGACGCTCGCTCATCCATATAATTATATGACATATTCTTATTCCATCCCTTTAGCTTCGTGTGTATTAGGTAACATCTGCTAACCATGTGTATGTGACCAATACAATTTGATTTGATTTGAGCTGTTCTTCCACAAATGAACTTTTAACAAGGCACACCTGTTAATTGAAATGCATTCCAGGTAACTACCTCATGAAGCTGGTTGAGATAATGCCAAGAGTGTGCAAAGCTTTCATCAAGGCAAAGGGTGGCTACTTTGAAGAATCTGAATATGAAATATATTTTGATTTGTTTAACACTTCTTTGGTTACTACATGATTCCATATGTGTTATTTCATAGTTTGATGTCTTCACTATGTAGAAAATTAAGAAAAACCCTGGAATGAGTTGCTGTGTTCAAACTTTTGACTGGTACTGTACCTTTAACCTAAATCAACTCAAGCTTTTGTGAGTATTTTCTACAACTACAAGGGAACACCCAGGAGGCACGTAAAATTACAAGCCTCCTTTTGACTGGATGAGCCAGAGCTCTGCCCTACAACATGGCCATAATGAAAACAGACTTGAGGGAGGAGGCTTTATGACTGGCTGCTTTTTCCAAGGGTAGTGTGCTCGCACTGTGACATGTGGGAAGCTTTGTAGCCACCAGGTGTCATTCATGAGGGTGATGTACACAGAACAGGTCTGCACTGGGCAACTGCCACATCACAGTCATAGTCAAAGGGACGGATGGCTGTGCTCCACACCAGAAACTGAACACTAGCCAATCAGGACAGGGCTAGAGGCTAGAGCCCAGACAAAGGAAGTGGGTTGATCCCTGAATGAGACCTAGTGGTGTCTTTAATACCTGCTGGGACAGAGGTTATGATGAGAGAGTGGAGCTGAGAAGTGGCTATCTAATATACTGCAGACAAACTTCTATGGTTTAAAAAGCAGCTGCCTTTAAAAAGTAACTAATCCATGTGAAAAGGGCCTGTGGCATCGATATGAGTCAGAAACAGTTATTCTGGTGTCAAACTTGACTACCAAGTCTAAATAGGACACTTTTGGTCATAAAGTCAGTCTCGTCTAAAACGGAGTTTGGAACATCTTTGCATCACAACAGGTAAATAATGAAGGTTGGGTTTTGATTTGACTATGTCCATTTGCCCAGTCACATGGGGTGAAGCTCTGCGGCGATTGCCCTTGATCCAATTAAATCACATGCGCCAAATGTGATTTGGTCACATGCGCCAAATATAACAGGTGTAGACCTTAATGTGAAATGCTTACAAGCCCTTAACCAAAAATGCAGTTCAAAAAGTAACGAGGCGATAATACAGGGGGTACTGGTACCGAGTCAATGTGAGGTGGTACAGTCGAGGTCATTTGCACATGTAGGTAGGGGGTAAAGTGACTATGCATAGATAATAAACATAATAAACATAGATAATAAACAGCAAGTAGCAGCAGTGTAAAATCAAAGGGGGGCCAATGTAAATAGTCCGGGTGGCCATTTGATTAATTGTTATGGCTTGGGGGTAAAAGCTGTTGAGACGTCTTTCGGACCTAGACTTGGCGCTCCGGTACCGCTTTCCGTGCGGTAGCAGAGAGAACAGTCTATGACTTGGGTGACTGGAGTCTTTGACAATGTTTTGGCCTTCCTTTGACACCGCCTAGTATATAGGTCCTGGATGGCAGGAAGCTTGGCCCCAGTGATGTACTGGGCTGTATGCACAACCCTCTGTAGTGCCTTACTTTTCGAGAATCTGGTGACCCATGACAAATCTTTTCAGTCTCATGAGGGGGAAAAGGTGTTGTCGTGCCATCTTCATGACTGTCTTGGTGTGTTTGGACCATGATAGTTTGTTGGTGATGTGGACACCAAGGAACTTGAAACTCTCGACCCGCTCAACTACAGCCCTGTTGATGTGTGGGGGTTGTGTTCAGCCCTCCTTTTCCTGTAGTCCACGATCAGCTCCTTTATCTTGCTCACATTGAGGGAGAGGTTGTTGTCCTGGCACCACACTGCCGGGTCTCTGACCTCCTCCCTATAGGCTGTCTCATCGTTGTCGGTGATCAGGCCTACCACTGTTGTGTTGTCATCAAACTTAATGATGGTGTTGGAGTTGTGCTTGGCCACGCAGTCGTGGGTGAACAGGGAGTACAGGAGGAGACTAAGCACACACCCCTGAAGGGCCCCCAATAGCATAGACAGTGAGACAGACCTGCCCAGCAGCTCCAACTTTCATTACATAAGACAACACGTCGCACCAAACACCTTAGTTTGATGTAAAATTGCACAACAAAAACATCTTCGGCAAAAACATAGAAAATTAATTACAGATTTCATGAGTTATCTTAGATTCATTCTGGGGATTTTGAGGAAGTTAAATAGGCTTCCGCATCTACAGTGTCTCATGGGGGACAAACATCATTAACCAAATGTGGAATCCGTCAGGAAACACACTTCCAAGACTAAAATATATATTTTGTAACGAGCAACAGAAAAACACGTGTGCCAATAGGCTTGTTCAGTGGCTCTTTAACACGCAAACACACTTTTCCTCCTACATACACACACTAACTCTCATTCCTTCCTTCTTTCTTTCCCTCACTCTCTTTCTCTTTGATTCTCACATACACATACACAAAATTATCCATCCACACATACAGTTGAAGTTTACATACACTTAGGTTGGAGTCATTAAAAAAAAATTCAACCACTCCACAAATTTATTGTTAACAAACTATAGTTTTGGCAAGTCAGTTAGGACATCTACTTTGTGCATGACACAAGTCATTTTTCCAACAATTGTTTACAGATTATTTCACCTTTAACTCACTGTATCACAATTCCAGTGGGTCAGAAGTTTACATACACTAAGTTGACTGTGCCTTTAAACAGCTTGAAAAATTCCAGAAAATTATGTCATGGCTTTAGAAGCTTATGATAGGCTAATTGACATAATTTGAGTCAATTGGAGGTGTACCTGTGATTGCATTTCAAGGCCTACCTTCAAACTCAGTGCTTCTTTGCTGGACATAATGGGAAAATCAACGTATTGTAGTGGCCATCACAAAACCCTGACCTCAATCATATAGAAAAATTTGTGGGCAGAACTGAAAAAATGTGTGTGAGTAGGCCTACAAACCTGACTCAGTTACACCAGCTCTGTCAGGAGGAATGGGCCAATATTCACCCAACTTATTGTGGGAAGCTTGTGGAAGGCTACACAAAACATTTGACCCAAGTTAAACAATTTAAAGGCAATGCTACCATATACTAAATGAGTGTGTGTAAACTTCTGACCCACTAGGAATGTGATGGAAGAAATAAAAGCTGAAATAAATCATTCTCTCTACAATTATTCTGACATTTCACAATCTTAAAATGAAATGGTGATCCTAACTGACCTAGGACAGGGAATTCTTGCTCGGATTAAATGTCAGGAATTGTGAAAAACTGAGTTTAAATGTATTTGGCTATGGTATATGTAAACTTCAGACTTCAACTGTATGCTATCATTGCCCTCTTTATTTTAGTCTGACACAAACATGCTGCTTCCATAGAAACTGTGTGTTTGCAGAGTGAATCCAGTCAATCTGATTTGATGTGCTGCTGGCTTACACTAAAAGCCCACTAGTGTCTATGAAAAGCCGGGAGAGGCTGTGTGTGTGTGTGCGTGTGTGTCTGTGTGTGTATATATTAGGGAGCTTTGTAGCCAGGGATATTATCCAGGATGCTCTAGTCTTGAGAGTTCCAGGAGGGGACAGTATGCTGATCTCTCTCGTCCCTCTCTTTCATGGTTTCTTTTTCCTTCTTCATTTCTCACATAGTTGCACACAAAGCTAAATGGACTAAGGGCTATCCCTTGATCCCGCCACGTGGGTTAATTAAGTCAGGGCTATATACTGTGTTTATGACCCAGAGTTTCTGTGCCCTCATACTCACAATTGGAAACAACTGGTGGAATAAAGTGAACCCTGGTCATCCTGGTGCAACACGATGAACATCTGATGTTATGGCAAGCAAAGGAGCAAATGGAGGCAATCACGTTGAGGCAGAATCTACTCTCGGTTGCAACCGTACAGATACAAACACACTGAGGCCCTGCAGTAGATACTAGGCAGTGTGCCATCAGTAGGATTTACAGCCGTGAAAATATGGAGTATAACTACCACTGGCCTATAGCTTCATACACGACATAAAGCTTCATACACATGACATAGCTTCCCTATTCACAGTTGTATTTCAACTTTTTTTGTCCTTGCAGAAAAAGCCTACCTTGGAGATGAGCTCGTCATGGTTGGCCAGGTGTGCTCGACAGTGGATGCAGCTGTAGGTGCGGTGGCAGTTGGGCAGGTAGGCCTGAAAGGTCTTGGAGCGCGTCATGATGATAGTTGCCTGGGAGACGGTGGTAGTTGCAGGGGCAACGGCGTTGCTGTTGCTGGGTGGGGTGGGGGGGCGGTGCAAGAAAGGGCTTCCAGCCCAAGACGGTTCGCAGGGGAAGCACCGCAACACACAGGTGAGGGCCGTGGTGGGGCGTGGGGCGGGAGGCACACACCTGGGACACACACATAAACACTTTAATATGGATCCATGACGACGGATCATGTTTGTTGTGAAGGCGCAAAAATAGTTTGTGTATGTTGAGTCTACCAAATATGAACATTTAATGTTGAATTTACCATGTTTGTCATTTAGAATACGCTCTTATCCAGAGCAATTAGGGTTAAGTGCCTTGCTCAAGGGCACAGACAGATTTTTCACCTAATCGGGACTGCGCACACAGACACAAAAACCCCTACTACTTTAAGATATAGTCTCAAAGGAATTTCATTGAATGGATCATTAACTTATTTCTGATTTTCTCTCTCTCTCTCTCTCTCTCTCTCTCTCTCTCTCTCTCTCTCTCTCTCTCTCATACATAAAGCATGGTGGAAGGCGTTTATGTGAATCATGACACAATTCAATACAATGCTCTCTATCATATTTTTTTTTTTTTTTTTTTTTTTTTTTTACCTTTATTTAACCAGGCAAGTCAGTTAAGAACATATTCTTATTTTCAATGACGGCCTGGGAACAGTGGGTTAACTGCCTGTTCAGGGGCAGAACGACAGATTTGTACCTTGTCAGCTCGGGGTTTGAACTCGCAACCTTCCGGTTACTAGTCCAATGCTCTAACCACTAGGCTACGCTGCCGCCCCATCATGGTACAACTGTGATAGATCCTATGGCAGCAACACACACAACCAGGACAATAAAACGCACACACACACACAGGGTCAGTGGGCCAGAATTGGACTATCAGAAGTCTGGAACCCTACCAACTGTGTGGGCTCCACTAGAAAGACACTACTGACTGACTCAATGTAGCCACACACACATCTGTGTTTTCGTGAAATGTCAGGAATTTTTTAAGTGTCAAATGTTTTCCATAACCCCTAACCCTAAAACCTAACCCTTAAGCTTAAAATAGCATTTTAACAAATTCAGGACCAGCAAAAGTCAACTTTTCAAAAAAGGTTTTGTTTTCCGACCTTTTCAGGACATTAAGGTGAAATGTTAGTACATTGGGGTCCTGATCGTGTAGGAAAACAAGTGTACACACGCACAAAGAGTATGAGGGAAGGAAAGGTGTGTAGGACAGGATGTATACGGCAGTAGAGAGTGAGCTATTAAATGCTTCTGGCCTCAGTGGCCTGCTAGTGAGCCAGCACCAAAATGGTAAACATTGACGTACATTATCATGGTTTTTACGATACCAGTACTGCAATATTTTTTGCATGGCAAAAATGAAAACACAAAGCAGACCCATCTCTTTGGTCCTTTAAAAACATATATGTCAAATATTGTGAGCTATAGCTTGGAAAATAAATCAAATATGACTCATGATGCAACATTAGGGCTGTTTTCCTAAAGAAATTAAATCCGCTATGTGTTTTGTTTCCTTGCCACGATACTAACGAGTATCGCAATACTGGTATCGTCCGGTCTCTAGTTTTTATGTACACAGTCTCATAACCTAGTTTTTCTTAAATTCTTTCGCTGGTGTTGCACTTTTTCATAGCTCTGGAATGATATCCAGCTGTATAATGTTGGCAGTGTGAGTGCCTTTGAATTCTTCAACAGGCCTAATTAAAACATAACAGGCTGCACAAAAGACTATGCTAACATTTGCCAAAACAGGATATGGCAAGCTATGAAGGCACAATTACATTCACTATTCTGTCATGTGACAGTGAATGCTCTGAACTTAGGCTACACTCTCTGTCAGCTGTCATGAACTGTCAAACCGTTATGAAAAGTGTTCATGTCAATCCATCCTTCTATCGAGTGTACAGTGGGCAATATACCAAGCATCCAAAACTGTCAGAGAAGCAAAAAGAACATGATAATGAAGCAGAAACAAACTCATGTAAGGTTCCAGATTTGTGCAATTTTGGGGATTACTTTGGATGATTACATCTTGTGAAGAAGGGCTACCTCATTTGCACCTCTGGCCACATAAACAATGGCCGTGCCCATATATTGTCCTATGACTTCCCTGTACAGGGGCCTATACTGTTAACACACTAGCCATACACAATGCGCACTCCTGTATCCCCACTCAGCAGTTCACGCTAGGTAAGCGGCTCATGCCATGTAAGCTTGCTGTAAAGCCTGCTGACTAAGGACCCAGTGGCCTGGCACAATATGGAGGGGCTACCCACCACCCCCTGAGAGAAGAATGGAAGTGCTGAGCGCTCTATCTCTCTCTGGGCAAGGCGTGTGGGCAAGGTGTGTGTGCACCATTCCAAACGGCCAATCAAACAGACCAGCACAATCTCAAATTATTAGGAGGCACTAGCTGGATCAGTCGAGCCTTTTCAAATAAACAGACATCCCCTCTTGATGCAATAAAGCTTGGGATGACAAATTATAATTTACTTTGTGGTTAGCTGGGCTGTATAAGCCATTCATTGTCAGATTTGTCTATGGGCAACAGCTGCAGCACCTCACGCAGCCTGCAGGTGTGTGTATGTGTGTGTGCCCACCAGTGACACAATGGGCAGGCATCACTAACTATTCTCTATCCTAACACATGCAAACGACAGACTCCATCTTGTGCAAAACCAATGAAAACAAAAAGCAAGCCTCTACACGATTCATTAAACAGAGCCTTAATAACAACTCTGCCTTCACCTCAGCACAAAGGTTAAAAAGAAAGGCAAATATCAATATACAAAAGATTAAACGCAGAAACAACAGCCAGCTCATAAAGATAAGAGACGACAAGCTATCATGGTGGGGTAATTTCAAATAGACCTAAAAGCCGACTCGGCAACTATTTAAATAGATCTTAAAGCCATGAAATGACTGCCTGGCTACCAATGAGCCACAGTCAATCAACCATGCCATGTAGAGAAAGATAGTCAGCTTCCTTCGAACTTCATGTGGCTCAAATTAGTGTCTCGGCCCATCAAAGGAAATTGGAGAGTTCTATCAAAGTATCTGGATTAATCTACTATAGGCCTAGGAGTCACATTTCAATTAGCTTCCATAGCAACTGTGCATAACCCCAGTGGAAAAGTGTCACCCTCGAAACATGCATCTGCATCTCAACTAACCTGGTATGAACTAGCGTTGTTAGATAAAACCCTCAGATAGTGTCCTTGTGTTGTCCTTTTCGATATTGGAAGAGAGGAGTCTGAAATTATTTTCAGGGAGTGAGACTGTTTGGCGATATAGCGTTCACCACCAGTGCTTGTGCAGGAGCTCACTGGAGCTGAGTACCGGCACCTCAAAGGTTCTACTTCTTGAGCTCCTGTTCCTCTTATAGAATATTATCTCAAAGTATTGTGGAGCTCCTGCACCTAAATATAAACAGTATCGGCACCCAAAATGAGTACCGGCACCTATTTCAGTCTGAGTCAAGCCCTTTCACAGGTTTTTGGTCTATGTTGTCATTAGCTAACTGACAACGAGTTCAGTTAAGAATACATCTGTTAGTGTTTGTGAAGTTTTGTTCAGCCAACTAGCTAGAACAAAACAGGCATCTGTGCCATGGGGATGGAGATGAGGCTGGCATGAGTGATGGGCATGAGACAGAGAAAACACAGGGGTCAGAGATACTGGATGAATGAAAGTGGAAGAGAGAGAGAGATGGAGAGAAATATATCATCTAAAAAAGGGCAGGGAAAATGAGGACAGAGATGCAAAGAGAAATGGCAGCAAGAGCAGGAGGAAGAGAAAGAGAATAACAGAAGGAAAAGAGAGAGAATGAAATAAAGACAATGAAAGACAGCAGTAGCATGAGAGAGAGATACACACATTATAAAAATGGTAAATTAAGAAGAGTGGGAGAACCAGGTCAGTGGCAGCAGTAGCAGCAGGAGTACTGGTGTGTGTGAGTGTGACAGTATATGTCGATATGACCAGACTAGGATAGGCTGCTAGTACATTTGTATTTATTAAGATGCCCATTAGCTACTGCCAAGCTAAGCTAACTTCTTCAGGTCCAAACAGGATTAAAACAATTACATCACAACAAAATGTAACAACAGCCTGCAAAAATAAAACAATACATCATACAATATATTATGATATTATTACAAATGTACAATATAAAATGAACAACACTACAATACAACAATATTACAATGTTACAATATGTAGGCCAGGGACGTCACCAGATTTCACAAATAGCTCCACTAACTCAGCACCACTTTGCTAACTAGCTGCAGTGACGTGCGGTGAGGTCAGTGGCTGGGGAAGCACTGGTTATTATCAAAGCCAGATTTACTCACAAATAAACCTTGATGAAGCCCAAGTTCACCATACAACAGATATCTCCAACATCCAGAGTAACATACGCTATCAACCTAAATTAACAAACAATTTTCACCAAATGTACATACCAATGAAGCCAAGATACACATGCGATAGCCTCCGATGACAGCATATTTCATATCATCCGACAAAATGACACACTGCTCAACTCAGCCATAGAACGATGTATGATCCACACTAAAATACCAAAATATGGACACATTTCATCCGAATAATTCCCAATATGAACTCCATAGCCTTTAAAAATGGATTTTAGGGGGGCCTCTCAAGTGGTGCAGCGGTCTAAGGCATTGCGTCGCAGTGCTAGAGGCATTACTACAGACCCGGGTTCGATCCCAGGCTGTGTTGCAGCCGGCTGCGACCGTGAGACACATGAGGTGGGGTACAATCGGTGCACAATTGGCCCAGCGTCTTCCGGGTTAGGGAGGGTTTGGCCGGCCGGGATCTCCCTGTCCCACCACGTGCTAGCGACTCTTTGTGGCAGGCCGGGCGCATGCATGCTGACTCGTGTCGCCAGTTGTACGGTGTTTCCTCCGACACATTGGTGCTTCTGGGTTAAGCAAGCAGTGTGTCAAGAAGCAGTGTGGCTTGGCACGGTCGTGTTTCGGAGGATGCATGGCTCTCGACCTTTGCCTCTCCTGAGTCCGTACAGGAGTTGCAGCGATGGGACAAGACTAACTAAATTGGGGAGAACAAGGGGGGTAAAAAAATGTTTAAAAAAACAAAAACAAAGTGTCTTAATAAGGCGTTGGGCCAGAACAGCGTCAATGCACTTTTGCATAGATTCTACAAGTGTCTGGAACTGGAGGGATGCGACATCGTTCATCCACAAGAAATTCCATAATTTGGTGTTTTGTTGATGGTGGTGGAAAACACTGTTTCAGGCACAGCACCAGAATCTTCCATACGTGTTCAATTGGGTTGAGATCTGGTGACTGAGACAGATATACACATCCTTTAAACCCCCATGCTCCTTTGAGACCCCTCATTCAAAAGCACTGAGATCTTGTCTTCTAGCAAAGGTAGACCAAATAATGGGCAACTGGGCATTTTTATACATGACCCTAAGCATGACGGGATGTTAATTGCTTAACTCAGAAACGACACATGTGTGGAAGCACCTGCTATCAGCATACAGTGTAACCCTCATTTAAAGTTTTTAAATGTCACATGCACAAGTATAATCAACCAGACAAAAACACAGATAATGCATTTTAGAAAAACAGGTACTAAGAGAAGTGCTTTTCAGTTTTGTTTTGGTGAAGAAATTCTTGAGTTTACTAGCAATTATAAATATTTGGGTATTTTTATTGATGAACACATGACCTTTCTATACGGCACATCTGCCCTGGCCGACTCAGCAAGTAGAGCTCTTGGGGGAGTTATAGGAAAACCAAAAACACTCAAAGATATTGGTTATTCTACTTATTCCAAACTGCATCAGACGTATGTCCTGTTCTGGACTATTCAGCAGGAGTGTGGAGTGTCCATAACAGAGCAGTACGTTACTTTTTAGGTGTCCACAAGTTTGCACCTATACTTGCAATAACTGGGGACATGGGGTGGGAACCCTGTGAGGTGAGATGGAAGGCCTGTATGACAATAACTGGGGACATGGGCTGGAAACCCTGTGAGGTGAGATGGAAGCTGTGTATGGTGAGACTTTGGAATAGACTGTTGGATATGCCAACTGCCAGAATAGCTAGTAACGTTTTTCAATGGGATCTATCCAAAGGGGGAGCCTGGGCATCTGAAATGTCTGACCTTTTTCAACAGTCTGACTGTGAATAGCTGCATAATGGCACCGGAAGGGATAGCTGCTACCGTCTCTTATGACCGAAAAGAGCTTCTGGACATCAGAATAGCGATTACTCACCTCGAACTCGACAAAGATTCTTTCTTGAATGAGTCCGACACAAAGGATATATTGCTTCCCGGAGACCAGGTCCAAATCCCCGTCATTCACGTGAGAAAAGACCGAAATACAGGAGGCGGAGGTCTGGGTGAGACTAGGATAGGCCTTGTGAGAATTCGTTGGCAAATGAGTAAATCATCACTACCCTCTGTATAATTGGCTAACGTGCAAACAAACTGGATCAATGATTAAGACTATCCTACCAACGGGACATTACAAACAGTGCTTCTACACCTGCATTGCTTGCTGTTTGGGGTTTTAGGCTGGGTTTCTGTACAGAACTTTGTGACATCAGCTGATGTAAGGACTTTATAAATACATTTGATTGATTAATATCTTGTGTTTTACAGAGACTTGGCTGAACGATGACACTAATAATATGGAGATGGCAGGCTTCTCCGTGTTTCGTCAGGACAGAGCAGCTATGTCTGGTAAGACGAGAAGTGGTGTCTATTTGTCAATAACTGCCGGTGCGCAATGTCTAATATTAAAGAATATTCAACGTATTTCTCACCTGAGGTAGAATACCTCATAATAAACTGTCGACCACACTATCTACCAAGATATATTATATTATACTATATTATTCGTAGCCATCTATTTTACACCACAAACCCATGCTGCCACTAAAACGAGCTGTATAATTTTGAAAAAAATAATATTTAACTAGGCAAGTCAGTTAAGTTCAAATTCTTATTTACAATGACTGCCTACCAGGGAACAGTGGGTTAATTGCCTTGTTCAGGGGCAGAACAACAGATTTTTACCTTGTCTGCTCGGGAATTTGATCCAGCAACCTTTCAGTTACTGGCTCAACGCTCTAACCACAAGGCTACCTGCCGACTTGTATAAGGCCATAAGCAATCAACAAAATGCTTACCCAGAAGCGGCGTTCCTAGTGGCTGGGGTCTTTAATGCAGGCAAACTTAAATCCGGTTTACCTCATTTCTACCAGCATGTCACATGTTCAACGAGAGGGGAAAAATCTCTAGACTACCTTTACTCCACACACAGAGATGCATACAAAGCTCTCCCTCACCCTCCATTTTGCAAATCTGACCATAATTCTATCCTCCTGATTCCTGCTTACAAGCAAAAACTAAAGCAGGAAGTACCAGTGACTCGCTCAATACGGAAGTGGTCAGAGGACGCTGATGCTATGCTACAGAACTGTGATGCGGATGCTACGCTACAGAACTGTTTTGCTAGCACAGACTGGAAAATGTTCTGGGATTCATCCAATGGCAATAAGGAGTATAACACCTCAGTCACCGGCTTCATCAATAAGTGCATCTACGACGTCGTCCCCACAGTGACCGTATGTACATTTCCCAACCAGAAGCCATGGATCACAGGCAACATCCACACCGAGCTAAAGGCTAGAGCTGCTGCTTTCAAGAAGCAGGACACTAATCCGGGTGCTTATAAGAAATCCTGCTATGCCCTCAGACGAACCATCAAACAGGAAAAGCGTCAATACAGGACTAAGATTGAATCCTACTACACCGGCCCTGACTCTCGTTGGATGTGGCAGGGCTTGAAAACTATTACAGACTACAAACAGAAACCCAACTGCGGAGCTGCCCAGTGACACAAGCCTACCAGACGAGCTAAATGCATTTTATGCTTGCCTTGAGGCAAGCAACACTGAAGCATGCATGAGAGCACCAGCTGTTCCGGACGACTGTGTGATCATGCTCTCTGTAGCCGATGTGAACAAAACCTTTAAACAGGTCAACATTCACAAAGCCGCGAGGTCAGACGGATTACCAGGACGTGTACTCAAAGCATGCGTGGACCAACTGGCAGGTTTTTTCACTGACATTTTCAACCTCTCCCTGTAATACCTACATGTTTCAAGCACGAAGGTAACCTGTCTAAATGAATACAGCCTCTCAGCACTCACGTCGGTAGCCATGAAGTGCTTTGAAAGGCTGGTCATGGCTCACATCAACACCATCATACCGGAAACCCTAGACACACTCCAATTCACATACCGCCCCAACAGATCCACGGATGACGCAATCACATTTCACACTGCCCTTTCCCACCTATGTGAGAATGCTGTTCATTGACTACAGCTCAGCATTCAACACCATAGTGCCCACATAGCTTCCTGGCGGGCCGCCCCAAGGTGGTAAGGGTAAGAAAACAACACATATGCCATGCTGCTCCTCAACACGGGGGCCCCTCAAGGGTGTGTGCTCAAGTCTCAAGTCTCCTCAAGTCTCCTCCTGTCCTATATTGCTTGGCCAAGCACGACTCCAACACCACCACCAGCCTGATCACCGACAACAATGAGACAGCTTACACGGAGGAGGTCAGAGACCTTGCAGTGTGTTGTCAGGACAACAACACCTTTTGCCCCTCAAGAGACTGAAAAGATTTGGCATGGGGCCCCGGATCCTCAAAAAGTTATACAGCTGCACCATTTAGAGCATCCTGACCGGTTGCATCACCACCTGGTATGGCAACTGCTTGGCATTCGATCATAAGCCGCTACTGTCGGTAGTGCGTACGGCCCATTACATCTCTGGGGCCAAGCTTCCTGACATCCAGGACCTATATACTAGGCGTGTCAGAGGAAGGCCCAAGCAATTAATCAAATGGCCACCCGGATTACTTACATTGACACCGCCCCTGTTTGTTTTTACACTGATGCCACTCACTGTTTATTATCGATGCATAGTCACTTTACCTTTACCTACATGTACAAATTACCTCGACTAACCTGTACCCCCACACACTGACTCGGTACCGGTACTTCCTGTATATAGCCTCGTTATTGTTATTTTATTATGTTACTTTAGTTTATTTAGTAAATATTTTCTTAATTATATTTCTTGAACTGCATTGTTTTGATTTGATTTGAAATGAAAGGAGACATAGATATTATTTAAAAAACACAGTTGATGCCATATGAAAAAAAATATAAATCATAATCCCAAATTGAGAACCTTTTAAGGATGAATTTGTGTGCGAGAGATATATTATGTATAACCTACTTAAAAGCAAGAGATCGCTATGTGCACAGGTAAGATCAGGGATATTGCCTCTGGGTATTCAAACAGGTAAGATCAGTGATATTGACTCTGGGTATTCAAACAGGTAAGATCAGTGATATTGCCTCTGGGTATTCAAACAGGTAAGATCAGGGATATTGACTCTGGGTATTCAAACAGGTAAGATCAGGGATATTGACTCTGGGTATTCAAACAGGTAAGATCAGTGATATTGACTCGGTATTCAAACAGGTAAGATCAGCGATATTGACTCTGAGTATTGAAACAGGTCAGTATTGTGGTGAAATGGAAGAGGAAAGACTATGTAACTATTGTGACCTTAGAGAATGAAACTCATTTGATCCTCTATTGCCCTTTCTACCATGATATATGCTTGCTCTTACTCCAGAAAGCACACCAGATATACTCTGGGATTATATGGATGAGCGATGAGGAGAAATTGAAATGTTTTTTTTGTCCATTGTGTATTTCAGTTTGCGGAATATTTAGATAAAGCCTGGAATAGAAGAAAAAGGGCTACCTAAAAATATTTAGCTTCTAAGTGGTAAATGGAACGTGTGTAGACACAGTTGAAGTTGGAAGTTTACATACACATAGGTTGGAGACATTAAAACTCGCTTTTCAACCACTCCACAAATTTCTTGTGAACAAACTATAGTTTTGGCAAGTCGTTTAGGACACCTATTTTGTGCATGACACAAGTAATTTTTCCGACAATTGTTTTACAGACAGATTATTTCACTTACTTTCACTGTATCACAATTCCAGTGGGTCAGAAGTTTACATACACTAAGTTGACTGTGCCTTTAAACAGCTTGGAAAATTCCAGAAAATTGTCATGGTTTTAGAAGCTTCTGATAGGCCAAATGACATAATTTGAGTCAATTGGAGGTGTACCTGTGGATGTATTTCAAGGCCTACCTTCAAACTCAGTGCTTCTTTGCTTGACATCATGGGAAAATCCAAAATAAATCAGCCAAGACCTCAGAAAAAAACATTGTAGACCTTCACAAGTCTGGTTCATCCTTTGGAGCAATTTGCAAATGTAATAAGGTACCACATTCATCTGTACAAACAATAGTACGCAAGAATAAACCCCATGGGACCATGCAGCCATCATACTGCTCAGGAAGGAGACGCATTCTGTCTCCGAGAGATTAACGTACTTTGGTGCGAAAAGTGCAAATCAATCCCAGAACAACAGCAAAGAACCTTGTGAAGATGCTGGAGGAAACAGGTACAAAAGTATCTATAGTAAAATGAGTAAAATGTAAAATGAGTAAAATGAGTAAAATTAGTCTAATATCGACATAACCTAAAAGGCCACTCAGCAAGGAAGAAGCCACTGCTCTAAAACCACCATAAAAAAAGCCAGACTACGGTTTGCAACTCTACATGGGGACAAATATCGTACTTTTTGGAGAAATTTCCTCTAGTCTGATGAAACAAAAATAGAACTGTTTGGCCATAATGACTATTGTTATGTTTGGATGACCATCTTTATGTTTGGAGGAAAAAGGGGGAGGCTTGCAAGCAGAAGAACACCATCCCAACCTTGAAGTACAGGGGTGGAAGCATAATGTTGTGGGGGTGCTTTGCTGCAGAAGGGACTGGTGCACTTCACAAAATACATGACATCATGAGGCAGGACAATTATGTTGCTTCAATATATCCACATCTCAAGACATCAGTCAGGAAGTTAAAGCTTGGTAGCAAAATGGCTCTTCCAAATGGACAATGACCCCAAGCATACTTCCAAAGTTGTGGCAAAATGGCTTAAGGACAACAAAGTCAAGATATTGGAGTGGCCATCACAAAGCCCTGACCTCAATCCCATAGAAAATTTGTGGGCAGAACTGAAAAAATGTGTGCGAGCAAGGAGGCCTTACAAACCTGACTCAGTTACACCAGCTCTGTCAGGAGGAATGGGCCAAAATTCACCCAACTTATTGTGGGAAGCTTGTGGAAGGTTACACAAAACGTTTGACCCAAGTTAAACAATTTAAAGGCAATGCTACCAAATACTAATTGAGTGTATGTAAACTTCTGACCCACTAGGAATGTGATGAAAGAAATAAAAGCTGAAATAAATAATTCTCTATACTATTATTCTGACATTTCACATTCTTAAAATAAAGTGGTGATCCTAACTGACCTAAGACAGGGAATTTTTACTAGGATTAAATGTCAGGAATTGTGAAAAACTGAGTTTAAATGTATTTGGCTAAGGTGTGTGTGAACTTCCGACTTCTACTGTGTATGTATGTATGTATGTGTGTGTGTGTGTGTGTGTGTGTGTGTGTGTGTGTGTGTGTGTGTGTGTGTGTGTGTGTGTGTGTGTGTGTGTGTGTGTGTGTGTGTGTGTGTGTGTGTGTGTGTGTGTATGTATATTTTTTTACTGCTCTAGGGATATAGTTATTGTTTGGATAACTTTATTTACCATTATGTATTGATTTACTATGTTTTCACTCTTTATGCGATGCGCACTGCAGAGAACATCGGAAGAATTATCACTGAATTATCACAGTGAATTATTGTAATGTTTGTTAATGTGTCAATTAATCCCATAAGGGATGGGTTGCCAATTTGTGATTTGACACGAAAATAAAATGTAATTCATTCAGTCAGCACAGTGAAATTGAGTTTTTGCCAACTCTAATCCTAACAATCAATAACAATGTAATACAAAAAGTAACAAGGTAAAACAAACCCAAAAATATATAAATAAATAAAAATAAGAACACGATAAAGAAAGCATACTATATACAGGTCAGTTCCAGTACCATGTTTACAATGTGCAGGAATACTGGATCAATAGAGGTGCGTATGTACAGACTCCCAAGTGGCGCAGCGGTCTAAGGCACTGCATTTCAGTGCTGGAGATGTCACCACGGACACCCTGGTTCAATTCCAGGCTGTATCACAACCGGACTTGATTGGCAGTCCCATAGGGCGGAGCACAATTGGCCCAGCGTCGTCCGGGTTTGGCCGGTGTAGGCCGTCATTGTAAATAATAATTTGTTGTTAACTGACTTGCCTAGTTAAATAAAAATGTGTAGGGGTAAGGTGACTAGGCATCAGGATATATGATTATCAGTGTGGTTGTGTGTTGGAGTGTCAGTGAGTGTGCATGGAGAAGACTAAAATACAAGGGTCAACTCAGATATCTAACAAAATGGCTACACATACTATTTAGCAGCCTTATGACATGAGGATAGAAGCTGTTCAGGAGCCTGTTGGTGTCTGTTTTGAAGCATCGGTACCGCTTGCCATGCGGAAGCAGAAAGAACAGTATGTAGTTGGAGTCTTTAATGATTTTCTGGGCCTTCCTTTCATGCCGTCTGATAAAGAGGTCCTGGATGGCAGGGAGCTCGGTCCCAGTGATACATTGGGCTGCCTGCACCACCCTCTGTAGCGCCACACACTGTTTCCTTTATTTTGTCAGTTACCTGTATATAATAAAAAAGGTTCTGGGCTTCCTGAGTGGCACAGCGGTCTAAGGTACTGCATCACAGTGCTAGAGACGTTACTACAGACCCGGGTTCGAGCCCAGGCTGTGTCCCAGCTGGCCGTGACTGGGGAGACCCATGAGGCGGAGCACAAATGGCCCAGCGTTGCCCAGGGGAAGGTTTGGCTGGTGGGATGTCCTAGTCCCATCACGCTCTAGAGACTTCTTGTGGTGGGCCGGGCGCATGAACACTTACTTCGGTCGCCAGTTGTACAGCGTTTCCTCTGACACATTGATGCCACTGGCTTCCTGATTAAGCGAGCAGTGTGTCAAGAAGCTGTACAGCTTGGCAGTTTCGTGTTTCGGAGGACGCATGGCTCTTGACCTTCTCCTCTCCAGGGTTCGTACAGGAGTTGCAGCGATGGGACAAGACTGTAACTACCAATTGGATATCATGAAAAAGGGGTAAACATTTTTTGTAATAATTTAAAAAAAAAGATTCTAACAAAATTTCCACATCAACAATCGAAATGACTGAAAAATGCAGTTCAAACATCAAAAAGTGTCTCATGAAATTGTAGCTTGATAAATCAAATGCATTCAAATGGTCGTTGTCTATTCTCATGATTAAACAGTAGCCTAACCTGCAGATTTCAAAGGAAAGTGCATTAAGGCCTAACTTTTCTTGTAAATTAAGTCCATCCGTCTGGTGAACCTCTGTGTGACAGTGTTGTAGAAGTCTCAGCAGAATGTTATTCTGCATGCACACAGCAGGCCCCACAGTCATGAGGGATTGGAGACGCATCCGCAAGGCCTCATTCGGTTTTATTTTCACACTGACACAAAAAGTCACACA
Source organism: Oncorhynchus keta (assembly GCF_023373465.1). NCBI lineage: Eukaryota > Metazoa > Chordata > Actinopteri > Salmoniformes > Salmonidae > Oncorhynchus > Oncorhynchus keta. Next base: position 18,991,777 of record NC_068432.1, on the reverse strand, counting down.
CAAACAGTAGCTGGTAGCACAGTTCTTCTCCCACGCAGCACACAGGCAGCTCCATCCATTAGGGGATCATGCTCTCTGACGGGCTGAATCCTCCCGTGCGTGTGCGTTGCCATGCAGCTACACATGTAGAATGGTTGTAGTGTAGTGAGTTGCATCTATCTTGTAGAAGCCAAGGCTCTGGCCCGCATTAAGTGGCGGGAGAAGCTCCATTCCCAATACGTCCACAAAGCAAAAGTAAATGTCCAAGAGGTGTAAAACCCAGCTAAAAGGTATTAATTGGTAATGATGTTTCAGACAAGTGGACAGCACAGGAGGTTGGTGGCACCTTAATTGGGGAGAACATGCTTGTGTTAATGAGTGGAGTGGAATGGTATCAAATACATGTTTTCCAGGTGTTTGATGCCATTCTGTTTGCTCTGTTTCGCCCATTATTATGGCTGGAATGGCGCCGCCGGTGGTGGACAGTCCAGTTCACTTCGCCTGCCCAACAGCTAGCAGTGAGGGAGATGGTGGTTGCCATGCCTGTCATGAATAAAGTCACATCTTGTATGCTTTATGCTGCCTTTGCCTCATCTTAACTTTCATTATAGTTGACTTCCACTCTTCGAACCCTCCAAAATGTACATTATTCCAACTTCGAAAATTGTTTGTACAGTATAGTAACGTTAGTGTCCTTTTGTCAGGTTGTTTTTGCTAGCTAGCTTTGTTAATTTCAAGAGATCTGAGAGCCAAATTATATAGACACGCACAAATGTGCACAGCTTACTCCAGGCAATACCCACAAAACATGTTTAGGCAATACGCATTCGCAAAATATGAAAATCGGTTCAATACAACAAATAAAGCTACTTCAAGCTAGGCAAGGCAGCAATGCCAATATAGTGACCCTGTCCATTAACAGTGACTGGAGTCATGAAATGCTGCACTCTTAAGGATTTTAATGGCATTGAATGGATGGAAAGAAAGGCATGAATACCCTGGCACCTTTTCTGAGGTTGTGATGCAATTTTAGCAAATGTACAGTTTTGAGAATGACACAAATATTAATTTTCACAGTCTGCTGCCTCAGTTTGTATGACGGCAATTTGCATATACTCCAGAATGTTATGACGAGTGATCAGATGAATTGCAATTCATTGCAAAGTCCATATTTGCCATGCAAATTAACTGGATCCCCAAATAAACCTTTCCACTGCATTTCAGCCCTGCCACAAAAGGACCAGCTGACATCATGTCATCAGTGATTCTCTCGTGTGAGTGTTGACAGGTGTGAGTGTTGACGACGGCAAGGCTGGAGATCACTCTGTCATGCTGATTGAGTTCGAATGACAGACTGGAAGCTTCAAAAGGAGGGTGGTGCTTGGAATCATTGTTCTTCCTCTGTCAACCATGGTTACCTGCAAAGAAACAAGTGCCGTCATCATTGCTTTGCACAAAAAGGGCTTCACAGGCAAGGATACTGCTGCCAGTAAGATTGCACCTAAATCAACCATTTATCAGATCATTAAGAACTTCAAGGAGAGCGGTTCAATTGTTGTGAAGAAGGCTTCAGGGCGCCCAAGAAAGTCCAGCAAGCTCCAGGACCGTCTCCTAAAGTTGATTCAGCTGCGGGATCGGGGCACCACCAGTACAGAGCTTGCTCAAAAATGGCAGCAGGCAGGTGTGAGTGCATCTGCACGCACAGTGAGACGAGGACTTTTGGAGGATGGCCTTGTGTCAAGAAGGGCAGCAAAGAAGCCAATTCTCTACAGGAAAAACATCAGGGACAGATTGATATTCTGCAAAAGGTACAGGGATTGGACTGCTGAAGACTGGGGTCAAGTCATTTTCTCTGATGAATCCCCTTTCTGATTGTTTGGGGCATCCGGAAAAAAACTTGTCAGGAAAAGACAAGGTGAGCGCTACCATCAGTCCTGTGTCATGACAACAGTAAAAAATCCTGAGACCATTCATGTGTGGGGTTGCTTCTCAGCCAAGGGAGTGTGCTCACTCACAATTTGCCTAAGAACACAGCCGTGAATAAAGAATGGTACCAAAACATCCTTCGAGAGCAACTTCTCCCAACCATCCAGGAACAGTTTGGTGATGAACAATGCCTTTTCCAGCATGATAGAGTACCTTACCATAAGGCAAAAGTGATAACTAAGTGGCTCGGGGAACAAAACATCAATATGTTGTGTCCATGGCCAGGAAACTCCCCAGACCTTAATCCCGTTGAAACTTGTGGTCAATCCTCAAGAGGCAGATGGACAAACAAAAGCCCACAAATTCTGACAAACTCCAAGCATTGATTATGCAAGGATGGGCTGCCAGCAGTCAAGATGTGGCCCAGAAGTTCATTGACAGCATGCCAGGGCAGTTTGCAGAGGTCTTGAAAAAGAAGGATCAACACTGCAAATATTGACTCTTTGCATCAACTTCATGCAATTGTCAATAAAAGCCTTTGACACTTATGAAATGCTGGTAATTATACTTCAGTATTCCATAGTAACATTTGACAAAAATATCTAAAGACACTGAAGCAGCAAACTTTTTGGAAATTCATATTTGTGTCATTCTCAAAACGTTTGGCCACGAGTGTATATATTGAGCATCAAAGCCACCAGAATCATTGAGAAAACATACACACACCTGGAAACACTCAGTCACATGCATGCACTGTCTCTAGGTTTTTCATCTCAATCAGATCCTGCTTAAAACATAGACATGGAATGTGTCACATCCTTCACAACACAGGGCAGTCTCCTGGATGCGAGGAGGCCAGGGGTGTAGAACGTTCTGCCAACGTCCCAGATGGTGTGAATGACTGGCAGGAAATAGGTGTGACCAGTTGGATAGAGGTGTAAACATCCCTGCCATGCTCCCTCCCTCTGTTTATTAGCATTGGATGAATGCAAGAGCTGGTCTCTGAATTGGTGCCAAATGAGCACCCAGCAATGACCTTTGAATAGCACTCTTTTTGCACACACACACACAAGATGATAGGAAGCAGTGAACACATGCTAATACTTGATCCATTTCAGGGACTGTCTTGAAGTGTTGCATTATCTGATGTGCATTAGGGAACGTATACCATAGTTACCTTACAAGGTGCAAAAACAATGGAGTAAACACTGAATAATTTAAACCGTACACTCTTCAGGGGAAATGAACGTTGAATTGTAAGACATTCCTGACTATCACCAGATTTATTATACATTGTATTGTACTTGTCCTGGCTATGCCTATATGGACATTATGTCCAGATTCCCCCCCCCCCCAGCATCTGTGATGGCAATTGATTCCAAAGTGTGCTACCATACTAACCTCAGTCTAGCCATACACAGCCATTTGTATGCCGACTGACAGAGAGAAAGCCTCCTACTCAGGCGGCCCCAGGGCTCACAACCTTTTTTAAATAAAAAAAAACTACATTTCAGTCATTTAGCAGATGCTCTTATCCAAAGGAGCAATTAGGGTTAAGTGCCTTGCTCAAAGGCACATCAGATATTTCACCTAGTCGGCTCGGAGATTCGAACCAGCGACCTTTCAGTTACTGGCCCACACAACACTGTTTTGGTCATGGTACTGAGTGGCTAAGAAAGAAGTGACAAACATTGAGCTCTTGACCATATCACGCGATGCATCTGCTATGATGTGTTCCATAGGTAGCTTCCTTTGGGTGGTTTTAAAACTACATGTTAAGTGGTTTAATTATTTATATGCCAGTTAAGGTCATTATGACTAAATAGGAAACCAAGTTAGATATCAATGAAAATGTCAAAATGAACAGAGATGTTACTGTGGGTAAAAATAGCTACCCTTTTGCTCTCTGCCAACTTAGTCGAGATTTAGAGTAGACTAGTCAAGGGGAACCAGCTGTCATCCGTTTATGTGGCCCGACCTTAACTGTATTCACTATTTTTGTTATGGTCTTTTAGCAAAAACTATAGCAAGATAGTGAGAGGCCTCTATCGGGTCACAGAGTAATTTAGGAAAGATAGTTAAAGGTTCAAAATATTGATGACAATAACATATGTTACATTTATTACAGCATATTGTTACAACCACTAAACGATGGTTAACATTTTGAATGACTGTTAAAACAACCAATACAAGCTTGTCACTTATATTAATAATGGCATAAGTAATGACAAATGATTGTCATCAAAAACATGTCAGAACCGAAACAATTTCATAACGGATTCCTCTTTGCAACTTATACTTCCATCGTCCGCATGCACCAAAAGCAATGTTTGGATTCGTTGGTGCAGAATACGACACTGCCAACTTTGTGTAATCTAAAACCAGCGCATGTAGTGCCACCGCGTATATTTTACATCAATCCTACTCGCATCATATACTATACCTGTAGGTTATACACTAAGCACAGTCGGTCAGAATCGTATTATCGTTTAATTGTTATCAAATAGTTATAATCTAGTCTCAGGCCCCATTATAAACTTTCGGACAAGATGCAGTCAGTTGTAAAATGTACCGTTACAGTTGCGCAATAACAATAAGCATTGACTTTACCTTTGGATAGAGAAAATTCAATCGTCGCCTCTAGTGCTTTGCCGATCACATCTTTATGTGGCAAATCCTTCTCATTCAGTTTAGAGGGTTAAAGTTTGCTTCTACGAGTTGACTTCAATGCTCAATAAGTAACGAAGGAGGTCCATCCGATACTGAGCGCACGGCTTGAGTTGATGTTATTGCGCAAAGACAGTACCCGTCTGAGGCAGACTGACAGTCAAGGGAACCAATCAATGTAACATTACAGCATAGCAACATTGTGCCGATTGGCTACAGATGGTAATGGCTGACCAATCGTTGCGCGGAGAAAAGTAGGTGCCTACTGTCCATTTCGCATACGTGTGGGGGTCCGCAATAGCAGAGTTCATAAACAGAAACGCATTGCACACTTTGTGTCTCAGTAAGCCTACCAATTAAATTTACCAGACAACACGGACAAATTGCAAGATTGTTTTTTTTATGTCATGATGGATAAATAGGCTACATACATGACGGGTAAGACTGCTCAACAGCAAACATTGTACCTGCAGAACAATATATTTATTTAAGCATTGTTGTTAAACAAGTTGGGAGGCATGCATGATAATGCCACCCATAATACATACCAGGCCTGAAGGACAAAAGGATATTAAAAAATATACACATGCCAAGCATTTTAAATTACAGGATTATTAATCTTTCTGCAAGGTAAATAACATTTTTTTGTTAGGGGCACATGTAGAGAACTTTCTCATGACGCCACAATCAATAACTTGGTTAATAGCGACATCTAGTGCTGTGCCTTCATCTAAGAATTCTGTGGCTAGGCTTCACATAAACGTTGCATGCCATTTAATTTATTGATGACTAACTGTAATGTGTGATATCACCCTTATATGGTGGTCTGAACAATGATCCTAGCACAATAACAGTGAATAAAGCCAACAAACAAGGATCAATAAAATGTCATTTATTCTCTCCTTAAAGGCCCAGTGCAGTCACAAACGTGATTTTCCAGTGTTTTATATAGATGGCCCTTTAAGTGTAAGAGCTGAAAATACAGCCTGACAACCCTGTTAAAAAGATACCATGAATAACACAAGATCAGAGAACAAGATCTTAATTTGAAATATATCCAAGTGGAGATGCAGTTCTATGCAGATCAACACCTTTTTCCTTTTGAGATTGCCATTCATAATTAACTAACCCAGCACAATTCCATTTAACTCAAAATAGTATTTTAGGGGATGAAACAACACTATGCATGAGAACACGGTCCAACTGACTCAAAGTAATTTTTAAACTAACCTTGCAAATAAGTGCGAGAGTCACATTGCGGTGCTATGGTGTGAGTAGAGATTACTGTGGAGGAAGAGGGCTGGCACGCAGGATGCCTCTGAGGACCTTGTAGCTGGCCAGGGGCTGGTTCTCTTTAGGTGGGTAGCATGGGCCACGGTCTGTGACATAGGAATAGGGGAAACGTAGGACCCACAGGCCATCGAAGGGCAGCACCAGCTCTGTCCGCTCGGGGTGGAACACTGGACATGGAGGGGGGCCGGGTTGGACCTAAGAACAAAAAGAAGAGGGGCAGCGTTTTACAGTTAACATTAATCAAGCATTACATCTCTCATTAATCAACAAAGGGACTATTTGCCAACACAAAATGCATCTCTACACAGCATATTGCTACACTAAGAACTCACAATGAGTTCAGTTGAAATTGTAATGACAGTTTAGCATAACAGCTTGTCTATCAAGATAGGTAAGTAAATTCCTCTCAAATATTCCTGGTGACAAACACCCGTTGATAGGGAAATGTATGTCAGGGAAATGTATGTCAGGTAAGTGTACCTGTGGGTTGAGTGTTATCTCCAAGGGGGCGTCAGGGACCACAATGTAGAGGCGCGCCAGCTGGGCGTAGTGGGTCTTTATGCCACGCCCCTGGGCTGGAGAGGGAATGTACAGGGGCATGTCTGTGTTCAGGGCCCTGGTGGCTGGCTCTTTGGCCCCTCCAGGCCCCAGCACTTTCACCACTTTATCAGGTCCTGAGCTGAGGAAACGCCGGCCCCTACTGTCCTCGTACTCAAAGCCCACAAAGGCCCGGGCCACGTCATCCCGCCTGCGTCCCCGACCAAGGCCCCCTGCACTCCCTCGCTTCCCCGCCACGGTTTTGTTGGGGGCCGGCCAGGAGGAGGGTCCCCCATCCAAGGGCTCAGTTAAGCCCACCTCCTCTTCAGAGCGGGAGCGAATCACCACGTCCCAGGGCAGGAGGAAGGAGGAGCCAGGCAGGAAGCCTGGCTGCTCCAGGCCAGTGTGGGGGTTGTAGGTCTTAGCAGGGCCAAGCTTGACCAGCGACCAGCTGGAGAACTTAGGCAGCAGACCTTTGGAGCAGCCTGAGTGGAGCATGCCTGGAAGGTACTCCACAGTGGAGGCCTGGCGATCCACCAGGCTGTGCCTCTTCTCCTGGCCCTCACCGCCCCCTCCATCTCCATAAGGCCCTAGGCTGTCAGTGGAATGGCCCAGGCTGAGGGCCAGGCTGAGGCTGGTGCTCTCTCCGGGGGTGTGGGACACTGGGTGGGATGCTGGGATGCTCTCCTTTAGCCTCTCCCCCTCTGATTGCCCTGACCCAGGCTCTGACGGTGGGACTGGGACTGGGGCAGCCACCTCAGTGGGTCTGGGTGCTTCTTCACAGGCCGGGGCTGGGTCTGGGGTGCTTGGCTGGAAAACAGGAAAGTCGATCCTCTCCAGCTTCCCGCAGCATTTCTCCTCAAACATCTACAAGGCAACAGAGTGAGACAAAGTATAAACAAGATTGAAGTACAACTGAATAGATTTTAAAATAGATCATGGGGTTATACTGGTGTCCTCTGTAGAGATCGGTTAAAGCGGATACTAACTTGGTAGAAGTCGTAGTTGGCAGCTTGGATGTCAAAGGGGTCCTCACGAGGGGCTTGCTTCCGGCCACAGTTACACGAGCTAGTGGAACGCCCCCTGCTGTTGTGGTTGAGGATGGGCGGGTTGCGGTCCATCTCTGGCTTCTCATCTGCAGATGACAATGGCCTTTTATCAATTGATTTGCTCACCTCATGCATCCTCTCACAACCCAAAATAAATGTGTAACGTCATCAAAACAAATTAAGTTGTGCAAGATATTATATAGATAACAATAAGTAGCATATTGTTTTTTTATATATATATTTTTTAAATGTGTGCATGTTTTTCTCCTCTGACAAAACAAACGCTGATTCAAAGGGGGTGTGGCAGATTTTAAAACTATTCTGCGGTAAGATACATGACAACTCTGTTGATACCTGTTATGATACATTTCATTTGTGTAATAAATAATACATATTTTAGAAATTATAGTAACAGTAGTATGTTCTGTACAGTGATTGAGGCTTTACCTGGCTGAGGCAGCAGGTGAAACTTGTGCACACAGTGTTGGTCTGTCAGACTGCGCTCTTCACATAACTGATGCCCATTACTCCAGAACTTGTAGCAGTCCTCATGCAACTGCAAGGCATAGCGCTGAAAAGCTACACCGCGTGCATGCTGGCTGTAGACCCGAAGTGCTTGTGTCAGTTGGTTTTTATGCACAGTGGTGGTATAGTTATGGGGAAGGTTAGACTGGTAGGCACTATGTGCCAGTGGCAGGGCTTTCTGGCAGCGGTTCTCAGAGAACTTGGCATCTGCGTCCAGGAAACCTTCCAAAAACTTAAGCTGACTCTGCACTTTGACGGCCAGCTCTGCAGTTTCCTCCTCTGTGTTGGCTATCATGACCTGATGCAGCCTGTAGGCCACTTGTGCCCATTTGGAGTAGGTTGGCAGCTCAAAATGAGAAGGCTGCGGATTGCGACCAACGCTGTCATCAAAGCCTTTCTTGGTCAACACCAGTTCGACATGCTGCCAAAGGAACTCCTTCAAATTACAGTCTACTAGTTGCCCCCCTGAGAGGCTGCTGCTTTCTACATTGAAGGATGGTTGTCTTGCAGAGTGACGCATTTGTTGGTAGCGCCTGGGTCCAGACACAGAGGTGCTGGTGTCATTTTCCCTCAGGGCACAGTTGGAGCGCAGCTGCCCTAGCACGGCTGCCACTGGGTCCTCCTCTGGCCCAGGCACCACGTAAACAAACGCTTGGTTAGCAGGGACAGTGAATAAGCAATTACTGCTCTGGTTGGTGAGGACCCGACTTTTCCGGAAAATGCGATATATCTGGTCTTCCAATGCATGCTGGAGGCGTCTCCTTGGCGAGTGTTTCTTGGGCTTATCAGCATTTCCCCCAGAAGGGTCTGAACCATTTCCACCATAGCTTCGCAAGGCTCCATTCATCTGGAATACGAATAGCAGGCGAGGAGGACAGGGCCGGCAGTTCACCTTCCATTCTTTGGATATGGTGGAATCCTTGATTGCAGCACGTAGTAGTGGCAGAACTTTCTGGCGAAGTGCATCCAGAGCACGGAACAATCGGTCATAGGTGACATCAAAACAGCATGTAGGATGGACCAGTAGCAGGACATGGCACAACGAGAATAGGTAAAGCAATGCTAAGCAATGCTGTTTATCCGCTCCTTTCCAGAATTCGTGCGCCTCCGAGTGTCCGACGCCCGTACTCAAAGACTCACACGTCCACAAAAGCTGTCGGTTGTCACAAACTGAATTAAGCACCAGATACAATACGCGGTTTTCTTGGCTGTAATACGCATGAATCAAGCTTCCACTGTTGTGGTTGTCTGTCTCATCCAGTCCAAATAGTGGATATATGTGCTTGTCCGCGAGCGTGTTGATTAGAAACTCTTTCGGTGATCCGGGTAGCATTGCAGTCTTACCGAATATACCAAGTACACAGAGACCTTCATCTTTGTATAATGGATCCTCTATTACTTCTGATTCTAGAAGCGCTCCCACACTCACGGGCAACGCCATTTTTTCCGCTCATATCATGGGGAAGATAAACAGCTGCGCACAAGGCCACTTTCCGTGAACACAAGTAAAATGTTCCGTATAGAAACCTTATACTTCTGTGGTAGAAACAAGATACATTTTCTGTGTCACTTTTTACCCTTCCAGCAACCAAAACCGGTACATTTATTTATTTATTTAGTTAATTTATTTGGTGTTTCCTAAACATGTCTAGGAAATCACAAATGATATTATATTCTTATAAACACAACATTGGTTCAAGTACTTTAAAAAAACAATGTGCTCAATGTGAAAAATAAATAAATCAAAAGATAATGCAAGAAGCTTTTTGGAAAAAGTAACAAGGCTTTTACAGAAACCTGTTTGATACAGTGGGGTGGTCAAGGCTTTTACAGAAACCTGTTTGATACAGTGGGGTGGTCAAGGCTTTTACAGAAACTGCTTGCCTTTAGAACTTTTATGTCCTTTTTAAAATTGTGGTCCAAGACAAGTGTTTCCTCTTTTCATCCTCAATCTACCTAGCACTTAGTAACTCATTCAGCAATGGAAAAAGTATGAAATAACCCATTCAGCAGTGGAAACCAGAAAGTGCTAGAGAATGTGCATTGTGCCAATAGTTACATCTATAGCTTGCGTTCCGTCCTCATTACAACACTGGAACTTTTCATCGTGGCAGCTGCCTTTCCGTTACATTTGAACTAGTCTCGGTCGACATCTGTGTATACATCAACAAATGTCTCAGTTTTGATCAAAGCTTTCGTTGAGATTCTTTGCCTTTGGAGACAGTCCTCGTGGTAAGGCACTCTGAGGGGATAAAGAACAATATAAGTGGTGACAAAGGGGACACACCTTTAAACCACACATGCATAAGACACACACGCTCTGTAAAGAGTGATCTACCTGGAACTTGCGTCGCAGGGCCTGAGTCATGATGGGGGTGAGGCCAGTGCCCGTCTCCATATTCTCCTTATCAAACAGAGGAGTGCCACCAGGACTCCTAAAGAGTAGAGAGAAACACTTATAGTCATCTCACTTGATGATAGTCCTTTGACTTCCTGTTCAGGTAACACAAGAACTCCAGAATAGAGCACTTAAGTGTTGAAATGCATAACCTATTGATTTGAATCCTTTTCAGCTGTGTACGCAGATTCATAGGGCTTTTGGTAGGTGTTCTAGAGTGGGAAATAACATTTGATAATCTCCACAATAACACAAAATAAATCCAATCAAGAAAACAAATGTTTCAAAAACTGTTCTTCAATCCTGGTGTGCAGGCTTTTGTTCCAGGCTTGATAAACCTTGTTAAATTATCATAACTGGCCTGGGGGAAAAAGCCTGGACAACATGTGGTGGGTCCCCAGGACCATGAAGGAGAGCAAATGGCAGCCAATTAAGAAATATGGGATTGGTTTACCTGCCAAAGCTAAGGCGTTTGAGAAGTTTAGGGGGCAGTTGGCAGTGGGATTGTTTCAGACGGACATTCTGCAGGTCTGCCACAGTGACCAGAGAGGCATGCATCTTCCCTGGAGTTCTCTAAAATAAAAGACAGGAAATGCAAGAAAGAGTCAGGCACCTTACTGCATGCTATGTGCGAGTGTCCCGTGGAGCTTCCATTTTGTACAGGTGGAAGCAGAAATTACTTTTGAGTATGCTAAGGTATATGCACTGCTTACCTTTGATTTCACACTGCTGACAATAACCTTTCTCAGTTTAACATCCTGTAAATCCCTGAGCATCACGGCCACCAGTATGTCCTGCTTCTCCTTAGTGACAGAGGTCAGATCATAGGAGAGAATACATTTTACATTTGAGTAATTTAGGAGATACTCTTACACAGAATGACTTACGGTAATGAGTGCATACAGTACATTTTCGTACTCGTCCACAGTGTGGAATTGAACCCACAACCCTGGCGATGCAAGCACCATGCTCTACCAACTGAACCACACGGGACATAAATCTATGACCACCAAATAAAAAAATAATGAAAGATGAGTTATTCAATTCTTACCTGTTGAGTATTGGAAGCCACTCTTTTTTTTAGGGATGTAGGATTGCAGGAAAGTGTTGGATGTAGGAGGAAGAGGTGGTGGTGGTGGTGTGAGAGCAGGGAGAGGGTCCACACTGGAGCCACAGCCTAATGGAAGAAGGGTAGGAGGAAACATTGGACAGACTGAACTACCAGCAACAGTCCCATTGCAGTGGCATCCAGTCTTACCACCCTGCTGAAACAAGATAGGCTTTAGTGATGTAGTACTGCATGTGGCTTTTTGTCACATGATCATACCATGAGGTATGTTCAGATGAGTGTAATGGTTGGTGTCTCACCTGAAGAGCAGAATGCAAGGCACCCATCTCCCTCTGCATCTCAGCCATTTGATTCTGGAGGGTCTCTATTTGTTTGGCATACCCCCACCAGAATATTTTTTTTCCAAAATCCAGCAAATGTCTGCAATAGATACATGAAAGTAGAAATTGGGTCAGTGTAACTGACATAGAGGCACATGTTTGGGAATGAAATCTAACAGAACATTTTCTCTCAACCAAAACAGCCCTGTTAGAAACATAGCCTTGCTGTAGAAACTTACCTGGCTCAGGTTGTTCCTCCAGATTTGGAATATCCTGCCAAATGCCAGCAGCAGCAATCTGACACCCAGTAAAGGAACCCATTTCTTCACATTCTTTACAGGGGGGTCTTCTAGCTGCGCTGGACTGGTTTGGGCTATTGGGTCACAATATCCAAGTCTAAAGAAAATACACACAGAATGATAAGGGTTATGTGTTTATAGGATTGTCCACCCTCTTGTGCATGATCATTCAGCCAGCCATAGATTAATGTTGACTTTGTAGATATCCAGCGTTTCCCCTAGGATTTTTTTCCAGCAGTGGTGGGGTAGTGGGGTGCATTGCTACTAGTGTTAGCACAATGACATGCTAGCTGTTCCCACAGACTTCCAGTCATTGAGTTAACAACTATCTATTTAAAAGCATGTGTTTGCAGGAATACATTATATATATATATATACAGTACCAGTCAAACTTTTGGACACACCGACTCATGAAGGTTTTATTATTATTTTTACTATTTTCTACATTGTACAAATATAGTGAAGACATCAAAACTATGAAATAACACATATGGTGTCATGTAGTAACCCCCCAAAAAGTGTTAAACAAATTATTTGAAGTAGTCACCCTTTTCCTTGATGACAGCTTTGCATACTCTTAGCATTCTCTCAACCAGCATCATGAGGTAGTTCCTTGGAATGCATTTCAATTAACATGTGTGCCTTGACAGGTGGAAATCTGTCTTTTCGTCTGTTGACTCCAAATTTGAGATTTTTGGTTCCAACCGCTGTGTCTTTGTGAGACGCAGAGTAGATGAACGGATGATCTCTGCATGTGTGGTTCCCACAGTGAAGCATAGAGGTGGTGTGATGGTGCTCTGCTGGTGACACGGTCTGTGATTTATTTAGAATTCAAGGCACGCAACCAGCATGGCTACCACAGAATTCTGCAGCAATACGCCATCCCATCTGGTTTGCGCTTAGTGTCATTATCATTTGTTTTTCAACAGGACAATGACCCAACACACTTCCAGGCTGTGTAATGGCTATTTGACCAAGAAGGAGAGTGATGACCTGGCTTCCACAATCACCAGACCTCAACTCAATTGAGATTGTTTGGGATAAGTTGGACCGCAGAGTGAAGGAAAAGCAGCCAACAAGTGCTCAGCATATGCGGGAACTCCTTCAAGACTGTTGGAAAAGCATTCCAGGTGAAGCTGGTTGAGAGAACACCAAGAGTGTACAAAGCTGTCATCGAGGCAAAGGGTGGCTACTTTGAAGAATCCCAAATATATTTTGATTTGTCTAACACTTTTTTGGTTACTATATTATTCTATGTGTTATTTAATCATTTTCTTCACTACTATTGTGCAATGTAGAAAATACTAAAAATAAAGAAAAACCCTGGAATGAGTAGGTCCAGTTGAGGTCGGAAGTTTACATATACCTTAGTCAAATACATTTAAACTCAGTTTTTCACAATTCCTGACATTTAATCCTAGTAAAAATTATCTGTCTTAGGTCAGTTAGGATCACCACTTTATTTTAAGAATGTGAAATGTCAGAATAATAGTAGAGAGAATGATTTATTTCAGCTTTTATTTCTTTCATCACATTCCCATTGGGTCAGAAGCTTACATACACTCAATTAGAATTTGGTAGCATTGCCTTTAAATGGTTTAATTTGGGTCAAACATTTCATGTAGCCTTCCACAAGGTTCCCACAATAAGTTGGGTGAATTTTGGCCCATTCCTCCTGACAGAGCTGTAACCGAGTCAGGTTTGTAGGCCTCCTTGCTCGCACACGCATTTTCAGGTCTGCCCACAAATGTTCTATAGGATTGAGGTCAGGGCTTTGTGGTGGCTACTCCAATACCTTGACTTTGTTGTCCTTAAGCCATTTTGAAACACAACTCTGGAAGTATGTTTGGGGTCACTGTCTATTTGGAAGACCCATTTGCGACCAAGCTTTAACTTCCTGACTGATGTCTTGAGATGTTGCTTCAATATATCCACATAATTTCCCTACCTCATGATGCCATTTATTTTGTGAAGTGCACCAGTCCCTCCTGCAGCAAAGCACCCCCACAACATGATGCTGCCACCCCCGTGATTCACGGTTGGGATGGTGTTCTTCGGCTTGCAAGCCTCCCCCTTTCCCCTCCAAAACATTATGATAGTCATCATGGCCAAACAGTTCTATTTTTGTTTCATCAGACCAGACATTTCTCAAAAAAGTATGATCTTTGTACCCATGTGCAGTTGCAAACCGTAGTCTGGCTTTTTTATGGTGGTTTTGGAGCAGTGGTTTCTTCCTTGCTGAGCGGCCTTTCAGGTTATGTCGATATAGGACTTATTTTACTGCACCAAAGTACGTTCATCTCTAGGAGACAGAATGTGTCTCCTTCCTGAGCGGTATGATGGCTGCGTGGTCCCATGGTGTTTATACTTGCGTACTATTGTTTGTACAGATGAACGTTGTACCTTGGAAATTGCTCCCAAGGATGAACCAGACTTCTGGAGGTATACAAAAAAAATTCTGAGGTCTTGGCTGATTTCTTTTGATTTTCCCATGATGTCAAGCAAGGAGGCAGCGAGTTTGAAGGTAGGCCTTGAAATACATCCACAGGATCACCTCAAATTGACTCAAATTATGTCAATTAGCCTATCAGTAGCCTCTAAAGCTATGACAATTTTCTGGAATTTTCCAAGCTGTTAAAAGGCACAGTCAATTTAGTGTATGTAAACTTCTGACCCACTGGAATTGTAATACAGTGAATTATAAGTTAAATAATCTGTCTGTAAACAATTGTTGGAAAAATAACATGTGTCATGCATAAAGTACATGTCCTAACCAACTTGCTAAAACTATAGTTTGTTAACCTCTAAGAAATTTGTGGAGTGGTTGAAAAACGAGTTTTAAATGACTCCAACCTAAGTGTATGTAAACTTCCGACTTAAAGCTCTTTTGTGGGGGAAAAAAATAATTCTGATTGGCTGGGCCTGGCTCCCAAGTGGGTGGGCCTATGCTCTCCCAGGTCTACCCTTGGCTGTGCCCCTGCCCAGTCATGTGAAATCCATAGATTAGGCCCTATTGAATTAATTTAAATTGACAGATTTCCTTATTTGAACTGTAACTCGGTAAAATCGTTAATTGTTGCATTTATATTTTTGTTCAGTATATTTTACACACCAAACTTAAATTCACACACACTTGTAATGTTGTGGGTGCAACACACACACTTTTAATGTTTTGGCTGCCATGGTATTTGGGCAAGATCTAATTTTACAAGCTATGTTTTCTTTAGGCAGCCTATAACCTAGGTCCAATAATTGAGTATCTTAATTGTAACCACAACTCGCTAACCTATATATATATATATACCAGTCCCTCCTGCAGCAAAGCACCCCCAACAACATGGATAGAATGTCCAATCACAGATTAGTAGTACTGTACAGCCAACCGCAATGCCCGTTATTGTGTTACCGAGCAACAAAACATAAACAAACATTTCCTTCATATTACGTGTGTTTTGCTCAGATATGTTACAGAAATGTTGAAGCTAAACGCCTTTGGATCGTTACCTTGAGTGGAAAAATTCATTTTGTCATTTTCATTTTAACCAGGTAATATTTTGCCCTAACCCTAACTACCTGCAGGTTTTTACTAGCAACATCAGTGAATTAGTTAGTCAAGCATGTGTTGTTAGCAGAAACCATACGATATCCTATGTCATAAACCTTCAAAGTTCCAGAATGGGGTACAAATGGGAGTCATATTGCGATGGTCAGGGAAAATCCAAAGTAGTCTAATTGGAATGATTGGCAAGTAGATACATAATCCTGATTATACTTATAGAGGAAAATAAAAGTAAGGCATGTGATGCATCATAAATTGTCAATCTAAAATATTGTCATATAACTATAAATACCGTTTATAGGGGTTTTATACCAATTTTATTTATAAATAGCATCTAAAATATATGTAAACATACCATAAATGTCTGTATTTTTGTTTTCTTAGAAATCTGTGAGTTTATTGTCATGGGTTGTATGTTTAGTCACAATATTGTTTCAAACGTTCATTTTGAAAAAATATGTATTGGAAAGCTGTGAGTGCTTTTATATGATACAATATCAATACTTGTTGCATATACAACTTGTATCTAAATCCTATAGTCAACTGATTACAGCCACTGAATGGCTGTGTGGCTGCATTGTTTGATTGGAATGTTGGCATATTGGCAGTTAATTTGAAAAATGTATTGAATCATTTAATCCCTCTAAAACTGTCTGGCTAGCTAGCTAACAAACATACAGTGCAGATCAAACATTCAAATGCATTATTTTACACAATATCTTATCACAGCACTAGTTGACCAACTCCCTGACCAAAATGGATGACCTTCACCCTGTCAAAAAATTGTTCATGGCCATTCTAGTATTCTAGTTCCTAATTCATATATGGCAGAGACAAACATTAGGCTCAGTATTTTTTGTGCTAACAAGGGTTCTCTACGATTTCTGATGTTCGTTTGCAAACTCGACTAACTTGCTGCAGAAATATGTTGATGTTCGGCGAAAACCAATCTGTATATTCTTCACAAATTAGTATTTGAAGCATGAGGTGAACGAGCTAATGTTAGCTAACTAGCTAGTAACTTATGTAGTGACGTGGAAATGTCCTCTATTTACCAAATCATGAGCGCAAACCACAACACAAGTCAGAGTTAGTTATCAAAGTCCATCTTTAATTATATGAGCTCTATCACAACCCTGTGACTCTCAGATCAATTCAGTGTCTATCAATGAATTATCTGAGAGCCCCCTCTACATTGCAACTGAGATCCTTTAATAGCAAAGAACACACATAGTCAGACAGCATAGACATAATCAATCGTTCAGCTTTGTCTCCTTACTCAAACCCAGAACCATAAACCAATCCTCCATATCAACAGGCATATATATATCAAATTGTCATTTAGATACAACCAATTCTAAATACAACCAATCCTGGACAAGCGCACGGAGAGGAGAGTGAGGCTATAGGTTAAGATAAGAGGGAGCATAGAATTATTCCAGACACTGCCATCCTCCTCTCCCCGATGGGAAAAGTAGGGAGTGACTGGCACACAGACACAGTGGAGCAAAAGAGCAAAAGATATGTTTACACATGATGACACCTTGACCTCTCCCCTCTCTGCGGCCCATGCAACTTAGTCTTGACATAGAACAGATAACTGCAAACCCTGCCACAGTATTATACAAAAATAACATTCTGTTGAGAAGTAATTTACAAACATATGATGAATATAAAACATCTTACCTATGTTACCACCTAATTCTGATTATTCCCCAACAGTAGTCCAATGCAGGGTTTTCAAAACACTGACTTTTATTTTCAGGTTGTCAGGTTTCCTACAATGGCTGGAACAACCTTTTGTGAGGCGTCTGAGCTTTACAACATTCTCAACCAGTACACTCGGCTGTC
Source organism: Oncorhynchus keta (assembly GCF_023373465.1). Classification (NCBI taxonomy): domain Eukaryota; kingdom Metazoa; phylum Chordata; class Actinopteri; order Salmoniformes; family Salmonidae; genus Oncorhynchus; species Oncorhynchus keta. The sequence goes on along the minus strand of NC_068432.1, from coordinate 18,974,305 downwards.
CAGATTGGCAGAGTTCAACTTCCTGTGTTTGATTGGTAAGAGCTAGGTAGGGGCAGACAGTCATATCAGTTCAACACAATGAAAACAAATCTATTGTGTTGATAAACGTTACTTATTTCTAAGATTCAGTCCAATATAATACACTCAAACTTGCCTGGTGGACAAATGGTTATGCTGTTTCCTCAGATGCCCGTGCTAAAGGACAGTACAATGCCAGCCATATCATTACTGCCAGAAATGCAAAATGGGTATGCGTGTCAAATCAGTTATTAACACATTACAACACTAGCTTATCCCACCTTAGGATGACAATACTGTGCTTCAATTATTTTGTCATTTTGAAATACACATTGCAATGTTCGGCAGTGTAATAAGTAAGATGTCATTGTTTTACTCTACAGGACTCTAAAGGCAAACTCATTATGCCTGTAGGCGTGGAGGTGGAGAGTATGAGGTATATTGTGGTTTATGACAGCAGCACCAGTTCTTTACAAGGTTCAGGTGAGCTGAACATCACCAGCCTGGTCACTTACAATTTTTTAATTAACCTTTATTTAACTAAGTCAGTTAAAAACAAATTCTTATTTATAATGAAGGCCTACCCTGGCCAAACCCTAACCCGGACAACTGTTTTTGATTGAATTGTCAATGATTGAATGAACCAGTCAATAATATCCGATCCATGATATCCCATTAGGGCGATTTAATTTAAAAAAATGTATTTAACTAGGCAAGTCAGTTAAAAACAAATTCTTATTTACAATGACGGCCTACCCTGGCCAAACCCTAACGATACTGGGCCAATTGTGCGCTGCCCTATGGAACTCCCAATCAAGGCCAGTTGTGATACAGCCTGGAATCAAACCAGGGTCTGTAGTGATGTCTCTAGCACTGAGATGCAGTGCCTTAGACCGCTGCGACACTCGGGAGCCTGAGTGGGGTAAGAATGGTTTGTAGTTATTCTGTGTGTGTGTGTTTGTAGCTGAGGCTATTGAGTGCGCTGAGGCCCTGACAAAATCAAGCCACTATCCTGTCCAGATTCTGAAAGGAGGCTATCAGAGGTTCTCAGCCTTTTATCCTTTCTTCAGGACACAGAAAATCCTTTACACCATAAAGGTAACGCCTCCATTGCGTCAAACCTTTGCTAAATATTGTGAGAGCCTGTTGAGAAAAAGAAAAACATACTCAGGTGATTAGAGTATTTCAATGTGCTGATTTACATAGATTGTGCTGCTGTCTTGTTTCATTATTGCGACTTTGTAGGAATTGGAGAGCTTGAGGCCTTATCCAGTGGAGCTCTTGCCAGGTCAACTCTACATGGGCAATTACAAGCAGGCCATCAATCCCCATGTCCTAAAAGATCTGAAACTGAGCGCCCTTGTCAATGTCTCCGAAGACAGTTGTCACATGTGCGTGAGGACTCATATTTACATGTCCAAGTAGCAGGTACTATGGATGATTGTTCATAAAAAAATATTATGTTTGAATACAACTTTTTTCTTTTTGAAATTAGGTTTGAAAAAGGAAACCACACCATCCTTAACATCAATGTGTCAGATTCAGTGGAGGCTGATCTATACTCCAGTTTTGAGAGGATTTGTGTTTTTATTGGTGAGCTGAATGTGTTTTTTTCCACTTTTTTTTTTAGATGTTACTTGTTATTACTTGTTGTTACTATTTGTTTATTAATATTATGTTTATTATCGTGTTGCAAATGTTTCCCTTTTAGCCTCTCGTCTCAACACTGGATCTGCAGTTTTGATCTTTTCAAGTCATGGAATAAGCCGCTGTAGTGCTGCGGCCATGGCTTTTCTTTTGCACCACTTGAAATATACACTGGGGGCAAGTTATGTTTATGTACTTTACGGTCTTTTTTGGAATGTGTAATAGAAATAGAATAAGTTCAGGCTGTTCCAGTTCCTGTTTTTGGAATCTGAAAAAATGTCTGGCTTTGTAATGAAAATACTGCGTGTTTACTGTATAAGATTTTGTTGCTGAATTTGGTGAGCTGCTAATTCTTCTGTTATTCCTCCCACTTCATTATGATATCGATGGCACTTTTTCTCACTGAAGGAGGTCTGGGAGCATGTCCTGCAATGTAAAACGAACATGAGGCCAAACCGAGGGTTTGTACAACAGCTGTCAGACTGGGAGCTGCACACACTGGGTAGAAGAATCACTGATATTGCAGAGCCCCGCTATTGAGATAATGGATAATAGTTCATTTCAATGAGTCTAGAAGAGCCCTGTAATTCACTGGGACTATAACTATCGAATGAAAAAAATAAAAATACATGGATATTTTTGTCATGAAGTTGTCTACCTTCTTTATATGGGCCTTCTTGGGTGGTTGATAACATTTGTATGCACTGAGCACCAACTTCTTCTGACAAATATTTGAAGTATGCTCACACTCTCACACACACACACACACACACACACACACACACACACACACACACACATACACACACACACACACACACACACACATACACACTTATGTAGTACTAAGAACCAGCATGCAAGCATCGCTTGTCAGGCCATTGCTGGTGAGGCTTACTGATCACAATTTCATTGTCAGATATTCACTTACCGTATGTATTGTAATACCATACTTTCTGAAGATTCAGGGATCATCTAAAAACACATACACATTGATACGTTTGCCCTGCTGATATTCTGGAATGATAGGTCCTGAGAATTTTATTGGAATGATGAATGATAGAAGGACAATGTTTCTTCTTGCAAGTGTCAATTTTTCAGGATTATGCAATCAATGTAATGAAAAGAACGGGACACACCATGATCTTGCTCTAAAAATACATACACTATATATATACAAAAGTATGTGGACACCCTTCAAATTAGTGGATTCTGCTATTTCAGCCACACCTGTTGCTGACAGGTGTATAAAATTGAGCACACAGCCATGCAATCTCCATAAACAAACATTGGCAGGAGAATGGCCTTACTGAAAAGCTCAGTGACTTTCGATGTGGCACATTCATAGGATGCCACCTTTCCAACAAATCAGCGGTCCCGTTCTGTGAGCTTGTGTGGCCTACCACTTTGCTGCTGAGCCGATGTTGCCCCTATAAGTTTTCACTTCGCCATAACAGCACTTACAGTTGACTGGGGCAGGTCTAGCAGGGCAGGGAAAAAAATTGCTAACACTTACTAACAAGGATTCCGAAATCATTGCTAAGAATAATGAAAATGACTGCAGTTTCTACTGGTCATTGTTTTCAAGCTGCTTGTATTGGCGCTAGCTAGGTACCAAGCTAAAGCTAGCTACCCCAGAAGTTGCGGTAGAACAAATTATGCTTTATTACCAATGCGGTATTGTAAACACGTCGTTCATGGCCGGTGTTTGCTTGTTTGTCATGGCCGGTGTTTGCTTGTTTGTCATGGCCGGTGTTTGCACCCCCCTATCCACATCGATGGAACAGTAGTGGAGAGGGTAGCAAGTTTTAAGTTCCTCGGCATACACATCACAGACAAACTGAATTGGTCCACCCACACAGACAGCATTGTGAAGAAGGCACAGCCACCAACCACCCGAGCCACTGCCTATTCACCCCGCTATCATCCAGAAGGCGAGGTCAGTACAGGTGCATCAAAGCTGGGACCGAGAGACTGAAAAACAGCTTCTATCTCAAGGCCATCAGACTGTTAAACAGCAACTACTAACATTGAGTGGCTGCTGCCAACACACTGACTCAACTCCAGCCACTTTAATAATGGGAATTGATTGATGGGAAATTATGTCAAATATATCACTAGCCACTTTAAACAATGCTACCTTATATAATGTTTACATATCCTACATTATTCATCTCATATGTATACGTATATACTATACTCTATATCATCTACTGCATCTTCATGTAATACACGTATCACTAGCCACTTTAACTATGCCACTTGGTTTACATACTCATCTCATATGTATATACTGTACTCGATACCATCTACAGTATCTTGCCTATGCCGCTCTGTACCTTCACTCATTCATATATCTTTATGTACTGTAGCGACCCGCACAGACAGCTGTGTGTTATGTGTTAGGCTAGGAGGTGGTTGTGTTGTACTGACCAGTACCCGGTGTTCGCGGGGTCCGACCTGTCAATCAACCTGCTATCTGCCAATCACGGGAATGCCTGGAATGTTCTGATGCCGGGCATCCTGGTGGTTGGCGGAGTGGCGTGGAGGGGGGTTGGGCAGGGGGGTGGAGCATTGGAAGTTAAGACCAGGTTCAGCCTTTGTTCTCTCTCAATTCAATTTTTTTTCAATTCAATTCAAGGGCTTTATTGGCATGGGAAACATGTGTTAACATTGCCAAAGCAAGTGAGGTAGACAACATACAAAGTGAATATATAAAGTGAAAAACAACAAAAATTAACAGTAAACATTACACATACAGAAGTTTCAAAACAGTAAAGACATTACAAATGTCATATTATATATATATATATATATATATATATATATATATATATATATATACACACATACATATATATATATATATATATATATATATATATATATATATATATATATATATATATATATATATATATATATATATATACATATATACATACATATACACATACACAATGTACAAATAATTAAAGGACACAAGATAAAATAAATAAGCATAAATATGGGTTGTATTTACAATGGTGTTTGTTCTTCACTGGTTGCCCTTTTCTCGTGGCAACAGGTCACAAATCTTGCTGCTGTGATGGCACACTGTGGAATTTCACCCAGTAGGTATGGGAGTTTTTCAAAATTGGATATGTTTTCGAATTCTTTGTGGATCTGTGTGATCTGGGGGAAATATGTCTCTCTAATATGGTCATACATTGGGCAGGAGGTTAGGAAGTGCAGCTCAGTTTCCACCTCATTTTGTGGGCAGTGAGCACATAGCCTGTCTTCTCTTGAGAGCCATGTCTGCCTACGGCGGCCTTTCTCAATAGCAAGGCTATGCTCACTGAGTCTGTACATAGTCAAAGCTTTCCTTAATTTTGGGTCAGTCACAGTGGTCAGGTATTCTGCCGCTGTGTACTCTCTGTGTAGGGCCAAATAGCATTCTAGTTTGCTCTGTTTTTTTTGTTAATTCTTTCCAATGTGTTAAGTAATTATCTTTTTGTTTTCTCATGATTTGGTTGGGTCTAATTGTGCTGTTGTCCTGGGGCTCTGTAGGGTGTGTTTGTGTTTGTGAACAGAGCCCCAGGACCAGTTTGCTTAGGGGAGTTTGCTTCTCTCTCTTACGTCTGGGTTTCACAAGAGAAGGTCACGATTGGCTTGTGGGTTATCTGTCATCTATTTGGCGTGTGCTACGGCCCAAACAGTAGCCTGTGTAAAGTTGGTTTAATAAACCGTAAATTCGTAAACTCAAGCCTCTGTCTGGACAATTGTTCATTTATGATCTAGTCAGGTCATTACAGTACATATTCTTTATCCCCTTACACTTGTGTGTATAAGACAGTAGTTTTGGAATTGTTAGTTAGATTACTTGTTGGTTATTACTGCATTGTCGGAACTAGAAGCACAAGCATTTCGCTACACTCGCATTAACATCTGCTAACCATGTGTATGTGACAAATAAAATTTGATTTGATTTGTTATGTTGACAGCATTACTTTCTTCTTCTTGATTTATACTATTTTGTGGATGGATGTTGTTCTTCATGATGATTTGATATGGCGGCTGATATCAAAATGAGCTCAAGGAGTTTTCAGGGACATGGTGGTATCACATTTAACTGATTCGATTATATATAGCATAATGTACATAAACCACGAACACGTGAGAGGCGTAGCGCGTGGTCGCACAATAATGACGTAGAAGAAATTAGACTCCGATATTGTACTGGATACAGTTAGGAGCAGTTTGAAGTAAGTAATCAATTTGTCAAGACTTAAATTAGTATTGAATTGTACTGCAGTGTTGTGCTATGTTGAAATATGGTTAAAAGTTATGAATTTGACGTCGCCTTCCTAGCAGACAACACAGCCAAGAAATAACAAGATCCTTTAGGCTAAATTTAGCTAACGTTAGCTGCTTTGAACAGATTACACAACTGTGCTCCATCCACTCTTTTGTAAGGTTTTTGGGTTACCTAAATGGGGGAAGACAAAGCCAGAATTAGTCAACTCAAACTTGTCAACTGTCTTATTGATAAATTGAACATTATAGCAGCATGTCTTTTTGCTTATCTGACTAATTTTTGGCAATATAAATTGTATCTGCCACACTTAATAAAGTGCATGGAAGTAGCCGCAATCTTGCCGACTAATATATCCATCGAGGTTCCAACCAACCACAGATATTTGTGGAAGTGTAGGAACCAATGTATTTTATCAATACAGTAGTGAAGTGTGCACAAATTGTTTTCTATTAGTTGTAACTATTATTAAAATAATAATTAACTTTTTTAATAGTTATGTCAGTTTGCATTTGTTTTCATTGAATTGACCCCAGACAACAACATACTTGTACGCTATAATACGGTAAATGTGATTCATGCAGCATAAGTCATCTATGAAAACTGACAACTTAATGGAAGTACCAGGTTTATGAGATGAGCTTTGTTGTTATCTTTATCCATGGCATGCTGCATGTATGGACTGTAGTTCAAAAGAACAATGTGTACATTTAGCTCACATTTGTCTTTATGCTAGAATGCTCTCTTGTGGTAAACTTGAGAATTTAGCCTCAGGCTTTCAATGTTTTTTTGGTGTATGTGACAGGATAAGTAAAGACATTTTGAAAGACAAAAATGGTTTTCAGACCTACATGAGTCTGGAGCACAACATTCTGCCATTCGTTTTGTCATACCCATGGAGAGAAATACTGGCAAAATCCCAGTCGTCACTCATCTCTGCATGACAGAACCTCAGCTATGAAATGTTAATTTCACTAACTATGCTCCTGCTGATTAAATGTGCCCTGCATAGCCCTAGTCACCTGTTAAAGGTCCAGTGCAGTGAAAAACATGATTTTTGTGTGTTTTATATACAGTACCAGTCAAATGTTTGGACACAGTTACTAACTCAAAGTTTAAAATATTTACTATTTTCTACATTGTAGAATAATAGTGGACATCAAAACTATGAAATAACATATATGGAATCATGTAGTAACCAAAAAAGTGTTAAACAAATCTAAATATTTTTGAGATTCTTCAATGTAGCCACCCTTTTCCTTGATGACAGTTTTGCACACTCTTGGCATTCTCTCAACCAGCTGCATGATAAATGCTGTTCCAACAGTCTTGAAGGAGTTCCCACATATGCTGAGCACTTGTTTGTTACTTGTCTTTCAATCTGTGGTCCAACTCATCCCAAACCATCTCAATTGGGTTGAGGTCTGGTGATTGTGAAGGTCATGTAATCTGATGCAGCACTCCATCACTCTCCTTGGTCAAAAAGCCCTTACACAGCGTGGGGGGGTGTTTTTATGTCATTCTCCCATTGAAGAACAAATGATAGACCATCCCATCTGGTTTGCGCTTTGTGGGACTATTACTGCAGAATGCTGTTTTAGCCATGCTGTTTAAGTGTGCCTTGAATTCTAAATAAGTCACCAAAAGTGTCACCATCAAGCACCATCGCACCTCCTCCATGCTTCACGGTGGGAACCACATATGCGGAGATCATCCGTCCACCTACTCGGTGTCTCAAAGACACGGCAGTTGGAACCAAAAATCACAAATTTGAACTCATCAGACCAAAGGACATATTTCCACTGGTCTAATGTCCATTGCTCGTATTTCTTGGCCCAAGCAAGTCTCTTCTTATTATTGGTGTCCTTTTACTAGTGGTTTCTTTGTAGCAATTCAGGCATGAAGGCCTAATTCACACAGTCTCTGAACAGTTGATGTTGAGATGTGTCTGTTACTGGAACTCTGTGAAGCATTTATTTGGGCTAGTAACTCTAATGAACTTATCCTCTGCAGCAGCGGTAACTCTGTGTCTTCCTTTCCTGTGGCGGTCCTCATGAGAGTCAGTTTCATAGCACCTGATGGTTTTTGCGACTGCACTTGAAGAAACTTTCAAAGTTCTGGATTGGCTGACCTTCGTGTCATAAAGAAATGATGGACTGTCATTTCTCTTTGTTTATTTGAGCTGTTCTTGCCATAATATAGACTTGGTCTTTTACCAAATAGGGCTGTCTTCTGTGTACCACCCCTACCTTGTCACAACACAACTGATTGGCTCAAACACATTAAGAAGGAAAGAGATTTCACAAATGAGCTTTAAAAAAGGCACACCTGTTAATTGAAATGCATTCCAGGTGACAACTTCGGGAAGCTGGTTGAGAGAATGCCAAGTGTGCAAAGCTGTCATCAAGGCAAAAGGTGGCTACTTTGAAGAATCTCAAATATATAACACATTTTAATTTGTTTAACACTTTTTTGTTGTTGGTTACTACATGATTACATATGTGTTATTTCATAGTTTTGATGTCTTCACTATTATTATACAATGTAAAGAATAAAAAAATAACTAGAATGAGCAGGTGTGAATTTTTCACTGGTACTGTGTATGTAACGTATGTATGTATTTTCGTGGGGAAAAAATATATATATTAAAAAACTAAATGTAATTTCTTCAGGTCCTCTCTCTGCCCTGGCTGCAGCCGGTGTTGACCTGTCAGACAGTGAGTGGCCCCATCGAGGACATGGAGGTAGAGCATGTAGCCCCGGAAGGCCCTGACGTGGCCCCTGTGGAGGAGGAACCTCTCTTCACTAACTTGGACATATTCCTTTTTTCTCTCATTGTTGGCCTACTCATCTACTGGTTCCTTTCTCGCAAGAAGACTGAGGAGACCATCCCAGAGTTCAAGAGGCTCACCCCTGTGTAAGTGTTTTCCCACCAAAATTCTATCATTTGATGTTTTGATACGGCCCTTGCCTAGGTACGCTCATTACATTCTCATTTGTAAAATCCCAAGGGAGTTTATCTTATTGGAACGGTGTTAGTACGTTTGCTTACGGGCTGGGAGACACCATGTTCTGGACCAGCAGGGGACGTTGCATTTTCGGTATCCTCTATATTGGTGTCAGAAGTGGGATAGTGCTGCTGATCTTTAAAGATTGTTGTGTGCTTAGCTGTTCATTTATTTCATCAAGAATGATTCAGCATTAGTGTGTATTTGCTCAGGTTTTCACCTTATTAGCCCAGGAAGGTTAATCAGAACACTCCCATTTTGTCATCACTTGGTGATCAAAAGTCATTTGTATTTTCTTGCCCTGGAACTTGGAGCTGAGTGGGAAGCAGGGATTGGCAGTGTGTTTGTGCATGTGTTGCTGTCGACCACACTGTGGTTGGCCTGGGCAGGGGTTCCAGCATTTGAATGTGTTGACTTCATGTAGGCCTAATTGGAGGAATGTGTATGGTCACATTAGTTTACATTTGTGGTTTATTCAAAAGGATAATAATTGGAAGTGGTTTGGGTGACTCTGTAGCTTATTTTAACATACCCTAGGCTGCATCGCCCAGGCCACCTGCAGAAAGGTACTGTAGCAATTGTAGTGGTTTTAATTGTTTTCTCACCTTTAATTTCCTGTAACTTCCTGGATTCGGCCTATACATGCGGTCATCTGTTGAATAGATGCTTGAAACATCTCACACCAATGTTACTGAGAACCTTGTTGTTTCAATGTATCCACTTGGCTGCTGGCAGGAACTTGGCATGGGGCTTAATCAGTAACAGTTGCCTATGTTCCTTTGTTGGCGTCACTTGGATCAATTCCCCCCACAGGGAAAATGCCAGCTCTGCCGCCCCCCAAAACAATGGAAGTGAAAGAGGTTTTAATTGCTGGAAATGTTAACCATAAACATCGCTCTCTCTTTCTGAATGGGAACACTGTAAAGAGAAGGACCTCAAACATACTGGTGATTAATTACTGGACCTCTCTCGCTCCCTGCGAGATCCCCTGGCTCCCCTCTGCACCACCAAACCTCATTGAAAGAAATATGCAGGAGGAGGAAATGGCCCACAACTGAAGCTATGAAAATTCCAGGAAGAGGTTTGGGGTGTGCAGGAAAAGAGAGAACTACCTTGGAGTTTCCTTGTGTTTTGCTGGCTTGCATTTCACTGATCCTTTTTTGTTGAAGAATCCCCTGTCTTTGTGCACTCTTTTTTTGTGTTTAGTCTTCTACACAGCCAATTTTGGACACTTCTTCAGCACACCAGAAGACCCAGTGGATGCTTTTTCTCTTTGAATGATCTCCGAGGTGGAAAGTTGAGGCCAAAGTCCAGCAGTATTCTCTGTTCAGCCTCTCTTCTGCGGAAGCCGTCCCTAATTTGCCTTTGAGGGAGCATGAATGGAGCAGAGCCGTGTCACAAATGGCAACCTTTTATGATAGATTAGGTAACCATTGTGACACACTCCCTCGGCTCGGGGGTTTGAAATGTGCTTTATTCAGCTCTGCCTTGCCTCGTCTCTTTTAAAAAGAAAAAAATACACATTTACGCTGTTAATAGTTGCCAGGGTGACTCGGGTAGTGTCGTCCCTACAGATTGTATAGGAAAAGAGGAGGGATGTAGTGAGTGGATGTGTATGTCAGTGTTGATGTGTGTGCGTGCGCAGGGGCATGTCCGTCTTTTAGTTTTTTTCCTTTTTTCGTTTATGCGTATGTCGCCGGCTGCTCTGCTTGAAAGACTTTTAAGGGAAATGTCATGCTATATTGTCGTTGTCTTCCCAGCCTTGCTGCCAGATGTCGGTGGTGTCTGTGTTGAGTGGTGGTGAGAGCGGGTAACAGCAGCACGTCCATCCGCGTCTCTGACTACTGCTCTGAGCAGAACACAAGCCCTGGAGTTGCCTGGCCAACCAGTGAGAGGCTGCTGCGGCTGAATAACAGCCATGGCTGTCTGCGTGTTTGATTCCACCACAGAGAGAGAGAGCGCTCGGGTGGGGTGTTCGTGGGGGGGGGGGCTGTATGTTCAGTGAGAGACTGAGAATCTCTCCCGCATAATGCACTTTGGAGAGGCCAGCGGATAGTCAGCCCTGATGGGCTTCTTCTTCACGTGCTTTTTCAGATTGTCTGATCCACAATTGGACACAAGTGTGTTGTGGGGTGCTGGAGAACACTGCCTGTAACCATGGGATGTGTGTTCTCTCTCCCCAAAGAGAGACAGGCAGCGGCAGCCAGGTCAGTCTCTCTCTCTCTCTCTCTGTTTCTCTGTCTCTTTCTGTTTCTTCTCTCTCTTGGTCTCACTGTGTGTGTGTCTGAGACAGCTTGTTCTACTGTGCTCCATCCACTGCCTATCATGTTGATGCTCTTCAGGGAAATGTGTGTTACTGTTTGGGAAAGGCAAATGATTGGACTTGACTTGCTTTTCAGCTTCCCAGGCTGCTTACCAGCGTTTTTAACCAGCAATGTTAAACAAAAGGAAAAGAAATAATTTAAAAGATAAGAATCAACGTTGCAGATTGTTATGATTATGATAGCTTGTCATCAAAAAGGCTGTAGTCTGAATTATGGCTGTGTGCAGTACATGTAGCCTAACAATTGATTTAAGATACTGTCACCACATGCAACGTTTGTCACTTCTTTACTTCCTCTTGATACCTCCTATGTTCTTTGCTAAGGAGCACATGTGTCATTGACAATTGACATGTTATTTTTATTAGTGAGTTTCACATGCATTTACTGTGTTTGTTCAGGGTTTTTACCAATGATCAACTGAGCTATTTCTGTGCTGCGTTTCCATGACTTGTAAAGGGATTGGGTGTGACCCATACGCAAATCTCTCCCATGGGGGTCAGAAGGGGATGAGAATGCCAGAGTAAAGAACATTTTCTGCCTTCTCAAATGGTCTCTCCTTTTCGAAGGCAGTGTAATAGCCATTTAGTAGACTAATTAAGTTACCATGGTATGCTAATGTTTACCTTTAACATCTGCTTTGTGTCTTTTTCTCCAGAGTCACTCCGCAGCGAGAAACCAGCTTTATTGAAAAAATGAAGAAAACGGTCAGTAGCTTCATGATAAATTCTGTGTAATAAGTAGAAACAAATTATTTTATACAAAATTATCTCTATTTATTTAGTAAATGGATATGTAGGCTATATGCCACTTAACTTGTTTGGGTGACTAGCTAAGGAACTTTATAAAGTCCTCTATAATTTAGGATTGTTACTGATGATGCGTCTGCCTCTCCAGAACAGGAACATGGTGGTTTTCTACGGCTCTCAGACGGGCACGGCTGAGGAGTTCTGCGGCCGACTGTCCAAAGACGCCCAGCGCTACGGAATGAGAGGCATGTCAGCTGACCCCGAGGAATATGACATGGTACTGGTCTTAATCCGGCTGATTTTATATGTGTACACTATGTACATTGTCTCAGTCTTTTACATACCACATGTAACCTCCAGCAGCTTTGTGGTGATGAATATTTATATTTGTTTGGATATTTATTAAATGTATAACATTAAGAGAGCTAATGACTGCATTGTTGTGTCCTGAGAGCTGTTTGGTGAACGAATCCCTTTTGCAATTAGTGTATTTCCAATGTCTTTCTCTTCCTTCCTCTCCTCAGTCGGAGCTGCCTCGTCTTGCGGAGATCGACAACTCCCTGGCTGTGTTCTGCATGGCCACCTATGGGGAGGGGGATCCCACAGACAACGCTCAGGACTTTTACGACTGGATGCAGGAGAACGACGAGGACCTGAAAGGAGTCAACTTCGCGGTTGGTATTTTGCTCAGCGAGATAGGTCTGTAGTAGGTGCATCAAGGTGGTTGAGTCAACATTGGTGTGCAGCGCAGCACATTTAGCTTTGACAGAATCCACACAGAATGACAAATATTGCATCTCCATTCCCCATTGAAGGAGAGGTAGGGATTGAGATGTCCGTATGTGAGGCTTTCCCATGCAAAAGGCACTGGTGGAATGCACACTTTGCTACATTGCCCCACTTCCCTCAACTCACTCACCAAGTGGAAACATGTGGTCCTGCCAAACAAAGCTCCAGGCCTGGCCAACCTCAAGGCTGGAGCTGGAGAGCACTGGCAGTTTGTGGCTTGGAGATGTCGGGAGTCTCAATTTTGAAATGTTTTCTCATTGACATCACTACTGAACAATGTTAACCATGGCTTCCTCCGGGTCTCGCTGTGCGACTCTCCTGAGACAGCATTGTGATGTGGTTGTGACTTTTTATCTGGGAAATCCATGTTTTCTTGTTCTCAACATCTGTAGTGCATTCAGCCATATAAAGCCACTGAAATTACAGATCTGATCCAAATGGTGTAATTGAGTAAATGTACAGCTTAGACATATGTAAGGATATAGTGTATTGCTGCATTTACAGTGTCTTCAGAAAATATTCACACCCCTTTTCCACATTTTGTTGTCATTAATATGGATTTAATTGTCATTTGTTTGGTTAACAATCTACACAAAGTACTCTATTTGGGAAAATAATTCTAACATTTATTTAAAAAATCATGAAAAATATAACAGTCATATGTTGATTAGATAAGTATTCAACCCCCTGAATCAATACATGTTAGAATAACATTTGGCAGTGAGTACAGCCTTGAGTGTTTCTGGGTAAGTCTCTAAAAGCTTTCCACACCAGGATTGTACAATATTTGCACATTATTCTTTAAAAATTGTTCAAGCTCTGTCAAGTTGGTTGTTGATCATTGCCAGAGCCTTTATCAAGTCTTGCCATAGATTTAGAGGACGGTTTAAGTTAAAACTGTAACTAGGCCACTCGGGAACATTCAATGTCGTCTTGGTATACAACTTCAGTGTATATTTGACCTTGTATTTTAGGTTATTGTCCTGCTGAAAGGTGAATTTGTCTCCCAGTTTCTTTTGGAAAGCAGACAGAACTAGGTTTTCCTCTAGGATTTTGCCTGTGCTTAGCTCTATTCCATTATTTGTTTTATCATAAACTCCCTATTCCTTGCTGATGACAAGCATACCCATAACATGATGCAGCCACAACCATGCTTGAAAATATGAAGTGGTACTCAGGGATGTGTTGGATTTGCCCAAATATAACGCTTTGTACTCAGGACATTTCTTAAGTTAATTTCTTTGCCACATTTTGTTGCAGTTTAACTTTAGTGCCTTATTGCAAACATGATTAATGTTTTGGATTTTTTTTATTCTGTACCGGCTTCCTTCTTTTCACTCTGTCAATGGTTACTATTGTGCAGTAACTATAATGTTGTTGATCCATCCTCAGTATTCTCCGATCACAGCCATTAAACTCTGTAACTGTTTTAAAGTCACCATTGGCCTCATGGTGAAATCCCTGAGCGATTTTCTTCTTCTCCGGCAACTGAGTTAGGAACGATGCCTGTTGTAGTGACTGGCTATATTGATAGCATCTTTACATTTTTATATGCAGGTCATTAACTTTTATCTACTGTGATAGCTGATAGCATCTGCCTTTGAACTCTGCAGGTGTTTGGCTTGGGGAATAAAACATATGAGCACTTCAATGCAATGGGAAAGTATACTGACAAGAGACTAGAAGAGCTGGGTGGCAAGAGGATCTATGACCTGGGAATGGGAGACGACGATGGCAAGTGAGTACTGAACTCAATACATTGCCACAATGTCCATAAATTAATCCATATTCATAAATATGTATGTATTTCTCTTATTAAAATATAATGCGATGACTGTTCTATGTATGTCTTACCCTCTTCCCCAGCCTTGAGGAAGACTTTGTATCATGGAAGGAGCAGTTCTGGCCTGCTGTGTGTGAGCACTTTGGGGTGGAGGCCACAGGAGATGACACCAGGTAATAGCTAGTTGGCTACCACCTCTCGCTCTCCTGGTCAGACTAGTTGTCAACTAGAGATATTTAGTATGGAGATTCAGGAGCAGATGTACTTCCTGTATAGAGAAGGTATTTTATATATATTTATTTTTAAAGACACAGAGAGCTGGTTTCCCAGACACAGATTAAGCCTTGTCCATTGAAACCGCTTTTTAGTCCAGGACTAAACTTAATCTGTGTCTGGGAAACCGACCCATAATGTTTTACTTTTTATTCAAATTCAATGCAGAACAAGGGTTATTTTCCATGGTAATATCAGCAGCTATAAATACTGGATGTATCAAATAATTGATACCACCTGGCATTGTTTGCATGTTCTCAGAAAAAAACACTATAAAGCTTCATCTGCAAATAACAAACCTAAATGACCATCAACAATTAAAATAATTTTACATGTGCTTTAAGACCATTCACTCACTATGGCATCTGACAATTTTTACCATGCATCATCACATTTGCATCACAGAGAGCAAACTCCACTAGAAGCATGCATGGCTGTCCATGTCGGCCCTTGGCTGCACAAGGGTTATTTTTAGACTTTATGAGTGGTCGGGATGCAGAGCAGGAAGTAATCACCTGTCCGTTTCTTCCTCTTCTTTAGCATCCGGCAGTACGAGTTGGTGGTTCCAACTGACATCAACATGAATAAGGTGTACACTGGGGAGATGGGTCGCCTCAAGAGCTTTGAGACCCAGAAACCGTGAGTTGACAGCTTCACACACACATAGGAAGTGGTATAGGCATCTCAGCTATCAGGCGTAATGACCGAGATGTGTTGTCATCGCTAATGGAATGAATAGATTATGGTTGTTTTTCAGGGCAACAAAGGGATGACTGTTGTCATGACGCTGACCTGATTCTCACCTACTCCCCAATGTCAGAAGTCCAACAGCAAAGTCTGGCTGCTGTTAGGGTGCATCTCAATAGTCCAAAGTGGCCTCTCCTCATCTCTTTTCCTTGATAGAACTAGACAGGTGTAAACTAAATCCCCGTGTAGGCCTCGGCCTTAGCGCTTTCACCTGTCTTCTCAGATCAGTAAAAAGAAAAGTTCTTAATATTAGAAATCTTCTTTCAAATGTATTGGGATGTAAATTATTTATTGGAACTTTCAACAAACCCATTTTACAACATTGACACCAATTGTCTGAAATGGCTTTGTGATAACTCTAGTATATCTGTCATTGCAGACCTTTTGATGCTAAGAACCCCTACTTGGCCACAGTGGCTGTCAACCGCCAGCTGAACCAATCCGGCGACCGCCATCTGATGCATCTAGAGCTGGACATCTCAGGTTCCAAAATCAGGTATCTGCTCTGCTCTAATATGTAATATTAAAAGTCCTGTGCCTTAGAATATCATACAGTCATACACTTCTGCCTTCCAATGTCTGCTGCATTTCTTCTGTCTGCCAATAAGTGTAGAGTTGGATAATCATTTATTTATTTATTTTCCCCATTTTCACACACTGGCAACAATCATGTACATATGTTCTATGTACATATGTTCTAGCGTGCTAGATAAAGACATTGGGAAGTCTTGTTCATTCACCTCCCCCGTCTCCCCCTGTAGATATGACTCTGGAGACCACGTTGCTGTTTACCCCGTTAATGACGTGTCAATAGTGAACAGAATAGGCCAAATCCTGGATGCCGATCTGGACACTGTTATCTCTCTCAACAACCTCGACGGTCAGTTGTAAATCATGGCTCAGGGATATATGATTTCAGCTGCTTTGTGTCTGAGCAGATTTCCATTGGCTTTTTCTGTACTATTTGGTTGCAATGAAATGCTCATGATGTCATCCTCATGGCTATTCACTCACTGTACAGTAATCTAGAGGTTGAGAAGATATTACTGCATACATAATCAACTAAATCATATAGTCTACCGTTAACATTGGAAATGTGTACCGTGGCCTCTAAATAAATGGAACTTGAACATTAAATGATGCTGATAAGATTTTTCCTCTGTGTCTTTTAGAGGAGTCCAATAAGAAGCACCCGTTCCCGTGTCCGACCACATACCGCACAGCTCTGACCCACTACCTGGACATCACCAACCCCCCTCGCACCAACGTACTGTTTGAGCTGGCCCAGTACGCCACCGACCCCAAGGACCAGGACACCCTGCGCAAGATGGCCTCCGCCTCCCCCGAGGGCAAGGTTGGCATCCCTGACGGACCTCGAACTTCTGACCCTTCACCACTAGCTGACTGACTGACATTCTACTGCCTGCCCAGAAATGCATGTTGTCAATGCGTTTGAATGGTTGTAAATGATCCGTATCAGTGGAGAGTGAGTCTTAGTCTGTCTGTGTCTCTTTGCCAGGGTCTGTACCAGAGCTGGGTGCTGGATGCTCAGAGGAACATCCTGGCTGTGTTGGAGGACATGCCGTCCCTCCACCCTACCATAGACCACCTGTGTGAGCTGCTGCCCCGCCTACAGGCTCGCTACTACTCCATTGCCTCTTCTGGCAAGGTGAGACCCATTATTAGAATAGTAAAAATACTTTGTCGATCTTGTGAGAAACAGCAGCACCCCTGGATGGAGAGCATTTTAAAGGTTAACGACATGTACCTGGGATCAGAGACCAGCAGACCTCCGGTTGCCAGTTCAGTTCCCACTTTTTCAGTTTCTTTTATTTAGTTTTTTATTTGATTACTTTATAACTGTGTATTGTCTTGTCAGGTGTATCCCACCATGGTGAGCATATGTGCGGTGGTGGTGGAGTTCCAGACCAGCACAGGGCGGACCTTCAAGGGTGTGGCCACCAACTGGCTGAAGAACAAGGTTGTGGTGACGGACAACGGCCACAAGGCCACTGTGCCCATGTACGTCCGCAAGTCCCAGTTCCGGCTTCCCTTCAAGGCCAGCAACCCGGTGGTGATGATCGGGCCCGGCACGGGCATCGCCCCCTTCATGGGCTTCCTCCAGGAGAGAGGCTGGATGAAGGAACAGGGTATGGAGCAAGAAGGCCTGGTCCTCATCGAGCATCTAAGTCTGGTTTTGCTGATTATTAAAACCGAACAGTGTTTGCCTAGTGCATAGATGGAGTTCACAGCAAGCAAGTCTCCATTACTCTACAATAAATTAGGTTCACCTGAGTTTGTTGCCACAAGTATGTTTGTATTTTTTAGCATAAGGGAGGGAAAGGAAAAATAGGGCGAGTGTGACACAGATTCACATCCAGTATGTGTTTCACTTTCAGGGAAGGATGTCGGCGAGACGATACTGTACTTCGGCTGTCGCCGCAGAAACGAGGACTTCCTGTACCAGCAGGAACTGGAGGAGTTTGAGAAGGCGGGCGTGCTGACTCAGCTCAACGTTGCCTTCTCCAGAGACCAGGAAGGGAAGGTAACACATCACACCAAACCTCTGTCAGCTCCTCACTATGTGAGAGTTCATGTGTCTAGCACTACTACCAAGTTCGTATGTACAGGATACACATGGTATACAGCATCCAATGAAATGCTTACTTGTAGATTCCTTCTCGACAATGTAACAACAATTTGAAATCATAAAAAACGAGAATACGAACATAAAGTCAATGGCTCAGTAGAATAGAAAAAAACATTTTAGCGTTAGTATAATACAGGAAGGCACAATTTATAGTTCAATATGTACATGCGTTTTGGGGAAGGGGGGATTGGGGGGCAAGTGTTTCAATTGTGCAGTATTTAGCAATCATAATACAAGTCTGTTAGCAGCAGTTGTGATGTGGCATGAATGTGTGTGTATGTATGTATGTATATGTGTGTGTGTGTGTATTTTTTATTTATTTTACCTTTATTTTTTCTCATTGAGATAATATATTTTTTCCAAGAGAGACCTGTTCCAATAGCAGCAGCGGGAACAACGTTTCAGACAAAATAACTTACATTCACTAACACAACATTAAACAAAACTATAAACACACATACAGTACAACAATTACATATTACATTAAAAACACAAACATCTTGACTAAAAACAGCTGGCCTAAAAACAATTACACTCTTCTATGATATATATACAGTGGGGCAAAAAAGTATTTAGTCAGTCACCAATTGTGCATGTTCTCCCACTTAAAAAGATGAGAGAGGCCTGTAATTTTCATCATAGGTACACTTCAACTATGACAGACAAAATAAGAAATAAAATACAGAAAATCACATTGTAGGATTTTTTTAGGAATTTATTTGCAAATTATGGTGGAATATATGTATTTGGTCATCTACAAACAAGCAAGATGTCTGGCTGTCACAGACCTGAAACTTCTTCTTTAAGAGGCTCCTCTGTCCTCCACTTGTTACCTGTATTAATGGCACCTGTTTGAACTTGTTATCAGTATAAAAGACACCTGTCCACAACCTCAAACAGTCACACTCCAAACTCCACTATGGCCAAGACCAAAGAGCTGTCAAAGGACACCAGAAACAGAATTGTAGACCTGCACCAGGCTGGGAAGACTGAATATGCAATAGGTAAGCAGCTTGGTTTGAAGAAATCAACTGTGGGAGCAATTATTAGGAAATGGAAGACATACAAGACCACTGATAATCTCCCTCGATCTGGGGCTCCACGCAAGATCTCACCTTGTGGGGTCAAACTGATCACAAGAACGGTGAGCAAAAATCCCAGAACCACAAGGGGGGACCTAGTGAATGACCTGCAGAAAGCTGGGACCAAAGTAACAAAGCCTACCATCAGTAACGCACTACGCCGCCAGCGACTCAAATCCTGCAGTGCCAGACGTGTCCCCCTGCTTAAGCCAGTACATGTCCAGGCCCGTCTGAAGTTTGCTAGAGAGCATTTGGATGATCCAGAAGAAGATTGGGAGAATGTCATAAGGTCAGATGAAACCAAAAATATAACTTTTTGGTAAAAACTCAACTCGATGTGTTTGGGGGACAAAGAATGCTGAGTTGCATCCAAAGAACACCATACCTACTGTGAAGCATGGGGGTGGAAACATCATTCTTTGGGGCTGTTTTTCTGCAAAGGGACCAGGATGACTGATCCGTGTAAAGGAAAGAATGAATGGGGCCATGTATCGTGAGATTTTGAGTGAAAACCTCCTTCCATCAGCAAGGGCATTGAAGATGAAACGTGGCTGGGTCTTTCAGCATGACAATGATCCCAAACACACCGCCCGGGCAACGAAGGAGTGGCTTTGTAAGAAGCATTTCAAGGTCCTGGAGTGACCTAGCCAGTCTCCAGATCTCAAACCCATAGAAAATCTTTGGAGGGAGTTGAAAGTCCGTGTTGCCCAGCAACAGTCCCAAAACGTCACTGCTCTAGAGGAGTTCTGCATCAAGGAATGGGCCAAAATACCAGCAACAGTGTATGAAAACCTTGTGAAGACTTACAGAAAACGTTTGACCTCTGTCATTGCCAACAAAGGGTATATAACAAAGTATTGAGAAACTTTAGTTATTGACCAAATACTTATTTTCCACTATAATTTGCAAATAAATTAATTAAAAATCCTACAATGTGATTTTCTGGATTTTTTTCCCTTCTCATTTTGTCTGACATAGTTGAAGCGTACCTATGATGGAAATTACAGGCCTCTCTCATCTTTTTAAG
Source organism: Oncorhynchus keta (assembly GCF_023373465.1). Classification (NCBI taxonomy): domain Eukaryota; kingdom Metazoa; phylum Chordata; class Actinopteri; order Salmoniformes; family Salmonidae; genus Oncorhynchus; species Oncorhynchus keta. Next base: position 18,953,917 of record NC_068432.1, on the reverse strand, counting down.
TGGGAGAACTTGCACAATTGGTGGCTGACTAAATACTTTTTTGCCCCACTGTACATCGATCAAGTGTTTTAAACTCCACCAACGAAACTAGATCATCACATTTTAAAATGTTCAGGAGAGAATTCCAGGACCACGATGCTAAGTAACTAAAACTATTTCTACCATGACCTGTTCTAATTTTTTGGTACTGTTAGAAGCAAATCAGAATGGGACCGTAATTGATATTTATTTACTGACCTGACTAAAAAAGAACAGAGAGATAATGGCATTTTACCAAATATGGCCTTTTAAATCAGTGTATACCAGTGTTTAAGCCTACGCAAGGTCAATGACGACCAGCCAACAGCGCTGTAGAGATCACAATGATGTTAGACGTTTCTGATTTGTAATGAACCTGTGGGCTGCATGATACACTGAATCAAGTGCTCTCAGGGTAGTGGCTGAGGCCTGCATATATATAACATCACTAAAATCTAAAACCGACAGTAATGTACATCGTACCAGCTCCTTCCTGACCTCAAAAGAAAAACAAGCCTTATGCCGGTAATAAAATCCTATTTTCAGCTTGAGCTTCCTTATCAAGTTCTCTACATGCACATTGAAGCTCAGCTTATCATCATCCCACACACCCAAATGTTTGTACACTTTAACTTGCTCTATAGTATGTCAAGCCAATGTAGCAATGGCATAACTTGTAACATGCTTGGCATTTGAAAATACCATGCATTTTGTTTTACCTGAATTTATAATCAGCTTTAAATCATACAGATTCTGTTGTATGATGTTAAATGCTCTCAAAAGCTAAAGATAAATTACTACCACTTGAATAAAGAATAAAGAACAGTATCATCTGCATAAAAATGAACATCCGCTGTTTCAATAAGTGGGCCCAAAATAGAACCTTGCGGAACACCTGAGCACACCTCTATGGACTCAGATTTACAACCATCCGCCATTACACATTGGTTTATAAATTATCTATCAAATCGTACACAATCTAGAGCATGACCAGTAATTCCACAACATTTTAACCTTTGCATTAACACAGCATGGTCCACGGTGTCAAAAGCCTTCAACAAATTAATAAAAACAGACACACAATGTAACTTATCAAGAGCACAGTGGATGTCATTTTAAACCTTCAATGTTGCTGAAACAGTGCTGTGGCCAGACCTAAAAACCTGATTGCATTCCATTTAAGATGTTGTTTACTTGTTAGTAGGTCTTTAGCTGCCTACTAACTAAGGACTCCAGTACCTTTTGAGGTTAAAAATACATGTTAACCTGTTAATCCTACCCCCTACTTTTTCGAACATTCTGTTAAAAATCGTGCAACATTTCAGCGCCCTGCTACTCATGCCAGGAATATAGTATATGAGAATCATAAAACACGGGACGAGATGTTAAACTGTCCATTGTGCCAATAGATGGAATGCACTCACATGAGATTTGCCGTGATGTTGACAGAGTGGCATGGGAGATTTATTTCTTAGACTGGGGTAAGATGTCAATTTTGGGACACATCCTCAGTAGTGTGCCTTCGAATCAGTGGGTGTTTCGGCCTTTAATCACTAAACACCCTCATCAAAGGTGGCCAGCTAAAGGGTAATCAAGCCTTAGCTTGTGTCCCATGCCCAATTAAGATGTCCCACGGGACTATGCAAGGCAGGGGCGTCCTCTTCCCTGAGCCAGCCATACAGCTGACCGCATACCTCATATGCCCTCCTCAAGTTGGAGGGATCTGAATTGGGTTCTCAGGTGGGGGTGGGGGGTCATGAAGTTATAGCCCAGCAAGGGTCCTTCCGTTTGATCCAGATCCACACATTTCAGCGCCCTGCTACTCATGCCAGGAATATAGTATATGCATATGATTAGTATGTGTGCATAGAAAACACTCAGGCGTTTCTAAAACTGGTTAAATCACGGCTGTGACTATAACAGAACGTGCGTTTCATCGAAAAGCGCAGGAAAGTCTGATCACTGAAAACTGGAAAAAGTATCAATGCGCCACTTGCATGTATTGTTGAATGGAAACCAAATTACCTGGAGCCGAGATTGCAATTCCTACAGCTTCCACACGATGTCACCAGTCTTGTCAATTGCCTAGGCTTTGTTTCTTGGTCAAACGAACAAGAGACAGCCCATTTCCTCCGGTCTCCGACAGGATGTTTTGGAGTAGAAATTTCTGAACATGATTTGAAGACGTGGAGCTATTGAATATACATCGCCCCGTGATCAATTTGATAGTAAACGTTAATAATCTAATACCTAAAGTTGCATTACAAAAGTATTTCGAAGTGTTTTGTGAAAGTTTATCGTCAACTTTTATAATTAAAAAAAACGACGTTGCGTTATAAAACGCTGTTTTTTTCCTTGGTCACACAGTCTTCATAGATCGATATCTAGGCTATATATGGACCGATTTTAATCGAAAAAAATACCCAATAGTGATGTTTATGGGACATCTAGGAGTGCCAACAAAGAAGATCGTCAAAGGTAATGAATGTTTTATATTTTATTTCTGCGTTTTGTGTAGCGCCGACTATGCTAATTATTTTGTTTACGTCCCCTGCGGGTCTTTTGGGGTGTTGCATGCTATCAGATAATAGCTTCTCATGCTTTCGCCGAAAAGCATTTTAAAAATCTGACTTGTTGGCTGGATTCACAACGAGTGTAGCTTTAATTCAGTACTCTGCATGTGTGTTTTAATGAACGTTTGAGTTTTAACGAGTGCTATTAGCATTTAGCGTAGCGCATTTGCATTTCCAGATGTCTAGATGGGACGCATGCGTCCCGGGTCGACCCAAGAGGTTTTAAGGGGGGAGCAATGATGTCTGCGGCTAGGTGTAGGAGGCGGGGGTCTAGTTCATCAGGGCCAGGGGATTTTTTTTAAATCAATTTCTTTCAGGGCTTTACACACTTCTGAAAGAGAGAAGGATGAAAAGGAGAACCTGGTGAAGGAGTGCACAGGGGAGTTAGGTAAATTTATAGGGGGCTCAATTATACCTTTGACCTTCTTCAAATACACTGCCTGCATCTATAAAATGCTGGTTCAAGGCTTTCAGAATGGAGGTTCTCTCAGTTACAATCTGTGTGTCGACCAACAATTGTTTAGGAAGCTGTGTATATTTTCTGCACTCCAAACCTTTCACTAGTTACCAAAATTTGGATGAGTTATTAAAATTTTGTGAAGTAGATTTCAGGTAGTGGTCTGCTTTCAATTTACGGATCATAGCCACACCCATATTTCGAAGACGCTTAAAAGCCATCCAATCATCTGCCAAACCAGTCCCTCTTGCTTTAGGCCACATAGCATTTCGTTCCCTTATGGTTTTTGTAAGTTCCTTAGTAAACCAAGGGTTCTCTCTGCCCTTAATTCTGATTTTTTTTAAAAGGGGGCATGCCTATTGCATACATCCTGGAATGTGTTGTGGAAGTAAGCAAAGGCTAGTTCAACATCAGGGATGAATTCCATTCAATGCTATACATCATGTAAAAAACCTTGAACATCAAACCGCTTCCAGTTTCTTTTCGTAATGACTTGTGGAGATTTCTTAGGAATTTTACCATCTCTCACACAGGCAATAGCACAGTGATCACTTATGTAATTTGCAAAAATACCAGAAGCATTAAAACGATGAGGAGTATTGGTTAAGATCACATCAATCAAAGAGGATTTCAGAGGATATTTTATATTCAACCTAGTTACACTGTTGACAATCTGAGTGAGATTATAGGTATTGCACAGAATTTTAAGTTGATCAGAGCTAGATGTTAACCAGTCCTGATTCAGATTACCCATCAGGACAAACTCAGAATTGACATTCTGTGATAACAATTTGAAAATACAATCCAGAGAGCCAACAGTAGCAGATGGAGGTCTATAACAGCAAGTTACAACAATATTTAAAGATGAGCCAAGGTTTAGGTTCAAAGACAAATATTCAAATTGCTTAGGTTTAGTAACAGAAGTCAAAACGACCACCGAGAACTTGTCTATGGGAAAGCCTAATTATTAGGACCCATATTGCAGTTCCTATGGCTTCCACTAGATATCAACAGTCCAGTCTTTTTAGAAATTGTTCAATGTTTTTTTTTTAAATGTAAAAGAAGAAGTATTCGTATTCTTTCTAAGTGTCACTCAGAAGGACTCTAGTCTTTTGGTGAGCGTGAATGAGTGCGCGCTCCTTGGTGTTTTTCTCCGGTATTGAAAACAGTTTATTCCGTCTTAAATTTGATCAATTATTTACATATTAGGGTACCTGAGGTTGGATTAGAAACATTGTTTAGACAAAGTTTACAGGTAACTTTTTTGAATTTTTGAATCAAACGTGCCAAATAAACCAACATTTTTGGGATATAAAGAAGGACTTTATCGAACAAAACCACCATTCATTGTGTAACTGGGAACCTCGGGATTGCAAGAAAGATGATCTTCAAAGGTAAGCAATTTATTTTATCGCTTTTTCTGACTTTCATGATGCATCTGCTTGATTGGAAAATGTTTGACGCTCTCCGGTGAGGGCAGGGCGCGCACTTGGTTATTTATCTCCGGTATTGAAAATACTATTTTCCGTCTTAACATTTTTATTGTTTATTTACATATTAGGGTACCTGAGAATTGATTAGGAACGTTGTTTGACATGTTTGGACCAAGTTTATTGGTAACGTTTGGGATTAATTTTGTATGCATTTTGAACGAATGTAAACAGGTGGATTTTTGAATGAAGCACACCAAATAAACATGCTTTTTTTGGGATATAAAGAATTACTTTATCGAACAAAAGAACCATTTGTTATGTAACTGGGACCCTTGTTTTTGCAACCAGATGAAGATCTTCAAAAGTAAGGGATTTATTTTATCGCTATTTCTGACTTTCGCGATGCATCTGCTTGGCTGACTGCACGAATGTCAACCAGAGCTGTTGCCAGAAAGTTAAATGTTAATTTCTCTACCATAAACTGCCCCGTCATTTTAGAGAATATGTATGTCAAACCAGCCTCACAACCGCAGACCACGTGTAACCGCGCCAGCCCAGGACCTCAACATCTGGCTTCTCACCTGCAGGATCGTCTCAGTGGGGTGGGGTGGGGGAGTGCTGAGGAGTATATCTGTCTGTATTAAAGTCCTTTTGCGGGGAAAAACTGTTTGGCTGGGCCTGGCTACCAAGTGGATGGGCCTATGCCCATGGCTGCACCCCTGCCCAGTCATCTGAAATCCATAGGTTAGGGCCTAATGAATTTATTTCAATTGACTGATTTATTTATATGAACTGTAACTCAGTCAAATCTTTGAAATAGTTGCATTTAATTTTTTTTTCAGTATACATTAATTTCAAAGTGTTCAGAAACATATTCTATTATTATTTACAATAAAAGTGACTCCAAAATGACATTATTTACCATTATTATCTATTGGGCACATCATAATCTGAAACACAACCAAAACTGCAAATGCATCCAACAAGTTTGTAGTCACAAGCTTGATGTAGTCATTGCATGCTAGGAATATGGGACCAAATACTACACTTTTAACTACTTTTAATACACATGTGAATTTGCCCAAATACTTATGACACCTTGAAATGGGGGGACGAGATGCATAAAGTGCTTTCATTTCTAAATAGTAAAACAGATATGTATGAAAATACCCTAAAATAAAAGGTGACATTTTGTACTGTCACCTCTCGTATGAAACATTTGATCTCAAATCCAAAATGCTTGAGTATAGAGCCAAATTAAAAGTTTTAGCTTCCCTGTCCAAATAAATACATAGAGAAGTGTATCTATGACTTTGGTAAGGTCCAATATTTGATACTGCCAGTGCTTATAATTTGTATTGCCTTGAGAACCTGCAGACTTCAAGAGAACGTATTTTGTATCAGTTAAATTATTCAAATGAATTGTTCATAATTGTTAGATTTTTCATGCTCAGGTGTATGTGCAGCATCTCCTGAAGAAGAACAAAGAACATCTGTGGAAGCTGATCCATACTGACAATGCTCACCTCTACATTTGCGGGTAAGACCCAATTCAGACCACCTGCATATGTACACGCTTTTAGAGGGTTTTCTGAAAAGGCAAATCCATCATCGCGTGCCCTCTGTAAATATGGCTGCCATTTGTCCTTGCCTAGGGATGCTCGGAACATGGCACGGGACGTGCAGAACACCTTCTATGACATCGCTGAAGAGGTCGGAGGCCTCACACACACACAGGCTGTGGCCTACATCAAGAAGCTGATGACCAAGGGCCGCTACTCTCTGGATGTGTGGAGCTAAAGAAGATGAAGCTTACTTGCAGGACACCCTCACAACCCCCTAGATGTTACCCCTCACCCAAATGAAATAGGTTAACGGTAAACACCTTTTTAAACAGTTTTTGGAGGTAACACGTCAGCACCTAATCTCTAAATGGAAAGACGTATGTCTGAGTTTTTGTTGTCCTTATTATTGGATTTGTTTGTAATCTTACTGAAAGCCTTTTGTGGGGACTCGTACTGAGAAGTAGTGCTGTTAATTTAGGATTATTTGGGAATTGGCTCATACTCTAACTTGACCCCTAACCCCCAGGTCGTTCATGTAGATTTGGTCTACATTCTCCTTTAAGATTATGGGGGGAAAAAACATCTTTATAGTGGAATAAATCAATTGATTTTTTTATTAAGAGTGCAGGCAGACCTTCATTGTTTCACATCAGATTAGAAAAGTTGGAGATGATAATTTACAGTACCAGTCAAAAGTTTGAACACCTCTTCATTCAAGGGTTTTTCTTTATTTTAAATATGTTCTACATTGTAGAATAATAGTGAAGACATCAAAACTATGAAATAACATATATGGAATCATGTAGTAACCAAAACAGTGTTAAAGAAGAATCTAAACTATTTTTATTTGTTTAACACTTGTTTTGGTTACTACATGTTTCTGTATGTGTTATTTCATAGTTTTGATGTCTTCACCATTATTCTACAATGTAGAAAATATTTAAAATAAAGAAAAACCCTTGAATGAGGAGGTGTGTTCAAACTTTTGACTGGTACTGTAAATTATCATCTCCAACTTTTGTACATGTTGTTTTTGGTAAGTAAAACAGGTGATTATGAAATTAAATATTGTGTCAGGACGTTTGTCATGCTGTGAAGATCCCCACAAACATTATTTTTTTTCTTGTATATTAACTCATTTCAAATGTAAAGCATTCTATATTTTCCATCTATAAATGTATTTACAAATTCAGATGCTCTAGGAAGGTTGTGTAAACTTGTAGCGTATTCATGTTGTACCATGTACTGTTAAATTTGTACATTTACATTTCAGTAACTATTTAGTAATTGAGACTTGTTCTTCATCGGTTCATTAAATAATAGGTCTTAGATTAAGTGGTGGTCAACTGTAAAAATGTCCAGGTGTTTTTTTTCTCACACTCTCTGACTGTAAGGCTTAGTGCCAACTAGTTACGTTTAGATGGAAACTACCACAGCATTTAGGCAATGCAATATGTGTTGGTTATATGTGCACTTGCAGTACAAAATGAATCCGTCTACTAACTGTAATTTATGTGTGTTCTGATATCACTAATTCTGGGATGTGTACAGTATACACTGATTGTACAAAGCATTAGGAACACTTTCCTAATATTGAGTTTCCCCTGCCCTTTTGCCTTCAGAACAGCCTCAATTTGTTGGGGCATGGACTCAACAAGGTATCAAAATCATTCCACACAGGGATGCTGGCCCATGTTGACTCCAATGCTTCCCACAGTTGTCAAGTTGTCTGGATGTCTTTTGGGTGGTGGATAATTCTTGATACAAATGGGGAAACTGAGTGTGAAAACCCCAGAAACGTTGCAGTTCTTGACACAGTCAAACTGGTACACTTGGCACATGCTACCATATCCCATGTAAAGGCACAAGTCTTTTAACTTCCCCATTTACCCTTTAAATGGCACACAAACAATCAGTGTCTCAATTGTAGCAAGACTTAAAAATCCTTCTTTAATATGTCTCCTCCCCTTCATCGACACTGATTTTGAAGTGGATTTAACAAGTGGCATCAATAAGGGATCAGAGACAGACCTGGTGAATCCAGATGAAAGGTATGTCATGGAAAGAGCACATGTTCCTAATGTTTTGTACACTTAGTAAGTATTTTATCTCGGTGTCTTTCTATGCTGATGGTTGGAGGTCTAATACAAAATATTTACTTAAACGTGAGGTTCTGCTGAACATTAACTGTATGAAGTGGATGATATAAGGGTGATGTTCAGCAGTCCTTTTGGTGTTTATTTTAAACTATTGTAGTGATATGGCAGGGTTCATGTTTTCATTTGTGTGCCTTTGAACTTTTTCTCTTGCATTACTGGTATTGAATAACATGTTCCATCATGACCTGTTACATGACTCTTACCACTTGATCCAGTTGTTTATGCAAAATAGCTATTTGTATATAAACTGTGTAACTTGAAAACATGCATTTGTAAAGAAATAATAATCATTGATTTGCTATACTTAGTCTTGGTTGTCATTTATGGCTTCTCTTTACTGTGCACAACGACTTTTTTTTTTTACACTTTAATCAAATTTTCATGTTATTCAATTGGTAGTTAGTCTTGTCCCATCGCTGCAACTCCCCTATGGACTCGGGAGAGGCAAACGTCGAGAGCCATGAGTCCTCCGAACAAATCTGCACTGCTTCTTGACACACTGCTTGCTTAACCCGGAAGCCGCACCAATGTGTTTGCTGGTGACCGAAGTCAGTGGGGCCAATTCTGCGCCGCCTCATGGGAGTCACGGCCGGCTGTGAATCAGCCTGAGATCAAACCTGGGTCTGTAGTGACGCCCCAAGCACTGTGACGGAGTGCCTTAGACCGCTGCGCCACTTGGGAGGCCCAAATACCTAATTTTCTAAAGATGACATCATAATCTGCCCTTGTAGCCCACACTCTTGATAACATCAACCACTGCTCCCTGCTCCAGAATTTACAATAATGTTGAATGATGCATTGCCCAACAAACTGCATGTAATGGATCTAATTTACTGGTGAGTGGATGCTATTTCATTTCATTGCTGTGAGTAGTTAAGGAAAGAAAAACGAAATACATCGGTGTAATAGAAATTGCCTGATTTATAAAGGTTGTATAAATCAAGAGTGCCAAGAGATTGCATACATTCAAATGATAATCAAAACCTTCTTGCATTGATTTAACCCTGAACATTCAGAGTTTGACTCTTCAAACCAAAATCATCTGTGAAGAGACCATGTACCTTTTTAAGTACTGCCTCAAACCCCATGTCCAAGTATATTACATTTCAACGTATAACAAATGAGAGAGCTGTCATTGAATGACTTTTCTATATCAGCAATCTGTCAATGAAGACACCGGTGCCCCTGGGTAAACCATCATAGACCCTAGTGTAACGGATGTGAAACGGCTAGCTTAGCGGTGGTACGCGCTAAATAGCATTTCAATCGGTGACGTCACTTGCTCTGAGACCTTGAAGTAGTAGTTCCCCTTGCTCTGCAAGGGCCGTGGCTTTTGTGGAGTGATGGGTAACGATGCTTCGTGGGTGACTTGCCCGGGTATGGGCGAGGGGACGGTCTAAAGTTACACTGTTACACTAGCTGTGACTCGGGCATGTTTGCTGCGAAACTCTGGGGGGCACTGACAGACACAGACTGGAGAAAATGTTGAGAATGTAGATGTTGAGCCACTGGAGCCCAGTGACTGCTGGTTTGAGAGGCAGAGCTATGCTTCGGGGCATATCCATGGTTGTGAACATAATAACCTGATAGCTGAACAGGGCTCCCCTGTGTATAGTAGGAGTGGGCCCGGTCTTTGGTGTGGTCTCGGTAGCCTGTAGGTTGGAGGAAACTGGAGCGTAGGCTTGGACTGGGTAGGAATGATTCTGCAACCAATGAGAATGTGGAGAGATTACAGAGAATTTATCTAACTAAACAGTGATTCTATATCGAATCATGGGGGACCACTAAGTGCCTATTGTACAGTATTCAATTACAGCTGGGGATCATCTATTGAAACTGCCAATGGGGTTGCAGAGGAAGAGAGTGTGGGACCAAAAGTGTTACTATGACCAGAAACAGCCAGGCCAGAGCTAACATGGGTGATTATGAGAAAGCCCTTAACCATAAGTGAGTACACTGTGGCCATACCCATAAGGGAGGGGGATACAGGAACTAACCCCTACACTTGATTCTGGGCAGATGCACCAAACAGTACCAGCCCCACAGTTGTGTACAACACCCCTGTGTTGATAGAGAGCAGCTGAAACATGAGGAGGAACCAAACAGTGCCCACACTCTTCTCAATCCCATCACAGAGGAGCACCAGAACCCCAATGCTGAGGAGTATCTGGGTCTCTGTCTGGTGGTGGAAGGAGTATGTGATGAGCTTGTGTACCGCAAAGGAAGAGGAGGGGATTAAACGGAAATTATCGGGTTGACAGACATCAACGGCATTGATGTGTTGTGCTCTAGCTTGCTGCTGTAGCCTACTGGCACCATATGTTACGTCATTAACGTTAGCTACACGTTGTAGCACGCTAGATAACGTTACAACAGTCCCGTCCAAAGTAGCAAGCTACAGTAGCTACAGAGCATATGATTCTTAAATCACTCAATCCCTCCTTGCTAACGTACCATGCCCATTGGCAAAAACTGTAGTTCCAAGACTGTATACATCCTCTGATAAACCGAAATATGTAGTGACAATAAACAAAACAGATGACAGCATGATGACAGCAACAATGACACATGTTAGCCTGAACTCAGGAGTAAAACTCTTGAACCTCTGAACCACATCTTTCTAAACTATTCGGGTGATCATGTTGATGCTCAGTACATACTTGTCAAACTACTAGAGGATAATCAAGCACAATACAAAATGTCAGTTACGACACTTTTCATCCAATATTGCACAACACTTTAGCCAAGAATTGAGAAGTTAGCTTGCTAAACCAAAACAAATGTACTGGACTTCCGCATTTGGATCAATCACTTTCACAACTACAAAGATACTGTTGCGCAGACCATGAAGTGCGTTAAAGGCAGTGAGTGCTGCATTTAAAGACACTTCCTTCCACCTGCTGGCTTGTGCCTGAAATGTGATGACCAAGGAGTCCTCAACAGCTCATATGAGTTAGATAGAAAGTTAGATATATTTGATTGGACAGTTTAATAAAATAATAAAATCCGTTTAATTAAATGAAACGTGTCAGGCCAGGGACAACACAATAAAGTAAACGGCTTCCATTGTGGTCCCTTAATGTTACTCAAAGTAAAACAATAATACAAAAAACATTTGGCAAGGAATGGTTTCTTCCTATTGATATCATGTTGGCCTATCTATGTAAAACGTCCAACCAACCATCGATACAACCATTACTCAGTCAGTAAGATATAATAAGCACATCACGTTCGTTATTGAGCTACAACCAGTCCGGCTCCAAACAAGCGTTTTTCTTGTGACGCATTAAGCGCAGTCATAAGGCTGTGACCCATAATGACGTAACCATGCATTAATTCACTACATAAACGGTGTTCAGATTTGATTTAATCTGTTCAATAGTTTTCTTCACTCAGGTTGTTGCAGGTAGTCTTTGGCCTTTTGGTGCACCTCCTTCCCAACATATATATACATATATATACATATAGGGAATAGGGTGCCATTGGGGATGCCATCTTTGTGTGTGTGTCTGTTTGTGAGTCAGGATGTGTTTTGTGTCAATTAATTGATGGAAATGTTTCCCTCAGAAAGAAAGATGGATCGTAATGATGAGAGAATCAAAAGAGCTTTAAGACGCCGTCCTTATGTGGTAAATATCAAATATTTCTTTGTTTTGTCCGGTTTTTGTTATATTATCACATTTTAAATTGAGTTTTGTGTTGACAGTTGAAACCAGTGAGGGTGAACACCCCTGAATCCGTGTTGTGGCCAACCGGCAAGGTGCACAGAAGGCCAAAGCCTGTAAGTCATATCTGTCTGAAGAAAAACATATACACATTAGTTATGCATTCTGCATGTACAAACTGCAGTTATCAGAATTAAAGCAATGCAGATGTCCCTATGTAACCTCATTGAATGCTGTCTGAACAGTCTACTTCAGTGCAGACCACTCAGATCCACAAAAAACCTGTAAGTAACATTCAAATTCAACCACATAACACTCCTTATATTATTTATTGATACACAATTCAAGGCCAAAATGAGCAAAGCAGTGTTGAATTCATTCTTTACTGTTAACAGCCAATCATTGTGAGCTATGGGCAGGACCAGATATCTGGGGATGGATGGAGCATCAATCCAGAGCCTCTCAGCCAGGTCATCTCCGCTGTTCCCATAGAGACACAACAGTTAGATCAATCTGTTGATTCATATGGCCATTTTGGTTGGCTTGGTTGAATTGACAATCATCCATTCAAGATTTTAGCCCCAACCCTCATGTTATGGGAGTTGCATTTATTGCATTTTCAGTTACCCATATATTACTCACTACTTGTACAACCATGTTGGACAGCCTACATACTCTACATTTCCTTGAGGGTCAATGCCAGTGTATTCTATGGCTGCCATGAGTACATGCCTTTCTCTGTCTCCTCAGTCTGGAAGGGTGACTCGGGTGATAGAGAGAAGATATGATGACGTGATCTCATCCTCCAGTTCTGATGACTTTTCCATCTACTCCTTCACTGACTGTGAATCTGAGGTAAAATAGTTGTACCCTACCATCCATGTCTTTGTTGAGTGACATCACTGTGAGGAGGATGGTCTCTGACTAGTTGACTCTGATACACAGTGTGATGATGAGGATCATGAAAGGAGGACACAACCGCTGAAAATTGAGAATGGAAAGGTGACAAAGCTTGATGTGAGGGATATGGACGAGGATGATCTGTCTCTCCACTCCTTCGATGAGTCAGACTTCCTGGTAAGTTCTGCATATTAAATATTTTCATATATATACATGGGGGATTGGAAATGATGCAGACAATTACTTATTGAGTGTAGTCATGTATCTGCAATGTGTATAGAGTAGTTATAAAGTATTTCTACAGATTGTGTTGAACATAGCACTTTCCTGATAAGTTACTTTACTTTCTGGTCCTACAGAGCCCAGGGAAGGTCTCAGGTCCTGTATCTGTCAAGAATGGCCTCTCTCCTCTTGTGACCTCAGCACACCGGACCCTGGCTGAAGCCCTACGGGCCCTGCCCTCTGCTGTTGGCTCTCCCTACCCAGTAAATGTCCCAAGGCCCTGGACTCCTCTCAACCCTGTCATTATCGCTCCACCCCGAACAGAGAACTTTCCATACCGCCACAGCCCTCGCCTGGCTCCCATCACCAACCTGAGCGAGACAGGCAGGAAGCTGATCCAGGAAATGGCTGGAGTGCCGCCACAGGTGAGAGGAAATACAAGAAGGGAATATTGGCCGTAAGTCCTGCTATAGTATAGCATAAGTCCTTCTCTAGTATAGTATAGTATAGCTCAAGGTATAGTAGCTCAAGAGAAGAGAAAACCCATAATCTTATATTTCTTTATTTCCTTGTCCAAAATATTCAGAAAGGGAAGGTCAATAAGAAAAAGAAGGGCAAGGCCAAAAAAGTAGTGAAGCAAGAGAAGGCCAGTAAGACGCAACAGATGGGAAATGTTGGAGAAAGTAAGGAGGAGGACAAGAAAGAGGAAAAGAAGAGTCTGAGGAAGAGGTGAGGAAATAGAGGAGGGAGAAGTTGAACATAACCAGGGAATACGAGACTAGAGAATTAGAGAAATAGAATGAGGTAGCAGAGAAAGAGCAGTTATCTGATGTGTAAGTGCAGACTTAAGCAATAAGGCACGAGGAGGTGTGGTATATAGACAATATTTCACGGCTTAGGGCTGTTCTTAAGCACGACGCAACACGGAGTGCCTGGATACAGCGCTTAGCCGTGTTATATTGGCCATATACCACAAACCCCTGAGGTGCCTTAATTGCTATTATTAACGTGTTACCAACGTAATTAGAGCAGTAAAAATAAATATTTTGTCATACCCGTGGTATACGGTCTGTTATAAACTGGGTGGTTCGAGCCCTGAATGCTGATTAGCTGACAGCCGTGGTATATCAGACCGTATACCACAGGTATGACAAAGTATTTAATTTTACTGCTCTAATTACGTTGTTAACCAATTCATAATAGCAATAAGAAACCTTGCGAGGTTGTGGTATATGGCCAATATACCGCGGCTAAGGGCTGTATCCAGGCACTCCGTGTTGTGTTGTGCGTAAGAACAGCCCTTAGCTGTGGTATATTGGCAATATACCACATGCCCTCGTGCGTTATTGCTTAAATATACCACACATTTTAGCAAATCAGCATTCAGGGATCGAACCACCCAGTTTATAATACTGTTTACTCTCCTGTGGTTTTTGATTGACAGGTTTCTTCAGTGGCTGCTGCCCAAACTGAGATGTTCAAAGAAATAATGGCCAACTATTACTTCTACCACACACACACACACACACACACACACACACACACACACACACACACACACACACACACACACACACACACACACACACACACACACACACACACACACACACACAGATTTTGAGTATTGGTTACTCCTACAACTCACACAAACGTAATTTTAGAGACAGGAACTATGATTAGCAAAATACATATATTGGTCTCATTCTTATATTTTGAAACATGCAGCATTATTTTTTTTTATATGATATTGATCCCCATACAGCCTATGATAATGAGTTGGATTTACATGCTTAGGCTTGGAAATATAGCTAGGAGAAGCAGGGTCAACACCTCTACTCATGTCACAAGTGCCATGACATCTTTAGTAACCACAGAGAGCTAAGACCTCTGTCTCCACAGTCTCATGCAAAGGACATCACCAACCTTAGGGCAGTGTCACTGGTATTGGGGTCTTAGGTCTCCTTTGGCCAAAGTGAAGAGTTGAGTGCCCCTTACCGGTCTCCTTGCAATATCTGGTCTCCCACACAGAGATGGAAATCTACACCTGTTTAGACCCTGGAGGATATGGCTTCAGATGAAAGACAGCAGAGAGATGCAGAACGTAAAAGCTTCAAACACATTGATATGCAAATTCAGGACCATTGTACACTGAAGTGGAGCATGCATCTGGTCTGAATCATGTCAAAAGAGTAGAAATGAACTGGGATTGGAGGACTGCATCACATTTAAACTAAATTAGCATGTATCTGATTTGGCGACACCCATCTGTACTTGAATTGTGCTGTTTGAAACGTGCATTTCCAATAAAGCTTTTTAAATTGCAATTATTTGTGTCAGACAGATTCGTCGCTTAATTAATAACATCAGGGGTTCTTTAACTTTTTACATCAAGAGAATATTATTGTACTGATATTATCCTACCTGTTATCAGGTGGCGGTAGTGAACCAATAAATAGTTGTATTGCTCGCCAGAAACCCAACCAGGCTGGCAGACAGTTGTTACCATGCAACGAGCAGACGCTTGTGAAAAGTACAAGTTCCAGCCTGCTGCTGTATACATAGCGCGCGCGTGTGTATGTCGCAAACCGAGCTAGTTAGCTAGCCATCAATAAAGTTCCTAATGTTACAACATGGCAGATGGCTGGAGCACCGACACCGGAGAGGCTGCCTATCGTTCCCTGGATGCTGTCAAAAACCTTACAATTAAGTAAGTTGCAGTTGGCGTTTGTGTGGCTAATTGGTCCTTGCATTGCCATACAAGCAACTGTCGTTAGCTCTCAAAGCAGATGATGATAAACACCCAGTATATTGCTTGACCCTATCCCTGAGTTTGCCATGAAAACATGGCATTTAGCTAGCTAGAATCCCGTTTACTTTGTTTATATTTACAATGGTGTTTACAGGATCCGTATTCAGAGAGTCACCTCCACAGCAGCCCTCTCCCAACACCTTCAGCAGCAGGTTTGGACTCAACAGGAGAGGGGAGGCATTGAGCTGGACACCCTCAACTCACAGGCATCAATCAGGTGTTAACACTGTTTTGAAACAGCAAGATGGTGTTAGATGTTTTGAAAGAGAAAGATGTTAGATGCTTCTTAGTTGAGTAGATGTTATTTTCGTGGTGGCTAGATATGGACCACAACATCTTGGTTTTGTTTCAGCCAGAAATGATGAGTAGTTAGTGGTAGGCTGGCAGGAGAAGCTGTTCAGTCAGTGTCCTTATAACAAATAAGAATTTACTGTTTAGGATAGTTTGATGTTGCATAGTAAGGTGTGTGTGTGTGTGTGTGTGTGTGTGTGTGTGTGTGTGTGTGTGTGTGTGTGTGTGTGTGTGTGTGTGTGCACAATATGAAGTGGTTTTGTTCCAGAGTGATTCAGTATGCCAGACTCCGCAGGAGAGACAATACCACACAGAGATCATGGCTCAGGAGCGGACCAGGGGCAGACGGAACTGCAGGATTTTCACCTACACCGATTCTGACTGCTTCACCAATTTGGAAGGGGTGGTTTTCAACAGAATCTCCATTTCTGTAACGGTTCTGTAACCAAAGATGCTGGGAGACGGGAAGCAAGTATAGGGGGAGGATTTATTAATAATTAGACATGAAACTAAAGAAGAACAGAGTCTGGACAAGAGAAATGGAGTCCGGGTGAGTCCGATGAAGCGATGGGGCACGTAAAAATGGTGACAGGTGTGCGTAATGATGAGCAGCCTGGCGACCTCGAGCGCCAGAGAGAGGGAGCTGGAGCAGATGTCACAATTTCATTATTCAAAACAAAGCATTTACCTAATTTAGGTCCAAAAGAAACGTTAGTGTTTTAAAGCTGTTTTTGATATACTCACTACAGCATTCCCAGAGTATGGTGACGCAGGTCAAGTCCAGTCCTACCTTACTGGCACATAGGATGGCCAATGTCAGACACAGACGACAGGACAGACGCCCAGTGTAGGTCCCTGTTACTCACCAAAGTGAATTATTATTAAAGTGAATGTAATTGAAGCAGCATTGATGCGTCGTGCTGCTTTGAAGACAGTGTACCGCTATGTTCACATTACACCATACCCTTGTATGCAAAATGTGTTTGTGGTATTCTGTTGGTCTGCAGTGACCGCACCATCCCCAAGTCCAGGCTGATTACCTGGGAGCCCTTGGAGGACTTTGTGAAGACCAGCCACATGGTCAACACACCTGTACAGACCATGCACATCATGGGGAACCTGGGACCAACGGGCAAGTGAGTAGCATGGGGAAAAACCACTATGTAGCCTATACACTTATTACACTGCTTTGTATGTAATAACTTTGAAGTAGATTCCAATTCAGGCATTGAAAAGTGACATTTTATTATTGTATTTCTCAGACTTGGCCAAAAGGAGAAGGAATGCTTGTCTGCACGATAAGAGCAGATGGAAATGGAGTGGTTACCATCAAACCAGACTTCAACAAAGGCAAGGAGCCCTACAGGCCAGTGACCCGCACCTGCTGAAGTCAAAATGTTTTACCCCTAGCTCAAGTAAGGGTCACTTACTTGGTAGCAGAATTCATACATTCCCAGCCATTTACTGTGTTATGGTGCTGTGTGTTTGCATCCAAGGTTGAGACGGAGGGGGAGAAGAGGGAGGTGTGGCGTCAGACCAGAGGAGACAGAACAGCAACAGTGCATATTTAGACGTGAGTGACTGAGTGTGTAGTGTTATTCACTGTTGGTGCACTGTAATAATATTTGAATTATAGTTCATCCCAAAATCAAAACTTGGAAGATGCTTTTGTATCCCAAAGTGGCCTCATGTCAGATTTGTCCTTATGTATGTACATACAGTACACTGATGAAATATTATTATAGCCTTTCAGGCAAGTTAGAGTATTTTCTATGACGATTACCTCTCCTCTCTTTTCCTCCTTTCAGCGTTATGTACGTCATAAAGACTACCTCAACAGCTTGGTCGGCCAGGAATGAAATGGTATGGTAGTTTGTGACAGATCCTTAACACAAGTTGTTTCATCAGCAAAGGTCATCTCAAATCCAATTTTATTTGTCACATGCGCCGAATATAGATAATGTAAATAAAAGTAACAAATAATTATAGAGCAGCAGTAAAATAACAATTGCGAGGCTATATACAGGGGTACCGGTACAGAGTCAATGTGAGGGGGCACCAGTTAGTCGAGGTAATAAAGGTAATATGTACATGTAGGTAGAGGTAAAGTGACTATGCAGAGAGTAGCAGCAGCTTAAAACAGTAGGGGGGGGGGTGTGCAAAAAGTCTGGGTAGCCATTTGATTAGCTGTTCAGGAGTCATGGCTTGGAGGTAGAAGATGTTAAGAAGTCTTTTGGACCGAGACTTGGCGCTCCGGTACTGCTTGCCATTTGGTAGCAGAGAGAACAATCTATGACTCGGGTGGCTGGAGTCTTTGATAGTTTTTAGGGCCTTCTTCTGACACCGCCTGGTATAGAGGTCCTGGATTCCAGGAAGCTTTGCCTTGCGGTCAAAGTCCGACCAATTTCCATACCAGGCAGTGATTCAACCAGTCAGGATGCTCTCGATGGTGCAGCTGTAGAATTTTTTGGGGATCTGAGGACCCATGACAAATCTTTTCAGTCTCTTGTGGGGGAATAGGCTTTGTTGTGCCCTCTTCATGACTCTTGGTGTGTTTGGACCATGATCGTTTGGTGATGTGGACACCAAGGAACTTGAAGCTCTCAACCTGCTCCACTACAGCCCCGTCGATGAGAATAGGGGCGTGGTTTGTCCTCATTTTCCTGTAGTCCACAATCATCTCCTTTGTCTTGATCACATTGAGGGAGAGGTTGTTGACCTTGCACCACATTGTCAGGTCTCTGACCTCCTTATAGGCTTTCTCATCGTTGTCGGTGATCAGGCCTACCACTGTTGTCATCGGAAAACTTAATGATGGTGTTGGAGTCGTGCCTGGCCGTGCAGTCATGAGTGAACAGGGAGTACAGGAGGGGACTGAGCATGCACCCTAGAGGTGCCCCCGTGTTGAGGATCAGCGTGGCGCGCCCGTCAGGAAATCCAGGATCCAGTTGTAGAGGGAGGTGTTTAGTCCCAGGGTCCTTAGCTTAGTGATGAGCTTTGAGTGCACTATGGTGTTAAACGCTGAGATGTAGTCAATGAATAGCATTCTCACATAGGTGCTCCTTTTGTCCATGTGTGAACGGCAGTGTGGAGTGCAATAGAGATTGAATCATCTGTGGATCTGTTGGGCCGGTATGCAAATTGGATTGGATCTAGGGTTTCTGGGATAATGGTGTTGATGTGAGCCATGGCCAGCCTTTCAAAGCACTTCATGGCTACAGACGTGAGTGCTACGGGTTGGTTGTCATTTTGGCAGGTTTCCTTCGTGTTCTTGGGCACAGGGACTATGGTGGTCTGCTTGAAACATGTTGGTAGTACAGACTCAGACAGGGAGAGGTTGAAAATGTCAGTGAAGACACTTTCCAGTTGGTCAGCGCATGCTCGGAGTATACGGTCTGGTAATCCGTCTGGCCCTGCGGCTTTGAATGTAAGACCTTTAAATAGGTCAACATCGGCTGCGGAGAGCGTGATCACACAGTCGTCCGGAACAGCTGATGCTCTCATGCATGTTTCATTGTTACTTGCCTCGAAGCGAGCATATTAGTTATTTAGCTCGTCCGGTAGGCTCGTGTCACTGGGCAGCTCTCGGCTGTGCTTCCCTTTGTAGTCTGTAATAGTTTGCAAGCCCTGCCACATCTGACGAACATCGGAGCCGGTGTAGTACGGTTCAATCTTAGTCCTGTATTGACATTGTGTCTATTTGATGGTTCGTCGGAGGGCATATTGGGATTTCTTATAAGCGTCCTGTTGTATAGCACACTGTATTACTTATACAACTAATATAAGGACAGGACATGAGACGGGAGTGGAAATTAACGTGGGAATTGTTTAATGCGTTTCACAGGAAGAACATTCCAAGCATTTCAATGTAGGTAAGCAAGGGGGGGGGGGGTTACAGGTGCCCTAAAGGGACAAAACTAGAATATCAATACACAACATATTCCTCCCCCTCTACCTCTGGTGACTCATTAGGAAAAAGTAAATATTAACTGTTTTGCCTATTGTCTTATTTTTAATATAAGTTATCTTAATGTAAACAAATGAACTTTTCAGAATAACCTTTTCTAAATTAGGAATAGAGGGTAGACTGCCTCAGTCCCCAGACTTAACCCTGGGGTGTATTCTTCCCTGATGTTGGAGGTTAGTCTGAACTAAATAGTCAACCTGTCAGAGGATATTCCTTCTCTTGCAGGGTAATGACGATGTACAGTTGAGTCTACAGTCACATTATCTCTGAGTCTGAGTGGTGATGGTGTATTCCCAGACTGGGGTGCAACAGTACCCTGAGTAGGCACTCTGGCTGGTTCAGGTGAGTCTGGAGCACTTTCCACATTTGTAGGTTGCTGCAGTGGATGTTCAGGAATAGCTCGTAGTCATGGTAGGCCTCCAGTAGCTGATCTTGGTTTGTCACTTGACAGGAGTCATCTCTTGAGGTTGGTTCCTGGCAACAATTGATCCACTTGTATCCTCCAGATGATGTTTTCCGGTGTGTGAACTGTGTAGGACACAGGTCCTGTTTGTGCAACCACTGTGGCTGGTATTTGGACCTTTGCAGTAGTTCCAAGCAAGAACTCTCTCTCTCCAGCTATGAAGTTGCACGCAGGACTACCTCATTAACAGGTCATGAGACAGACTCAGACACCTGAACGGGCCCTCATCCCCATCATTTGTAGGAAAAAATATGTAGATTTCGCAGAAGGAGATCGGGGTGGCATGTGATGTAGTGTTTTTTTGCAAACAGCAATGGTGTAATGCCCCTTTTTGTCTCAAACCTGGGTCTCCCTGCCCGTAGGCAAACAAATATATTTTAGTGAATTCAGGCGGTCGCCCCAAACAGGTTTTGGACCTGGGTCCATCAACTGTCAAGCCAACACCTTAAGTGCTACGCCAAGATGTCCAAACCTCTCGATGTTGTCGCTCGGTGTTGGATTAAAGTTGCTACAGAACATGAGTCAGCTGAGACCTCCTTCCTTGGGGAGAGCATGCCCCCACACTTCTTTATAGCAAGTCTCTCACGTGTACACAACCAATTTCTTACTGGTAGATTTTGTACATGATCTGTCAATCCTGAGAGCGACGCTCTCTCTCCTCCCCTTCTCCCCATCTCTCTTTTGCATGTGCTGGTGCGAAGTTTTCCCTAGATCCAGATCTAGGATCAGCTTCCCCTCCCCAAACCTAACAAGGACCATTCGCGGGGGAATTCAAACCTGATCCAAAGCCAGGGTCTATTTGGGGAACTTGTCCCCTCCCCCACAACACGACACGTGGATGCGTCTTCCTCAGTTCACCATGCACATAAAGAAAACAGCAGTGTATTTCAGCTGTAAGTATTTTGCAGTTACTAGCGATATTATTTTAAATGAATTTATCGAGCTTCGTTATTATTCAACAATAACTCGGCCAATGTAGCTGTAGCGGGCTACATTTCGTAGATGCATGGAAAAGTATTAGCTATGTTGTAGCATTATGTTAGCTTGCTAGCAGGTAGCTAGCGAGCCATTTTTCCTGGCTATACTGATAGGTTAATTAGCCAGCTAGCTACTAAAGGTTGCTGGAGTAGACATTAATACATTTCGGAATGGATTATTATTGCATTGCTTATCTTTGCTATGATGTCTTAGATGTTCTCAAATGGAAGAATGTTGTGTTGTGCATAATGTTAAATAACTCCATAGGAGTAATGCTAAACTAGCTACTGGTAGCTAGCTACATTGTAATGCAAATGTGGTCCAAGCTCGGTTGCTTTCCTGTGGCGTGCCGAGTTATTTGCGCAAGTCACAATGTGAGACATTTTGTTTAGAGGTGATTGTATTTTGAAATGGCAGCTAGGGAAAGGCATTTGGAATATTTCACTATTCAATATGGATATCCGGATGGTCCAAATACATTTTTTTTGTTTGTGAAAACATGTTTTATTTGCTGCAGGACTGGCAGAGACAGTGCGGTGCCAGAAGGGAAGGTTTGATTGGGAGAGACAGTTGTTGCTGTCATAGGTAATCTGTCATACTATACATGTATTAATGACATGTCTATTTTAAAATTGTTCTCGTCAGAACATGGATAAAAGCAGGAATCTCTTTTGCCAAGGTATGTTGCCAACCGTCAACCACCCCCTCATTTCCAGCATTTTAAAGTTGCAATCGGCAGTTGCAAAATCCATTTTTGGACCTGCAATTGAATGATATATACCCATTGATTCTTGAAGAATATAACTTATAAATGCCTCATGATCTTAGTTCAACAGTTGTACCCCATCAGAACTCAGCATATAAGCTTGTTTTACTTCAATGTGGTTAAACATGGATCAATCCACTGATGGGAGGGAAATGTAGCCTCAAAATGAGCTGTTATTGGCAGAGAGATTTCAAACTCTTTGTTATTAACTTAGACCACCTGGTGATGTCACCAAGCAAGCCAAAACTCCACCAATACAAAACCTGCTGATTTAGAATGTCTTATGTAGATTGTATTTTCAATCAGCAACTATCAGGAAGTTACACTGATAAAAATCAGCTGTTGTACAAATATGATACAAAACACCAGCTGAGTGACACCGGCTGCATCGGTGAGTATGAACCTGACAGCGAAAGCTCGAGTGACAGGTGTTCAGAACGCACTCAGCCTGGTAATTCTGTGACTGTAGACACCGGCTGCTTTCGTAAGCAAGGGAACATCCGCAGTCTACCGTCAAACTTACCAGGCTGAGCAAAAATGTAATGTCGTTGCTTGCTAATATGGGGATTTGTTGTTACTCTTATGTATGTTCCATCCTTTTGTGTTTTTCAGGCAAGCCTGGGAAAGAACTGAGAAAACGTACTAAGGAGTCAAGATAGACACCAGAAAGAGGCCCAAGAAGACTTGGACGCAGGAACAGAGGACAGCGAGGGATGTTCAGAACTCACTCAGTCCGGTAAGTTGGTGAGGGTACACTTCGAGACTGCTTACCTGACATGGAGGAAGTCTTTTCTTTTTATCTCCTCTCCTATACCTTCACTATGCCCCCCTCCCCTATTGTGTTGGACCGTCATGTGGTTTAATCTTTTCTTTGTTTGCGATTAGGTTTGGAGAATGACTTCTCAACCCAAGACTGAGAGCAGCTGTGAGAAAGCATCAGTTTGGAAGCATTTGGGAAAATGTAAAGTGCTAAAGAAGGTTCCCGGCAAAGAGGATTGCCTGTTATGGGTCAGAGCCAGCTCTCACAAACAGAACATGGAAAGACTTGAAAACCTGGTGCACAACAAAATGCAAACAGAAAAGGCTCTCCGCAGCCGGTAAAAGGCTAGCATGCCACGAAGATGAAGTTCACACAGGTGAATGGGAGAGTTGTAAAAGACAAAAAGCTTTTTAGACATGGCTCCAAAATGCAGGTGCTAGTTGAGCTCGTGAGCTAGTTCTGCTCTATTTTTTTCATTTTGTGGTGAAAAACTTAGTGTGTCGAGCATAATACCCTGTTACCAATAGATAAAAAGGCGAGACATTTTTTAGCAATTTCATTTTTTGTCTGAAACGTCCAATTCAAAAGCTTCCATTCCCCTTGTCACAAGGAATTTATGCATGATTTAATATGAAACCCTGCCTCCCGAGTGGCGCAGTGGTCTTAGGCACTGCATCGCAGTTGCTAGCTGTGCCGCTATAGATCCTGGTTCGAGTCCAGGCTCTGTCGCAGCCGGCTGCGACCCGGAGACCCATGGGTTGGCGCACAATTGTCCCAGCTTCGTCCTGGTTAGGTTTGTATGGCAGGGATGTCCTTGTCCCATTGCGCTCTAGCAACTCCTGTGGCGGGCCGGGCGCATGCATGCTGACACGGTCGCAAGGTGTACGGTGTTTCCTCCGACACATTGGTGTGGCTTCCAGGTTAAGCGGGCATTGTGTCAGGAAGCAGTGCAGCTTGGCAGGGTTGTGTTTCGGAGGACGCATGGCTCTCTACCTTCGCCTCTCCTGAGTCCATAGGGAGTTGCAGCAATGAGACAAGACTAACTACCAATTGGATACCACGAAAATTGGGGAGATTAAGGGGTTAAAAGAAAAATATATATAATAAAACCCTGTCAGCCTTTACTTAATAGGCACGTATTGTAGTCATTTTTAAAATGTAATCTCTTGAGATGGGAAACCGTTTTCTATTTTTGTTTTTATTCATTTGAATATGGTCTTTATTTTATTTATTTATTCTGAGATGGCTCAGAACGCACCCTTGTGGGGCCCCAGTGTTGAGGATCAGAGGGGAGGAGATGTTGTTACCTACCCTCACCACCTGGGGGCGGCCCGTCAGGAAGTAATGCCAGCAAGACATCCTGGTCCGTGACTGGGCTGGATTTCTTCCTGTAGTCCGTGATTGACTGTAGACCCTGCCACATGCCTCTTGTGTCTGAGCCGTTGAATTGAGATTCTACTTTGTCTCTGTACTGACGCTTAGCTTGTTTGATAGCCTTGCGGAGGGAATAGCTGCACTGTTTGTATTCGGTCATGTTACCAGACACCTTGCCCTGATTAAAAGCAGTGGTTCGCGCTTTCAGTTTCACGCGAATGCTGCCATCAATCCACGGTTTCTGGTTAGGGAATGTTTTAATCGTTGCTATGGGAACGACATCTTCAACGCACGTTCTAATGAACTCGCAAACCGAATCAGCGTATTCGTCAATGTTGTTATCTGACGCAATACGAAACATATTCCAGTCCACATGCTGGAAGCAGTCTTGGAGTGTGGAGTCAGCTTGGTCGGACCAGCGTTGGACAGACCTCAGCGTGGGAGCCTCTAGTTTTAGTTTCTGTCTGTAGGCAGGGATCAGCAAAATGGAGTCGTGGTCAGCTTTTCCGAAAGGGGGGCGGGGCAGGGCCTTATATGCGTCGCGGAAGTTAGAGTAACAATGATCCAAGGTTTTTCCACCCCTGGTTGCGCAATCAATATGCTGATAAAATTGAGGGAGTCTTGTTTTCAGATTAGCCTTGTTAAAATCCCCAGCTACAATGAATGCAGCCTCCGGATAAATGGTTTCCAGTTTGCATAGAGTTAAATAAAGTTTGTTCAGAGCCATCGATGTGTCTGCTTGGGGGGGGATATATACGGCTGTGATTATAATCGAAGAGAATTCTCTTGGTAGATAATGCGGTCTACATTTGATTGTGAGGAATTCTAAATCAGGTGAACAGAAGGATTTGAGTTCCTGTATGTTTCTTTCATCATACCATGTCTCGTTAGTCATAAGGCATACGCCCCCGCCCCTCTTCTTACCAGAAAGGTGTTTGTTTCTGTCGGCGCGATGCGTGGAGAAACCAGCTGGCTGCACCGCTTCGGATAGCGTCTCTCCAGTGAGCCATGTTTCCGTGAAGCACAGAATGTTATAGCAAGTAAAACACTGGTATAGTAGATTTGCAGTGGAAGAAGGTGCAAAGTAGTTTGGGCTAAATTATAGGTGGGCTATGTACAGGTGCAGTAATCTGTGAGCTGCGCAGACATTTGGTGCTTAAAGCTTGTGAGGGAGATATGTGTTTCCAGTTTCAGAGATTTTTGTAGTTCGTTCCAGTCATTTGCAGCAGAGAACTGGAGGGAGAGGCGACCAAAGAAAGAATTGGTTTTGGGGGTGACTAGAGAGATCAGAGACTCACCAGCGGCAAAGGGACATCATTGATGTATACAGAGAAGAGTCGTTCCAAGAATTGAACCCTGTGGCACCCCCATAGAGACTGCCAGAGGTCCGGACAGCAGACCCTCTGATTTGACACATTGAACTCTATCAGAGAAGTAGTTGGTGATCCAGGCGAGGCAATCATTTGAGAAACCAAGGTTGTCGAGTCTGCCGATGAGGATGTGGTGATTGAAATGCTTGGCCAGATCAATGAATATGGCTGCACAGTAATGTTTCTTATCAATGGCTAATAAGATCGTTTAGGACCTTGACTACACTCAATAAGTAGGAGTAACTTAGAAAGCTCTGGACATTCTTATTTTTTTATGACTTGAGGAGCCTGTTCTCTGCTATACTGGTCTGCATTTCTGCAATACTGTCTATAATTTCCATCTCTCCTGTGCATTTCTTGACTGCCACTTTCAACCTCCAAGTCATTCAGCCAACTGTCCAGGTCTACTGCCTTAAGATCACCTTCACTGCAGTTTCTCTTCATCTCTTGGATCAGTGCCCTCACCAGCTCGCCCATCCTCTTGACCTCCCGAGCCACGTCTTCATCCCTCAGTTTCTCCTTCCTCCTCCCCATCCACTTTGCAATCCATCCTCTACAGCATCCCTCATTCTTCTTCTGCCTCTTGGTTGATGTCCTGACCATCATTGTGCGTCTTCAGACCTTCCTCCAGGTTGAGTTCTATTGAGGTCAGGTTCTCTTTGATCCTCCTCAGACTCTCCTTGTTGGTGTTGGTCCACTGTGTCTTCTTGTCCAGCTGCTGCCTGCAGGGCCGGACAGTGGGGACCACCTCCATCTGGCGTGACACCTTCTTCAGGTCACTCACAGAGGCAGAGAGGAGGATGTTGGGCTTGGCCACAATAATCTCAACAGATATAGGGTCAAAACACTGAGATGTGACACACACACAAATTTAAGAGATGCCTACCAGTCGATGGTCCTTCAGTGGTCCTTGTGGTTCCTTTGGAGGCTCTGGACTGTCCTCAGTAGAAGCGTCATTGCCATCATCAAGCTGTGTGTCAAGAGAGCTAGCTGGTCATAGTCCATTCTCCACATTCAGTGAAGGAGTTACACACGCACATTTTTGAGTAAGTGGGGGGAGGAGACAGACAGGTCATCATCCTCGTCCATTTCCCTCACTTCAAACTTTGTCACTTTTCCATCCTCAACTTTCAGTGGTGGTGTCCTCTTTTCATGATCCTCATCATCACACTGTTTATCAGAGTCAACATGTCAGAGCCCATCCTCCTCACAGTGATGTCACTCAACAAAGACATGGACGGTAGGGTACAACTCTTTTACCTCAGATTCAGTCAGTGAAGGAGTAGATGGAAAAGTCATCAGAACTGGAGGATGAGATCACGTCATGATATTTTCTCTCTATCAGCCGATTCACCCTTCCAGACTGAGGAGACAGAGAAAGGCATGTACTCATGGCAGCCATAGAATACACTGGCATTGACCCTCAAGGAAATGTAGAGTATGTAGGCAATCCAACATGGTTGTACAAGTAGTGAGTAATACATGGGTAACTGAAAATGCAATTAATGCAACTCCCATAACATTAGGGGTGGGGCTAAAGATCTTCCATAGAATAGGATTCTTTAGCATCTCGAATGGATGATTGTCAATTCACCAAGCCAACCAAAATGGCCATATGAATCAACAGATTGATCTAACTGTTGTGTCTATGGGAACAGCAGAGATGACCTGGCTGAGAGGCTCTGGATTGATGCTCCATCCATCCCTAGATGTCTGGTCCTGCCCACAGCTCACAATGATTGGCTATAAACAGTAAAGAATGAATTAAACACTGCTTTTCTCATTGCAGAATGTATAACTAATGTGCATGTGTTACTGACGGTTGGCCACATCACAGAATCAGGGGTGTTTACCCTCATTGGATTCATCCGTCAACACATCACTCAATTTAAAAGGTGATAATATAACAAAAACAGGACAAAACAGACATGTATTGTATATTTACCACATAAGGGCTGCGTGTTAAAGCTCTTTTGATTCTCTCATTATTACGATCCATTGCTTTCTGGGGGAAACATTTCCATCAATATTGTATGTATATATAATATATATGTGTGAGTGTGTATATACACAGGTTTGGATAACATTAACTTAAGAGACCACTGCAAAATGATCCGTTTCTCTGGGTTTACTATTTATAGGTATGTGTTTGGGTAAAATGAACATTTTTGTTTTATTCTAAACTACTGACATTTCTCCCAAATTAAATTATTGTCATTTAGAGCATTTATTTGCAGAAAATTACAACTGATCAAAATAACAAAAACAGATGCGGTGTTGTCAGACCTCTAATAATACTAATATTTTAACTTAGGAAGAGTTCTGAAATCATTATTTGGTGGAATAACCCTGATTTTCAATCACAGCTTTCATGCGTCTTGGCCACCAGTCTTTTTCGTTGGTGTTGGGTGACTTTATGCCATCCTGGCTCAAAAATTCAAGCAGCTTGGCTTTGTTTGATGGCTTGTGACCATCCATCTTCCTCTTGATCACATTCCAGAAGTTTAATGGGGTTCAAGTCTGGAGACTGGGCTGGCCATGACAAGGTCTTGATCTGGTGGTCCTCCATCCACACCTTGATTGACTTGACTGTGTCACATGGAACATTGTCCTACTGGAAAAAACAATCCTCAGAGTTGGTGAACATTGTAAGAGCAGAAGGAAGCAAGTTTTCTTCCAGGACAACCTTGTAAGTGGCTTGATTCATGCGTCCTTCATAAAGATAAATCTGCCCGATTCCATCCTCCACCAAATTTCACAGCGGGTGCGAGACACTGGCTTGTAGGCCTTTCCAGGTCTCCGTCTAACCATTAGACGACCAGGTGTTGGGCAAAGCTGAAAATTGGACTCATCGGAGAAGATGACTTTACTCCAGTCCTCTACTATTGTCTTTTGAAAACCTCAGCCTGGCTTTGCTTCTCATTGATGAAGGGCTTTTTTCTAGCTTTGCACAACTTCAGCCCTGCCCCTAGGAGCCTGTTTCAAACCATCCTCACCGTGCACTTCACCTCAGCTGCATTTGCCATCCTTTTTGTAGGTTAACTGCCTTGTTCAGGGGCAGAATGACAGATTTTTACCTTGTCAACTCTTGGATTTGATCTTGAAACCTTTTGGTTACTAGTCCAACGCTCTAACCACTAGGCTACCTGCCACCCCAATGAACTGCTGTCTTTGAAATTTTAAGGATGGAAGCATCCTGTATCCCTCTGCCAGTAAAGACCTTCTTTCCCTCACTCAAAATGTTCCTTTTGAAGTCTTCTGGCATGGTTAATAGTTATTTTTGGATTCCAATTACTTTTGAGGTACTACTAGCACTGATTTAAACATCCAGCAGGTCCTATTGCAAGAGGATAGTGATGACCACAGCAGTGGTTTTTATACTTTTCCTCGTTAAATAAGATTTGGTTCAGGTGATCACCTAATCAGTACCCCATTCAGTAGAATGAGGTGTGCCTGTGTTGGAAATCAACAGACACTGGAATGGAATTTCTGCCATACATTTAGAGATGCTGATTACAGAAACATTTGTTAATTATTTCCAGAGCTCTGAGTGTATGTGGTACCATTTACATTTAAGTCATTTAGCAGACGCTCTTATCCAGAGCGACTTACCCTGTATACAGGTTGGGAAGGCTGTGCACCAAAGGCCAATGGTTACCTGCAACAACCTGAGTGAGAAGAAAGAGATTATACAGTTGAAATCAAATCTGAACACAGTGCATGTAGGGAATTAATGCTTGGTTACGTCAGAATACGTCACAGCTTTATGACTGCGCATAATACATCGCAAGAGAAAGGCTTGTTTGGAGCCTAACTAGTGGTATTGTCTTCTCACTGGTTGTAGCTAGCTGAATAACGAAAGTGATGTACATATTTCCTACTGACTGAGTAATGGTTGTATCGATGGTTGGTTGGATGTTTTTTTTACATAGATAGGCTAACAGGATATCAATAGAAAGAAACCATTCCTTGCCCCCCAAAAAATTATTTTGCACTTTGAGTAACAAGCACTAAGGGACCACAATGGAATTCGTTGATTTTATTGCGTTGTCCCTGACACGTTTTATTTTATTAAACAGTTTTTTTTTTTTTACTAAACTCAAATATATCTATCTCACTTTCTATCTAACTCAAGTGGACTGTTGAGAACTCTGATCATCACATTTCAGGCACAAGCCAGCAGGTGGCAGTGTCTTTAAATGCAGCACTGCCTTAGTGCACTTCATGATCTGCGCATCAAATTTGGTTGTGAACGTGATTAATAAAAATGCGGAAATACATTACATTTGCTTTGGTTTAGCAATCTATCTACCCTGTCTTAGTTAAAGTGTTGTGCAATAGTGGAGGACAGGTGTCGTAACTGACATTTTTGTATTGTGCTTGATTATCCACTGGTATTAGTTTGACATATGTACTGAGCATCAAAAATCAGTTTTGAAAGATGTGGTGGAAGAATTTGGGGTGAGCTGTTGTAAACTTCTCAAGGGATATGTTCTGTGTTGGACTGTGATGTTATGTGTTTCATAGACTACTGGTATGTCTGCGTCGTAACACAAGGCCATTGTGTTCCGGAACTATTGATTTATAGAAGAAATTGTTGTGTGAATACAATATGATTGTATTATCACCTCTCACTATATAAGGGACATGTAACCATTTCATCCTTGCTGTGAAATTAGAGGTGGCTCTCCTCTGCAGCTGCTTGTATTAAATATGTTTATTACATTGTTAAATATAGGATTATCACCACAGCAAGCAAAGTACTTTAAGGTCAGGGCCCTCTGCAAGTCTCACAAAATCATTTTAGACCCAAGCCACCCCTTGTACCCGGACTTTGAACTACTCCCCACTGGGCACAGGTATAGGGCACCCTCAGCAAGAAAAACAGAACTAGACCATCATTTGTGCCAGGTGTGATATCCCTCCTAAATAGCTCGGGCTGATGTTCCTATCGAATCAGTAAGGCCAGCAGGCTAGTCATTTTTTACATGTTTTATTGGTATGTAACTGTTATGAAAGTTGTATTGTAAATTTTGTTTTGTATTTAAACGCCACTTTAAACGTGTACATGGCACTGCAACAACATTTCCCCATGGGGACAATAAAGTCAGTAAGTAACCCTGCCTTAATCTTTGAATAGAATTTTCCACAACTGTGGTTCAGAGGTTCAAGAGTTTTACTCCTGAGTTGAGGCTTAAGAGTGGCATTGATCCTGTTATTATAATGTAATTTGTTTTGTTTATTGTCAATACATGTCTCAGGTTATCAAAGGATGCCTTCAGTCTTGGAACTACAGTTTTTGGCGATGGGCATGGTAAGTTAGCAAGGAGGGGCTGAGTGACACAAGCTCATCACATACCCCTTCCAGCACAAGACAGTGACCCAGATACTCCTCAGCATCGGGCTTCTGGTGCTCCTCTGTGGTGGGATTGAGAAGAGTGTGGGCACTGTTTGGTTCCTCCTCATGTTTCAGCTGCTCTCTATCAGCACAGGGGTGTTGTACACAATTCTGGGGCTGGTAGTGTTTTGTGCATCTGCCCAGAATCAAGTGGAGGGGTTAGTTCCTGTATCCCTGTCCCTTATGGGTATGGCCACAGTGTACTCACTTATGGTTAATAGCTTCCTTTTTGGGGTCAGCGTACCCATGTTAGCCCTGCCCTGGCTGTTTCTGCTCATAACAGTTTTGGTCCCACACACTGTCTTACTCTGCAACGTCATCATCACAGGGCAGGATCTGTATCCTTACTCCAAATAACTGATGCACTCTGCAGTCGCCAGTTTCCTCCCAACACATTGGTGCGGCTGGCTTCTGTGTGAAGAAGCAGTGTGGCTTGGCAGGGTTGTGTTTCGGAGGACGCATGGCTCTCGACCTTTGCTTTTCCCAAGTCCGTAGAGGAGTTGCAGCGATGGGACAAACTAACTACCAATTGGATGTCACAAAAAATGTTTAAAAGCACCAAAACATTTTTATAATTAATTGGTCGTTGTGCACAGTAAAGAGAAGCCATAAATTACTACCAAGACTAAGTATAGCAAATCAATAATTATTATTTAGTTACAATTGCATGTGTACAAGTTATACTGTTTATTTACAAATAGCTATTTTGCATAAACAACTTGATCAAGTGGTAAAAGTAACGTAACAGGTCATGATGGAACACGTTATTCAATATCAGTAATGGCCTTTTTAAGTGGGAGAACTTGCACAATTGGTGGCTGACTAAATACTTTTTTGCCCCACTGTATCTGATCTAAAAACAATAACACATAAACATTAGTTATGCATTCTGCAATGAGAAAAGCAGTGTTTAATTTGTTCTTTACTGTTTACAGCCAATCGTTGTGAACTGTGGGCAGGACCAAACATCTGGGGATGGAGCATCAATCCAGAGCCTCTCAGCCAGGTCATCTCTGCTATTCCCATAGACACAACAGATAGATCAATCTGTTGATTCATATGGCCATTTTGTTAGGCTTGGTTGAATTGACAATCATCCATTCAAGACGCTGAAGAATCATATACTATGGAAGGTCCTTGAGAGTAAATGCCAGTGTATTCTATGGCTGCCATGAGTACATGCCTTTCTGTCTCCTCAGTCTGGAAGGGTGACTCGGCTGATAGAGAATATATGATGAGGTGAACTCATCCTCCTATTCTTATGACTTTTCCATCTACTCCTTCACTGACTGAATCTGAGGTAAAAGAGTTGTACCCTACCATCCATGTCTTTGTTGAGTGACACCACTGTGAGGAGGATGGTCTCTGACAAGTTGACTGATACACAGTGTGATGATGAGGATCATGTAAGGAGGACACCACCGCTGAAAGTTAAGGATGAGGAGGATATAAAAGGTGACAAAGCTTGAAGTGAGTTATATGGTAGAAGACGACGATCTGTCTCCACTCCTATGGAGCGGCAGGGTAGCCTAGTGGTTAGAGTGTTGGACTAGTAACAGAAAGGTTGCAAGTTCAAATCCCCGAGCTGCCAAGGTACAAATCTGTTGTTCTGCCCCTGAACAGGCAGTTAACCCACTGTTCCTAGGCCTTCATTGAAAATTGTTCTTAACTGACTTGCCTAGTTAAATAAAGATAAAATACGACGAGTCAGACTTCCTGGTTCGTGTTGCATGAGGGATTGGAAATGATACAGACAATTATATTGATAGATCTCAAAATGTATCTGCAATATTAAAGCAGATCTACCCCCCCCTCCCCCACACACACATTTTTGAATAACTCTTGGCATCTTTTAAATTTGTGTGTGTGTGTCACATCTCAATGGTTTGACCCTATGTCTGTAGAGACTGTGTCCAAGGCCAACCTCCTCCTCCCTGCCTCTGTGAGTTCACTGAATAATGTGTCACGCCAGATTGAGGTGGTCCCCACTGCCCTGCGGACAGCAGCTGGACAAGAAGACACAGTGGACCAACACCAACGTGGAGGATCAAAGAGAACCTGACCTTAATAGAACTCAACCTGGAAGAAGGTGTAAAGATGCACAATGATGGTCAGGACATCAATCAAGAGGCCGAAGAAGAATGAGGGATGCTGTGGAGGATTGGATTGCAAAGTGGATGGGGAGGAGGAAGGAGAGACTGAGGGACAAAGACATGGCTAGGGAGGTCAAGAGGATGGGTGAGCAGGTGAGGGCACTGATCCAAGTGATGAAGAGAAACTGCAGTGAAGGTGATCTTAAGGCAGTAGACCTGGACAGTTGGATGAATGACTTGGAGGTTGAAAGTGGCATTCAAGAAATGCACAGGAGAGATGGCTGAAATTATAGACAGCTGGGACAGAAATGCAGACCAGTATAGTCGAGAACAGGCGCCTCAAGTCTGAAAAAAATAACCATGTCCAGAGCTTTGTAAGTTACTCCTACTTATTGAGTGTAGTCATGTATCTGCAATGTGTTTAGTTATAAAGTATATCTCCAGATTGTTTTTAACATAGCACTTTCTTGATATTTGACTTGTTTCTGGTCCTACAGAGCCCTGTTCTAGGCCCTCTCCTATTCTCGCTATACACCAAGTCACTTGGCTCTGTCATAACCTCACATGGTCTCTCCTATCATTGCTACGCAGACGACACACAATTAATCTTCTCCTTTCCCCCTTCTGATGACCAGGTGGCGAATCGCATCTCTGCATGTCTGGCAGACATATCAGTGTGGATGACGGATCACCACCTCAAGCTGAACCTCGGCAAGACGGAGCTGCTCTTCCTCCCGGGGAAGGACTGCCCGTTCCATGATCTCGCCATCACGGTTGACAACTCCATTGTGTCCTCCTCCCAGAGCGCTAAGAACCTTGGCGTGATCCTGGCCCTGTCGTTCTCAACTAACATCAAGGCGGTGGCCCGTTCCTGTAGGTTCATGCTCTACAACATCCGCAGAGTTCGACCCTGCCTCACACAGGAAGCGGCGCAGGTCCTAATCCAGGCACTTGTCATCTCCCGTCTGGATTACTGCAACTCGCTGTTGGCTGGGCTCCCTGCCTGTGCCATTAAACCCCTACAACTCATCCAGAACGCCGCAGCCCGTCTGGTGTTCAACCTTCCCAAGTTCTCTCACGTCACCCCGCTCCTCCGCTCTCTCCACTGGCTTCCAGTTGAAGCTCGCATCCGCTACAAGACCATGGTGCTTGCCTACGGAGCTGTGAGGGGAACGGCACCTCAGTACCTCCAGGCTCTGATCAGGCCCTACACCCAAACAAGGGCACTGCGTTCATCCACCTCTGGCCTGCTCGCCTCCCTACCACTGAGGAAGTACAGTTCCCGCTCAGCCCAGTCAAAACTGTTCGCTGCTCTGGCCCCCAATGGTGGAACAAACTCCCTCACGACGCCAGGACAGCGGAGTCAATCACCACCTTCCGGAGACACCTGAAACCCCACCTCTTTAAGGAATACCTAGGATAGGATAAGTAATCCTTCTCACCCCCCTTTAAGATTTAGATGCACTATTGTAAAGTGACTGTTCTACTGGATGTCATAAGGTGAATGCACCAATTTGTAAGTCGCTCTGGATAAGAGCGTCTGCTAAATGACTTAAATGTAAATGTTAGAAAAATAAATAAATAGCAAATGTGGTCCAAGCTCGGTTGCTTTCCTGTGGCATGCCGAGTTATTTGCGCAAGTCACAATGTGAGACATTTTGTTTAGAGGTGATTGTATTTTGAAATGGCAGCTAGGGAAAGGCATTTGGAATATTTCACTATTCAATATGGATATCCGGATGGTCTCAAAACATGGTTAAACATGGATCAATCCACTAATGGGAGGGAAATGTAGTCTCAAAATGAGCTGTTATTGGCAGAGAGATTTCAAACTCTTTGTAATTGGTTAACTTAGACCACCTGGTGATGTCACCAAGCAAGCCAAAACTCCACCAATACAAAACCTGCTGATTTAGAATGTCTTATGTAGATTGTATTTTCAATCAGCAACTATCAGGAAGTTACACTGATAACATTTTTTCATAGTTTCATCAGCTGTTGTACAAATATGATACAAAACACCAGCTGAGTGACACCGGCTGCATCAGTGAGTATGAACCTGACAGCGGAAGCTCAAGTGACAGGTGTTCAGAACTCACTCAGCCTGGTAATTCTGTCACAGTAGACACCGGCTGCTTTCGTAAGCAAGGGAACATCCGCAGTCTACCATCAAACTTACCAGGCTGAGCAAAAATGTAATGTCGTTGCTTGCTAATATGGGGATTTGTTATTCTTATGTATGTTCCATCCTTTTGTGTTTTTCAGGCAAGCCTGGGAAAGAACTGAGAAAACGTACTAAAGAGTCAAGACAGACACCAGAAAGAGGCCCAAGAAGACTTGGACGCAGGAACAGAGGACAGCGAGGGATGTTCAGAACTCACTCAGTCCGGTAAGTTGGTGAGGGTACACTTCGAGACTGCTTACCTGACATGGAGGAAGTCTTTTCTTTTTATCTCCTCTCCTATACCTTCCCTATGCCCCCCTCCCCTATTGTGTTGGACCGTCATGTGGTTTAATCTTTTCTTTGTTTGCGATTAGGTTTGGAGAATGACTTCTCAACCCAAGACTGAGAGCAGCTGTGAGAAAGCATCAGTTTGGAAGCATTTGGGAAAATGTAAAGTGCTAAAGAAGGTTCCCGACAAAGAGGATTGCCTGTTATGGGTCAGAGCCAGCTCTCACAAACAGAACATGGAAAGACATGAAAACCTGGTGCACAACAAAATGCAAACAGAAAAGGCTCTCCGCAGCCAGTAAAAGGCTAGCATGCCACGAAGATGAAGTTCACACAGGTGAATGGGAGAGTTGTAAAAGACAAAAAGCTTTTTAGACATAGCTCCAAAATGCAGGTGCTAGTTGAGCTAGTTCTGTTTTGTGGTGGAAAACTTAGTGTGTCGAGCATAATACGTCAACCCTGTTACCAATAGATAAAAAGGCTCGACATTTTTTAGCAATTTCATTTTTTGTCTGAAACGTCCAATTCAAAAGCTTCCATTCCCGTTGTCACAAGGAATTTATGCATGATTTAATATGAAACCCTGCCACCCGAGTGGCGCAATGTTCTTAGGCACTGCATCGCATTTGCTAGCTGTGCCGCTATAGATCCTGGTTCGAGTTCAGGAGACCCATGGGTTGGCGCACAATTGTCCCAGCGTCGTCCTGGTTAGGTTTGTCTGGCAGGGATGTCCTTGTCCCATTGCGCTCTAGCAACTCCTGTGGCGGGCCGGGCGCATGCATGCTGACACGGTCGCCAGACAAAGGCTAGCATGCCACGAAGATGAAGTTCACACAGGTGAATGGTGTACGGTGTTTCCTCCGACACATTGGTGTGGCTGGCTTCCGGGTTAAGCGGGAATTGTGTCAGGAAGCAGTGCAGCTTGGCAGGGTCGTGTTTCGGAGGACGCATGGCTCTCTACCTTCGCCTCTCCCGAGTCCGTAGGGAGTGTGCAGCAATGAGACAAGACTGTAACTACTAATTGGATACCATGAACATTGGGGAGATAAAGGGATTAAAATAAAAAAATTAACAGAAAAATATAATGTTATGGTCAGCCTTTAATTAATAGGCACTTATTGTAGTCATTTTTTAAATTTAATCTCTTGAGATGGTAAACCATTTTCTATTTTTGTTTTCATTCATTTGAATATGGTCTTTATTTGATTTATTTCACCTTCATTTAACCAGGTAGGCAAGTTGAGAACACGTTCTCATTTACAATTGTGACCTGGCCAAGATAAAGCAAAGCAGTTTGACACGTACAACGACACAGAGT
Organism: Oncorhynchus keta; assembly: GCF_023373465.1. Lineage (NCBI taxonomy): Eukaryota > Metazoa > Chordata > Actinopteri > Salmoniformes > Salmonidae > Oncorhynchus > Oncorhynchus keta. The sequence goes on along the minus strand of NC_068432.1, from coordinate 18,916,883 downwards.
TACACATGGAGTAAAACAAACATACAGTCAATAATACAGTATAAACAAGTCTATATACGATGTGAGCAAATGAGGTGAGATAAGGGAGGTAAAGGCAAAAAAAGGCCATGGTGGCAAAGTAAATACAATATAGCAAGTAAAACACTGGAATGGTAGATTTGCAGTGGAAGAATGTGCAAAGTAGAAATACAAATAATGGGGTGCAAAGGAGCAAAATAAATAAATAAAATAAATACAGTAGGGAAAGAGGTAGTTGTTTGGGCTAAATTGTAGTTGGGCTATGTACAGGTGCAGTAATCTGTGAGCTGCTCTGACAGTTGGTGCTTAAAGCTAGTGAGGGAGATATGCGTTTCCAGTTTCAGAGATTTGTGTAGTTCGTTCCAGTCATTGGCAGCAGAGAACTGGAAGGAGAGGCGGCCAAAGAAAGAATTGGTTTTGGGGGTGACTAGAGAGATTTTCCTGCTGGAGCGTGTGCTACAGGTGGGTGATGCTATGGTGACCAGCGAGCTGAGATAAGGGGATTTTACCTAGCAGGGTCTTGTAGATGACATAGAGCCAGTGGGTTTGGCGACGAGTATGAAGCGAGGGCCAGTCAACGAGAAGAGCGTACAGGTCGCAATGGTGGGTAGTATATGGGGCTTTGGTGACAAAACGGATGGCACTGTGATAACACTGCATCCAATTTGTTAGGTAGGGTATTGGAGGCTATTTTGTAAATGACATCGCCGAAGTCGAGGATTGGTAGGATGGTCAGTTTTACAAGGGTATGTTTGGCAGCATGAGTGAAGGATGCTTTGTTGCGAAATAGGAAGCCAATTCTAGATTTAACTTTGGATTGGAGATGTTTGATGTGGGTCTGGAAGGAGAGTTTACATTCTAACCAGACACCTAGGTATTTGTTGTTGTCCCCCTATTCTAAGTCAGAGCCGTCCAGAGTAGTGATGTTGGACAGGCGGGCAGGTGCAGGCAGCAATCGGTTGAAGAGCATGCATTTAGTTTTACTTGTATTTAAGAGCAATTGTAGGCCACGGAAGGAGAGTTGTATGCCATTGAAGCTTGCCTGGAGGGTTGTTAACACAGTGTCCAAAGAAGGGCCAGAAATATACAGAATGGTGTCGTCTGCGTAGAGATGGATCAGAGACTCACCAGCAGCAAGGGCGACATCATTGATGTATAAAGAGAAGAGAGTCGGTCCAAGAATTGAACCCTGTGACACCCCCATAGAGACTGCCAGAGGTCCGGACAGCAGACCCTCTGATTTGACACATTGAACTCTATCAGAGAAGTCGTTGGTGATCCAGGCGAGGCAATCATTTGAGAAACCAAGGTTGTCGAGTCTGCCGATGAGGATGTGGTGATTGAAATGCTTGGCCAGATCAATGAATATGGCTGCACAGTAATGTTTCTTATCAATGGCTGATAAGATCGTTTAGGACCTTGACTACACTCAATAAGTAGGAGTTCAAATCAAATCAAATCAAATTTTATTTGTCACATACACATGGTTAGCAGATGTTAAATGCGAGTGTAGCGAAATGCTTGTGCTTCTAGTTCCGACAATGCAGTGATAACCAACAAGTAATCTAACTAACAATTCCAAAACTACTGTCTTATACACAGTGTAAGGGGATAAGGAATATGTACATAAGGATATATGAATGAGTGATGGTACAGAGCAGCATACAGTAGATGGTATCGAGTACAGTATATACATATGAGATGAGTGTGTAGACAAAGTAAACAAAGTGGCATAGTTAAAGTGGCTAGTGATACATGTGTTACATAAGGATGCAGTCGATGATGTAGAGTACAGTATATACATATGCATATGAGATGAATAATGTAGGGTAAGTAACATTATATAAGGTAGCATTGTTTAAAGTGGCTAGTGATATATTTACATAATTCCCATCAATTCCCATTATTAAAATGGCTGGAGTTGGGCCAGTGTCAATGACAGTGTGTTGGCAGCAGCCACTCACTGTTAGTGGTGGCTGTTTAACAGTCTGATGGCCTTGAGATAGAAGCTGTTTTTCAGTCTCTCGGTCCCAGCTTTGATGCACCTGTACTGACCTCGCCTTCTGGATGATAGCGGGGTGAACAGGCAGTGGTTCGGGTGGTTGATGTCCTTGATGATCTTTATGGCCTTCCTGTAACAACGGGTGGTGTAGGTGTCCTGGAGGGCAGGTAGTTTGCCCCCGGTGATGCGTTGTGCAGTCCTCACTACCCTCTGGAGAGCCTTACGGTTGAGGGCGGAGCAGTTGCCGTAACAGGCGGTGATACAGCCCGCCAGGATGCTCTCGATTGTGCATCTGTAGAAGTTTGTGAGTGCTTTTGGTGACAAGCCGAATTTCAGAACGCACCCTTGTGGGGCCCCCGTGTTGAGGATCAGCGGGGAGGAGATGTTGTTGCCTACCCTCAAGTTACTTACAAAGCTCTGGACATTCTTATTTTTTTATGACTTGAGGAGCCTGTTATCGGCTATACTGGTCTGCATTTCTGCCATGCTGTCTATATTTTCAGCCATCTCTCCTGTGCATTTCTTGAATGCCACTTTCAACCTCCAAGTCATTCATCCAACTGTCCAGGTCTACTGCCTTAAGATCACCTTCACTGCAGTTTCTCTTCATCACTTGGATCAGTGCCCTCACCAGCTCGCCCATCCTCTTGACCTCCCTAGCCACGTCTTCGTCCCTCAGTCTATCCTTCCTCCTCCCCATCCACTTTGCAATCCATCCACTACAGCATCCCTCATTCTTCTTCGGCCTCTTGATTAATGTCCTGACCATCATTGTGCATCTTCTGACCTTCCTCCAGTTTGAGTTCTATTGAGGTCAGGTTCTCTGTGATCCTCCTCAGACTCTCCTCTTTGGTGTTGATCCACTGTCTTCTTGTCCAGCTGCTGCCTGCAGGGCCGGACAGTGGGGACCACCTCCATCTGGCGTGACACCTTCTTCAGGTCACTCATAGAGGCAGAGAGAAGGATGTTGGCTTGGCTACAATAATCTCAACAGATATAAGGTCAATACACTGAGATGTGACACACACACACACAAATTTAAAAGATGCCTACCAGTCGATGGTCCTTGTGGTTCCTTTGGATGCTCTGGACTGTCCTCAGTAGAGGCGTCATTGCCATCATCAAGCTGTGTGTCAGAGAGCTAGCTGGTCATAGTCCATTCTCCACATTCAGTGAAAGAGTTACTAAAAAATGTGCGTGTGTAAGTTTGGGGGAGGAGACAGACAGGTCATCATCCTCGTCCATTTCCCTCACTTCAAACTTTGTCACTTTTCCATCCTCAACTTTCAGCGGTGGTGTCCTCTTTTCATGATCCTCATCATCACACTGTGTATCAGAGTCAACATGTCAGAGACCATCCTCCTCACAGTGATGTCATTCAACAAAGACATGGACGGTAGGGTACAACTCTTTTACCTCAGATTCACAGTCAGTGAAGGAGTAGATGGAAATGTCATCAGAACTGGAGGATGAGATCACGTCATGATATTTTCTCTCTATCAGCCGAGTCACCCTTCCAGACTGAGGAGACAGAGAAAGGCATGTACTCATGGCAGCCATAGAATACACTGGCATTGACCCTCAAGGAAATGTAGAATATGTAGGAAATCTAACATGGTTGTACAAGTAGGCAGGTTTTGTTCTTCTGTACACCTTGTCGGTTGGCCACATCACAGAATCAGGGGTGTTTACCCTCATTGGATTCATCCGTCAACACATCACTCAATTTAAAAGGTGATAATATAACAAAAACAGGACAAAACAGACATGTATTGTATATTTACCACATAAGGGCTGCGTGTTAAAGCTCTTTTGATTCTCTCATTATTACGATCCATTGCTTTCTGGGGGAAACATTTCCATCAATATATATATAATATATATGTGTGAGTGTGTATATACACAGATTTGGATAACATTACCTTAAGAGACCACTGTAAAATGATCCGTTTCTCTGGGTTTACTATTTATAGGTATGTGTTTGGGTAAAATGAACATTTTTGTTTTATTCTATAAACTACTGACATTTCTCCCAAATTAAAATATTGTCACTTAGAGCATTTATTTGCAGAAAATTACAACTGATCAAAATAACAAAAACAGATGCGGTGTTGTCAGACCTCTAATAATACTAATATTTTAACTTAGGAAGAGTTCTGAAATCATTATTTGGTGGAATAACCCTGATTTTCAATCACAGCTTTCATGCGTCTTGGCCACCAGTCTTTTTCGTTGGTGTTGGGTGACTTTATGCCATCCTGGCTCAAAAATTCAAGCAGCTTGGCTTTGTTTGATGGCTTGTGACCATCCATCTTCCTCTTGATCACATTCCAGAAGTTTAATGGGGTTCAAGTCTGGAGACTGGGCTGGCCATGACAAGGTCTTGATCTGGTGGTCCTCCATCCACACCTTGATTGACTTGACTGTGTCACATGGAACATTGTCCTACTGGAAAAAACAATCCTCAGAGTTGGTGAACATTGTCAGAGCAGAAGGAAGCAAGTTTTCTTCCAGGACAACCTTGTACGTGGCTTGATTCATGCGTCCTTCACAAAGATAAATCTGCCCGATTCCATCCTCCACCAAATTTCAGTGGGTGCGAGACACTGGCTTGTAGGCCTTTCCAGGTCTCCGTCTAACCATTAGGTGACCGACCAGGTGTTGGGCAAAGCTGAAAATTGGACTCATCGGAGAAGATGACCTTACTCCAATTATTATTTCCAGAGCTCTGGGTGTATGTGGTACCCTGTATACAGGTTGGGAAGGCTGTGCACCAAAGGCCAAAGGTTACCTGCAACAACCTGAGTGAAGAAAGATATACAGATGAAATCAAATCTAAACACAGTGCATGTAGGGAATTAATGCTTGGTTACGTCAGAATACGTCACAGCTTTATGACTGTGCATAATACATCGCAAGAGAAAGGCTTGTTTGGAGCCTAACTAGTGGTATTGTCTTCTCACTGGTTGTAGCTAGCTGAATAACGAAAGTGATGTACATATTTCCTACTGACTGAGTGATGGTTGGTGGATGTTTTTTTTACATAGATAGGCTAACAAACAGGATATCAATAGAAAGAAACCATTCCTTGCCCCCCAAAAAATTATTTTGCACTTTGAGTAACAACCACTAAGGGACCACAATGGAATTCGTTGATTTTATTGCGTTGTCCCTGACACGTTTTATTTTATTAAACTTTTTTTTTTTTTTTTACTAAACTGTCAAATATATCTATCTCACTTTCTATCTAACTCAAATGGACTGTTGAGAACTCTGATCATCACATTTCAGGCACAAGCCAGCAGGTGGCAGTGTCTTTAAATGCAGCACTGCCTTAGTGTACTTCATGATCTGCGCATCAAATAACTTTGGTTGTGAACGTGGTTAATAAAAATGTGGAAATCCATTACATTTGCTTTGGTTTAGCAATCTATCTACCCTGTCTTAGTTAAAGTGTTGTGCAATATTGGAGGACAGGTGTTGTAACGGACATTTTTGTATTGTGCTTGATTATCCACTGGTATTAGTTTGACATATGTACTGAGCTTCAAAAATCAGTTTTGAAAGATGTGGTGGAAAAATTTGGGGTGAGCTGTTGTAAACTTCTCAAGGGATATGTTCTGTGTTGGACTGTGATGTTATGTGTTTCATAGACTACTGGTATGTCTGCGTCGTAACACAAGGCCATTGTGTTCCGGAACTATTGATTTATAGAAGAAACTGTTGTGTGAATACAATATGATTGTATTATCACCTCTCACTATATAAGGGACATGTAACCATTTCATCCTTGCTGTGAAATTTGTAAGTCGCTCTGGATAAGAGCTTCTGCTAAATTACTTAAATGTAAATGTAATGAAATTAGAGGTGGCTCTCCTCTGCAGCTGCTTGTATTAAATATGTTTATTACATTGTTAAATATAGGATTATCACCACAGCAAGCAAAGTACTTGGAGTCAAACAGACAGGCCTGGATGAGATCTTTTAGGTCAGGGCCCTCCGCAATTCTCACAAAATCATTTTAGACCCAAGCCACCCCTTGTACCCGGACTTTGAACGACTCCCCACTGGGCACAGGTATAGGGCACCCCTCAGCAAGAAAAACAGAACTAGACAATAATTTGTGTCAGGTGTGATATCCCTCCTAAATAGCTCGGGCTGATGTTCCTATCAAATCAGTAAAGCCAGCAGGCTAGTCATTTTTTAAATGTTTTATTGGTATGTAACTGTTATGAAAGTTGTATTGTATTTAAACGCCACTTTATAATAATAATATAATAATATATGCCATTTAGCAGACGCTTTTATCCAAAGCGACTTACAGTCATGTGTGCATACATTCTACGTATGGGTGGTCCCGGGAATCGAACCCACTACCCTGGCGTTACAAGCGCCATGCTCTACCAACTGAGCTACAGAAGGACCACAAACGTGTACATGACACTGCAACAAAATTTCCCCATGGGGACAATAAAGTCAGTAAGTAACCCTGCCTTAATCTTTGAATAGAATTTTCCACAACTGTGGTTCAGAGGTTCAAGAGTTTTACTCCTGAGTTGAGGCTAACGAGTGGCATTGATCCTGTTATTGTCATGTAATTTGTTTTGTTTATTGTCAATACATGTCTCAGGTTATCAAAGGATGCCTTCAGTCTTGGAACTACAGTTTTTGGCGATGGGCATGGTAAGTTAGCAAGGAGGGGCTGAGTGACAAGCTCATCACATACCCCTTCCACCACAAGAAAGTGACCCAGATACTACTATTATTATTATTATTATTATTATTATTATACTCCTCAGCATCGAGCTTCTGGTGCGCCTCTGTGGTGGGATTGAGAAGAGTGTGGGCACTGTTTGGTTCCTCCTCATGTTTCAGCTGCTCTCGATCAGCACAGTGGTGTTGTACATAATTCTGGGGCTGGTAGTGTTTGGTGCATCTGCCCAGAATCAAGTGGAGAGGTTAGTTCCTGTATCCCTGTCCCTTATGGGTATGGCCACAGTGTACTCACTTATGGTTAAGAGCTTCCTTTTTTGGGGTCAGCGTACCCATGTTAGCCCTGCCCTGGCTGTTTCTGCTCATAACAGTTTTGGTCCCACACACTGTCTTACTCTGCAACGTCATCATCACAGGGCAGGATCTGTATCCTTACTCCAAATAACTGATGCACTCTGCAGTCGCCAGTTTCCTCCCAACACATTGGTGCGGCTGGCTTCTGTGTGACGAAGCAGTGTGGCTTGGCAGGGTTGTGTTTCGGAGGTCGCATGGCTCTCGACCATTGGCTTTTCCAAGTCCGTAGGGGAGTTGCAGCGAAGGGACAAGACTGTAACTACCAATTGGATATCACGAAAAATGTATAAAAGTACCAAAACATTTTTATAATTAATTTGTCGTTGTGCACAGTAAAGGGAAGCCATAAATTACTACCTAGGCTAAGTACAGCGAAGCAATGATTATTATTTCTTTACTAATGCATGTTTTCCAGTTACACTGTTTATATACAAATAGCTATTTTACATAAACAACTGGATCAAGTGGTAAAAGTAATGTAACAGGTCATGATGGAACACGTTATTCAATATCAGTAATGGAAGAGAAAAAGTTCGAAGGCACACAAATGAAAACATGAACCCTGCCGTATCACTACAATAGTTTAGGGGTTTCTCTATTAAAAGAAACTGCTGAACATCACCCTTATATCATCCATTTCATACAGTTAATGTTCAGCAGAACCTCAAGTTGAAGTAAATATTTTGTATCGGACCACCAACCATCAGCATAGAAAGACACCTAGATAAAATACTTACTGAGTGGCATAGTAGTAGGTGCCAGGTGCATTGGGTTCATTGTGTCAAGAACTGCAACGCTACTGGGTTTTTAACGCTCAACAGTTTCCCGTGTGTATCAAGAATGGTCCATCACCCAAAGGACAGCCAGACAACTTGACTACTGTGGGAAGCATTGGAGACAACATGGGCCAGCATAATATATGCCATTTAGCGGACGCTTTTATCCAAAGCAACTTACAGTCATGTGTGCATACATTCTACGTATGGGTGGTCCCGGGGATCGAACCCACTACCCTGGCGTTACAAGCGCCATGCTCTACCAACTGAGCTACAGAAGGACCACAAGCATCTCTGTGGAACGCTTTCAACACCTCGTAGAGTCCATACCTGATGAATTGAGGCTGTTCTTGATATTGGGGAGGTGTTCCTAATGTTTTGTATACTACACACCAGAGGTAGTGATTATCAGAACACATATAAATGAGAGTTAATAGACGTATTCTTGTTGTACTGAAAGTGGACATACAACCAACACATATTGCATTGCCTATATGCTGTGGTAGTGTCCATTTAAACATAACTAGTTGGCACTAAGCCTTAAAGTCAGAGAGCGTGAGAAAATAAACACCTGGACACTTTTACATTTGAACACCACTTAATCTAAGACCTATTATTTAATGAACTGATGAAGAACAAGGCTCAATTACTAAATAGTTACTGCAATTGAAATGTACGAATTTATCAATACATGGTACAATATGAATGTGCTACAAGTATGTATATTTTACTCTAATCTTACTCTTCTCTCTGTATTTACACAACCTTCCTAAGGTATCTGAATAGACAGCCATGTTGAATTTTGTAAATACATTTACAGACTGCCAATATAGAATGCTTTCAATGCCTTACATTTGAAATGAGTTAATTTACAAGATAAAACACATTGTGGGGATCTTCACAGCATAATACATGTTCTGACGAAATATTTAATTTCATAATCACCTCTGTTTTTGCCGAGTTTCACTTACAATTGTAAATTCGAGTTTGTGAATGTACAATTAGCCCCATAATTAAATTTGCGATGGTGATGCGCACCAACATTAATATGGAGAAGTCAACATACAAGTGTAAGTAGAAGCAAATGTAAATAAAACAAACTCCTGATCCCCAAAATGGGAGAATTAGAAAAATATTTATATTTTTGAGAGTGTGGGAATGGTCCGTGGACACTTAAGGGACAGTCATGAGGAGTGTGTTTAATTTGGTGCTCATGAAGGACAGGAAACACACATAACTCTATCTCTTAAAGTTTTATTTTTTATTTTTTTTTATTTTTTTATTTCACCTTTATTTAACCAGGTAGGCTAGTTGAGAACAAGTTCTCATTTGCAACTGCGACCTGGCCAAGATAAAGCATAGCAGTGTGAACAGACAACACAGAGTTACACATGGAGTAAACAATTAGCAAGTCAATAACACAGTAGAAAAAATGGGCAGTCTATATACAATGTGTGCAAAAGGCATGAGGAGGTAGGCGAATAATACAATTTTGCAGATTAACACTGGAGTGATAAATGATCAGATGGGCATGTACAGGTAGAGATATTGGTGTGCAAAAGAGCAGAAAAGTAAATAAATAAAAACAGTATAAAAACAGTATGGGAATGAGGTAGGTGAAAAAGGGTGAGCTATTTACCTATAGACTATGTACAGCTGCAGCGATCGGTTAGCTGCTCGGATAGCTGATGTTTGAAGTTGGAGAGGGAGATAAAAGTCTCCAACTTCAGCGATTTTTGCAATTCGTTCCAGTCACAGGCAGCAGAGTACTGGAACGAGAGGCGGCCAAATGAGGTGTTGGCTTTAGGAATGATCAGTGAGATACACCTGCTGGAGCGCGTGCTACGGATGGGTGTTGCCATCGTGACCAGTGAACTGAGATAAGGCGGAGCTTTACCTAGCATGGACTTGTAGATGACCTGGAGCCAGTGGGTCTGGCGACGAATATGTAGTGAGGGCCAGCCGACTAGAGCATACAAGTCGCAGTGGTGGGTGGTATAAGGTGCTTTAGTGACAAAACGGATGGCACTGTGATAGACTGCATCCAGTTTGCTGAGTAGAGTGTTGGAAGCCATTTTGTAGATGACATCGCCGAAGTCGAGGATCGGTAGGATAGTCAGTTTTACTAGGGTAAGCTTGGCAGCGTGAGTGAAGGAGGCTTTGTTGCGGAATAGAAAGCCGACTCTGGATTTGATTTTTGATTGGAGATGTTTGATGTGAGTCTGGAAGGAGAGTTTGCAGTCTAGCCAGACACCTAGGTACTTATAGATGTCCACATATTCAAGGTTGGAACCATCCAGGGTGGTGATGCTAGTCGGGCATGCGGGTGCAGGCAGCGATCGGTTGAAAAGCATGCATTTGGTTTTACTCGTGTTTAAGAGCAGTTGGAGGCCACGGAAGGAGTGCTGTATGGCATTGAAGCTCGTTTGGAGGTTTGATAGCACAGTGTCCAATGACGGGCCGAAAGTATATAGAATGGTGTCGCTTTCAGCCAATCAGCATTCAGGGATCGAACCACCCAGTTTATAATACTATTTATTCTCCTGTGGTTTTTGATTGACAGGTTTCTTGAGTGGCTGCTGCCCAAACTGAGATGTTCAAAGAAATAATGGCCAACTATTACTTCTACCACACACACACACACACACACACACACACACACACACACACACACACACACACACACACACACACACACACACACACACACACACACACACACACACACACACACAGCTTTTGAGTATTGGTTATTCCTACAACACACACAAACATAATTTCAGAGATGGGAACTATGATTAGCAAAATACATATATTGGTCTCATTCTTATATTTTGAGACATGCAGCATTATTTTTTTTTAAATGATATTGATCCCCATACAGCCTATGATAATGAGTTGGATTTACATGCTTAGGGTTGGAAATATAGCCAGGAGAAGCAGGGTCAACACCTCTACTCATGTCATAAGTGCCATGACATCTTTAGTAACCACAGAGAGATAAGACCTCTGTCTCAACAGTCTCATCCAAAGGACATCACCAACCTCAGGGCAGTGTCACTGGTATTGGGGTCTTAGGTCTCCTTTGGCCAAAGTGAAGAGTTGAGGGCCCCTTACTGGTCTCCTTGCAATATCTGGTCTCCCACACAGAGATGGAAATCTACACCTGTTTAGACCTTGGAGGATATGGCTTCAGATGAAAGACAGCAGAGAGATGCAGAACGTAAAAGCTTCAAACACTGTGATATGCAAATGTAGGACCATTGTACACTGAAGTGAAGCATGCATCTGGTCTGAAGCATGTCAAAAGAGTAGAAATTAACTGGGACTGGAGGAATACATCACATTTAAACTAAATTAGCATGTATCTGATTTAGCTACACTCATCTGTACTTGAATTGTGCTGTTTGAAACGTGCATTTCCAATAAAGCTTTTTAAATTGCAGTTATTTGTGTCAGACAGATTTTTGTCTTAATGAATTACATCAGGGGTTCTTAAACTTTTACATCAAGGGAATATTATAATACTGATATTATCTTACCTGCTATCAGTGGGGGGGATTTATTCTGCTGCTCTGGACTGTATCCCACGGTAGGTGGCGGTAGTGAACCAATAAATAGTTGTATTGCTCGCCAGAAACCCAACCAGGCTGGCAGAAGGTTGTTACCATGCAACGAGCAGACGCTTGCGAAAAGTACGAGCTACAAAATTGGCAGAATTGCCTGCTGCTGTATACATAGCGCGCGTGTGAGTGTATGTTGCTAACCTAGCTAGTTAGCTAGCCATCAATAAAGTTCCCAATGTTACAACATGGCAGACGGCTGGAGCACCGACACCGGAGAGGCTGCCTATCGTTCCCGGGATGCTGTCAAAAACCTTAGAATTAAGTAAGTTGCAGTTGGCCGTTGTGTGGCTTTTAGTCCTTGCATTGCCATACAAGCAAGACACTGTCGTTAGCTAACGTTAGCTCTCAAAGCAGATGATGATAAACACCCAGTATATTGCTTGACCTGATCCCTGAGTTTGCCATGAAAAATGGCATTTAGCTAGCTAGAATCCCGTTTACTTTGTTTATATTTACAATGGTGTTTACAGGATCCGTATTCAGAGAGTCACCTCCACAGCAGCCCTCTCCCAACACCTTCAGCAGGAGGTTTTGACTCAACAGGAGAGGGGAGGCATTGAGCTGGACACCCTCAACTCACAGGCTCAATCAGGTGTTAACACTGTTTTGAAACAGGAAGATGATGTTAGGTGTTTTGAAACAGAAAGATGTCAGATGCTTCTTTGTTGAGTAGATGTCATTTTCGTGGTGACTAGATATGGACCACAACATCTTGGTTTTGTTTCAGCCAGAAATGATGAGTAGTTAGTGGTAGGCTGGCAGGAGAAGCTGTTCAGTCAGTGTCCTTATAACAAATAAGAATTTACTGTTTAGGATAGTTTGATGTTGCATAGTAAGGTGTGTGTGTGCACAATATGAAGTGGGTTTGTTCCAGAGTGAGTCAGTATGCCAGACTCCGCTGGAGAGACAATACCACACAGAGATCATGGCTCAGGAGCGGACCAGGGGCAGATGGAACTGCAGGATTTTCACCTACACCGATTCTGACTGCTACACCAATTGGGAAGGGGTGGTTTTCAACAGAATCTCCATATCTGTAACTGTTCTGTAACCAAAGACGCTGGGTGACAGGAAGCAAGTATAGGGGGAGGATTTATTAATAAATAGACATGAAACTAGAGTTGAACAGAGTCTGGACAAGAGAAACAAAACAACATCGATGCAGACATGGGAATGAAACTGAGGAAGTGACCGATATAGGGAGGTAATCAATGACGTGATGGAGTCCAGGTGAGTCCGATGAAGCGCTGGTGCGCGTAAAAATGGGGACAGGTGTGCGTAATGATGAGCAGCCTGGCGACCTCGAGCGCCAGAGAGAGGGAGCTGGAGCAGACGTGACAATTTCATTATTCAAAACAAAGCATTTACCTATTTTCTGTCCAAAAGAAATGTTATTGTTTTAAAGCTGTTTTTGATGTACTCACTACAGCATTCCCAGAGTATGGTGACGCAGGTCAAGTCCAATCCTTCCTTACTGGCACATAGAATGGCCAATGTCAGACACAGACGACAGGACAGACGCCCAGTGTAGGTCCCTGTTACTCACCAAAGTGAATTATTATTAAAGTGATTGCATTGAGCATTGATGCATCGTGCTGCTTTGAAGACAGCGTACCGCTATGTTCACATTACACCATACCCTTGTATGGAAAATGTGTTTGTGGTATTCTGTTGGTCTGCAGTGACCGCACCATCCCCAAGTCCAGGCTGATTACCTGGGACCCCTCGGAGGACTTTGTGAAGACCAGCCACATGGTCAACACACCTGTACAGACCATGCACATCATGGGGAACCTGGGACCAACGGGCAAGTGAGTAGCACAAGGGGGAAAACCACTATGTAGCCTATACACTTATTACCCTGCTTTGTATGTAATAACTTTGAAGTAGATTCCAATTCAGGCATTGAAAAGTGGCATTTTATTATTGTATTTCTCAGACTTGGCCAAAAGGAGAAGGAATGCTTGTCTGCACGATAAGAGCAGATGGAAATGGAGTGTTTACCATCAAACCAGACTTCAACAAAGGCAAGGAGCCCTACAGGCCAGTGACCCGCACCTGCTGAAGTCAAAATGTTTTACCCCAAGCTCAAGTAAGGGTCACTTACTTGGTAGCAGAATTCATACATTCCCAGTCATTTACTGTGTTATGATGCTGTGTGTTTGCACCCAAGGTTGAGACGGAGGGGGAGAAGAGGGAGGTGTGGCGTCAGACCAGAGGAGACAGAACAGCAACAGTGCATATTTAGACGTGAGTGACTGAGTGTGTAGTGTTATTCACTGTTGGTGCACTGTAATAATACTTGTATTATAGTTCATCCCAAAATCAAAACTTGGAAGATGTTTTTGTTTCCCAAAGTGGCCTTCATGTCAGATTTGTCCTTATGTATGTACATACAGTACACTGATGAGATATTATTATAGCCTTTCAGGCAGGTTAGATTATTTTCTATGACGATGACCTCTCCTCTCAGCGTTATGTACGTCATATAGACTACCTCAACAGCTTGGTTGGCCAGGACTGAAATGGTATGCATGTAGTTTGTGACAGATCTTTAACACAAGTTGTTTCGTCAGCAAAGGTCATCTCAAATCCAATTTTATTTGTTACATGCGCTGAATACAACCTTACAGTGAAATGCTTATTTACAAGCCCTTAACCAACAATGCAGTTTAAGAAAAATAAGTGTTTAGTAAAAAATAGATAATTTAAATAAAAGTAACAAATAATTAGAGAGCAGCAGTAAACTAACAATTGCGAGGCTATATACAGGGTGTTCCGCTACAGAGTCAATGTGCGGGGGCACCAGTTAGTCGAGGTAATAGAGGTAATATGTACATGTAGGTAGAGGTAAAGTGACTATGCAGAGAGTAGCAGCAGCTTAAAACAGTGGGCGGGTGCAAAAGTCTGGGTAGCCATTTGATTAGCTGTTCAGGAGTCTTATGGCTTGGGGGTAGAAGCTGTTAAGAAGTCTTTTGGACCTAGACTTGGCGTTCCGGTACCGCTTGCCATATGGTAGCAGAGAGAACATTTTATGACTAGGGTGGCTGGAGTCTTTGATAGTTTTTTGGGCCTTCTTCTGACACCGCCTGGTATAGAGGTCCAGGATGGCAGGAAGCTTGGCTCCAGTGATGTACTGGGCCTTACGCACTACCCTCTGTAGTGCCTTGCGGTCAAAGTCCGACCTGTTGCCATACCAGGCAGTGATTCAACCAGTCAGGATGCGCTCGATGGTGCAGCTATAGAATTTTGAGGATCTGAGGACCCATGACAAATCTTTTCAGTCTCTTGTGGGGGAATAGGCTTTGTTGTGCCCTCTTCACGACTCTTGGTGTGTTTGGACCAAGATAGTTTGGTGATGTGGACACCAGGGAACTTGAAGCTCTCAACCTGCTCCACAACAGCCCCGCCGATGAGAATAGGGGCGTGGTTAGTCCTTCTTTTCCTGTAGTCCACAATCATCTCCTTTGTCTTGATCACATTGAGGAAGAGGTTGTTGTCCTTGCACCACATTGTCATGTCTCTGACCTCCTTATAGTCTTTCTCGTCGTTGTCGGTGATCAGGCCTACCACTGTTGTCACCGGCAAACTTAATGATGGTGTTGGAGTCGTGCCTGGCCGTGCAGTCATGACTGAACAGGGAGTACAGGAGGGGACTGAGCATGCACCCTCGAGGTGCCCCCGTGTTGAGGATCAGCGTGGCGGATGTGTTGTTACCTACCCTTACCACCTGGGAGCGGCCCGTCAGGAAGTCCATGATCCAGTTGTAGAGGGAGGGGTTTAGTCCCAGGGTCCTTAGCTGAGTGATAAGCTTTGAGGTGTTGGTGTTATCACCACTGGTGTTGATATTGTACTGGTGAGCAGATAACAATAACGCCCATCGCTGCATGTGACTGGTTGCAAGCGACGGAATGCCGGTGTGGGGACCAACGATGGAGGTGAGGCGTCAGCAGTGTGAATCATTGGCCAAACAGAAACTGTTAACATTTCTTAACTCCAGCCACAATGGCAAGTGCTTCACGCTCTGTCTGTGCATAATTGCTCTCGGCTTTACTTAAGGTCCATGATGCGAAAGCAATTGGCTTTTCTTCACCTGATGGCATGATGTGTGAGACAACCGCACCAACGCCATAAGGCGATGCATCACATGCCAACTGTAATGGCAAGTTGGGGTTGAAGTGGGTTAGGGCCTCTGACTGAGCTACGGCTGTTTTCACTTTCTTGAAGGCCTCCTCACATCTGTCTGTCCACTTCCACTGTTTGGTTTTGTTCAAAAGTTCAAGCAGTGGCTTTAACATGTTAGCTAGGTTTGGCACACACTTTGCGTAGTATGTCAGCAGTCCTAAGAATGATCTCAGCTGACTCACTTTCTGTGGGGATGGAGCTTCCACAAGGGCCTTTACCTTCGATGGCGCCTTGTGGAGCCCCGAACTGTCGATGACGTGGCCCAGGTACTCAACAGAGGGACGGAAGAACTTGCATTTGTCCCTCCGGACCCTCAGACCGTACTCCTCCAATCTCTGTAGTGTAGCGTTCAGGTTTCTCAGGTGCTCCTGCCTCCGCGTCTATGCCGGTGATGAGTAGATCATCGAGGTAACATTGGACCCCAGTGAGCCCGCTCAGTATCTGGTCCATAGCTCTCTGAAACAAGGCCGGAGCTGAGGTGATTCCAAAAGGAAGCCTCCGGTACCTGTACAGTCCTTTGTGAGTCACTATGGTCAACAGTTCTTGTGACTCTTGGTCCACATGCATCTGTAGACATAGACTTATCTTACTGAATTTTTGTCCTCCAGCTAAACCACAAAAGAGGTCGTCAATGAGGGGTAGTGGATATTTTTCAGCAGTCAAGACTGGGTTAATGGTGACTTTGAAATCACCACAGAGTGATCCATCGTTTTTTATGACTGGAACAATGGGTGTAGCCCATTCACTAACATTCACTGGGTCCAATACTCCACTCTCGACTAGTCTGTTTAACTCAATTTCAACTTTTGGTTTTATGGCGTATGGGACAGGTCTAGCTTTGAAGCATTTTGGCTTGCTGTCTGGTTTCACGGTCAGTTTAACTGTTATGTCCTTCATACTGCCACGGTCTCCTTTGAACACATCCACATCCGCGTGTTTCCTCAATATCCCTTGTAGGTTTGTGTCCTCTTTTGCAACCATGTGAATTTCCTGCCAGTTTAGTTTGATCTTTTCCAGCCATGTGTGTCCTAGCAATGCTGGATGGTTGCCTTTCACAATGTAGAGTGATATCTTTACCTTCTGTTTGTTGAGCTCCGCTGTAACAATCACACTTCCTCTCACTGGAACAATCTCACCGGTGTATGTTTTCAGCGTCATCTTTGTGGGCTGTAGTGTGAGGTGATGTAGTTTCTCCTTGTGTACAGCCTCAAGACAGCAAAGATATGGCTGCTCCAGTGTCCACTTGCATCCGTACTGCGTTTCCATCTAGTAGTGGTGTCACCCAGTATCCATTGTCTGAAATTGACATAACATGCAAAGATTCTTCCCCTTCAGACAGGGTATCACTTTGTTCATCCGCTGTGTCGCTTTTCCTTTGTTCAGTACTTTTGTTTGATTGTGTCATTTTGTTTTTACATGCATGTTCGATGTGACCCTTTTTTCCACAACTTCTGCAGTCTAAGTCTCTGCACCAACACTCCTCTGCTTGGTGACCTGGTTTCCCACAGCGATAGCATGGCTTCCCACCTCCTGCCTTGTTTTTTAACTCCGTAGACACCTTATGCACTTTGGTCGATGCACTGAGCTGTTGTGCGTCTTTATTTGCCATTTCAATTGACGTACTCGCTTCTATTGCTCTCTGCAATGTTAAGTTACTCTCAGTCAAAAGGCGTTTCTGAATTGCATCGCTGCGCATGCCACACACTAACCTATCACGTAAAGTGTCACTCATTGATCGCCCAAATTCACAGTGTTCAGATAACTGTTTCAATTCAGCCACAAACTGTGAGATTGATGCCCCTCCTCTTGATTTCTTTCATGAAACCGGAAACACTCTGCGATTATCAGTGGTTTGGGAGAATAATGTCCTTTTAAGGTAGCCAAAATTTCATCATGTGATTTATCACCAGGTTTTTCAGGCGTTACTAGGCTGCGCAGTCGATTGAATGTTTTTCCTCCCATAACAGTCAAAAATGTTGGCACAACGACTTCTGCTTTAATTCCATTTGCCAACACAAAGTACTCAAAACGTTCTGTGTAAGAACTCTTGTTCCACAGATTCATCAAATGTTCCTATATTTCCAATCAATGCAGACATTTTCAGTTTATTTTCCTCTCTCACACTTTTCAGACGATCCTTTACTCCCAAACCCTTTTTTTCCTTTCTTTTAACTCACGCTGACTTCACTTTCTCCCGCAGCTAAACTCTTCCTATCCCTCGAGGCTCTCGTTGCTGTGACATCAAAGGCAAGCTAGCATCACTTGACTGGCTAGCTCCACGTTTTGTTTGCGCCTTTCTACAGCAATTTGTTTTTTACAAATTTACCTCAGACTTTCTGTAGAAGATGAGCACAAACGTGAGAACGTTTCTTCCTCGTCGCCAGTTTTGTTGTATAGCACACTGTATTACTTATACAACTAATGTAAGGACAGGACATGAGACGGGAGTAGAAATTAACGTGGGCATTGTTTAATCCATTTCACAGGGAGAACATTCCAAGCATTTCAACATAGGTAAGCAAGGGGGGTTTACAGGTACCCTAATGGGACAACACTAGAATATCAATACACAACACTTCCGGGTTAGAGTCCCGCTCCTTCGCAGACCAACCACTGTTCAAGACCATTTCCCGTGTTTACAATGCTCTTATGTCAGGACGAACACTGCCTGGGCTAGATACATTTATTTATTGATGAGGCCGGTAACTGATGTGGTGCCATCGGAAGAATCCCAGGAACATATTCCAGTCTGTGCAAGCAAAACAGCCCTGTAGTTTAACATCTGCTTCATCTGAGCACTTTTTATTGACCGAGTCACCAATGCTTCCTGCTTTAATTTTTGCTTGTAAGCAGGAATCAGGAGGTTAAAATTATGGTCAGATTTGCCAAATGTACGCATCTCTGTGTGTGGAGTAAAGTTGTTCTAAAGTTTTTTTCCCCCTCTGGATGGACATTTAACATGCTGGTAGAAATGAAGTCAAACTGATTTAAGTTTCCCTCCATTAATGTCCCCGGCCACTAGGAGTGCCGCCTCTGGATGAGCGTTTTCCTGTTTGCTTATGGCGGTATACAGCTCATTGAGTGCGATCTTAGTGCCAGCATCGGTCTGTGGTGATGTGTAGACAGCTACCTAAAATACAGATGAAAACTCTCCAGGCAGATAGTGTGGTCTGCAGCTTATCATGAGATACTCTAGCTCAGGCGAGCAAAGGTGTTCAGGTGTCTGGAGTAAATCCCTCTCGTCTGACTCATTAAACAAAAAGTATTTGTCCAATTCAAGGTGGGTAATCGCTGTTCTGATGTCCAGAAGCTCTTTTCGGTCATAAGAGACGGTAGCAGCAACATTATGTACAAAATAAGTTTCAATCAAAGCGAAAAAACAAACAAAATAGCATGGTTGGTTAAGAGCCAATAAAACGGCAGCCATCCTCTCTGGCGCCAGTACAACTTTATTAGTCCATGTTACGGGGAACAAAGGGAATTTGTTTTTCTGAAGGGGTTGGTCACAGATCTGCCAGTTCAGATCAAATCACACGTTTTGTTGCCTGACTCAGGACTCAAACCAGTGACCTTTCAATTACTGGACTAATTCTCTATCTTCCACGGGCTTCCTAGGCAAAGTTCCCTTTACACTATCCCATGTGCGTAGCAAACATTAGTCACTAGATATATATATATATATGCCATTTAGCAGACGCTTTTATCCAAAGCGACTTACAGTCATGTGTGCATACATTCTACGTATGGGTGGTCCCGGGAATCGAACCCACTACACTGGCGTTACAAGCGCCATGCTCTACCAACTGAGCTACAGAAGGACCATTAGTCTGTCTCATGATCTGTTAATGAGGTAGTCCTGCGTGCAACTTTAAAATCAGTGTCACCCTCAGCTCAAGAGGTCTACCTCTTGGTCTAATGGTCAAGACACTGGTTTTTCCCATGGGAGGCCCAGGTACAGATCCTACCCATGAAATGTGCACACCTCTCCCAAAGCACAATTCCACTGCTTCCACCAATGTGTTTTTTTGCAAACAGCAATGGTGTAATGCCCCTTTTAGTCTCAAACCCGGGTCTCCCTGCCCGTAGGCAAACAAATATATTTTAGTGAATTCAGGTGGTCGCCCCAAAACAGGTTTTGGACCTGGGTCCATCAACTGTCAAGCCAGCACCTTAAGTGCTACGCCAAGATGTCCAAACCTCTCGATGTTGTCGCTCGGTGTTGGATTAAAGTTGCTACAGAACGTGAGTCAGCTGAGACCTCCTTCCTTGGGGAGAGCATGCCCCACACTTCTTTATAGCAAGTCTCTCACGTGTACACACATCTTTGATGGCTTCACAGGCACTATCCCACTTCTGATACCAATGTAACAAATTTGGGGGTAGCTCCAACTGGGACTCGAACCCCGGTCCAGCGACTAGCAAGCCAAACTTATCCATTACACCAAGAGATTAGCAGGTGGTAAGTGTTGGGTTAAGCTTGCTACAATATATACATATATAGGGCAATGTGTGATCTGGGTGAGGCAGCATTGCCACTCGTGCTCCCAACACAGCCAAACACAATCTTTACCTTTTTAACCTTAACTAACCTAAAGTCAAATACATTTAGACAAAACACCATGTGAGCAGCAAGTTTAGGGTTAATGGAGTGAAGTGGGTAATGGGTGGGACCACCAGTATGAAGTATATGTCTATGAATGCATTACAAACATGGATGGATGCTCCTCATCAACACCATCTTTTCTGTGAAACTAGATATCAGCAATCAATCAACAAGACTAATGAAATGGGGAAAAGGAAGACATTAGAACTGCTAAAGGTAATATATTATATTCTGAAACCAATTTCTTACTGGTAGATTTTGTACATGATCTGTCAATCCTGAGAGAGACGCTCTCTCTCTCCCTCTCCCCATCTCTCTTTTGCATGTGCTGGTGCGAAGTTTTCCCTAGATACAGATCTAGGATCAGCTTCCCCTCCCCAAACCTAACAAGGACCATTCGCGGGGGGAATTCAAACCTGATCCAAAGCCAGGGTCTATTTGGGGAACTTGTCCCCTCCCCCACAACACGACACGTGGATGCGGCTTCCTCAGTTCACCATGCACATAAAGAAAACAGCAGTGTATTTCAGCTGTAAGTATTTTGCAGTTACTAGCGATATTATTTTAAATTAATTTACCTAGCTTCGTTATTATTCAACAATAACTCGGCCAATGTAGCTGTATATCTGGCTACATTTCGTAGATGCATGGAAAAGTATTAGCTATGTTCTAGCATTATGTTAGCTTGCTAGCAGGTAGCTAGCGAGCCATTTTTCCTGGCTATACTGATAGGTTAATTAGCCAGCTAGCTACTAAAGGTTGCTGGAGTAGACATTAATACATTTCGGAATGGATTATTATTGCATTGCTTATCTTTGCTATGATGTCTTAGATGTTCTCAAATGGAAGAATGTTGTGTTGTGTATAATGTTAAATAACTCCATAGGAGTAATGCTAAACTAGCTACTGGTAGATAGCTACATTGTAATGCGGTAGGGGAGCCTAGTGGTTAGAGGACTAGTAACCGGAAGGTTGCAAGTTCAAATCCCCGAGCCGACGAGGTACAAATCTGTCGTTCTGCCCCTGAACAGGCAGTTAACCCACTGTTCCTAGGCCGTCATTGAAAATAAGAATTTGTTCTTAACTGACTTGCCTAGTTAAATAAAGGTTAGAAAAATAAATAAATAGCAAATGTGGTCCAAGCTCGGTTGCTTTCCTGTGGCATGCCGAGTTATTTGCGCAAGTCACAATGTGAGACATTTTGTTTAGAGGTGATTGTATTTTGAAATGGCAGCTAGGGAAAGGCATTTGGAATATTTCACTATTCAATATGGATATCCGGATGGTCTCAAAACATGGTTAAACATGGATCAATCCACTAATGGGAGGGAAATGTAGTCTCAAAATGAGCTGTTATTGGCAGAGAGATTTCAAACTCTTTGTAATTGGTCTATTAACTTAGACCACCTGGTGATGTCACCAAGCAAGCCAAAACTCCACCAATACAAAACCTGCTGATTTAGAATGTCTTATGTAGATTGTATTTTCAATCAGCAACTATCAGGAAGTTACACTGATAACATTTTTTCATAGTTTCTTCAGCTGTTGTACAAATATGATACAAAACACCAGCTGAGTGACACCGGCTGCATCAGTGAGTATGAACCTGACAGCGGAAGCTCGAGTGACAGGTGTTCAGAACTCACTCAGCCTGGTAAGTCTGTCACAGTAGACACCGGCTGCTTTCGTAAGCAAGGGAACATCCGCAGTCTACCATCAAACTTACCAGGCTGAGCAAAAATGTAAAAAATTGCTAATATGGGGATTTGTTGTTACTCTTATGTATGTTCCATCCTTTTGTGTTTTTCAGGCAAGCCTGGGAAAGAACTGAGAAAACGTACTAAAGAGTCAAGACAGACACCAGAAAGAGGCCCAAGAAGACTTGGACGCAGGAACAGAGGACAGCGAGGGATGTTCAGAACTCACTCAGTCGGTAAGTTGGTGAGGGTACACTTCGAGACTGCTTACCTGACATGGAGGAAGTCTTTTCTTTTTATCTCCTCTCCTATACCTTCCCTATGCCCCCCCTCCCCTATTGTGTTGGACCGTCATGTGGTTTAATCTTTTCTTTGTTTGCGATTAGGTTTGGAGAATGACTTCTCAACCCAAGACTGAGAGCAGCTGTGAGAAAGCATCAGTTTGGATGCATTTGGGAAAATGTAAAGTGCTAAAGAAGGTTCCCGGCAAAGAGGATTGCCTGTTATGGGTCAGAGCCAGCTCTCACAAACAGAACATGGAAAGACATGAAAACCTGGTGCACAACAAAATGCAAACAGAAAAGGCTCTCCGCAGCCGGTAAAAGGCTAGCATGCCACGAAGATGAAGTTCACACAGGTGAATGGAAGAGTTGTAAAAGACAAAAAGCTTTTTAGACATAGCTCCAAAATGCAGGTGCTAGTTGAGCTAGTTCTGTTTTGTGGTGGAAAACTTAGTGTGTCGAGCATAATACGTCAACCCTGTTACCAATAGATAAAAAGGCTAGACATTTTTTTGCAATTTCATTTTTTGTCTGAAATGTCCAATTCAAAAGCTTCCATTCCCTTGTCACAAGGAATTTATGCATGATTTAATATGAAACCCTGCCTCCCGAGTGGCGCAATGGTCTTAGGCACTGCATCGCATTTGCTAGCTGTGCCACTATAGATCCTGGTTCTAGTCCAGGAGACCCATGGGTTGGCGCACAATTGTCCCAGCGTCGTCCTGGTTAGGTTTGTCTGGCAGGGATGTCCTTGTCCCATTGCGCTCTAGCAACCCCTGTGGCGGGCCGGGCGCATGCATGCTGACACGGTCGCCAGACAAAGGCTAGCATGCCACGAAGATGAAGTTCACACAGGTGAATGGTGTACGGTGTTTCCTCCGACACATTGGTGTGGCTGGCTTCCGGGTTAAGCGGGAATTGTGTCAGGAAGCAGTGCAGCTTGGCAGGGTCGTGTTTCGGAGGACGCATGGCTCTCTACCTTCGCCTCTCCCGAGTCCGTAGGGAGTGTGCAGCAATGACTGTAACTACTAATTGGATACCATGAAAATTGGGGAGATAAAGGGGTTAAAAGAAAAAAATGTACAGGAAAATATAATATAATGTTATGGTCAGCCTTTAATTAATAGGCACTTATTGTAGTCATTTTTTAAATGTAATCTCTTGAGATGGTAAACCATTTTCTATTTTTGTTTTTATTCATTTGGATACGGTCTTTATTTTATTTCTTTATTTCACCTTTATTTAACCAGGCAGGAAAGTTGATAACAAGTTCTCATTTACAATTGTGACCTGGCCAAGATAAAGCAAAACAGTTTGACACGTACAACGACACAGAGTTACACATGGAGTAAAACAAACATACAGTATAAACACGTCTATAGACGATGTGAGCAAATGAGGTGAGATAAGGGAGGTAAAGGCAAAAAAAGGCCATGGTGGCAAAGTAAATACAATATAGCAAATAAAACACTGGAATGGTAGATGTGCAGTGGAAGAATGTGCAAAGTAGAAATACAAATAATGGGGTGCAAAGGAGCAAAATAAATAAAATAAATACAGTAGGGAAAGAGGTAGTTGTTTGGGCTAAATTATAGGTGGGCTATGTACAGGTGTAGTAATCTGTGAGCTGCTCTGACAGTTGGTGCTTAAAGCTAGTGAGGGAGATACGGATGGCACTGATAACACTGCATCCAATTTGTTAGGTAGGGTATTGGCTATTTTGTAAATGACATCGCCGAAGTCGAGGATTGGTAGGATGGTCAGTTTTACAAGAGTATGTTTGGCAGCATGAGTGAAGGATGCTTTGTTGCAAAATAGGAAGCCAATTCTAGATTTAAATTTGGATTGGAGATGTTTGATGCGGGTCTGGAAGGAGAGTTTACATTCTAACCAGACACCTAGGTATTTGTTGTTGTCCCCGTATTCTAAGTCAGAGCCATCCAGAGTAGTGATGTTGGACAGGCGGGCAGGTGCAGGCAGCAATCGGTTGAAGAGCATGCATTTAGTTTTACTTGTATTTAAGAGCAATTGTAGGCCACGGAAGGAGAGTTGTATGCCATTGAAGCTTGCCTGGAGGGTTGTTAACACAGTGTCCAAAGAAGGGCCAGAAATATACAGAATGGTGTCGTCTGCGTAGAGCTGGATCAGAGACTCACCAGCAGCAAGGGCGACATCATTGATGTATACAGAGAAGAGAGTCGGTCCAAGAATTGAACCCTGTGGCACCCCCATAGAGACTGCCAGAGGTCCGGACAGCAGACCCTCTGATTTGACACATTGAACTCTATCAGAGAAGTAGTTGGTGATCCAGGCGAGGCAATCATTTGAGAAACCAAGGTTGTCGAGTCTCCCGATGAGGATGTGGTGATTGAAATGCTTGGCCAGATCAATGAATATGGCTGCACAGTAATGTTTCTTATCAATGGTGGATAAGATCGTTTAGGACCTTGACTACACTCAATAAGTAGGAGTAACTTACAAAGCTCTGGACATTCTTATTTTTTTATGACTTGAGGAGCCTGTTATCGGCTATACTGGTCTGCATTTCTGCCATGCTGTCTATATTTTCAGCCATCTCTCCTGTGCATTTCTTGAATGCCACTTTCAACCTCCAAGTCATTCAGCCAACTGTCCAGGTCTACTGCCTTAAGATCACCTTCACTGCAGTTTCTCTTCATCACTTGGATCAGTACCCTCACCAGCTCGCCCATCCTCTTGACCTCCCTCGCCACGTCTTCGTCCCTCAGTCTATCCTTCCTCCTCCCCATCCACTTTGCAATCCATCCTCTACAGCATCCCTCATTCTTCTTCTGCCTCTTGGTTGATGTCCTGACCATCATTGTGCGTCTTCAGACCTTCCTCCAGGTTGAGTTCTATTGAGGTCAGGTTCTCTTTGATCCTCCTCAGACTCTCCTCGTTGGTGTTGGTCCACTGTGTCTTCTTGTCCAGCTGCTGCCTGCAGGGCCGGACAGTGGGGACCACCTCCATCTGGCGTCACACCTTCTTCAGGTCACTCACAGAGGCAGAGAGGAGGATGTTGGGCTTGGCCACAATAATCTCAACAGATATAGGGTCAAAAGACTGAGATGTGACACACATACACACAAATTTAAGAGATGCCTACCAGTCGATGGTCCTTCAGTGGTCCAGTGAAGGAGTTACTCAAAAAATGTGCGTGTGTAAGTGGGGGGAGGAGACAGACCGGTCATCATCCTCGTCCATTTCCCTCACTTCAAACTTTGTCACTTTTCCATCCTCAACTTTCAGTGGTGGTGTCCTCTTTTCATGATCCTCATCATCACACTGTTTATCAGAGTCAACATGTCAGAGACCATCCTCCTCACAGTATTGTCACTGAACAGACATGTGCAGTAGGGTGCAACTCTTTTACCTCAGATTCACATTCAGTGAAGGAGTAGATGGAAAAGTCATCAGAACTGGAGGATGAGATCACGTCGTGATATTTTCTCTCTTCAGCCGATTCACCCTTCCAGACTGAGGAGACAGAGAAAGGAATGTACTCATGGCAGCCATAGAATACTGGCATTGACCCTCAAGGAAATGTAGAATATGTAGGAAATCTAACATGGTTGTACAAGTAGTGAGTAATACATGGGTAACTGAAAATGCAATAAATGCAACTCCCGTAACATTAGGGGTGGGGCTAAAGATCTTCCATAGAATATGATTCCTTAGCATCTCGAATTGATGAATGTCAATTCAACCAATCCAACCAAAATGGCCATATGGATCAACAGATTGATCTTACTGTTGTGTCTATGGGAACAGCAGAGATGACCTGGCTGAGAGGCTCCGGATTGATGCTCCATCCGTCCCTAGATGTCTGGTCCTGCCCACAGCTCACAATGATTGGCTATTAACAGTAAAGAATGAATTAAACACTGCTTTTCTCATTGCAGAATGTATAACTAATGTGCATGTGTTACTGACGGTTGGCCACATCACAGAATCAGGGGTGTTTACCCTCATTGGATTCATCCGTCAACACATCACTCAATTTAAAAGGTGATAATATAACAAAAACAGGACAAAACAGACGGAAGGGTAGCCTAGTGGTTAGAGCGTTGGACTAGTAACCGGAAGGTTGCGAGTTCAAACCCCCGAGCTGACAAGGTACAAATCTGTCGTTCTGCCCCTGAACAGGCAGTTAACCCACTGTTCCCAGGCCGTCATTGAAAATAAGAATTTGTTCTTAACTGACTTGCCTGGTTAAATAAAGGTAAAATATAAATAAAAAAATGTACCACATAAGGGCTGCGTGTTAAAGCTCTTTTGATTCTCTCATTATTACGATCCATTGCTTTCTGGGGGAAACATTTCCATCAATATATAATATATATGTGTGAGTGTGTATATACACAGATTTGGATAACATTAACTTAAGAGACCACTGCAAAATGATCCGTTTCTCTGGGTTTACTATTTATAGGTATGTGTTTGGGTAAAATGAACATTTTTGTTTTCTATAAACTACTGACATTTCTCCCAAATTCCAAATTAAATTATTGTCATTTAGAGCATTTATTTGCAGAAAATTACAACTGATCAAAATAACAAAAACAGATGCGGTGTTGTCAGACCTCTAATAATACTAATATTTTAACTTAGGAAGAGTTCTGAAATCATTATTTGGTGGAATAACCCTGATTTTCAATCACAGCTTTCATGCGTCTTGGCCACCAGTCTTTTCGTTGGTGTTGGGTGACTTTATGCCATCCTGGCTCAAAAATTCAAGCAGCTTGGCTTTGTTTGATGGCTTGTGACCATCCATCTTCCTCTTGATCACATTCCAGAAGTTTAATGGGGTTCAAGTCTGGAGACTGGGCTGGCCATGACAAGGTCTTGATCTGGTGGTCCTCCATCTTGATTGACTTGACTGTGTCACATTGTCCTACTGGAAAAAACAATCCTCAGAGTTGGTGAACATTGTCAGAGCAGAAGGAAGCAAGTTTTCTTCCAGGACAACCTTGTAAGTGGCTTGATTCATGCGTCCTTCACAAAGATAAATCTGCCCGATTCCATCCTCCACCAAATTTCACAGCGGGTGCGAGACACTGGCTTGTAGGCCTTTGTCTAACCATTAGACGACCAGGTGTTGGGCAAAGCTGAACTCATCGGAGAAGATGACCTTACTCCAGTCCTCTACTATTGTCTATGTCTGTGTATTGACGAGACAGCCTTTTGGGAGGGTTCAGAGACCTGGACGGGTGGTGCCAGAATATCAACCTATCCCTCAACAGTTTTTCCCCCAAACCATAAGACTCCCAAACAGCTAATCAAATGGCTACCCCGACTATTTGCATTGTGCACCCCCCGCCGCTCTTTTATGCTACTGCTACTCTCCGTTTATCATATATGCATAGTCACTTTAACCATACCTTCATGTACATACTACCTCAATCAGCCCGACGAACCGGTGCCTGTATATAGCCTTGCTACTGTTATTTTTCACTGTCTTTTTACTGTTGTTTTTATTTCTTTACTAATCTACTGTTCACCTAATACCTTTTTTTAACTTAAAAATTGCATTGTTGGTTAGAGTCTGTAAGTGCGCATTTCACTGGGAATACACCTGTTGTATTCCATGTACGTGACAAATACACTTTGATATGATTTGTAAGTGAAAGTAGGCAAAAACAGAGGTGATTATGATATGAAATATTGCATCAGGACATCTATCATGCTGTGAAGATCCTTCTTGTATATGAACTAATTTCAAATGTAAGGTATTCTATTTTTGCTGTCTGTAAAGGTATTTACAAAATTCAACATGGCTGCCTATTCAGATGCTCTAGGAAGGTTGTGTAAATACAGAGAGAAGAGTTAAATTAGAGTAAAATATCCATACTTGTAGCACATTCATATTGTACTATGTATTGTTCAATTCGTACATTTAAATTGCAGTAACTATTCAGTCATTGTGCTTTGTTTTTCATCGGTTCATTAAAGAATAGGTCTTTGATTAAGTCGTGGTAAACTGTAAAAATTGTGTTCCTTTGAACTTTTTCTCTTGCATTACTGATATTGAATAACCTGTTCCATCATGACCTGTTACATGACTCTTACCACTTGATCCAGTTGTTTATGCAAAATAGCTATTTGTATATAAACAGTATAACTTGTACACATGCATTTGTAAAGAAATAATAATCATTGATTTGCTATACTTAGTCTTGGTTGTAATTTATGGCTTCTCTTTACTGTGCACAACGACCAATTTATTATTTATATATTTTTTGTACTTTTTTTTTTTCATCCCCCAATTTTCATGATATTCAATTGGTAGTTGCAGTGTTGTCCCATCACTGCAACTCCCTATGGACACGGGAGAAGCGAAGGTCAAGAGCCATGCATCCTCCGAAACAGGACCCTGCAAAGCTGCACTGCTTCTTGACACACTGCTCGCTTAACCCGGAAGCCGCACCAATGTGTTGGAGGAAACACCGTCCAGCTGGTGACCAAAGTCAGCGGGTCCATCTGTGCGCCGTCTCATGAGACTCCTGGTCACGGCCGGCTGTAACACAGCCTGAGATCGAACCCAGGTCTGTAGTGACACCTCAAGTACTGCGATGCAGTGCCTTAGACCGCTGCGCCACTTGGGAGGCCCAACTACCTTATTTTCTAAAGATGACATCATAATCTGCCCTTGTAGCCCACACTCTTGATAACATCAACCACTGCTCCCTGCTCCAGAATTTACAATAATGTTGAATGATGCATTGCCCAACAAACTGCATGTAATGGATCTAATTTACTGGCGAGTGGATGCTATTTCATTGCTGTAAGTAGTTAAGGAAAGATTGCCTGATTTATAAAGGTTGTATAGATCAAGAGATTTGTCTACCGTATGTGTAGAACAACACAAAGTACAATCCAAAAGGAGTGGTCTTTCATTCAACTGACAATCAAAAACTTCTTGCATTGATTTGACCCTGAACATTCAGAGTTTGATTGACTCTTCAAACCAAAATCATCAGTGAAGAAACCGTGTACCTTTTAAGCGCTACCTCCAACCCCATGTCCAAGTATATTACATTTCAATGTATAACAAATGTGAGAGAGCTGTCATTCAATGAGTTTTCTATGTTATCAATCTGTCAATGAAGACACCGGTGCCCCTGGGTGAACCATCACAGACTCGGGCATGTTTGCTGTGAAACTCTGGGGGACACTGACAGACTGGAGAGAATGTTGAGAATGTAGATGTTGAGCCACTGGAGCCCAGTGACTGCTGGTTTGAGAGGCAGATGTCTGCCAATGACTGTGTCCGTGACTGTGGCTGCAGCTGTGTTCATGTTCGTGACGTTACCCAAAGCTATGCTTGAGGGCATATCCATGTTTGTGAACATAATAACCTGAGAACTCAACAGGGCTCCCCTGTGTATAGTAGGAGTGGGCCCAGCCTTCAAATGTCTTTGGTGTGGTCTCGGTAGCCTGTAGGTTGGAGGAAACTGGAGCGTAGGCTTGGACTGGGTCGGAATGATTCTGGAACCAATGAGAATGTGGAGAGCTTATCTAACTAAAAAGTGATTCTCTATCTAATCATGGGGGACCACTAGGTGCCTATTGTACAGTATTCAATTACAGCTGAGGATCATCTATTGAAACTGCTCATTATACTGTAGTACATCATGTACTCTGGCTTGCAACCAGCAATCATGTTAATTTAATGACCTCTCGTCTTGGAGGATAAATGATGCCTCTTCCTTCTCTATTGATATAGGGTCATACAGGACATCAATGTTCAGGGGCACAACATTCATTGGGACAGGGAGACATACCCCCATGAGGGCCATGAGGAAACGGTTGGGTTGGCTGTTTGGACTATTTATCTGACCGGATGGGGAAAAAAAACACTTCTGAACCCAAAGTTGTCCCTCAGCAGCCTGAAAGGCATCTTCTTATCCAGGACTGATGCTCTAGCATCAGACATGTCTAGAAGTGGGTGCCAGCCCCTTCCGTATGTTTCACCAGAGCAAGATACGGATAATGTGTGACACAGTGATGGTAGATTTTCCTAACCAAACATCCTGTTATGTTCAGCATGAGGACTCAACACACATTTCAAGCATATTTGTCACGTTCTGACCTTAGTTCCTTTGTTTTTGTCTTCGTTTTAGCATGGTCAGGGAGTGAGTTGGGGTGGGTAGACTATGTTTGTTTTTCTATGTTGGTTTTTGAGTTTGGACTGGTATAGTTCTCAATCAGAGGCAGGTGTCGTTAGTTGTCTCTGATTGAGAATCATACTTAGGTAGCCTTTTTCCACCTGTGTTTCGTGGGTGTTTATTTTCTGTTTTGTGTGTCATCACTAGACAAGACTGTTTCGTTTGTTCGTTCTTCCTAGTTGTTATTTTGTTTAGTGTTCAATTTTGATTATATTAAATATCATGAACACTTACCACGCTGCACCTTGGTCCTCACCTTCTTCCACCGACGACGGCCGTTACAATATTATTTATTTTTATTTAACCTTTATTTAACTAGGCAAGTCAGTTAAGAACAAATTCTTATTTACAATGATGGCCTACCCTGGCCAAACCCAGACAGAGCTGGGCCAATTGTGCACTGCCCTATGGGATTCCCAATAACGGCCAGATGTGATACAGCCTGGATTCGAACCAGGGACTGTAGACTGAGATGCAGTGCCTTAGACCACAGCGCCGCACATAAACATATTACCACTTAACTACACTATTAAGCCCACTTAAAGCTGTGACATACTGCAGTGTATCACAGTTATTTTCAACCACAATAAGGTTGGAGTAAGGATAGAGATCCCCTGCTATGATGGGGTTGCAGAGGAAGAGAGTGTGGGACCAAAAGTGTTACTATGACCAGAAACAGCCAGGCCAGAGCTAACATGGGTGATTATGAGAAAGCCCTTAACCATAAGTGAGTACACTGTGGCCATACCCATAAGGGAGGGGGATACAGGAACTAACCCCTCCACTTGATTCTGGGCAGATGCACCAAACAGTACCAGCCCCACGATTGTGTACAACACCCCTGTGTTGATAGAGAGCAGCTGAAACATGAGGAGGAACCAAACAGTGCCCACACTCTTCTCAATCCCACCACAGAGGAGCACCAGAACCCCAATGCTGAGGAGTATCTGGGTCTCTGTCTGGTGGTGGAAGGAGTATGTAATGAGCTTGTGTACCGCAAAGGAAGAGGAGGGGATTAAACGGAAATTATCGGGTTGACAGACATCAGCGGCATTGATGTGTTGTGCTCTAGCTTGCTGCTGTAGCCTACTGGCACCATCTGTTACGTCATTAACGTTAGCTACACGTTGTAGCACGCTAGATAACGTTACAACAGACCCATTCAAAGTGGCTAGCTAGCCGCCGAGCATGATTCTTGAGTCACTCAACCCCTCCTTGCTAACGTACCATGCCCATTGGAAAAAACTGTAGTTCCAAGACTTTCGACATCCTCTGATAAACCGAAAAATGTAGTGACAGTAAACAAAACTGATGATACAATAACGACAGCAACAATGTCACTTGTTAGCCTGAACTCAGGAGTAAAACTCTTGAACCTCTGAACCACATCTTTCTAAACTATTCGGGTGATCATGTTGATGCCCAGTACATACTTGTCAAACTACTAGAGGATAATCAAGCACATGACAAAATGTCAGTTACGACACTTTTCCTACAATATTGCACAATAGGAATGGTTTCTTCCTATTGATATCATGTTGGCCTATCTATGTAAAACGTCCAAAAAACCATCGAAACAACCATTAATCAGTCAGTAAGATATAATAAGCACATCACGTTCGTTATTGAGCTCCAACCAGTTAAAAGATGATACCACCAGTCCGGCTCCAAACAAGCGTTTCTCTTGTGACGTATCAAGCGCAGTCATAAAGCTGTGACCCAACATGACGTAACCATGCATTAATTCACTACATAAACGGTGTTCAGATTTGATTTAATCTGTACAATAGTTTTCTTCACTCGGGTTGTTGCAGGTAGTCTTTGGCCTTTTGGTGCACCTCCTTCCCAACATATATATATATACATATATAGGGAATAGGGTGCCATTGGGGATGCCATCTTTGTGTGTGTGTCTGTGTGTCAGGATGTGTTTCGAGTAAATTAATTGATGGACATTTTCTACCCAGAAAGAAAGATGGATCGTAATGATGAGAGAATCAAAAGAGCTTTAAGACGCCGTCCTTATGTGGTAAATATCAAATATTTCTTTGTTTTGTCCTGTTTTTGTTATATTATCACATTTTAAATTGAGTGTTGTGTTGACAGTTGAAACCAGTGAGGGTGAACACCCCTGATTCCGTGTTGTGGCCAACCGGCAAGGTGCACAGAAGGCCAAAGCCTGTAAGTCATATCTGACCTGAAACAAAAACACAAATACACAATTCAAGGCCAAAATGAGCAAAGCAGTGTTGAATTCATTCTTTACTTTTAGCTATGGGCAGGACCAGACATCTGGGGATGGATGGAGCATCAATCCGGAGCCTCTCAGCCAGGTCATCTCTGCTGTTCCCATAGAGACACAACAGTTAGATCAATCTGTTGATTCATATGGCCATTTTGGTTGGCTTGGTTGAATTGACAATTATCCATTCGAGATGCTTAAGAATCCTGTACTATGGAAGGTCTTTTGCCCCACCCCTAATGTTATGGGAGTTGCATTTATTGCATTTTCAGTTACCCATGTATTACTCACTACTTGTACAACCATGTTGGATTGCCTACATATTCTACATTTCCTTGAGGGTCAATGCCAGTGTATTCTATGGCTGCCATGAGTACATGCCTTTCTCTGTCTCCTCAGTCTGGAAGGGTGACTCGGCTGATAGAGAGAAAATATGATGACGTGATCTCATCCTCCAGTTCTGATGACTTTTCCATCTACTCCTTCACTGACTGTGAATCTGAGGTAAAAGAGTTGTACCCTACCGTCCATGTCTTTGTTGAGTGACATCACTGGGAGGAGGATGGTCTCTGACTAGTTGACTCTGATACACAGTGTGATGATGAGGATCATGAAAGGAGGACCCCAAAGCTGAAAGTTGAGAATGGAAAGGTGACAAAGCTTGATGTGAGGGATATGGATGAGGATGATCTGTCTCTCAACTCCTTCGATGAATCAGACTTCCTGGTAAGTTCTGCATATTAAATATTTTTATATATATACATGGGGGATTGGAAATGATGCAGACAATTACTTATTGAGGGTAGTCATGTATCTGCAATGTGTATAGAGTAGTTAGTTATAAAGTATTTCTACAGATTGTGTTGAACATAGCACTTTCCTGATATGTTACTTTACTTTCTGGTCCTACAGAGCCCAGGGAAGGTCTCAGGTCCTGTATCTGTCAAGAATGGCCTCTCTCCTCTTGTGACCTCAGCACACCGGACCCTGGCTGAAGCCCTACGGGCCCTGCCCTCTGCTGTAGGCTCTCCCTACCCAGTAAATATCCCAAGGCCTCGGACTCCTCTCAACCCTGTCATTATCGCTCTGCCCCGAACAGAGAACTTCCCATACCGCCACAGCCCTCGCCTGGCTCCCATCACCAACCTGAGCGAGACCGGCAGGAAGCTGCTCCAGGAAATGGCTGGAGTGGCCCCACAGGTGAGAGGAAATACAAGAAGGGAATATTGGCCGTAAGTCCTTCTATAGTATAGCATAAGTCCTTCTCTAGTATAGTATAGCTCTAGGTATAGTAGCTCGAGAGAAGAGAACCCATAAACTTACATTACTTTATCTGCTTGTCCAAAATATTCAGGAAGGGAAGGTCAATAAGAAAAGAAGGGCAAGGCCAAAAAGGAATTGAAGCAAGAGAAGGCTAGTAAGACGCAACAGATGGGAAATGTTGGAGAAAGTAAGGAGGAGGACAAGAAAGAGGAAAAGAAGAGTCTGAGGAAGAGGTAAGGAAATAGAGGAGGGAGAAGTGGAACATAACCAGGGAATACTAGACTAGAGAATTAGAGAAATAGAATGAGGTAGCAGAGAAAGAGCAGCTATCTGATGTGTCAGGGCAAACTTAAGCAACAAGGCACGAGGAGGTGTGATATATGGCCAATATATCACAGCTAAGGGCTGTGATATAAAATAAATATTTTGTCATACCCGTGGTATACGGTCTGTTATAAACTGGGTGGTTCGAGCCCTGAATGCTGATTGGCTGACAGCCGTGGTATATCAGACCGTATACCACAGGTATGACAAAGTATTTAATTTTACTGCTCTAATTACGTTGTTAACCAATTCATAATAGCAATAAGATACCTTGGGGTTTGTGGTATACGGTCAATATACCACGGCTAAGGGCTGTATCCAGGCACTCCGTGTTGTGCATAAGAACAGTCCTTAGCTGTGGTATATTGGCCATATACCACACCCCTCGTGCCTTATTGCTTAAATATACCACGGCTTTCAGCCAATCAGCATTCAGGGATCGAACCACCCAGTTTATAATACTATTTATTCTCCTGTGGTTTTTGATTGACAGGTTTCTTGAGTGGCTGCTGCCCAAACTGAGATGTTCAAAGAAATAATGGCCAACTATTACTTCTACCACACACACACACACACACACACACACACACACACAGCTTTTGAGTATTGGTTATTCCTACAACACACACAAACATAATTTCAGAGACGGGAACTATGATTAGCAAAATACATATATTGGTCTCATTCTTATATTTTGAGACATGCAGCATTATTTAAATAAAAATGATATTGATCCCCATACAGCCTATGATAATGAATTGGATTTACATGCTTAGGCTTGGAAATATAGCCAGGAGAAGCAGGGTCAACACCTCTACTCATGTCATAAGTGCCATGACATCTTTAGTAACCACAGAGAGATAAGACCTCTTGTCTCAACAGTCTCATCCAAAGGACATCACCAACCTCAGGGCAGTGTCACTGGTATTGGGGTCTTAGGTCTCCTTTGGCCAAAGTGAAGAGTTGAGGGCCCCTTACTGGTCTCCTTGCAATATCTGGTCTCCCACACAGAGATGGAAATCTACACCTGTTTAGACCTTGGAGGATATGGCTTCAGATGAAAGACAGCAGAGAGATGCAGAACGTAAAAGCTTCAAACACTGTGATATGCAAATGTAGGACCATTGTACACTGAAGTGAAGCATGCATCTGGTCTGAAGCATGTCAAAAGAGTAGAAATTAACTGGGACTGGAGGAATACATCACATTTAAACTAAATTAGCATGTATCTGATTTAGCTACACTCATCTATCTGTACTTGAATTGTGCTGTTTGAAACGTGCATTTCCAATAAAGCTTTTTAAATTGCAGTTATTTGTGTCAGACAGAATTTTGTCTTAATTAATTACATCCGATGTTCTTAAACTTTTACATCAAGGGAATATTATAATACTGATATTATCTTACCTGCTATCACTGGGGGTATTTATTCTGTTGCTCTGAAATGTATCCCACGGTAGGTGGCGGTAGTGAACCAATAAATAGTTGTATTGCTCGCCAGAAACCCAACCAGGCTGGCAGACAGTTGTTACCATGCAACGAGCAGACGCTTGCGAAAGGTACGAGCTACAAAATTGGCAAAATTGCCTGCTGCTGTATACATAGCTCGCGTTTATGTATGTTGCTAACCTAGCTAGTTAGCTAGCCATCAATAAAGTTCCCAATGTTACAACATGGCAGACGGCTGGAGCACCGACACCAGAGAGGCTGCCTATCGTTCCCGGGATGCTGTCAAAAACCTTAGAATTAAGTAAGTTGCAGTTGGCCGTTGTGTGGCTTTTAGTCCTTGCATTGCCATACAAGCAAGACACTGTCGTTAGCTAACGTTAGCTCTCAAAGCAGATGATGATAAACACCCAGTATATTGCTTGACCTGATCCCTGAGTTTGCCATGAAAACATGGCTTTTAGCTAGCTAGAATCCCGTTTACTTTGTTTATATTTACAATGGTGTTTACAGGATCCGTATTCAGAGAGTCACCTCCACAGCAGCCCTCTCCCAACACCTTCAGCAGCAGGTTTGGACTCAACAGGAGAGGGGAGGCATTGAGCTGGACACCCTCAACTCACAGGCTCAATCAGGTGTTAACACTGTTTTGAAACAGGAAGATGATGTTAGGTGTTTTGAAACAGAAAGATGTCAGATGCTTCTTTGTTGAGTAGATGTCATTTTCGTGGTGACTAGATATGGACCACAACATCTTGGTTTTGTTTCAGCCAGAAATGATGAGTAGTTAGTGGTAGGCTGGCAGGAGAAGCTGTTCAGTCAGTGTCCTTATAACAAATAAGAATTTACTGTTTAGGATAGTTTGATGTTGCATAGTAAGGTGTGTGTGTGCACAATATGAAGTGGGTTTGTTCCAGAGTGAGTCAGTATGCCAGACTCCGCTGGAGAGACAATACCACACAGAGATCATGGCTCAGGAGCGGACCAGGGGCAGACGGAACTGCAGGATTTTCACCTACACCGATTCTGACTGCTACACCAATTGGGAAGGGGTGGTTTTCAACAGAATCTCGATTTCTGTAACGGTTCTGTAACCAAAGACTCTGGGAGACGGGAAGCAAGTATAGGGGGAGGATTTTAAAGGGGGAGCTGGAGCAGACGTGACAATTTCATTATTCAAAACAAAGCTTTTACCTATTTTCTGTCCAAAAGAAACGTTAGTGTTTTAAGGCTGTTTTTGATGTACTCACTACAGCATTCCCAGAGTATGGTGACGCAGGTCAAGTCCAATCCTACCTTACTGGCACATAGAATGGCCAATGTCAGACACAGACGACAGGACAGACGCCCAGTGTAGGTCCCTGTTACTCACCAAAGTGAATTATTATTAAAGTGAATATAATTGAAGCAGCATTGATGCGTCGTGCTGCTTTGAAGACAGTGTACCGGTATGTTCACATTACACCATACCCTTCTATGCAAAATGTGTTTATGGTATTCTGTTGGTCTGCAGTGACAGCACCATCCCCAAGTCCAGGCTGATTACCTGGGAGCCCTTGGAGGACTTTGTGAAGACCAGCCACATGGTCAACACACCTCTACAGACCATGCACATCATGGGGGACCTGGGACCAGCAGGCAAGTGAGTAGCACAAGGGGAAAAACCACTATGTAGCCTATACACTTATTACACTGCTTTGTATGTAATAACTTTTAAGTAGATTCCAATTCAGGCATTGAAAAGTGGCATTTTATTATTGTATTTCTCAGACTTGGCCAAAAGGAGAAGGAATGCTTGTCTGCACGATAAG
The DNA here is from genome assembly GCF_023373465.1 of Oncorhynchus keta. Lineage (NCBI taxonomy): Eukaryota > Metazoa > Chordata > Actinopteri > Salmoniformes > Salmonidae > Oncorhynchus > Oncorhynchus keta. The sequence continues at coordinate 18,879,356 of NC_068432.1, read as the reverse complement.
AGCAGATGGAAATGGAGTGGTTACCATCAAACCAGACTTCAACAAAGGCAAGGAGCCCTACAGGCCAGTGACCCGCACCTGCTGAAGTCAAAATGTTTTACCCCAAGCTCAAGTAAGGGTCACTTACTTGGTAGCAGAATTCATACATTCCCAGCCATTTACTGTGTTATGATGCTGTGTGTTTGCACCCAAGGTTGAGACGGAGGGGGAGAAGAGGGAGGTGTGGCGTCAGACCAGAGGAGACAGAACAGCAACAGTGCATATATTTTTTCACCTTTATTTAACCAGGTAGGCAAGTAAGAGAACAAGTTCTCATTTACAATTGCGACCTGGCCAAGATAAAGCAAAACAGTTTGACACATACAACGACACAGAGTTACACATGGAGTAAAACAAACATACAGTCAATAATACAGTATAAACAAGTCTATATACGATGTGAGCAAATGAGGTGAGATAAGGGAGGTAAAGACAAAAAAAGGCAGTGGTGGCAAAGTAAATACGATATAGCAAGTAAAACACTGGAATGGTAGATTTTCAATGGAAGAAAGTAGAAATAAAAATAATGGGGTGCAAAGGAGCAAAATAAATAAATTCATTAAATACAGTAGGGAAAGAGGTAGTTGTTTGGGCTAAATTATAGGTGGGCTATGTACAGGTGCAGTAATCTGTGAGCTGCTCTGACAGTTGGTGCTTAAAGCTAGTGAGGGAGATAAGTGTTTACAGTTTCAGAGATTGTTGTAGTTCGTTCCAGTCATTGGCAGCAGAGAACTGGAAGGAGAGGCGGCCAAAGAAAGAATTGGTTTTGGGGGTGACTGGAGAGATATACCTGCTGGAGCGTGTGCTACAGGTGGGAGATGCTATGGTGACCAGCGAGCTGAGATAAGGGGGGACTTTACCTAGCAGGGTCTTGTAGATGACATGGAGCCAGTGGGTTTAGCGACGAGAATGAAGCGAGGGCCAGCCAACGAGAGCGTACAGGTCGCAATGGTGGTTAGTATATGGGGCTTTGGTGACAAAACGGATTGCACTGTGATAGACTGCATCCAATTTGTTGAGTAGGGTATTGGAGGCTATTTTGTAAATGACATCGCCAAAGTTGAGGATTGGTAGGATGGTCAGTTTTACAAGGGTATGTTTGGCAGCATGAGTGAAGGATGCTTTGTTGCGAAATAGGAAGCCAATTCTAGATTTAACTTTGGATTGGAGATGTTTGATATGGGTCTGGAAGGAGAGTTTACAGTCTAACCAGACACCTAAGTATTTGTAGTTGTCCACGTATTCTAAGTCAGAGCCGTCCAGAGTAGTGATGTTGGACAGGCGGGCAGGTGCAGGTAGCGCTCGGTTGAAGAGCATGCATTTAGTTTTACTTGTATTTAAGAGCAATTGGAGGCCACGGAAGGAGAGTTGTATGGTATTGAAGCTTGCCTGGAGGGTTGTTAACACAGTGTCCAAAGAAGGGCCAGAAGTATACAGAATGGTGTCGTCTGCGTAGAGGTGGATCAGAGACTCACCAGCAGCAAGAGCGACCTCATTGATGTATACAGAGAAGAGAGTCGGTCCAATAATTGAACCCTGTGGCACCCCCATAGAGACTGCCAGAGGTCCGGACAGCAGGCCCTCCGATTTGACACACTGAACTCTATCAGAGAAGTAGTTGGTGAACCAGGCGAGGCAATCATTTGAGAAACCAAGGCTGTCGAGTCTGCCGATGAGGATGTGGTGATTGACAGAGTCAAAAGCCTTGGCCAGATCAATGAATACGGCTGCACAGTAATGTTTCTTATCGATGGCAGTTAAGATATCGTTTAGGACCTTGAGCGTGGCTGAGGTGCACCCATGACCAGCTCTGAAACCAGATTGCATAGCAGAGAAGGTATGGTGAGATTCGAAATGGTCGGTAATCTGTTTGTTGACTTGGCTTTCGAAGACCTTAGAAAGGCATGGTAGGATAGATATAGGTCTGTAGCAGTTTGGGTCAAGAGTGTCCCCCCCTTTGAAGAGGGGGATGACCGCAGCTGCTTTCCAAACTTTGGGAATCTCAGACGACACGAAAGAGAGGTTGAACAGGCTAGTAATATGGGTGGCAACAATTTCGGCAGATAATTTTAGAAAGAAAGGGTCCAGATTGTCAGCCCGGCTGATTTGTAGGGGTCCAGATTTTGCAGCTCTTTCAGAACATCCGCTGAACGGATTTGGGAGAAGGAGAAATGGGGAAGGCTTGGGCGAGTTGCTGTGGGGGGTGCAGTGCAGTTGACCGGGGTAGGAGTAGCCAGGTGGAAAGCATGGCCAGCCGTAGAAAAATGCTTAATGAAATTCTCAATTATGGTGGATTTATCAGTGGTGACAGTGTTTCCTATCTTCAGTGCAGTGGGCAGCTGGGAGGAGGTGTTCTTATTCTCCATGGACTTTACAGTGTCCCAGAACTTTTTTGAGTTAGTGTTGCAGGAAGCAAATTTCTGCTTGAAAAAGCTAGCCGTGGCTTTTCTAACTGCCTGTGTATAATGGTTTCTAGCTTCCCTGAACAGCTGCATATCACGGGGCTGTTCGATGCTAATGCAGAACGCCATAGGATGTTTTTGTGTTGGTTAAGGGCAGTCAGGTCTGGGGAGAACCAAGGGCTATATCTGTTCCTGGTTCTAAATTTCTTGAATGGGGCATGTTTATTTAAGATGGTTAGGAAGGCATTTAAAAAAAAATATCCAGGCATCCTCTACTTTTATTTTTTTTTTATTTTTATTTCACCTTTATTTAACCAGGTAGGCTAGTTGAGAACAAGTTCTCATTTGCAACTGCGACCTGGCCAAGATAAAGCATAGCAGTGTGAACAGACAACACAGAGTTACACATGGAGTAAACAATTAGCAAGTCAATAACACAGTAGAAAAAAATGGGCAGTCTATATACAATGTGTGCAAAAGGCATGAGGAGGTAGGCGAATAATACAATTTTGCAGATTAACACTGGAGTGATAAATGATCAGATGGGCATGTACAGGTAGAGATATTGGTGTGCAAAAGAGCAGAAAAGTAAATAAATAAAAACAGTATAAAAACAGTATGGGAATGAGGTAGGTGAAAAAGGGTGAGCTATTTACCTATAGACTATGTACAGCTGCAGCGATCGGTTAGCTGCTCGGATAGCTGATGTTTGAAGTTGGTGAGGGAGATAAAAGTCTCCAACTTCAGCGATTTTTGCAATCTGTTCCAGTCACAGGCAGCAGAGTACTGGAACGAAAGGCGGCCAAATGAGGTGTTGGCTTTAGGGATGATCAGTGAGATACACCTGCTGGAGCGCGTGCTACGGATGGGTGTTGCCATCGTGACCAGTGCACTGAGATAAGGCGGAGCTTTACCTAGCATGGACTTGTAAATGACCTGAGCCAGTGGGTCTGGCGACGAATATGTAGTGAGGGCCAGCCGACTAGAGCATACAAGTCGCAGTGGTGGGTGGTATAAGGTGCTTTAGTGACAAAACGGATGGCACTGTGATAGACTGCATCCAGTTTGCTGAGTAGAGTGTTGGAAGCCATTTTGTAGATGACATCGCCGAAGTCGAGGATCGGTAGGATAGTCAGTTTTACTAGGGTAAGCTTGGCAGCGTGAGTGAAGGAGGCTTTGTTGCGGAATAGAAAGCCGACTCTGGATTTGATTTTTGATTGGAGATGTTTGATGTGAGTCTGGAAGGAGAGTTTGCAGTCTAGCCAGACACCTAGGTACTTATAGATGTCCACATATTCAAGGTTGGAACCATCCAGGGTGGTGATGCTAGTCGGGCATGCGGGTGCAGGCAGCGATCGGTTGAAAAGCATGCATTTGGTTTTACTCGCGTTTAAGAGCAGTTGGAGGCCACGGAAGGAGTGCTGTATGGCATTGAAGCTCGTTTGAGGTTTGATAGCACAGTGTCCAGTGACGGGCCGAAAGTATATAGAATGGTGTCGTCTGCGTAGAGGTGGATCAGGGAATCGCCCGCAGCAAGAGCAACATCATTGATATATACAGAGAAAAGAGTCGGCCCGAGAATTGAACCCTGTGGCACCCCCATAGAGACTGCCAGAGGACCGGACAGCATGCCCTCTGATTTGACACACTGAACTCTGTCTGCAAAGTAATTGGTGAACCAGGCAAGGCAGTCATCCGAAAAACCGAGGCTGTTGAGTCTGCCGATAAGAATTTGGTGATTGACAGAGTCGAAAGCCTTGGCGAGGTCGATGAAGACGGCTGCACAGTACTGTCTTTTATCGATGGCGGTTATGATATCATTTAGTACCTTGAGTGTGGCTGAGGTGCACCCGTGACCGGCTCGGAAACCAGATTGCACAGCGGAGAAGGTACGGTGGGATTCGAGATGGTCAGTGACCTGTTTGTTGACTTGGCTTTCGAAGACCTTAGATAGGCAGGGCAGGATGGATATAGGTCTATAGCAGTTTGGGTCCAGGGTGTCTCCTCCTTTGAAGAGGGGATGACTGCGGCAGCTTTCCAATCCTTGGGGATCTCAGACGATATGAAAGAGAGGTTGAACAGGCTGGTAATAGGGGTTGCGACAATGGCGGCAGATAGTTTCAGAAATAGCGGGTCCAGATTGTCAAGCCCAGCTGATTTGTACGGGTCCAGGTTTTGCAGCTCTTTCAGAACATCTGCTATCTGGATTTGGGTAAAGGAGAACCTGGAGAGGCTTGGGTGAGGAACTACGGGGGGCGGAGCTGTTGGCCGAGGTTGGAGTAGCCAGGCGGAAGGCATGGCCAGCCGTTGAGAAGTGCTTATTGAAGTTTTCGATAATCATGGATTTATCGGTGGAGACCGTGTTTCCTAGCCTCAGTGCAGTGGGCAGCTGGGAGGAGGTGCTCTTGTTCTCCATGGACTTCACAGTGTCCCAGAACTTTTGGAGTTGGAGCTACAGGATGCAAACTTTTGCCTGAAGAAGCTGGCCTTAGCTTTCCTGACTGACTGCGTGTAGTGGTTCCTGACTTCCTTGAACAGTTGCATATCACGGGGGCTATTCGATGCTATTGCAGTCCGCCACAGGATGTTTTTGTGCTGGTCGAGGGCAGTCAGGTCTGGAGTGAACCAAGGGCTGTATCTGTTCTTGGTTCTGCATTTTTTGAACGGAGCATGCTTATCCAAAATGGTGAGGAAGTTACTTTTAAAGAATGACCAGGCATCCTCAACTGACGGGATGAGGTCAATGTCCTTCCAGGATACACGGGCCAGGTCGATTAGAAAGGCCTGCTCACAGAAGTGTTTTAGGGAGCGTTTGACAGTGATGAGGGGTGGTCGTTTGACTGCGGCTCCGTGGCGGATACAGGCGATGAGGCAGTGATCGCTGAGATCCTGGTTGAAGACAGCGGAGGTATATTTGGAGGGCCAGTTGGTCAGGATGACGTCTATGAGGGTGCCCTTGTTTACAGAGTTAGGGTTGTACCTGGTGGGTTCCTTGATGATTTGCGTGAGATTGAGGGCATCTAGCTTAGATTGTAGGACTGCCGGGGTGTTAAGCATATCCCAGTTTAGGTCACCTAACAGAACAAACTCTGAAGCTAGATGGGGGCGATCAATTCACAAATGGTGTCCAGGGCACAGCTGGGAGCTGACGGGGTCGGTAGCAGGCGGCAACAGTGAGAGACTTGTTTCTGGAGAGAGTAATTTTCAAAATTAGTAGTTCAAACTGTTTGGGTATGGACCGGGAAAGTATGACATTACTTTGCAGGCTATCTCTGCAGTAGACTGCGACTCCGCCCCTTTGGCAGTTCTATCTTGACGGAAGATGTTATAGTTGGGTATGGAAATCTCTGAATTTTTGGTGGCCTTCCTGAGCCAGGATTCAGACACGGCAAGGACATCAGGGTTAGCAGAGTGTGCTAAAGCAGTGAGTAAAACAAACTTAGGGAGGAGGCTTCTGATGTTGACATGCATAAAACCAAGACTTTTCGATCACAGAAGTCAACAAATGAGGGTACCTGGGGACATGCAGGGCCTGGGTTTACCTCCACATCACCCGCGGAACAGAGAAGGAGTAGTATGAGGGTGCGGCTAAAGGCTATCGAAACTGGTCGCCTAGAGCGTTGGGGGCAGAGGATAAGAGGAGCAGGTTTCTGGGCATGGTAGAATATATTCAGGGCATAATGCGCAGACAGGGGTATGGTGGGGTGCGGGTACAGCGGAGGTAAGCCCAGGCACTGGGTGATGATGAGAGGTTGTATCTCTGGACATGCTGGTTGTAATGGGTGAGGTCACCGCATGTGTGGGGGGTGGGACAAAGGAGGTAACAGGGGTATGCAGAGTGGATCTAGGGGCTCCATTGTGAACTAAAACAATGATAACTAACCTGAACAACAGTATACAAGGCATATTGACATTTGGGAGAGACATACAGCGAGGCATACAGTAATCACAGGTGTTGAATTGGGAAAGCTAGCTAAAAACAGTAGGCGAGGCTAATCAGCTAGCACAACAAACAGCAGGTAAAATGGCGTTGACTAGGCAACTGGGCCGACAGATAAAACAAACAAGCAGAATGGAGTACCGTGATTAATGGACAGTCCAGCGTGTGTCAGCTATGTAGCCAAGAGATCAGTGTCCAGGGGCAGCGGTGGATGGGCAGGGAAGCTGGGCTGGTGAGTGTTATCCAGGTTTAAAAAAAAAAAAAAAAAAAAAAAACTAACAATGACTAAATAGCTTGTAGCTGGTTAGCTGGTTAGCGTCTGGAGGTTCTTGAGTGTGTCATAAAAATAAAATAAAAATGAAAGGTGATAGCGATTCCGTATCACAGTGGGTGAGGCAGGTTTCCGGAAGGTATAAACAAAATAAAAATCAAAGAGAGATAGAAAGTAAATGGGTTCAGAGTGTTTGGAATGCAGTGAGCCAGATGGTTAGCAGGCCTGTGCTAACAAGCTAACAGTTCGTAGGCCCGGGCTAGACAAGCTAGCCGTTAGCAGGCCGAATTAGCAAGCAGGAGATAGCGAGGGCTAGAGAGCTAACCTTTGGGGGACGTCGCGATGGGGTGAGTCTGTTTATTCCTCTTCTTGCGGTGACATCGACAGACCGGTCGTGGGCCCGGGTAATTGTAGCCCAGGAGTATGCTACTGACGGGATGAGATCAATATCCTTCCAGGATACCCCGGCCAGGTCGATTAGAAAGGCCTTCTCGCTGAAGTGTTTCAGGGAGCGTTTGACAGTGATCAGTGGAGGTCGTTTGACCGCTGACCCATTACGGATGCAGGCAATGAGGCAGTGATCGCTGAGATCTTGGTTGAAGACAGCAGAGGTGTATTTAGAGGGCAAGTTGGTTAGGATGATATCTATGAGGGTGCCCGTGTTTAAGGCTTTGGGGAGGTACCTGGTAGGTTCATTGATAATTTGTGTGAGATTGAGGGCATCAAGTTTAGATTGTAGGATGGCTGGGGTGTTAAGCATGTTCCAGTTTAGGTCGCCTAGCAGCACTAGCTCTGAAGATAGATGGGGAAATCAGTTCACATATGGTGTCCAGAGCAGACAGCAGGCGGCAACGGTGAGAGACTTGTTTTTAGAGAGGTGGATTTTTAAAAGTAGAAGTTCAAATTGTTTGGGTACAGACCTGGATAGTAGGACAGAACTCTGCAGGCTATCTTTGCAGTAGATTGCAACACTGCCCCCTTTGGCAGTTCTATCTTGTCTGAAAATTTTGTAGTTTGGAATTAAAATTTCAGAATTTTTGGTGGTCTTCCTAAGCCAGGATTCAGACACAGCTAGAACATCCGGGTTGGCAGAGTGTGCTAAAGCAGTGAATAGAACAAACTTAGGGAGGAGGCTTCTAATGTTAACATGCATGAAACCAAGGCTATTACGGTTACAGAATTATTATTTTTTTAAATTTTACCTTGATTTAACCAGGCAAGTCAGTTAAGAACATATTCTTATTTTCAATGACGGGTTAACTGCCTGTTCAGGGGCAGAACGACAGCTCGGGGGTTTGAACTCGCAACCTTCCGGTTACTAGTCCAACGCTCTAACCACTAGGCTACGCTGCCGCCCCCAGAAGTCATCAAAAGAGAGCGCCTGGGGAATAGGAGTGGAGCTAGGCACTGCAGGGCCTGGATTCACCTCTACATCGCCAGAGGAACAGAGGAGGAGTAGAATAAGGGTGCGGCTAAAAGCAATAAGAATTGGTCGTCTAGAACGTCTGGAACAGAGAGTAAAAGGAGGTTTCTGGGGGCGATAAAATAGCATCAAGGGATAATGTACAGACAAAGGTATGGTAGGATGTGAATACAGTGGAGGTAAACCTAGGTATTGAGTGATGAAGAGAGAGATATTGTCTATAGAAACATCATTGAAACCAGGAGATGTCATTGCATGTGTGGGTGGTGGAACTAATAGGTTGGATAAGGTATAGTGAGCAGGACTAGAGGATCTACAGCGAAATAAGCCAATAAACACTAACCAGAACAGCAATGGACAAGGCATATTGACATTAAGGAGAGGCATGCTTAGTCGTGTGAGTAGAGAGGTTGGTTGGGGGGTCACGGCGATTTAGACAGCTAGCCAGGCCATCGGTAGCAAGCTAGCGAAGGATGGAGGTCTGTTATTAGCCACCTCTTCCGCGTTCCGTCAGTAGATTAGTGGGGTTCCGTGTGGTAGAGGGGATTAATCCAAATCACACACAAAAAAACAAACAATAGATATAGTTATAGAGGCCCAAGAAGAAGAAGAAGAAGAAATAATAATAATAAAAATAAATTGTCCGATTGTCTATTCAGATAGCAGCCGATAAGACAGCTAACGGTTAGCGGGCCGCAGATGGGCGTGAGTGACTGAGTGTGTAGTGTTATTCACTGTTGGTGCACTGTAACAATACTTGTATTATAGTTCATGCAAACTCAAAACTTGGAAGATGTTTTTGTAACCCAAAGTGGCCTAATGTCAGATTTGTCCTTATGCATGTACATACAGTACACTGATGAAATATTATTATAGTCTTTCAGGCAGGTTAGAGTCTTTTCTATAACGATGACCTCTCCTCTCTTTTCCTCCTTTCAGCGTTATGTACGTCATAAAGACTACCTCAACAGCTTATAAAGACTACCTCAACAGCTTGGTTGGCCAGGACTGAAATGGTATGCATGTAGTTTCTATAGATGACATCATAATCTGCCCTTGTAGCCCACACTCTTCATAACCTCAACCACTGCTCCCTGCTCCAGAATTTCCAATAATGTTGAATGATGCATTGCCCAACAAACTGCATGTAATGGATCTAATTTACTGGTGAGTGGATGCTATTTAATTTCATTGCTGTAAGTAGTTAAGGAAAGAAAAATACAATATAAATAAATTGCCTGATTTATAAAGGTTGTATAGATCAAGAGATTTGTCTACCGTATGTGTAGAACAACACAAAGTACAATCCAAAAGGAGTGGTCTTACATTCAACTGACAATCTAAACCTTCTTGCAGTGATTTGACCCTGAACTTTCAGTTTGATTGACTCTTCAAACCAAAAGCATCATTGAAGAAACCGTGTACCTTTTAAGTACTACCTCAAACCCCATGTCCAAGTATATTACATTTCAACGTATAACAAATGAGAGGTCTCTGTCATTCAATGAGTTTTCTATGTTATCAATTTGTCAATGAAGACAACGGTGCCTGTCAATGAAGACAACGGCATGTTTGCTGTGAAACTCTGGGGGGGCACTGACTGACCGACTGGAGAGAATGTTGAGAATGTAGATGTTGAGCCACTGGAGCCCAGTGACTGCTGGTTTGAGAGGCAGATGTCTGCCAATGACTGTGTCCGTGACTGTGGCTGCAGCTGTGTTCATGTTCGTGACGTTACCCAAGGCTATGCTTGAGGGCATATCCATGGTTGTGAACATAATAACCTAAGAACTCAACAGGGCTCCCCTGTGTATAGTAGGAGTGGGCCCAGCCTTCAAATGTCTTTGGTGTGGTCTCGGTAGCCTGTAGGTTGGAGGAAACTGGAGCGTAGGCTTGGACTGGGTATGATTCTGCAACCAATGAGAATGTGGAGAGATTACACAGAGCTTATCTAACTAAACAGTGATTCTCTAACTAATCATGGGGGACCACTAGGTGCCTATTGTACAGTATTCAATTACAGCTGAGGATCATCTATTGAAACTGCTCATTATACTGTAGTACATCATGTACTCTGGCTTGCATCCAGCAATCATGTTAATTTAATGACCTCTCGTCTTGTAGGATAAATGATGCGTCTAGTGCTTTCTCAGTACTCAGGGTGGGTGGACCGTCTTCCTTCTCTATTTATGTAGGGTCATACAGGACATCAATGTTCATGGGGACATCAACCCAAGTTGTCCAACTCAGGAGAGGACATCTTCCCCATTCTGAAATTGCGTTTTGTCCCCCCAGATGTATCATTGAAAGGTGATACAAAACGAGGCAAAAGTGTGCTTTAGGGCCATGAGGACGGGTTGGGTTGGCTGTTTGGACTATTTATCTGACCGGATGGGGAGAAAAACACTTCTAAAACCAGAGTTTCCCCTGAGCATCAGACATGTGTCACTAGAAGTGGGTGCCAGTTGTTATTCTGGTAGATTGTTCAATTTTGATTAACAAAACATGAACACTTCCGTTATGTTCAGCATGAGGACTCAACACACATTTCAAGCATATTATTTATTTTCATTGAACCTTTATTTAACTAGGCAAGTCAGTTAAGAACAAATTCTTATTTACAATGATGGCCTACCCTGGCCAAACCCGGACAGAGCTGGGCCAATTGTGCACCGCCCTATGGGATTCCCAATAACGGCCAGATGTGATACAGCCTAGATTCGAACCAGGGATTGAAGACTGAGATGCAGTGCCTTAGACCACAGCGCCGCACATAAACATATTACCACTTAACTACACTATTAAACCCACTTAAAGCTGTGACATACTGCAGTGTATCACAGTTATTTTCAACCACAATAAGGTTGGAGTAAGGATAGAGATCCCCCCTGCTATGATGGGGTTGCAGAGGAAGAGAGTGTGGGACCAAAAGTGTTACTATGACTAGAAACAGCCAGGCCAGGGCTAACATGGGTACACTGACCCCAAAAACGAAAGCCCTTAACCATAAGTGAGTACACTGTGGCCATACCCATAAGGGAGGGGGATACAGGAACTAACCCCTCCACTTGATTCTGGGCAGATGCACCAAACAGTACCAGCCCCACGGTTGTGTACAACACCCCTCCCTGTGTTGATAGAGAGCAGCTGAAACATGAGGAGGAACCAAACAGTGCCCACAGTCTTCTCAATCCCACCACAGAGGATCACCAGAACCCCAATGCTGAGGAGTATCTGGGTCTCTGTCTGGTGGTGGAAGGAGTATGTGATGAGCTTGTGTACCGCAAAGGAAGAGGAGGTGATTAAACGGAAATTATCGGGTTGACAGACATCAGCGGCATTGATGTGTTGTGCTCTAGCTTGCTGCTGTAGCCTACTGGCACCATCTGTTACGTCATTAGCGTTAGCTACACGTTGTAGCACGCTAGATAACGTTACAACAGACCCATTCAAAGTGGCTAGCTAGCTACTGAGCATGATTCTTGAGTCACTCAACCCCTCCTTGCTAACGTACCATGCCCATTGGAAAAAACTGTAGTTCCAAGACATCTTCTGATAAACATGACTGTAAACAAAACTGATAAACCGAAAAAAATGTAGTGACAGTAAACAAAACTGATGATACAATACTAACGACAGCAACAATGTCACTTGTTAGCCTGAACTCAGGAGTAAAACTCTTGAACCTCTGAACCACATCTTTCTAAACTATTCGGGTGATCATGTTGATGCTCAGTACATACTTGTCAAACTACTAGAGGATAATCAAGCACAATACAAAATGTCATGACAAAATGTCAGTTACGACCAAAACAAATTTTCCATTTACAATATTCACAACCACAATAGCAGAATGGTTTCTTCCTATTGATATCATGTTGAGCCTATCTAAGATGTTAAAATTTGATTGGACAATTTAATAAAATAAAAAACCATCGAAACAACCATTAATCAGTCAGTAAGATATAATAAGCACATCACGTTCGTTTATTGTAAAACGCGATACAACCATTACTCAGTCAGTAAGTTAAAAGATGATACCACCAGTCCGGCTCCAAACAAGCGTTTCTCTTGTGACGTATTAAGCGCGCAGTCATAAAGCTGTGACCCAACATGACGTAACCATGCATTAATTCACTACATAAACGGTGTTCAGATTTGATTTAATCTGTTCAATAGTTTTCTTCACTCAGGTTGTTGCAGGTAGTCTTTGGCCTTTTGGTGCACCTCCTTCCCAACATATATATATATACATATATAGGGAATAGGGTGCCATTTGGGATGCCATCTTTGTGTGTGTGTGTCTGTTTGTGTCAGGATGTGTTTTGTGTCAATTAATTGATGGACATTTTCCCCAGAAAGAAAGATGGATCGTAATGATGAGAGAATCAAAAGAGCTTTAAGACGCCGTCCTTATGTGGTAAATATCAAATATTTGTTTGTTTTGTCCTGTTTTTGTTATATTATCACATTTTAAATTGCGTGTTGTGTTGACAGTTGAAACCAGTGAGGGTGAACACCCCTGATTCCGTGTTGTGGCCAACCGGCAAGGTGCAAACAGAAGGCCAAAGCCTGTAAGTCATATCTGACCTGACAACAAAAACACAAATACACAATTCAAGGCCAAAATGAGCAAAGCAGTGTTGAATTCATTCTTTACTTTAACAGCCAATCATTGTGAGCTATGGGCAGGACCAGACATCTGGGGATGGATGGAGCATCAATCCAGAGCCTCTCAGCCAGGTCATCTCTGCTGTTCCCATAGAGACACAACAGTTAGATCAATCTGTTGATTCATATGGCCATTTTGGTTGGCTTGGTTGAATTGACAATTATCCATTCGAGATGCTTAAGAATCCTGTACTATGGAAGGTCTTTTGCCCCACCCCTAATGTTATGGGAGTTGCATTTATTGCATTTTCAGTTACCCATGTATTACTCACTACTTGTACAACCATGTTGGATTGCCTACATATTCTACATTTCCTTGAGGGTCAATGCCAGTGTATTCTATGGCTGCCATCAGTACATGCCTTTCTCTGTCTCCTCAGTCTGGAAGGGTGACTCGGCTGATAGAGAGAAAATATGATGACGTGATCTCATCCTCCAGTTCTGATGACTTTTCCATCTACTCCTTCACTGACTGTGAATCTGAGGTAAAAGAGTTGTACCCTACCGTCCATGTCTTTGTTGAGTGACATCACTGGGAAGAGGATGGTCTCTGACTAGTTGACTCTGATACACAGTGTGATGATGAGGATCATGAAAGGAGGACCCCAAAGCTGAAAGTTGAGAATGGAAAGGTGACAAAGCTTGATGTGAGGGATATGGACGAGGATGATCTGTCTCTCCACTCCTTCGATGAGTCAGACTTCCTGGTATGTTCTGCATATTAAATATTTTTATATATATACATGGGGGATTGGAAATGATGCAGGCAATGACTTATTGAGTGTAGTCATGTATCTGCAATGTGTATAGAGTAGTTATAAAGTATTTCTACAGATTGTGTTGAACATAGCACTTTCCTGATATGTTACTTTACTTTCTTGTCTTACAGAGCCCAGGGAAGGTCTCAGGTCCTGTATCTGTCAAGACTCCTCTCAACCCTGTCATTATCGCTCCGCCCCGAACAGAGGACTTCCCATACCGCCACAGCCCTCGCCTGGCTCCCATCACCAACCTGAGCGAGACCGGCAGGAAGCTGCTCCAGGAAATGGCTGGAGTGGCCCCACAGGTGAGAGGAAATACAAGAAGGGAATATTGGCCGTAAGTCTTTCTATAGTATAGCATAAGTCCTTCTCTGGTATAGTATAGCTCTAGGTATAGTAGCTCAAGAGAAGAGAACCCATAAACTTACATTACTTTATCTGCTTGTCCAAAATATTCAGGAAGGGAAGGTCAATAAGAAAAAGAAGGGCAAGGCCAAAAAGGAATTGAAGCAAGAGAAGGCTAGTAAGACGCAACAGATGGGAAATGTTGGAGAAAGTAAGGAGGAGGACAAGAAAGAGGAAAGAAGAGTCTGAGGAAGAGGTGAGGAAATAGAGGAGGGAGAAGTGGAACATAACCAGGGAATACTAGACTAGAGAATTAGAGAAATAGAATGAGGTAGCAGAGAAAGAGTAGCTATCTGATGTGTAAGTGCAAACTTAAGCAATAAGGCACGAGGAGGTGTGATATATGGCCAATATATCACGGCTAAGGGCTGTTCTTAAGCACGATGCAACACGGAGTGCCTGGATACAGCCCGTAGCTGTGGTATATTGGCCATATAAAACCCCGGGTGCCTTATTGCTATTATTAACTGGTTACCAGCAATTAGAGCAGTAAAAATAAATATTTTGTCATACCCGTGGTATACGGTCTGTTATAAACTGGGTGGTTCGTTGCCCTGAATGCTGATTGGCTGACGGCCATGGTATATCAGACCGTATACCACAGGTATGACAAAGTATTTAATTTTACTGCTCTAATACGTTGTTAACCAATTCATAATAGCAATAAGAAACCTTGGGGGTTTGTGGTATACGGTCAATATACCACGGCTAAGGGGCTGTATCCAGGCACTCCGTGTTGTGCATAAGAACAGTCCTTAGCTGTGGTATATTGGCCATACCACACCCCTCGTGCCTTATTGCTTAAATATACCACGGCTTTCAGCC